>NC_086452.1:158966691-159566691 GCF_028390025.1 Pseudophryne corroboree | reverse complement strand
ATTAAACTTGAAAATAATCTCACAGATGGAATTTGACTTTATTAATATTAAGGATCCATGAGTCCCATCAATATATGTATTGCCAAAAGTCCATAAGGACCCCCTCCACCCGCCAGGCAGGCCCATTATTTCAGGCTGTAACAGTATAACTAGTAATCTGTGGGCCTATATAGATTTTTATTTGCAGCGATTGGTACAGGGCACTAAAGCATATCTAAAGGATACTCGTGACATTCTGCACAAACTAAATGCATATGAATGGCGGGAGGGTGATTATTTGTGCACCGCCGATGTGGGATCTCTCTACACTATTATAGACAAGGAAAAGGGAATAGCTGCTGTCTCTCACTTTTTGGATTTAAGTTCATTGGGAACCGAATTAAAAAACTTTATTTTAGAAAGTATTAATTTTATTTTAATTAATAACTACTTTATATTTGAGGGTTCCTTTTATTTACAGAGGATGGGCACTGCCATGGGTACTAGGTTCGCCCCCAGCTATGCCAACTTGTTTATGGCCCACTGGGAGGAGCAGGTGGTGTTTGGTGGGGCCATGCTGGGGGCGAGCCTGGTGCTCTGGCAGCATTTTATAGACGATATTGTCTTTGTATGGAGAGGTGATATGGAAAGTTTAACCAGTTTGTGTAGCACTTTAAATACAAATGATGCATCAATAAAACTAACGTTCGACCTTAGTCAAATATGCATACATTTCTTGGATTTAGAAATATATGTTGATGCCGGTGTCTTAAAAACTCGCACCTTTAGAAAGGCCACTGATTCAAATAGTTTCATCGAGGTCTCTAGCCAACACCATCCTAATTGGCTACAATCTATCCCCTTTAGCCAATATATACGTATTAAACGTAATTGTACTGATATTTCAGTTTGTAAACAACAGCAGGGTGACCTCTCAGAAAGATTATTGGCAATGGGTTATTCAATGGATACTTTAGATAAGGCTAGAAGAAGGGTCGATAATATGGAAAGAACTGATTTATTGAAAGTGGAGAGCTCAAATGGAGAGGAGAACAAATTCCAATGGGCTTTTTCAAGTCAATTTAGTGCTAAACACAAACAGGTTGAGGCCATTTTTAAAAGTAACTGGAAATTACTTAAACGGGACTTTTTTTTGGTGAAAGTAATACCGGATAAGCCCATATTTATTTACAGAAGGGCACCATCATTACAAAACCAGTTGGTGAGAAATAACTTAGAAGTCAACCCTAGGCAAAGCATTAGGACAAAGGGGTTCCACCGCTGGGGAGACTGCTTGATGTGCAAAACAGTCAAATCTAAGGAAAGAAAATTCACCCATTTAGATATTAATGGTAGGCAAGTGGAAATGAAAGAATTTATTTCATGCCATTCTAGAAATGTTATATATGTTCTGGAATGTTCATGTGGTAATTTTTATGTGGGAAAAACCACTAGAAGTTTAAAAATTAGAGCAGCAGAACATATCAATAACATCCGCAAAGGATTGCTCACTCACACTGTGTCATCCCACTTCAAAGAGTATCACGAGTCTAAGGAGTGCAGAATAAAAGGTTTTTGGGGGATCCAGTTAATATTACCCAATTGGAAAAATAAAAATGTGGAGAAACGACTATCTCAAGCTGAGATGAGATGGGTCTACCACTTGGACACCCTGGTTCCCAGGGGATTGAATGGGGACTTCGAATTGAAATGCTTTTTAACCTAAATTTAATTTTTATAATGTTACTGAAATGCACTTCCTTACAACTCCTGATACTCCCTTATATGGCGAACGTTTAATGTCTTAAATAGTGTATTTTTTTACATAGTATATGTTTCTAATTTATGGATCTCTCAGCATATCACCTCTTTTAACCTCATGTTTCCTATTTTTTTGAGGTATCTCGATTCTACTCAAAGGACACTTTATTGGTACATTCCTGGCTGGAATATATTTATTTGATATTATTCGTGCTGGCGAATGTGTCCATAGTTTTAGGTAAAGTAGGAATACGTGCTGAATTTGTCTGTCTGGGGCTGCTTGAGAATACCAGCTGTGCAGTGGAACACAGAGTATACAGGACGGAACACTACTTCCTGACCGCGATGACAACTTCCGGCCGGTGGAGCGCACCGGCCATGAATGGAACGCACAGCTGACCCGGAAGTGACAGACGGTTTCTGAACTGCGTCGGCGCGGTGACCAGCGAACCGATTAGCGGGGATTGAGTACAGGTGATTGTTTGTATTAGTTTAGGGTATAAAGAGGGAGTTAGGAAAGCAGTCTGATACGCTTCTGACGAAGGACAATGCTGTCTGAAACGCGTTAAGCGTACTGCTCTTCCACTTGATACCATCCCATCTCAGTGCTGCTACCTTGGATATCCTGCTGTTATCTTGTTCCGGAGCTCGGTACAGCCAACCCACACACAATCAGGGATAAGAGGATTCTCCAAGTCTGTTGCTGCTATTGCCTGAGAGGGATTCTTGCTATGCGCTTTTATCTTCTATGTTTGTAAGTGCATTTTTGTCATTAAACCTGTGTGTTTTTAAAAACGATAATTTGCACTATTATTCTTCCTATTGTGTTCCCCTTTATGAGCAAAACAACAGCTCTTACACTATATGAAGGGGACACATTCTGTTGCAGATTGCACATTACAGATGTACTTGGAAAACACTACCAGCTAACTGTGAAGTTGATACATCTTAAAAAGACTGTATTATCCTCTTTTTATTTCCCACCTTGTGGTGAATAAAGGGTGAATTGGTTTTATCTTTGGAGCGCTTGTGCTCTATTTTCTGAATATTCCTTTAAAATTGTATTTACTTGTAGTGCAGGAAGGAAGCAAGACTACAGCTGCACCATTGATTGTTTTGCGCAGACTGTCTCTGAATACTTTATTTCTATTAGTCCTTTCGGACGGCCAAGTTCAAGGGCAAATCCAGAGGTTCTTCTACGTCCTCCAGCGACGCAAGAGGTAAACCACGCAATCCAGCAACAGCATGTGCTCAGGAACAGAGCTCAGGCTCTGCTTCCTCAAAGACTTGAGCATGACGGTGGACCGCAATGCCTGGAAGGCTGTCAGGTGGGAGATCGCCTACAATTCTTCAGTCAAATCTGGTCAAATTCGTGCCAGGATCCCTGAGTCATAAATCTTATTTCCCAGGGCTACAGACTGGAGTTCCAAGAGCTCCCACCTCACAGATTCTTCAAATCAGGCTTGCCAGTTTCATAAGAGGCAAGTATAAGGGGTACTATGCCAACTTGTTTGTAGTACCAAAACCGGACGGTTCGGTAAAACCAATATTGATCCTCAAGTCGTTGAACCCGTACTTACGAGTGTTCAAATTCAAGATGGAGTCTCTGAGAGCGGTGATCTCAGGTCCTGAGGAGGGGGAATTCCTAGTGTCTCTGGATATCAAGGATGCGTACCTTCACATTCCGATCTGGCTGCCTCATCAGGCTTACCTATGGTTTGCACTGCAGGACTGTCACTACCAGTTCCAGGCCCTGCCATTTGGTCTCTCCACGGCACCAAGGGTGTTCACCAAGGTGATGGCAGAGATGATGTTTCTACTCCGCAAACAGGGAGTGAACATAATTCCATACCTGGAAGATCTCCTGATAAAAGCACCGTCCAGAAAAAGGTTGCTGGACAGCATTGCTCTCTCAACCAAACTTCTCCAGGATCATGGGTGGATTCTGAACTTTCCAAAATCTCACGTAGAGCCAACACAGTGGCTCCCATTCCTGGGAATGATACTGGATATGGAGTCGCAGAAGGTGTTCCTTCCATTGGAAAAGGCATTAGTGATCTAGTCGATGGTTCGGGATGTCCTGAAGCCAACCCGGATATTGGTGCATCTATGCATTCGCCTTCTGAGGAAAATGGTGGCCTCTTACGAGGCTCTTCAATACAGAAGGTTTCACGTAAGTAATATTGGTTCAGGCGTTGCTGTTCCTGTTTCAAGTTTGGTTAGCTTGGCTTTCCTCTTGTGTGTGCTGGTTCGGAATCTCACCACTATCCTTCTCTAGAAGTATGTCCGTCTCCTCGGGCACAGTTTCCTACACTGAGTCTGGTGGGAGCGGCATAGAGGGATGAGCCAGCCCACACTATCAAATTCTTAAAGTGCTCATGGCAACCCAATTTGTCCGCCTGAAAAAAATGCCTTTTCTACCAAAAACACACAAGATCAGTGAAACCTGTATGTTTTCGTGGGAAACAGCCAGGTTTTCCGCCAAGGCATGAGAAACATAATCCCTGATAAACTGCGGCTCACAGTGGATAATTGAATAGCCCCGGGGTGTGACAATTATCCATGATCACTGACTGCGGGCAATTGAATTACCCCTTAGTGTTTGTGTGTGGGGTGGGAGGGGGCAGTTGCAGAGTTAGGGATAACACCCAGACATCAGAAAGGAAGACATCAGAGGAGGCCGCCTATCCTGGTGAGGAGAAGGAAGGGATGAGATGTCAAGGTAGATTGACTTAATCTCAGAGGTAGTGGGTGGGAGCAGGACTGTAGGAGGGCTCAGATGTATTTTGTACACGCATGATGTCACGTAACAAGCTGAAAGGGGCACCTTGCTGTGGTAGATGGGCATCCACAATCTGATAAAAATGTGCAATAAAAGTCAGTTTTGTAAACTGATTATTGCACTAAGTCTGTTTATAAAATCTATATTTGAATTTTAGCGCTTAACAATCACCGGGGGAGCAGGAAGTTGGGCACGTACCCTTTGTTACAGCTATGGAGGGGTAACAGGATGAAAGTAAAGGTGACAAAGGAGAGGTGAAAGTTGGAGCACTGGAAGCAGATGAAGTAGGACTCTTGAGCTGACCTTTAGAAGAAAAGAATTTGATGGGG
The DNA here is from genome assembly GCF_028390025.1 of Pseudophryne corroboree. Taxonomy (NCBI): domain Eukaryota; kingdom Metazoa; phylum Chordata; class Amphibia; order Anura; family Myobatrachidae; genus Pseudophryne; species Pseudophryne corroboree. Next base: position 159,561,840 of record NC_086452.1, on the reverse strand, counting down.
GAGTAGTCTGCAAAAGCATAATGTCTTCCAGTGGTGCTTAGTAGAGCAAGAACACTTTCGGAGAAGGGTGGTCAGACAATAACAAGATAGGGAAGGGGACCATCCTAGATTGATAGGTAATAGCTGGAGCAGCAGAGTTCATAGGCAGCGGTGAGGTTATTGTCATGGTAAACACTTTTACTCCTCCTTGGTATGAGAAATGATTTTTGATAATGGCTGTTTTGTTTCCTTTTTGTATATTAAAACAAGATTTACACTGAAGAATATGAAACGAATGCCTTATTTTTAATGTGTGTTTTAGGCATCAAAGGGTATCAAAAGGAGAGCAGACACTACAACGCCTCCTGTCTCCCTCATCTCAACGAGTTGTGAGTCCTCTCCAGCGGTGCATGAACCAATGCAAACCCAAATAACTCCAAGATCTGAGAAACCTCATTTGGACACACCAGTCAAAGAGCTTCCAGATTCTCAGCAGCAAATTCAATCTATGTCTCATAATCCCCTATCTGAGCAACTGAAACACTGCAATAACGTTCTAAATGAAATGATGTCCCAGAAGTATGCTAGTTGTGCCTGGCCTTTCTACAAGCCTGTGGACTCGGCATCATTTAATCTTCCTGGTTACAGTGATATGATGAACTGTCCCATAGATCTGGGAACAATCAGAGTAAGTTTGTCTCATATTGTATAATACTTTCATTACACAGCTAGAGGGCACTGCAGTACAACATTGGTATTTTGGTTTCAAACTGCATTTCTATCCATTTACATTTCGCAAAGAGGGCTCAAATTAAATCTATAGGCAATCTGTATAAAGTGCAAACAAATTTAGCATGAATGATGACAAAAATAGAAACAGTCTTTTTTTTTTTTTCTTCTTATCCCTGAGCAGCCAGTTTAATTTAGGATTGGAGAATTCTTGATGAAACTGGGAGAATGCTCTTTTGTGGTACTTATTGTACAGTTCTTGGGAGATCATTGGATCCAGTAAATTCCCCTCTTTTAATTGGGTAATCATCATACATTTAACCAAACCACTTCAGCTCTGTGAAGACATAGGACTAAAATTAAACACTTGGAGGTTTGTTCATTACAGACATACAGTAGGTGTTGGAACAGACGGGGGGTCAGGAGGGCGGCTCGCGCCTCTCCCAATATTTGAGAGGCACTTGTCAGTGTACTGGGTGGCGAGGCGCAGTGTGGCGGCCACCTTGCCTGTATGGTTGTCCTGCCAGAAAGGATAGGACTGTATTCTTTCCCCAGTGTATGTTTCGGGTAGTCATTAGGTCGACCACACTTAGGTCGACAGTCATTAGGTTGACCACTATTGGTCGACATGGTCATTAGGTCGACATGGTCACTAGGTTGACATGTACTAAGTCGACATGAGTTGTTTTTTTTACTTTTTTGGGTGTTGTTTTCTTGGTAAAGTGACGGGGAACCCCAATTAGTGCACCGTGTACCCTCGCATGGCGCGCTTCACTCGCCATGCTTCAGGCAAGGTTACTATTCCCAATCGTAGTCCTCATTTAACCAAACCATTTGGATCATGAAGTATGAAAAAGTAAAAAAAAAAAAAAAATGTGAACACTTATATCAACCTTTTTCCTTGTCGACCTAATGCATGTCGACCAATAGTGGTCGACCTAAGTGTTGTCGACCTAATGACCGTATCCCTATGTTTCTATGCTTTGGTTTTCAGGGTTATCTTTATTTTGTCATGATCTGCTGTGACAGCCCTGTTATTGAGGCTCGGAGAGCCAGACTATGTGGCCTGCACTGGCTGCCATCTGTTCTCTACTTCTGATCCTGATGAGCATAAACATTAATATAAAAATGTTCTGAATGCAGACGCTTTGTTAGTGCATGTTTAAAAGATTTATAGCGCTTTTTTTCCACGTATAATTGTGGTTAAATAAGTGGCTATGGTGGCAAAATATACATTTATCTAACACTTGTGAGGGGAGGGGGAGATCGGGTTAGGCACTACATGACGGGTCAGGGACAGAGGGAGCATACTCACTGGAACTGCCGCTCCAGCAGTTGTCTGCGCTGACACCTGCAGGTCAGTCACTGCTGGGCCACCAGGGATGATACTGTATGTTGACATTCTGACATGTCAACATTTCATTCTTGTCTACATGACGAATATCAACATGGTCAAGTTGTCAGTATGACCATGCTGATATTATGACTGTCAGCATATCATACCACTTCCCCATCTCACATATTAAGTCTGTGTCGCAATAACCTTTTTAGAAAAAAAATACTTTGGTTTATCCTTTTTCTTTGCTTGTGATACTGGATTCCTCTGTTTTATATGAAGGATAAAATGGAGACTGGGCAGTATAAAGACACGCGGGAGTTTGCATCTGATGTTCGGTTAATGTTCATGAACTGTTACAAGAACAATCCCCCGGATAATGAAGTGGTGAACCTGGCGCGAAAGTTACAAGTCGGTGGCTTTTATTCATTTATATCATTGTAACCAGAGGCATCCCTACTACATATGCTGAGTGGCTGGTGTGTGTGTGTGTGTGTGTGTGTGTGTGTTTTTGTTGTTTTCGTGTGTGGATGGTGGTGGGGGTAGGGGGGTTATGTTTTGTAATTCATAAAAGCTGATACAGGAGGATTTCACACACACTAATGCTGGGTACACACTGGGCGATATAACAGCCATTTGGTCAAACAGCCGAATGAACGGGTCGGCGGGTGTTTACCAATATGTCTGTGAATGACGTCATTCACAGACGAATCGTGTCAGCTCTGCTGCACAGCCAATGCCCAATATATCTGCAGATATATTGGTGCATCTGGCTGTGTCCGTCTGTACACTTGGTGCTGGGACTGACGTGACAGCTGGTTGGGCAAGTTCAAATGCCCGCCCAGCTGGATGGCAGGACCGATATATCAAGCAGTCGAAGGGTAAGTTTATATGCTTACCTGAATCGGTCACTCAGTTTGGCATGATGGCATGACTGCTGCCAAGTGTGCGCAGTGGGTACCCAGCTTAAGGGTTATATGTACAAAACAGCTGCTCTCAGTGGGTTTAATCTCAAAATTTAAAGCAACACGAACATTAAGTATAAACCATGCTGAACTTTGAACCTTTTTTCTTTTTACCGCTTCTGTCTGAAATTAATTTGTAGCGGTACCTTGTACAATTGTTTGAATGGAGTTTATCTGCATTCACCTCTATAAATTGTTTTTCATGGGTATTATTTCTAGGATGCTTTTGAGATACTGTTTGCCAAAATCCCAGATGAGCCAGTTAATAATGCCACATACCCCCAAACCTTGCTGGGAAGATACAAGCCGTCCTCCAGCGAAAGCAGCAGCACCAGCTCCTCGGACAGCTCCTCCGATTCGGAAGATGAGAGAGCTCAACAGCTGGCCTTACTGCAAGAGCAGGTGAGCTTCTGTTTTTGAGAAGACTTGCATGGAAGATTTAATTAGATGGTGGGGAGGGGTACTCCCATGTAAACCTTTGCATACATTGGGCCTAATTCAATAAGGATTGCAAATTCTGCTAATTAGCAGAATTTGCAATCCTTTTGTTCGCATGCTGGGGGCCGCCCATTGTAGGACAAGGCCGCCCAGCATGCTGACCGCCGCCTCCCCCCCTTGATGAAACAGAAATTGTGATCGCATCGCAATTTATGCTTCATCGTAGAATGTGAGGTTGCCTCCTGCCGGCGCAGGAGGCAGGCCCGCCGCCGTGTTTCTTATTGCGGCAACTGCCACGATCATGCCCACGCAACGCCCCCATTTCCAAAACGCTGCCCCCGTTTGACCGCCCTCACAACGCTCCATCTCTGCCTGATTGACATGTTAACCTCCTAGAAGATCAAGGAGACCCACCTTCTTCATGGCTTCAGACTACAACTGAAATACCCCCTCCTTCTAGTGCTGTGTTCACTGTTTAATCAGATATTGCCATATTAATAACAATCTCTATTAGCAAAGTAAGAGCCAGACAATTTGCTTTTCTATAAATTCCAGGGGTTAAATGTATTAGGGTCCAAGTTGCCAGGGTGCAGGACTTCGGGCGAGAATGCCCATAATTTTAAAGCCGCAATCATTTACAAGGCAAAACAACCTGGCATTCTCACCCGAAGTCCAGCACCTCCGACAATATGGACATTGTTACGTTTTAACCCCATATATTTTGCTTCTCCCTCTGACACAGCAGCATCACCCTAGGGCCACCCCTGTTTAAGCTTCCATTTTCCTTTATCTTTTCATGCTTTTAGTTGTCTCAACCTAATAGAGATGCTCCACGCTTGAAGTTTCATGCCTTGTTCTACATACAATCTTCTTACTATGTTCTTCATGTACATGCTTTGTATTTGATCGTTTAAGATTTCATAGTTTGCATACAGATCTGTTGAAAATGTTGGCAGCTCATGCGTCTACAGCCTTTCACTGATCTCTTGTTTACCATCTCCAAACCTTTTAATTGCACGTTGTTTTGTATGAGGCACTAATTGTTTGTTCTTAAATGTCATAAAAAACAAAGCTACAGATTCTCCTATGTGAAAGAGGTGTTCTCAATAATTACACAACGTAATACTATACATATGCTAAATGTCCTGTACATTGAGGACGTGTCAGACTGGGGCATGTAGGGCCCAATGCAGTGGTAGGGGCCCATGGTTAGGGGTGTGGCCAGTCCGCAGAGGGGGTTTGGCCTGCCACCTGATTGGTTTGACTAACCATTAGAGAGTGCAACGTCTGGGCCCCTTCATAAATATATACAGTAAATTCATCTGCTGCATGCATGATAATGTACCAGATTAGTAACAGATTAATAACAGCAATGCACTGTAGAAAATACACCATAGTACAGTATAAGGTAACATATTTATGATGTATAATTCAAGTGCACAGTCTGGAACCTGATCCTTAGAGCAGGAGGTGGGGCCCACCGGTGGTTTCCCCTGTACCCCTGTGGTCCAGTCCAAGCCTGCATTGAGAGAACCAAGGTTGTCTTAGATTTATGCTGTGGAACTTGGCGCAAGCTATTGTTTTCTGTAATCAGCTGTCCTCATTGACCGGTGCTGAGGCTGACTGCAGTGTGATTACAGATAGGAAATCCACTGCTGTGTTCCCAACAGTCACAACTGTATCTTTTAAAATCACTTAGCTCACAAGCTGTTGGCACACTTGCATACATATATATTGGTTTGTCATTTTGTGGATTTGTCCACATGACTATTGTTTTGTGTGTTCTAAATTGCACTTTTTTATTTTCCTGGTTTAAAAGCTGAAAGTGGTGCATGAGCAGCTTAAAGCTTTAGCTGAAGGTCCTACGCCCAAATCTAAGAAAAAGAAGTCAAAGAAAGATAATAAAAAGAAAAAACTGAAGGAAAAGAAAAAACAACTTAAAAAGAAAACTAGCCAAAATCTAAAAAAGAAAAAAAAGAAACAGAAGGACTTGAAGAAGAAATCTGTACTGAAGTAAGACATTGCATTTCCACAGTTGTAGCAAGTTCTGGGGTATATGTATCAAAGTGTGGAGACAGAGAGAGAGAGATGAGTACCAACTAATGAGCTACTGACTGTCCCTTTTACAGGCTGCATTTGAAAAATTACAGTTAAGGGGGGTACACACTGGAAAGATATATCTGCAGATCAATTGATCTGCAGATATATCTATGGACGGATCGGGCAGTGTGCTGTGCATACACACTGTCCGATCCGTCGGGGACTGACGTCATGAACTGGGCGGGCGTGTACACACGCTCGCCCAGTTCAGCTGTCAATCACCGCCGGCCGCCGCAGTATGTGTACGGGCGGTCGGCCGACCGCCCCGTACACACACAGCGACGCGCCAATATATCGTTGGATATATTGGCCGTCGGCTGTGCTGCGGGACCGACGCGATACGTCTGTGAACGACGGAGTTCACAGACGTATCGGCCGTACACACTGGCCGACGGACCCGCGATATATCGGCCGTTCAAGAGAACGTCCGATATATCGGCCAGTGTGTACGGGCCTTTAGGAGATGATCGGTTGCTTCTTTCTCTATCCTTAAGCTTTGATACATATCCCACTGTATGCTATAATGGTACACTAGTGTTTTTGGTTTTCTTTTTTGTAAAAGTCTTGGTATATTTACGTAATTTTGTTTATAATAAACAAGTGATGTTTATTAGAAACTCTTGTGCTTCATATGGCATAATATACTTCTATCTGTAAATTATAAGGATGTTGGAAATCACTGTGACATTTCATTACAATATAACAAGCACTCGTGTCTACAGATTTCATTGGCCTATTAAAAAAGAACACAGCCTGTGGGCTTGTGGTAATTTATGGGTGTCAGACTGATTGATCTCTATTATGCTTTTTAACTTGCTGTTGCGGAGGAAAGGGTACAATATACCTAGGTCCATACCTATTCTGTTATAATATCATAAATTTATTGTGCTGTGATAATCCTGGATGAGAGCATCACATATATTTACTGCCGTACACTGGTAAGTATACGTGACATATAGTTATCAATCCACAATGATCACTACAGTGTAGACTACACCAGACTGAGAAATGATCCGCCACTACAGGATGTAGCCAAAAATCAACATTTACTGTGTCAACAATCAGAATGCCAACACCACAATGTTGATAGGATGTTAACATTGTTAGACTGTGGATGGGAGGGTTAGGCTGCTTGGGGGAGGTGGGGTTAAGACTGTCTTTGTTATGGATATGATTGGTCTACTAAAACAACATTACCACCTATGAAAATATCTCCCTAACATGGCTTCTTCCTGCTAGCCAGAGTGCCAGTGCTGCTATACAGTATGCACCATTTTCCTGAGGCAGAATTGTGTTAACGAACATGAAATGATTGAGGGAAGGTGTGAGGACCGACCAGTTGCAAGCTGCAACCTCTTGAACTACTGGTCCTTACACTCCAACCATTTCAGCCTGTACAGACAATGTACTCTTCACTGTCTATAAATATAGCCTCATTGCTGAATGACTGAATGTTAGGGTCTCCTGCCCTGTGCTGCCACGTCGTCATGGCAACCGGGAGACAAGTGCTAGCGGAGTAACCTGAGCGCAGCTGATACTCCGGTTCGGGTCTTTTGCTATGCAGTGGTTACAGGCAGGGGATCCGGTGCTGGTTTTTGTGCTCACAGTCTGTGAGGTCTGAGGGGGGCGTGGACAGCACCTGCTTTATAAGGCCTCTTCTCAGGTTAAGCAGATGCTGCTGAATCTTTGTTGGTTAGTCCGTTCCTGAAAGTTAGCCAGTACTGTGTAGCTTTGTATTTGTTGTTGCTTACTGCAAATAGGCCTGGGGATTTGGTACTACACTCTGCCAATCCAGACCTAGCAGTAAGACTGGAGTCAGTCATTTAGCCTGCTGAGGTTCTTTTGCTATTCTGTGAACCCAGCAGGTTTGTGGCTGTACTTTCAGACCTGCCTGCATAATCCTCTCTCACTGTGCAGGGCGTCCATGTGTCAGTTTAGTGGCAGTAAACTGAACCTGGGCCCTGCAAGTGAGAATTAGGATTGTGGAGACTCTCCTTGTGTCTATTATTCCATCTCTGACCAAGGACTTTACTGCCACACCCGTTGGTAACCCTTTAGGGTTTTGCTGTTGCCCTTAGCAACAGCATTTCGGGTACTCTACGTATTAAAACACAACATCTTGCTTTTTCCATCTGAGCATTTCTAATACTAGGGAGACACCCAGTTTCTTAGCCTCTGGGCTTCTCTGTTCACTCTGTGTTGGTTTTGTTACCCTATCACCTTCTGTGTACGTTATGTCATATTTCCCAGTCTGTCTGTGAGTTCATTTGTTTTGCATCCCTCTCTGTTCAGACACCAGTACATTCCTGCAGGCACTGGTGTGCATAACAGTTCAAACACCAGTACATTCCTGCAGGCACTGGTGTGCATAACATATTCAGCAGCCCAATACTCCTGTTGAAATTTTGTGGGAATATGGAGCATACCCCTCAAAATACGTTGCAACAGGTGGTCGATCAGGTGCAGGTCCTGACTCGTCAATTTAATTATTTGTCCATTAAAATGCACACCTCCCAGGCCGCTGGCGGAGCTCCCGCAGCAGCAGCACCTTCAGGGGTTAAGGAGCCGAAAGTAAATCTTCCGGATCGTTTTTCTGGAGATCGCTCGCAGTTCTTTTGTTTCAAGGAGAGCTGCAAGTTATATTTCCAGCTTAGGCCTCAGTCTTCTGGGTCAGAGATTCAGCGGGTGGGTATAGTGATTTCCTTGCTACAAGGAGACCCACAGGTCTGGGCATATGGGTTGCAGCCTGACTGTCCGTCGCTTAAAAGTGTTGATGCTTTTTTTACGGCACTGGGCATGTTGTATGATGACCCTGACAAGACGGCCTCAGCCGAGGCTCAGATTTCGATCCTTAAGCAAGGGCGAAGGCCAGTTGAGGTTTACTGTACGGAGTTTCGGAGGGTGGCCCATGATACCCAGTGGAATGACCCAGCCCTGAGACACCAGTACCGAAGAGGTCTTTCTAACCAGATAAAAGACCAACTGGTACAATATCCCTTGCCTGATAGCTTGGATCAGCTCATGCAGTTATCCATCCGGGTGGATAGACGGCTGAGAGAGCGTAGGCATGAAAGGGAGACCGAGGTTTCCTTCTTTCCCAAGGGAACCTCAGACTCTGAGGAATTTTCCGAGGAGCCTATGCAGATTGGGGCTACCCGCCTCTCCTCGCGTGAGAAGACGCGGAGGAGACAGCAGGGGTTGTGTTTGTACTGTGGGAATAAGGGTCATGTGGTAGTATCATGCCCAGAAAAGCCGGAAAACTTCAGGGCCTGAGGGTGATGGGAAATATCCTGTCAGGCCAGAAGTCAGAATTTCCCAAGAAGACTTTTATCATTCCGGTGACCTTGAAGATCCTCGGTCAAACTGGCAAGACTGAGGCCTTTGTGGACAGTGGGGCCGACGGGGTTTTTATGGACCGCCAATTCGCCCTGAAACACTCTGTTCCCTTAGTACCTTTGGCGTCGGAAATTGAGATTTGTGGGTTAAACGGGGAACCATTATCCCAGGGTAAAATTACCTCTTGCACTAGCCAGATTTCTTTGTTTATTGGAGCCACACACTCTGAAAAATTGTCCTTTTTTGTGACTGTCTGTACTTTAGCCCCATTGGTGTTGGGGTTACCCTGGTTAAGGGCCCACAATCCTCAATTTGACTGGGTCTCTGGGGAGATTCTTAGTTGGGGTACTGATTGTTTCAGGAGCTGCTTGAGCCTTCCAGTCAGGCTCTCGCAGCTAAGTTTGCCAGGATTGCCAGGGTGTTATGCAGATTTTGCGGACGTGTTCTCCAAAAAAGTTGCAGAGGTACTACCTCCCCATCGCCCCTATGACTGTGCCATTGATTTGTTGCCGAATGCTAAGCTTCCCAAGAGCAGGTTGTACTCCCTGTCACGTCCTGAGACTCAGGCTATGGCAGAGTACATTCAGGAGAACTTGGCTAAGGGATTTATCAGACCTTCACAGTCTCCAGTTGGGTCGGGGTTCTTCTTCGTGGGTAAAAAGGACGGTTCGTTGCGACCCTGCATCGACTTCAGGGAATTGAACCGTATCACGATTAAAAACTCATACCCACTGCCTCTCATTTCGGTCTTGTTTGACCAGCTTCGTACTGCCACCATTTTTTCTAAGATTTACCTACGCGGTGCGTACAATCTAATCCGAATAAGAGAGGGGGATGAATGGAAGACTGCCTTTAATACCCACTCAGGGCATTATGAATATTTGGTGATGCCTTTTGGGCTCTGTAATGCCCCGGCAGTCTTCCAGGATTTCATGAACGATGTGCTCAGGGAATATTTGGATAGATTCTTAGTTGTATACTTAGATGACATCCTAATCTTCTCCCATTCCCTGGAGGAACATCGGAAGCATGTACGCTTAGTCCTCCAGAAACTCAGAGACCACCGGCTTGGGGCGAAGCTGGAGAAGTGCGAATTTGAAGTTCAGCAAATCGCATTTCTAGGATATATTATCTCCCCAGAAGGTTTCCAAATGGAGGGTTCCAAGGTACAGGCAGTCCTGGATTGGGTGCAGCCCACTAGTTTGAAGGCGCTTCAGCGTTTCCTGGGCTTTGCTAATTTTTATAGACGATTTATCGCTGGATTTTCGTCTATAGTGGCGCCCTTGGTGGCACTCACTAAGAAAGGGGCGGATGTTGCTCACTGGTCTCGTGAGGCCAAAGCGGCTTTTGCCCGTCTCAAAAGGGCATTTGTCTCGGCCAAGGTGCTGCGACACCCAGATCCAGAGCGTCCTTTTGTGGTGGAGGTGGATGCCTCTGAGATGGGTATTGGGGCAGTGCTCTCTCAGATGGGAGTGTCTGATAATCGCCTTCATCCCTGTGCGTACTTTTCCCGTAAATTTTCGCCTGCCGAGATGAATTATGACGTGGGTAACCGGGAATTGTTGGCTATTAAGGATGCACTCGAGGAGTGGAGACACTGGCTTGAGGGGGCTAAGTTTGTGGTCTCAATTCTCACCGACCATAAGAATTTGGCATATTTAGAGTCAGCGAAGCGTCTCAATGCCAGGCAGGCACGATGGGCTTTGTTTTTTGCTCGCTTTAATTTTTTGATAACATATCGCCCTGGGTCAAAAAACATCAAGGCTGATGCGCTCTCGCGGAGTTTTGCTCCAATCCAGGAGACCACCGAGGAGCCGTTGCCCATTGTGTCCCCATCATGTATTAAAGTGGGCATTACCCAGGACCTCTTGTCATTAGTCCTTAGAGCACAGGAGCAGGCTCCTCCAGACCTTCCGGTAGGTCTTTTGTTTGTGCCTCCTAGGTTAAGACAGCGAGTGTTCCTGGAATTCCATGCCAAGAAGTCGGCAGGTCACCCGGGTATTGCCAGAACTCGGGAGTTGCTATCTAGGGCGGTGTGGTGGCCCTCGGTGGCTAAGGATGTGGATCAGTGGGTTCGGGCATGTGACATCTGTGCCCGAAATAAGACTCCTAGAGGGGTTCCTGTTGGCCCATTACATCCACTCTCTATTCCATCTAAGCCATGGACCCACATTTCAATGGATTTTGTTGTGGACTTGCCCAAATCCTCGGGGATGACAGCCATCTGGGTTGTCGTTGACAGGTTTTCGAAGATGGCGCACTTCGTTCACTGGTTGGGCTGCCATCGGCCAGACGCCTGTCTGAATTATTTATGCTGCATGTTGTGCGTCTCCACGGGTTGCCACTTGATGTGGTCTCTGACCGCGGATCCCAGTTTGTGGCCAAATTCTGGAGGGCATTTTGTTCCGATCTCCAGATTTCTGTCAGCTTGTCGTCAGGCTACCATCCGCAGTCTAATGGGCAGACTGAAAGGGTGAACCAGTCCTTGGAGCAGTTCCTCAGGTGTTATGTCTCCAAGTGTCAGACTGACTGGGTTGCTCATCTGTCAATGGCGGAGTTTGCCTATAACAACGCGGCTCACTCTGCTACAGGGATCTCTCCCTTCCTTTGTGTGTATGGGCATCATCCTAAGGCCAATTCTTTTGACCCCCTGGACTCCACGCCTGGTGGTTCCTCTGTCGTTTCGGTCCTTAGAGGTATTTGGAGGAAAGTGAAGAAAGCCCTTGTGTCTGTGTCATTAGTGACCAAAAGGGTTTTTGATAAGCGGAAAAGACCCTGCAGCTTCAAATTAGGAGACTTCGTCTGGTTGTCTACCAAGAATTTGAAGTTGAGACAGCCATCTCATAAGTTAGGCCCCCGGTTCATCGGCCCTTATAAGATCACCAGGGTTATCAATCCGGTGGCATTTCAGTTAGATCTGCCCCGTTCTTTGGGTATCAATAAAACATTTCATTGTTCCCTTTTAAAACGGGCGATTAGTAATCCTTCTTCCAGAGGAAGACCTTCCCCTCTTCTGATACGTGGCCAGAGGGAGTTTGTTGTTGAAAGGATTCTTGACTCCAAGATGGTTCGGGGTCGGCTGTCATTTTTGGTGCACTGGAAGGGGTATGGCCCGGAGGAGCGGTCGTGGGTGCGCAGTTGTGATCTTCATGCCCCCAGACTGATACGCTCTTTCTTCTCGCAGTTCCCCGATAAACCCGGTGGTAGGGGTTCTTTGACCCCTCGTCAGAGGGGGGGTACTGTTAGGGTCTCCTGCCCTGTGCTGCCACGTCGTCATGGCAACCGGGAGACAAGTGCTAGCGGAGTAACCTGAGCGCAGCTGATACTCCGGTTCGGGTCTTTTGCGATGCAGTGGTTACAGGCAGGGGATCCGGTGCTGGTTTTTGTGCTCACAGTCTGTGAGGTCTGAGGGGGGCGTGGACAGCACCTGCTTTTATAAGGCCTCTTCTCAGGTTAAGCAGATGCTGCTGAATCTTTGTTGGTTAGTCAGTTCCTGAAAGTTAGCCAGTACTGTGTAGCTTTGTATTTGTTGTTGCTTACTGCAAATAGGCCTGGGGATTTGGTACTACACTCTGCCAATCCAGACCTAGCAGTAAGACTGGAGTCAGTCATTTAGCCTGCTGAGGTTCTTTTGCTATTCTGTGAACCCAGCAGGTTTGTGGCTGTACTTTCAGACCTGCCTGCATAATCCTCTCTCACTGTGCAGGGCGTCCATGTGTCAGTTTAGTGGCAGTAAGCTGAACCTGGGCCCTGCAAGTGAGAATTAGGATTGTGGAGACTCTCCTTGTGTCTATTATTCCATCTCTGACCAAGGAGTTTACTGCCACACCCGTTGGTAACCCTTTAGGGTTTTGCTGTTGCCCTTAGCAACAGCATTTCGGGTTCTCTACGTATTAAAACACAACATCTTGCTTTTTCCATCTGAGCATTTCTAATACTAGGGAGACACCCAGTTTCTTAGCCTCTGGGCTTCTCTGTTCACTCTGTGTTGGTTTTGTTACCCTATCACCTTCTGTGTACGTTATGTCATATTTCCCAGTCTGTCTGTGAGTTCATTTGTTTTGCATCCCTCTCTGTTCAGACACCAGTACATTCCTGCAGGCACTGGTGTGCATAACAGTTCAAACACCAGTACATTCCTGCAGGCACTGGTGTGCATAACACTGAATCTGTATCCAGTTTTGCTACTCGCATAGGTAGACACAATGGATAAACTCTATTTGGTAGTCCAGCTGAGCAGTTAATATCTTGGGTTGTTTACCATGTATACCCACAAATGGTTGTCCCCAATTTGGCCAATTTGATCTGAATCATCCAATCTGACCATTGTTGCATGACCACATTAAACCCTTTTTTTTTTTTTTTTTTTTTGCTCTGTATTTTAAATTTGACCTTCAATAATTACCCACATGGAATTATTTGTTCATCGAACCAATTGCTTGGAAATGATATGTTCTTTGACTGTATGTCAAGTAGTGTCCTGCTAGGATGCAGGCAGGGCACCGAGGCGCGTTTGAAAAGGGAACATGGCTAGCTATTGAGAGGGGTGCGACCCCATCATTGTCACTCTGGGGTCTTTCCCCCACTGTGAATGGATGATGTGCACAGCATCTGTTCACCTGGTTGTGATCGGCAACCACAACTCTTCCCACCAAAGGACACTGTGGCCCACTGGTGGGGAGGGCACAGTGCCGGCTGTTTTAGCACCAGGGTATTTTGCCATTTTTAAATCTGTGCACTGCTAAACAGCCTAGCTTACACACTATCAAGAAGAGTGTGGTGGTTTAATGTAAGACAAATTAATATGAATATAAAAGTCTTGTAATTACTATAGTTTTTTGTTTGTTTTAGTGATTCGAAGAAAAAGAAGAAGCTGCCAGTATCTGAGGATGAAGATCACTCCAAGCCCATGACTTATGATGAAAAGAGACAGTTAAGTCTGGACATAAATAAGCTACCAGGAGATAAGCTGGGTCGCATTGTCCACATCATCCAGTCGAGGGAGGTGTCGCTGAGGGACTCAAATCCTCAGGAAATCGAAATAGATTTTGAAACCTTAAAACCATCAACTTTGAGGCACTTGGAGAGATATGTGATGAATAGTCTACGAAAGAGACCCAAAAAATCAAATGGTATGTGCAATCAGTGGAGTACCTTTCTAGGAGAAGTGGTGAATGGAGAGGAATATTAATTCCAATCTGGGTTTTTTTCTTTGCAGCTGAGAAATCTGTAAAATCCAAAGATCAGTTGAATAAGGAAAAGAAACAGGAGTTGGAGAAAAGGCTACAAGATGTCAGTGGGCAATTAAATTCTGCCAAGAAACCTAAACTCACAGGTTGGTTAAGCTTGTGCCTTTTTCTTATGTTTGCGACAATGAACGTCTTCAAGTTCTAAGTTACTGACTAGTATTTGTCTTTTTATTTACTGTTTTTTTGCGACCTGGGTGCCTAGCTCCTTATTGCATTAAGTCTTCACCAACTAGAGACATGCAAATAAGCAGTACTGTAGATGAAGATAGAATGACCATTTGCTGCCAATTACATCATGGCAATGATCTCAGCGATATAGGATATTTTCTGTCGAATTGTGTAATTGAAGACTGGAAGACTTGTGATAGTGATCTTGACATGATCTGATCTGTTTGAGATGAGGAAACTGCACAGAGTAGTGATGTGGATCTCTTCTTCAGATAAAGGAAGATGATGATGTCAAATGTATTTCTTAAAATAAAATTCACACATTTGACTTAAAATGTGGGAGTGCTGGTTTTAACTATTACTCATTTTGTATGTGAAAGCTAGTCTTATGCTTATTTTGCATTCTTTTTGCATTTTCCCTTATTTTATGTTACTATATATTATCCAAATCCAATCTGCCTAACGTGCCTGTCCATTCTGTTTGTATTTGTGCATCAAATACATTTTTTGTGTAGTGAATCATGGCTAAGCTCTGTAAACGTTGGTCTTCTTAATATTCGTTTCATTAATAGGAGATGCATCCTCATTAAGATGTTTCCATGGCATAAAAGGTGTAGTACTAGAATTGTATAAATTTTTGCTGGATGCTGAACGAACTAGCAGTGTTTTTCATCAAACTCTTTGCATCATCCAGGCACCCTGCCGTATATTTTGTTTGTGTATTTCTGAGAAGTCCCTGTGGGTGCAATTGTGTACAATGCAAAGAAAAAAACAAAATTGGGCGCTGATATTTTAAATCAAACGCTAGCCGCACGTTCCTGGGGCCTGGTTCTTCTGCCACCAATTAGATACAACAAGAAAGAACAAAAAAAACTTGGAACTGCGCTCAGCATTTAATCATAGCTTTTTATTCTTTACCACGATAAAATATAAAAAATATATAAAAATGTATATAATTATACAATTACCGGCCGGATTTCTTATAATATACAAATCAAGACATAAAACATTTAGTGTATATAAAACACACATCTATTTCACATAGAGAAATTTTCCTCCTAACAGCATATATTTAAATCTTAATGCACATAAGGGAACTCCACTAATTGAGAACAACTGCCTTTGTAACTCCTATGACCTCGCAGGTGTCCCTGCAATATAGGATATCTCGTAAACTGTCCGTTTGATTTTAAGATGGAGAGAATATGGTAATTTATTACCTCAGTCACTCTTTATAAGCTGTCCCAAAGATCACAGGTGTCAGCGCAATATTTGTTGGACAAATCTTATATACTATATCCTTCCTTTTAGCATCGGAGTATTTCAGCAGTCTCTGAATGCAATGTAGGGGAGCTCAGGTGTAAGAGTGTCCATATATCAGCAAGACGACATTCTCAATATGGTTATATCAAGCTGATCATGTGATCTTTCCTCTAGCACCAGGGTGCCGCATCTGCCTCTAATTAAGATGTAAATTAACTCAGATACGGGAGCGTGCTCCCTATTCCCCCTTAGCACTGGGGTCCGGGTATCCGGGTACTGAGTAGAGTAGTAAATTGGAGACAGCAAGCACTTCCTTGAAAAGTTAATTTAGCCGGCCGGCTATAAACTCACTTGTTCACATACGCGTTTCTCCGCCTTCATGTGTCCTCGGCGGCTTCCTCAGTGTGTGTGTTTTTTTTTGTTCTTTCTTGTGTACAATGCATATAGTATACCAAAGGACAACTAAAATGAACAAATGTGTCTGTATTATTTAAAGGTTTTGCTGAAAAACACAGAAGGAAGCCAGAAAGTGGATATGTATTCAGTAACATTTGTATAATTCATTATGTTAATATTACTGGAAGATTTAGAATTCATTTTAATGGCACCTCATCAGTTCCTGAATTATTAATTGATTTGGCAGGAATAAAATGCATTGGTTGTTGGGTAGATGAAATCATTATTGTGGAAATATTGGGCCAGTCCAATCAGCTCAACAGTCAGAATTGGTCCTTAAGTTTTAGTCTCCAGTCAGATGGTCCTTACCTAAAGGCAGGTAACAGTACTACATTTCAGATATTGTAATAGGTTTCTTGTAATGCTTGCTCTCTGCCTAATGAGTTGTGTATCCCCATTTGATTGCGGCTTATCGCGCAGATGATGCTGCTGCCGTCCCACAAGCGATTGGAGGCCCAAGTCGTCTAAGTGAAAGTAGCAGCAGTTCCTCTTCCACATCTGAGAGCAGCAGTGATTCCAGCTCTTCTGATAGCAGTGACTCTGACTCAGGTTAGATGACAACCTGCCATTATTTAGTTGACAGTGGGATGATCTGTCCTAAATTTGGACTTGGGACAGGCTTTAATGAAATCTCAGTCTGTTCTCTTCATGCTAGCTATGAGTCGGAAAAAACATGTTATGTTTTTTGTTTTGTTTTTCCCCTTGATGTTAACTATACAGTAATTCCCTGTTTAGCCCCCAGTGTACAAGTGCAGGGCATGTTTGTAAACCTGTGGGAATATAATGGTATTGTGATTGCAAAGCATGCTTTAAACTAAAGATTACAGAAGCTGCAGGAGGCTTCTGTGTCATTGACTAAGGCCTTTTACACACTGGCGTTAATTACATTTCCTTTTTTTTTTAAATCATTTTTAATGCTGGTAAAATGCATGTAGACAGATATGACAGTGAAACCATTGTTTATATATTCACAATACCCTCTACCTCCATTACCATTGTTTGCTGGTGTTGCAGTTTTTGGGAACACCTCTCTATCCTCCTGCATTTACCATCGACCTATTGTGAAAGCTTCTTCTTCAGTAAACAAAATTTCCGTAAAGCCATCTGAAAATAAATGCTAGAGGTGAGATATGCGGTGCAGGGGTAGGCAACCTGTGGCAATCCTTCTGCTGTGGTACTACTGCTCCCAGCATGCTCTGCCAGAGTTTTGACGTTATAGAATGCTAAACTTGTCAGGGCATGCTGGAATGTGTAGTGCCACTGGATGCCTATTCCTGCAGTATTGCATAAATACCACACCTACCTATAGAGATGCTGCTGTTTTGTTCCACCACTTTTCTATCCATTAATAACAGATTACAATAAATGTTGCATCATGACAAATGTTTTTCATCATCATCATCATCATCATCGGACCGGTTTTCCATAGGTGGTCTGTTTATTCTACTTTAAAAACCTTTCAAATGCATATACATTAATTCATAAACAACCTTTTGGGGTTTTCATCTTTTATGGAACTACAAGGCCCAGTTTGAGAGCTGCAGCTTTTTCTGACATCTGTCCAAGCTTTCTACAATACTATATTTAATTTAAAATGTACATTTTTAGTTGCTATAACAGCTTGTAATTTAAGTTGGTGCATTGCGTTAATCATTGTTTGCCTCCCTCATTATAATGTATAATCCTTCTAAGTTTAATAATAAAAGCTATCAACATATTGGTGTCTTATTTTTATTTATTTTATGTATTTTTCCTGCTGTATTTTTTTTTTAAGTGTAAAATGTGCAGCGTAGATTCTGTCTTTAATATTTGTTTAGGATCTCTACTTGAGGAAGGTTTCCTTCATAGGGCTCTTAAGCGCCCCATCATTGAAACATTCTAATTAGAAATAAATGTGCCAAGAAGTTTTCCTTTCTGAGTATTTCCGCCAAAATCCACTTTACAATGGTTGTGTGTAATGTATTTTTAATGTAAGCCAATAAATGTGTTTGGCGTTTTAGGGTCCCTAGATGGTGCTGTTAGCTAAATTATTCTGTTTTATTCTCCACTGGTCTGTCATGTAATAGCCTAAATTGTACTTTTCTGTTACATTGTCAGTATCCTTACCCTGAGGTACAGTAGTTCATATTAAAGATAATCTTCTTATAATTACTTTCTTTAATGCATAAATAATTTAACTGTTGCGCTAGGAGGAGGTGAATATGTAATGCAGACCAAACTTGTAGTGGAGCCACCAGGGGTGAGTAAATCACTACCTGAATCAATGAACAAAATGGCTAATAAAACATTAAACAATGACTCTGCACAACGGTAGTAGACACCCAGAGATGCAGATTTTAGAGTAACCTGCTTGTTTGAAATTTGGTATATTTAACAGAGGCGAAGGGATCTATTCAGTTATTGTCGGAATTTCTGACAAGTCGGAAAACCGGCACTTTCCGACTTTTTTAGGTCGAATCTGAATTCGACCTGTTCAAGTCCAGTGCCGTTTTTCCAACTTGTCGGAAAACATGTGGATCGGCGGATTAGCCACGGATTCACATATTTAGTCAAATTTGCGGGTGTTTCCGACAGGTTTTTGGCCAGTTTTTCGACAATGCCAATTCGACTTTACAAAAAGTCAGATCGGCATTGTCGAAAATCGGCAAAAACCTGCCGGTAATGCCCGCAAATTGAATAGTGAAGTGTTGAATCCTCTCAGTCGGAGATGATCTGACACACTAATTAAATATACCCATAAGCTTTTTTTGGCTATTTTTGCCACAAGATTGAAAGCGGCAACATTATTAAAAATCGCCATTGTGTTTTGCCTATATTAAAAATCGCTGCTTTAAAGCCTGCTTTAAATCCTGTGGCAGGAATTACAGAATAATGGTAATTAATTTAAACCCCAAAGGATTTCTACTTTGTGTGGATATTAACTTTGCATGCTGGAGCCTCACAATTTTTGGGGTAGCCCCCCGCAGCCCCAGAAGGGTAGGTGACTCTCCCGCTTCCCTTCCGCTTCCTGCTGAAGGAGGCAGGATGGGGATAAAATCCCTATAATATCGGCAGCTTTGTGAAGGGGGATGGGCTAAAGATGTTAATTGCACCATTTAGCCCGCACCCTTCCCAGAGACCCACGAATCGTGGGCATTTCAAGCCTAATATCATCCTCATCATGGACCACATTTCCATAGGTGGTCTGTTTGTTACTTTATAAAACCTTTAAAACGCATATACGTTCATTCTTAGACAACTTTTTTGGGGTTTTCATCTTTTGTGGAACTGCAAAGCTGGTTTGAGAGCTACAGCTTTTTCCGATGTCTGTCTGTCCAAGCTTTCTACAATACTATATTCAATTTAAAATGTTAATTTTAGTTGCTATATTAGCCTGTATTTTAAGTTGGTTTGTAGGGGCAAAAAGTTTAGGTGCATTGCGTTAATTATTGTTTGCCTCACTCCTTAAAATGAAAAAAATCTAAAAAACATTGCGCTATAAAATATGTAAATATAAATGTGTATATAGAAAAAAAAAATTAAAGTTTGAAAAAATGGCTGTGGAGTTATCAGAAATGAGGTCGGGAGACTGTCTATATATAATATAATAAAATACCTTAAATTTTATACCAAATAATCCACAAAGTGGAATGTAAAAGTAAAGCATGTGTGTATATATATATATATATATATATATAAAAGAAAGCATCAAGTAGTTAATGTATATAGAACATTCCAAAGTACATAGATAACTGTTGTAACAGCTCTAATAGATATGCTACAGTGTTATTGAATAGATACTTAAGTGTCCTTTTTAGAGACAATGTGCATCAATAGTTGCAATATCCTTTGCACGATCCACAGAAGTATAACTATTGGCTTTAAATGCCGGCGTCCCGGCCACGATAAATAGTTCAAAGTGTGCTGAAGATTTTATATTTACCGCCTGTAGCTTTCACATATATGAGAGAAGTCGTCCCTCCTTTCCCGGTGGTGAGGCTATCACCGCCCCGGGCGTGGTGTAGCATATGTCCGTGAAACGGATGAAAGTCGAGGGACTCACCGGTCTCTCCCGCTGAGACAGTGTTGCCGTCTCCCCTCTCCCGGTGGTGAGGCAGTCACCGCCCCGGGTGGTGTAATTCGAGGGTCCGTGAATGTTGCCCGCAAGACTCCTGCTGTCAGTGTGACGTAGCGTAATGATGTTCAGCTGAAGAGCTGACAGGCGGGTGAGTAGCTGGCCAGCGGCAATGCAGGGAAGGTGCTGTTTAGTGATAGTACGGCAGCAGGATCTCTGTGAATGATTTCCAAAGCCAAGTATATCCAATCCAAGTAGACCAGTGCACTACTGATTGTCCAGTATAGCGTCAACGCGTTTCGTCCCACAATGCCATTCACAGAGATCCCGCTGCCGTACTATCACTAAACAGCACCTTCCCTGCATTGCCGCTGGCTAGCTACTCACCCGCCTGTCAGCTCGTCAGCTGAACATCATTACGCTACGTCACACTGACAGCAGGAGTCTTGCGGGCAACATTCACGGACCCTCGAATTACACCACCCGGGGCGGTGACTGCCTCACCACCGGGAGAGGGGAGACGGCAACACTGTCTCAGCGGGAGAGACCGGTGAGTCCCTCGACTTTCATCCGTTTCACGGACATATGCTACACCACGCCCGGGGCGGTGATAGCCTCACCACCGGGAAAGGAGGGACGACTTCTCTCATATATGTGAAAGCTACAGGCGGTAAATATAAAATCTTCAGCACACTTTGAACTATTTATCGTGGCCGGGACGCCGGCATTTAAAGCCAATAGTTATACTTCTGTGGATCGTGCAAAGGATATTGCAACTATTGATGCACATTGTCTCTAAAAAGGACACTTAAGTATCTATTCAATAACACTGTAGCATATCTATTAGAGCTGTTACAACAGTTATCTATGTACTTTGGAATGTTCTATATACATTAACTACTTGATGCTTTCTTATATATATATATATATATATATATATATATATACATGCTTTACTTTTACATTCCACTTTGTGGATTATTTGGTATAAAATTTAAGGTATTTTATTATATTATATATAGACAGTCTCCCGACCTCATTTCTGATAACTCCACAGCCATTTTTTCAAACTTTAACTTTTATTTTTCTATATGCACATTTATATTTACATATTTTATAGCGCAATGTTTTTTAGATTTTTTTCATTTTGTTTATGCTAGAGACCCTAACCAAGTCTCAAAACATACGCTGCTGTTTATTTACACTTATAGTTTTATTTATATAACTTTTTATATATATATAATCTTAATAATAGCGCCAGGAGAGTGGGATTGGCATACCACTGGGGATTTTGTCTCCTTTTCATACTCTAGTACTCACTCCTTAAAATGTATAATTTGTCCTGCAGTATCCTACTTCTCCCGGAAAGGAGACCTAAAAGTTAGGTAAGTATGCTTTGCTGGTTTATAATCTTGCAAAGCACTGGGTATCCTTAAAACCTGGACTGTAATGGTGCTTTGAGGACAGAGATTGGGAAACACTGCCTCTATTAAAAGGTTGTCTACAGATGTAGCCATGCTCATCTATCCTCTGTGTGGCATGTAGTGTGAAAAACTAATCTCATTACGGTTGCCTGCGCCTTGTCTCAGCGTGTTGTTTTCAGTCACAGTGAAATTAATTGATTCTCCGTTGGGTGCAATACTGGTGTTCGTCCACCAGGTATCGCTTTTAAAAACCACCATTGCTCAAGTCTCCATTGTAAAGTCAAATGATGCATGTAGTTTAAGAAATATTTTTTTAGATGATCTCTACATTAATTAGAAATGTGAACACAGAAAAAGATTTGCTCAGTCTCCAACGTACACAAAGAAAAGCACAGTTCTGAGTTCTAAAAAGCTCTATAAAACAAAAAAGCAGTAGATGCTACTTTTTACATAGATATACGTTTGGCTTTTCAAATTATGAAAGACTTTTCTTTGAGACTGAGTTTACTGTACTTCTTCTCGGGCCTCCCCATTGCTTTAATAGGCAGCCTCACCCAGCTCCAATCCCACTCCTGTGAGACTCATGATTTCACGGATTGGGTGTACTGCTTAGTAAATGACAGCATGAGCCATTCATTTACATATAGTGTATCGGCCGTGTTGTGTTTAACTAAGCAATACACCTAGTGCGCGAAATCACAAGTTTCACAGGGGGTGCGATTTGGGGTGGGGGCCTGGGAAAGAAGTACAGTAAACTCAGTTTCATAAAGCTAACACTCTCGTAATCAGAAAAGCCACAATTGTATTGTGTATTTGTGTAAAAAGTAACATTCACAGGTTTTTTCTTTCTAATTTTGACTGTATATTTGTGTGCATGTCCTAGTCTGTATACAAAGCACGACCGAACTTGTTTTGGGAAAATTAGAAGAAAACTGTGTGGATGCTACTTTTTACACAGATATACAAGTGTGGCTTTTCTAATTACAAGTGTGTTATGTTTATAAGACTGAGTTTACTGTACTTCTTTCCAGGCCTCCCCATTGCTGTTATAGGTGGCCTCCCCCACCACTCTTCCCACCCACTTTGAGACTTGCACGGATTGGGTATATTGCTTAGTAAATGACAAACACAACATGGCTGGTAGACTACTGTATGTAAATGAATGGGTCATGCTGGCTTTGGTTGGGGGAGGGGAACCCAGAAGGAACGTTTATTCGTAAGGCTTGTTAGCATTTTGCATTCACCGAGAGATCAAGAGATGCCTGGCGAGAGTGGGCCATCAGTTGCTGGTCAGCTCTGCTAATGTCGGGCGTCTTTTTTGCTGTAAATGCATCTTATACACATTGAATAGTATACACAAGCAGCTTCTGCTGATTAAAGTGATATGTGGCATGCCTATATTCAGTGGGAGTTGCACTAATTGAACACCTGAATCCACTTGCACTTTGAAAGGCACATCCAAGTGCTGTACAGTATCTATCGAGTGTAAATAAAGTCCAGGATATAAGTATTCACGGGGTAAATGTATGAAGCAGTGATAAGAGTGGAGAAGATGCCCATGGCAACCAATCAGCTGTTCTTTACAATTTTATAGTATTCAAATTATAAATGTTACTTCAATGTTGATTGGTTGCCTTGGCCAACTTCTCCACTGGCTCACTTCTCCACTCTTATCACTGCTTCATACAGTACATTTACCCCCACATATCTTAAGATGCATTTAATGGGCCCTACACATTTATAGATTGCACTGAAAGATATGAATGATCTTGTTCATTAATGAATGAGATATCGTTCATATCTTTGAGTGTGTGTGCACCAATGATGAACGATGCGCGGCCCAGCGCTCATTCATCGTTGGTGCCGGCTCATGTATGTCTGCAAGCCAATATGGACAATATTGTCCATATTAGCATGCAGGGCTATGGGGCCGGGTGACTGGGGGAGTGAAGAAACTTCCCTCCCCACCCACCCCACTGCCAGGTCGGCCGTTGGGCACCTCGGCGGCCATTCGGCCAGTGTGTAGGGCCCTTTAGTGTAGTAGAGGCAGAAATGTTTTACAGGCTAAAGAAGGGTGGAGCTTTATGTCCATTAGACCCTGACCTCATTCGCAGAGGATGTAGTTATGATGTCGACATTGAACATGTTGGCATATGCCGTATGTTGACATGCGAAATAACTATATTCTGCACGGACTGGCGGGGGAGGGTTAGGATTAGACTCTGGTAATGGGAGGTTAGGGTTAGGCACTATAGGAAGGGTTAGGATTAGAGGTTAGGCATACTTGCCACCGCAAAGCAGCTGGATTCACTGTACTAGAAGTCCTTATCAGATGACTGTTGGACCTGCTATACCAGGTAAGTTACCGGTAGACCACCAGGCTTCCTTTATCAGTGCTGTCGACATTATGAACGTATTGACATTCTCAAGTCAACATTATGAATGTCGACAAAATATTCCACACCTCATACACAGAGCATAAAACATAAAACTTTACTTTGGGGCAGTCAGCTGCATGCAATGTGCTTTAGTAATAGATTATTAGTTATGGTCAATGTGACATTAATAATCCCCAAACAGTAGGATGCATCTAAAGTTGTGCTTAATGTACGTCATGTGTGGGAGTATGGAGGTCTTATTTACCATCACAATCTATGATCTACATACAGTAGTTATAGCTATCCTACAGTTGTGGCCTCATTGCCACATGCAGCGTGAGATGCCTGACATGAGTGTTCCGCCAGTTCCCGTGCGACTTGGCATGGAAAATATTGTGGCACTTTGTATACAGATTTAGACTTGGTTATACACAAATATACAAGTACTACTTATCAAGTTAATCAACACAGTCTCCCGGTGCTTCCTTATCACATCGCATTATTTATGACAGTCATTTTCTGGAGAAAATTAATGCAGAAAAGATGCCTTCCGCTACCAGAGTCACACTGGACCTGACGTGCCAAGAGGGACTGTTTAGCGCGATCTGTCAGCACCTGAGGTAATCATGTCCTTTCTAACCAGTTACAGTGCATCTGGAAAGTATTGACAGCGCTTCACCTTTTTCCACATTTTTTTATGTTAGTTTTTTTTAGATTTTTGCAAATTTATTAAAAATAAAAAACTAAGAAATCACATGTACATAAGTATTCACAGCCTTTGCTCAATACTTTGTTGAGGCACCTTTGTAAGCAATTACAGCCTCAAGACTTTTTGAATATGATGCCACAAGCTTGGCACACCTATCAGTTTCACCCATTCCTCTTTGCAGCACCTCTCAAGCTCCATCAGGTTGGATGGGAAGCGTTGGTGCACAGCTATGGCTGGGCCACTCAAGGACATTAACATAGTTATCCTGGAGCCTCGCCTTTGATATCTTGGCTGCTTAGGGTCGCTGTCCTGCTGAAAGATGAACCGTTGCCCCAGTCTGAGGTCAAGAGCGCTCTGGAGCAGGTTTTCATACAGGATGTCTCTGTACATTGCTGCATTCATCTTTCCCTCTAACCTGACTAGTCTCCTAGTTTCTGCCACTGAAAACATCCCTACAGCATGATGCTGCCACCACCATGCTTCACTGGTGATGAGCGGTACCTGGTTTCTTCCAAACATGATGCTTGATATTCACGCCAAAGAGTTTAATCTTTCTCATCAGACCAGAGAATTTTGTTTCTCATGTTTTGAGAGTCCTTCAGGTGCGTTTTGGCAAACTCCAGATGGGCTACCATGTGCTTTTTTATTAAGGAGTTGCTTCCATCTGGCCACTCTACCATATAGGCCTGATTGGTGGATTGCTGCAGAAATAGTTATCCTTCTGGAAGGTTCTCCTCTCTCCACAGAGAAATGCTGTAGCTCTGACAGAGTGACCATCTGGTTCTTGGTCACCTCCCTGACTAAGGCCCTTCTCCCCCGATCACTCAGTTTAGACAGGACGGCTGGCCAGCTCTAGGAAGAGTTCTGGTGGTTCTGAACTTCTTCCATTTACGGATGATGGCGGCAACTGTGGTCATTGGGACCTTCAAAGCAGCAGATATTTTTCTATAACCTTCCCAGATTTGTGCCTCGACCTGTTTCGGAGGTCTATAGACAATTCCTTTGACGTCATGGTTGGTTTGTGCTTAGACATACACTGTCAAGTAAGGGGCCTTATATAGACAGGTGAGTGCCTTTCCAAATCATGTTCAATCAACTGAATTTACCACAGGTGGACTCCAATTAAGCTATAGGAACAACTCAAGGATGATCAGTGGAAACAGGATGCACCTGAGCTCAATTTTGAGCTTCATGGCAAAGGCTGTGAATACTTTTGTACATGTGATTTCTTAGGTTTTTATTTTTAATAAATTTGCAAAAAAATCTCAAAAAAAAACTTTTTTTCACGTGTGTAGAATTTTGAGGACAAAATTAATTCTAATTTGGAAAAAAACTGTAACATAACAAAATGTGGAAAAAGTGAAGCACTGTGAATACTTTATATATGATCCTTGAGGCTGCAGGCGCAAGGCACATTGTATGTATCCATGATATGTAAATATTCTTGCAGAAAACATACAACATATCTAGTGAGGTCATTGTTCCACATGGTGGAGTATACACAACATTCATATTGAACAATGACTGCTAGTTGGAGTATTGGGATGTAGTCACAATCCAGGTGGTCGGGATCCCAGTATGCCGGCAGGGGATCCAGGGCTATTGCCACTAGAGATGTGCACTGGAAATTTTTCGGGTTTTGGTTTTGGATTCGGACGCGTTTTGGCAAAACCTCCCTGAATTTTTTTTGTCTGATTCGGGTGTGTTCTGGATTCGGGTGTTTTTTTTTCAAAAACCCCTCAAAAACAGCTTAAATCATAGAATTTGGGGGTAATTTTGATCCTATAGTATTATTAACCTCAATAACCACAATTTCCACTCATTTCCAGTCTATTCTGAACACCTCACACCTCACAATATTATTTTTAGTCCTAAAATTTGCACCGAAGACGCTGGATGACTAAGCAAAGCGACCCAAGAGGGTGGCACAAACACCTGGCCCATCTAGGAGTGGCACTGCAGTGTCAGACAGGATGGCACTTCAAAAAATTGGCCCCAAACAGCACATGATGCAAAGAAAAGAGAAAAAGAGGTGCACTGTGGTCGCTGGATGGCTAAGCTAAGTGACATAAACACCTCAATATCACAGGAATTATTCATTCTAATCAATGGTATTATTGGTCCAAATCACTGGAAGAAAATGACAAAATCACTGGAATTATTCGTTCTAATCAATGGTATTATTGGTCCAGATCACTGGAAGAAAATGACAAAATCACTGGAATTAAATGGCAGTAATGTCGGGAATTATATCAAATGGCAGTACCACTGGACATATACGGAAGTGTCAGACAGGATGGCACTTAAAAAGATTGGCCCCAAACAGCACATGATGCAAAGAAAAGAGAAAAAGAGGTGCACTGTGGTCGCTGGACGGCTAAGCTAAGCGACACAAACACCTCAATATCACAGGAATTATTTGTTCTAATCAATGGTATTATTGGTCCAAATCACTGGAAGAAAATGACAAAATCACTGGAATTATTCATAAACATTTGTAGAAAGTCGCTGCTTTCTGATTACAGAAATGCTCAGATATTCCTGCGAATCCACAATCCCTTCCCAGAGGAAAAAGAAATTGAGAAACCGTTGTTTGAGAACGTTTGTTCTCTTTCCCTTACAAAGGAACAAACCACTTTCCAAGAAAACTGACGTTTTTGTGATTATGGAGACATAATGTTTTTGAATATAAATCCTAAAGCAGGTGGTGTATTAGTGAGTGTATAGAGTAAGTGCAATAGGGTGTGCTAAATGCGTAAATAACATATATAATATAATTATCTCTTGTGTGCTGAATTCAAAAACAATACTTCCCTTAATACTTCTTATATGCATATGTTCTTATATTCGTTCCATATGTAAAAAAAATAGATAAAAAGCATATAGTGTAGTATATTTAAATAGGGCAAGATTTAATACAGTAAACAATCCAATACAAAATAAAACCTAAAAAGCACACATAAAATGCAGATCTGATTTCTTAAAAAACTTTTTCACCCAAATGGAGGGTAATAAAGGTGGAGGATTATCAGATGAAAGTGTTAAGTGGGCGTTTCAGATGTGACCTTAGGGTAACTGGCTCCGGAACCAGGTTCCCTCGTCCACGTCCCAATCGTCTGGTCAGCCTTTCACCTGTTTAGGGTTCAGTAAATGCTCCACTCTCCTGCTGCTACGCGTTTCGGGAATATCCCTTCATCAGGCAGTGAGAGTGAAGTGAGCAGGAAATCCTATTTATACCTTAAACCCCTATTACTTCCGGTTCAGGGGTCATATCTTAACATTAATTAATACACCTTAAATGATATCTAAATGTCGTATGAATATTATCAGTGATATAGATAAACATATATTTATGTGAGGTTTACCATCCTGTTTATAACTGGGCATCTTCTAAAGAGAAATGATGAAATTGCGTTCTAATTTCCGGAAGTGAAGTTCATGTGACTTCCGGTCTCGGCTGTAACAAATAATAACATAAAGTCTCTTAGCTGGCCTTTTAAACTTTTTGTTTATAATGATTCTAAGTCTTCTTGATCTATGTAACATTCATGGAAGGGAAATCACGGTCATACAGAAACGAAGCGCTCAGCGCTTCTCCCGGTGGAACGCACACGAGCTTCCGGTGACGCACTTCCGGTCGCGGCCACCGGCATCAGTTAATCCAAAAAGTCTCTCCACTGTGTTCAATTTTGTATACTTGCATTGTCCAAAGTCCTTTCACACTCAGCCAGTTGTGTATGAGTCTTTGTATATTAAAAGTCAGAACAGAAGGCGTTACCTTCCGTGGAACGCATTTGGAACTCACAGGATCTTTGAGTCACATACTTCCTGGATTCCAACTCCATTTTACTAGTGGGCAACAATGCCCATCCTGCTGGCTTAATATTATGGAGAATTATACATTTGATTAGAAGAACATATTGGAATAAACATATTTACAGGTGAAGAACTTAGAAACTATTTTAATGTGAAAAGGAAAGGAAATTAATAGTTGGTTGGTGTCGCATGAGTTGTGACAAAGAATGGTGAAAGTTAAAATAAGATTAGAGGAACCATTTTAACTCAAAATCTGTGTTAAGTCCATGCGGGGTGAGGCTCTTAACTTTATGGATCCATTTCATTTCACTTTTCGCCAAGCGAGTGGCTTCATCTCTATACCTCCAGTTGTTCTTAACATTCTCAATTGCTAGAAAACGGATGATATTCTTAGTAGAGCAGTTATTTACTTCTTTGAAATGGTTGGATAAAGAATGTGTGGTCAAACCCTTCTTGATATTACGGAGGTGTTCACTTAGTCTGGTCTTCAGGGCTCTACTAGTTCGGCCTATATAGACCAGATTGCAGCTACATTCAATCAGATAAACTACATTGGTAGTATGACATGTCATGAATTGCTGTAGTTTGTATTTATTGTCCTTAACTGTGAATTCCTCATACTTGGACCCTTCTGATTTGATCTCTCGACAGGCCTGGCACGTCCCACATCTGAAGAAACCTTTATTTCTTATAGGATGATAATCCTGGTATGGTAAGGCACTTCTAGTCAGTTTGTCTTTCAGATTCGGGGCTTTTCTGTAGATAAAGCGTGGTAATTGTGGTAGCACTCCTTTCAAAACAGGATCTTTCAGCAAAAGATGCCAGTGTCTTCGCACAATGGATTCCATTTTCCTATGTTGGCAGTTATACTGAGTGATGAAAGCAAATTGAGTTTTCTCCTCCTTTTCTCTCATTTTCTTAGTCCCTTCTAGGAGTTTTGTGCGATCTTGTTGGAGGGCTTCATTTTTGAAGTTTTCCAACTTATTTTCATCATAGCCTTTGTTTATGAAACCCGTTTTCATGGTGTCTATTTGTGCTTCGCACACAGTTTTTTTGCTACAATTTCGTCTTAGTCTTAGGAATTGACTTTTAGGGACGCTAGTGAGCCAGTTGGAATGATGCTCACTAGTCATTGCAATGTAATTGTTGGCGTCCGTTGGTTTTCTGAAGCATTTTGTCTCCAGTTTGCCATCTTCAATGTATAGCTATAGATCCAAGAAGCTTAATTCTGTTTGACTCATTGTGACACTTAATTTGATATTCAAATCATTTGAATTAAGTTCCTCTGAGAAAGTCCTGAGGGCTTCTTCGTTACCTTTCCAGAAAAAGATAATGTCGTCAATATAACGATACCAAAAGATGAGATCTTTTCCAAATTTTTGATTCGTTTTTATATTTCTTTCTTCCCAGTAGGACATAAATAGGTTTGCAAAACTTGGGGCGAATTTTGTCCCCATTGCGGTTCCGACGAGTTGGTTGTAGTATGTCCCATCAAAATAGAAGTAGTTGTTTTTAAGTATGAATTTTATTCCTTCCAGCAGAAATTATTTTTTATTCTCCGAATAGTCTGTCTTATCCAGGTAATATTTGACGGCTTCTAGTCCCTTCTCGTGTGGTATGTTAGTGTATAGTGCTTCCACATCGGCCGTTGCCATCCACATTTCCTCAGACCATTCAAATGCGTTGATCTTCTGTAATATGTCAGTAGTGTCCTTAAGGTGAAAATCCGTCTTTGTTACCAGTGGTTGTAGGTGGGCATCAATGAATTCTGAAAGATTAGCCGTTAAGCTGCCCACCCCTTCCACGATTGGTCTTCCTGGTGGCTTTGTTGGATTCTTATGTACCTTCGGTAACACATAGATGGTTGGTATTGCTGGGTCCAGAACGTTAAGGTACTCAAATTCTTTCTCGGTGATGGTTTTTTTTTATCCAAGTGTGCCTTTAGCAATTGACTGAGGGCATTCTTCATTCTGTTGGTGGGATCGCTTCTTAATTTTGAGTATGTACCTCCATCTTCTAATTGATGGTAGATCTCCTTCATATAATCTTCCTTATTCAGTATGGCCACTCCTCCTCCTTTGTCGCATGGTTTAATCACAATACTGTCATCTTTCTGAAGTACCTTCAATACCACTCGTTCCTTTTTTGACAGGTTCCACTTCTTCATTTTCACTTTATCTAGTCTTTCCATATCTTCCAAGACTGATTTGTGGAAACTATCCACTAAACTTCCCTTCAGGTATTTCGGATAAAAAGTCGATTTTTTTCTTAAATTGTTCTCTCGTACTGTCCATCTCTTTTCGATCCGCGGGACTTTTCATTAGGAAGAATTTTTTAACTGTGAGTTTTCTTATGAACTTTTCCACATCAATGTATACATCAAAGGGGGAAGGTTTGTTAGTTGGTGCGTATTTAAGCCCTTTTAACAGTAGTTTTTCTTCTATGTTAGTAAGGCTCCTATCGCTTAAATTGAAGATTTTTCCTTGTGTTAATTCAATGGTGTTATTATCAATGGTTGTCGGGATTGATTCTATCTCTTTGGGGTTTTGTTGTTGTTTTTTTCTTCTTTTTTATTCCTCCTCGCTTCCCCCTTTTTCTTTTAGTTAATACTTCTGGTATTGGCGTCTCTCTAAAAAATGGACATGGTCATCTTGTCTTTTATAGTTGGTTCTCATATTTGTCTTCTCTCTGTTTTCCGGGTTATTTCTCCTATTTCTATTCCCTTCATCACCATAATTCTGATATCTCCTCTTCCAGTCTCTGTACCGATGTGGACTTCTGAACCTTTGGTGCTGATAATTTCTATTATTGAAGGCTCTGCCCCCTGTTCTTTCTTTTCTTATTGGTGATAAATATTGGGTTCTCCCTGTATCTCTTCTAGGGCTCCTATATACAAAGTCGTCTTCTCTCTCAGGCGAGATGTCTTCCAAATATTCTTTTACTCTGGAGTTGCCGCCCCTTGTTTGATATTTGTTAGGCGATGATCTTCTTTGAGTCCTATTTTGGATTCTTGATCCCCGTTTAGAATTAGATCGTCTCTTTTCTTTTATATAACGGGGGCAATCTTCTCGGTGCGTGATATTTAATTCTTGATCAGATTTAGGTGAGATGACTTCATGATCTTCAGTAATGGAGCATACAGACACCATGGAGTTATCTTCTTTCATATGTGCAAAGGGGTCCTTCCCTTCTTTTTTGTAGTATTCATGATCTCGTTTCAATTTCTTCTGTTTTTTTAATCATAATTTCTTTTGTGTTGATCACAATTTTCTGTTGTATATAGGGATGAGCGGGTTCGGTTCCTCGGAATCCGAACCCGCCCGAACTTCATGTTTTATTACACGGGGCCGAGCGACTCGGATCTTCCCGCCTTGCTCGGTTAACCCGAGCGCGCCCGAACGTCATCATCCCGCTGTCGGATTCTCGCGAGGCTCGGATTCTATCGCGAGACTCGGATTCTATATAAGGAGCCGCGCGTCGCCGCCATTTTCACACGTGTATTGAGATTCATAGGGAGAGGACGTGGCTGGCGTCCTCTCCGTTTATAGAGAAGAGAGTGAGACAGTAGAGAGAGACACAGTAGTAATTTTGGGGAGCATTAGGAGGAGTACTAGTTACTTGCTGAAGTGATAGATAGTGTGACTGTATATTATCTGACTTGTGGGGGAGACACTGACAGTGGGGAGCAGTTAGAGTCTGAGAGCAGGACTCAGGAGTACATATAACGTACAGTGCACACTTTTGCTGCCAGAGTGCCACACTGCCATTGTGACCACACTGACCACCAGTATAATATATATTGTGATTGTCTGCTTAGGAGTACTACTTGCAAGTTGCTGATAGTGTGACCAGTGACCTGACCACCAGTCACCACCAGTTTAATATATATATATATATATATAATTGTATATAATATATATATATAATATTGTATACCACCTACCCGTGGTTTTTTTTTTTCTTTCTTCCTTCTTTATACATAGTACTATAGTAGCTTACTGTAGCAGTCTGCGGTGCTGCTGAGCTGACAGTGTCCAGCAGGTCCGTCATCAGTCATTACATAATAAATATATATACCTGTCCGGCTGCAGTACTAGTGTGATATAATATATATTGATTTCATCTCATTATCATCCAGTCTATATTAGCAGCAGACACAGTACGGTAGTCCACGGCTGTAGCTACCTCTGTGTCGGCAGTCGCTCGTCCATCCATAATTGTATACCACCTACCCGTGGTTTTTTTTTTTTTCTTTCTTCTTTATACATACTACTATAGTAGCTTACTGTAGCAGTCTGCGGTGCTGCTGAGCTGACAGTGTCCAGCAGGTCCGTCATCAGTCATTACATAATAAATATATATACCTGTCCGGCTGCAGTACTAGTGTGATATAATATATATTGATTTCATCTCATTATCATCCAGTCTATATTAGCAGCAGACACAGTACGGTAGTCCACGGCTGTAGCTACCTCTGTGTCGGCAGTCGCTCGTCCATCCATAATTGTATACCACCTACCCGTGGTTTTTTTTTTTTTCTTTCTTCTTTATACATACTACTATAGTAGCTTACTGTAGCAGTCTGCGGTGCTGCTGAGCTGACAGTGTCCAGCAGGTCCGTCATCAGTCATTACATAATAAATATATATACCTGTCCGGCTGCAGTACTAGTGATATTATATATATATATATTGATTTCATCTCATTATCATCCAGTCTATATTAGCAGCAGACACAGTACGGTAGTCCACGGCTGTAGCTACCTCTGTGTCGGCAGTCGCTCGTCCATCCATAATTGTATACCACCTACCCGTGGTTTTTTTTTTTTCTTTCTTCTTTATACATACTACTATAGTAGCTTACTGTAGCAGTCTGCGGTGCTGCTGAGCTGACAGTGTCCAGCAGGTCCGTCATCAGTCATTACATAATAAATATATATACCTGTCCGGCTGCAGTACTAGTGATATTATATATATATATATATATTAATTTTATCTCCTTATCATCCAGTCTATATTAGCAGCAGACACAGTACGGTAGTCCACGGCTGTAGCTACCTCTGTGTCGGCAGTCGCTCGTCCATCCATAAGTATACTAGTATCCATCCATCTCCATTGTTTACCTGAGGTGCCTTTTAGTTGTGCCTATTAAAATATGGAGAACAAAAATGTTGAGGTTCCAAAATTAGGGAAAGATCAAGATCCACTTCCACCTCGTGCTGAAGCTGCTGCCACTAGTCATGGCCGAGACGATGAAATGCCAGCAACATCGTCTGCCAAGGCCGATGCCCAATGTCATAGTACAGAGCATGTAAAATCCAAAACGCCAAATATCAGTAAAAAAAGGACTCCAAAATCTAAAATAAAATTGTCGGAGGAGAAGCGTAAACTTGCCAATATGCCATTTACCACACGGAGTGGCAAGGAACGGCTGAGGCCCTGGCCTATGTTCATGGCTAGTGGTTCAGCTTCACATGAGGATGGAAGCACTCAGCCTCTCGCTAGAAAACTGAAAAGACTCAAGCTGGCAAAAGCACCGCAAAGAACTGTGCGTTCTTCGAAATCCCAAATCCACAAGGAGAGTCCAATTGTGTCGGTTGCGATGCCTGACCTTCCCAACACTGGACGTGAAGAGCATGCGCCTTCCACCATTTGCACGCCCCCTGCAAGTGCTGGAAGGAGCACCCGCAGTCCAGTTCCTGATAGTCAGATTGAAGATGTCAGTGTTGAAGTACACCAGGATGAGGAGGATATGGGTGTTGCTGGCGCTGGGGAGGAAATTGACAAGGAGGATTCTGATGGTGAGGTGGTTTGTTTAAGTCAGGCACCCGGGGAGACACCTGTTGTCCGTGGGAGGAATAGGGCCGTTGACATGCCTGGTGAAAATACCAAAAAAATCAGCTCTTCGGTGTGGAAGTATTTCACCAGAAATGCGGACAACATTTGTCAAGCCGTGTGTTGCCTTTGTCAAGCTGTAATAAGTAGGGGTAAGGACGTTAACCACCTCGGAACATCCTCCCTTATACGTCACCTGCAGCGCATTCATAATAAGTCAGTGACAAGTTCAAAAACTTTGGGCGGAAGCAGTCCACTGACCAGTAAATCCCTTCCTCTTGTAACCAAGCTCACGCAAACCACCCCACCAACTCCCTCAGTGTCAATTTCCTCCTTCCCCAGGAATGCCAATAGTCCTGCATGCCATGTCACTGGCAATTCTGACGAGTCCTCTCCTGCCTGGGATTCCTCCGATGCATCCTTGCGTGTAACGCCTACTGCTGCTGGCGCTGCTGTTGTTGCTGCTGGGAGTCGATGGTCATCCCAGAGGGGAAGTCGTAAGCCCACTTTTACTACTTCCACCAAGCAATTGACTGTCCAACAGTCCTTTGCGAGGAAGATGAAATATCACAGCAGTCATCCTGTTGCAAAGCGGATAACTGAGGCCTTGACAACTATGTTGGTGTTAGACGTGCGTCCGGTATCCGCCGTTAGTTCACAGGGAACTAGACAATTTCTTGAGGCAGTGTGCCCCCGTTACCAAATACCATCTAGGTTCCACTTCTCTAGGCAGGCGATACCGAGAATGTACACGGACGTCAGAAAAAGACTCACCAGTGTCCTAAAAAATGCAGTTGTACCCAATGTCCACTTAACCACGGACATGTGGACAAGTGGAGCAGGGCAGGGTCAGGACTATATGACTGTGACAGCCCACTGGGTAGATGTATGGACTCCCGCCGCAAGAACAGCAGCGGCGGCACCAGTAGCAGCATCTCGCAAACGCCAACTCTTTCCTAGGCAGGCTACGCTTTGTATCCCCGGTTTCCAGAATACGCACACAGCTGAAAACCTCTTACGGCAACTGAGGAAGATCATCGCGGAATGGCTTACCCCAATTGGACTCTCCTGTGGATTTGTGGCATCGGACAACGCCAGCAATATTGTGTGTGCATTAAATATGGGCAAATTCCAGCACGTCCCATGTTTTGCACATACCTTGAATTTGGTGGTGCAGAATTTTTTAAAAAAACGACAGGGGCGTGCAAGAGATGCTGTCGGTGGCCAGTAGAATTGCGGGACACTTTCGGCGTACAGGCACCACGTACAGAAGACTGGAGCACCACCAAAAACGCCTGAACCTGCCCTGCCATCATCTGAAGCAAGAAGTGGTAACGAGGTGGAATTCAACCCTCTATATGCTTCAGAGGTTGGAGGAGCAGCAAAAGGCCATTCAAGCCTATACAATTGAGCACGATATAGGAGGTGGAATGTACCTGTCTCAAGCGCAGTGGAGAATGATTTCAACGTTGTGCAAGGTTCTGCAACCTTTTGAACTTGCCACACGTGAAGTCAGTTCAGACACTGCCAGCCTGAGTCAGGTCATTCCCCTCATCAGGCTTTTGCAGAAGAAGCTGGAGGCATTGAAGGAGGAGCTAAAAGGGAGCGATTCCGCTAGGCATGTGGGACTTGTGGATGGAGCCCTTAATTCGCTTAACAAGGATTCACGGGTGGTCAATCTGTTGAAATCAGAGCACTACATTTTGGCCACCGTGCTCGATCCTAGATTTAAAACCTACCTTGGATCTCTCTTTCCGGCAGACACAAGTCTGCTGGGGTTCAAAGACCTGCTGGTGACAAAATTGTCAAGTCAAGCGGAACGCGACCTGTCAACATCTCCTCCTTCACATTCTCCCGCAACTGGGGGTGCGAGGAAAAGGCTCAGAATTCCGAGCCCACCCGCTGGCGGTGATGCAGGGCAGTCTGGAGCGACTGCTGATGCTGACATCTGGTCCGGACTGAAGGACCTGACAACGATTACGGACATGTCGTCTACTGTCACTGCATATGATTCTCTCACCATTGAAAGAATGGTGGAGGATTATATGAGTGACCGCATCCAAGTAGGCACGTCAGACAGTCCGTACTTATACTGGCAGGAAAAAGAGGCAATTTGGAGGCCCTTGCACAAACTGGCTTTATTCTACCTAAGTTGCCCTCCCACAAGTGTGTACTCCGAAAGAGTGTTTAGTGCCGCCGCTCACCTTGTCAGCAATCTGCGTACGAGGTTACTTCCAGAAAATGTGGAGAAGATGATGTTCATTAAAATGAATTATAATCAATTCCTCCGTGGAGACATTGACCAGCAGCAATTGCCTCCACAAAGTACACAGGGAGCTGAGATGGTGGATTCCAGTGGGGACGAATTGATAATCTGTGAGGAGCGGGATGTACACGGTGATATATCGGAGGATGATGATGAGGTGGACATCTTGCCTCTGTAGAGCCAGTTTGTGCAAGGAGAGATTAATTGCTTCTTTTTCGGTGGGGGTCCAAACCAACCCGTCATTTCAGTCACAGTCGTGTGGCAGACCCTGTCACTGAAATGATGGGTTGGTTAAAGTGTGCATGTCCTGTTTATACAACATAAGGGTGGGTGGGAGGGCCCAAGGACAATTCCATCTTGCACCTCTTTTTTCTTTCATTTTTATTTGCGTCATGTGCTGTTTGGGGAGTGTTTTTTGGAAGGGCCATCCTGCGTGACACTGCAGTGCCACTCCTAGATGGGCCAGGTGTTTGTGTCGGCCACTAGGGTCGCTTATCTTACTCACACAGCTACCTCATTGCGCCTCTTTTTTTCTTCTTTGCGTCATGTGCTGTTTGGGGAGTGTTTTTTGGAAGGGCCATCCTGCGTGACACTGCAGTGCCACTCCTAGATGGGCCAGGTGTTTGTGTCGGCCACTAGGGTCGCTTAGCTTAGTCATCCAGCGACCTCGGTGCAAATTTTAGGACTAAAAATAATATTGTGAGGTGTGAGGTATTCAGAATAGACTGAAAATGAGTGGAAATTATGGTTTTTGAGGTTAATAATACTTTGGGATCAAAATGACCCCCAAATTCTATGATTTAAGCTGTTTTTTAGGGTTTTTTGAAAAAAACACCCGAATCCAAAACACACCCGAATCCGACAAAAAAAATTCGGTGAGGTTTTGCCAAAACGCGGTCGAACCCAAAACACGGCCGCGGAACCGAACCCAAAACCAAAACACAAAACCCGAAAAATTTCAAGTGCACATCCCTAGTTGTATATCCTTTTCCTTTTTCTTATATTCCGGTAGTTCCTGGAGAGGTTCAATGTTGGTTTGGATTGCCGTGTTCTGATCTTTGATGATTTTTAATTTGTCTCTACATTCTTTCATAATCAACTCTATTAACGTGTATGAGCAAATCTCCAATGTGCGCATCCACTCGTCTTTAAATTTGTCGCTGCTATCATCAAAAGAGGGTAAATTCTTGATTCTTAGTCCCTTCGGGATAATTTGATCAGCTACGTAGTTTTCTAAAGTTGCGCATTCCCACCAGATGCGATTCTCTTTTAATAATTTCTCCAGACGATCCATCATTGTCATTAAGTCTTCATCCACAATCGTGGGGGATGTAGTGAGGAATATTTCCTTGCATTTTTCTTCTCTGCTTTTCAGATGGGAAAACATGTTGTCGCCTATAGGCTCTCTAATTAAGGGAATGGTAGTACTATGGTATAGAGAGCGAATGTGGCGTCAATGGCAAAAGCAGTTACCCCCTTGCACCAATGGTATTCCCTTGTACCGATGTGAAATGGTGAGTGTATAGAGTAAGTGCAATAGGGTGCGCTAAATGCGTAAATAACATATATAATATAATTATCTCTTGTGTGCTGAATTCAAAAACAATACTTCCCTTAATACTTCTTATATGCATATGTTCTTATATTCGTTCCATATGTAAAAAAAATAGATAAAAAGCATATAGTGTAGTATATTTAAATAGGGTGGTGTATTAGAGAAAAAGAGTGCAAGAGACCAGCCATGCAGTTTCTGAAATATCATGACAAAATGTTACTGTATTTCATAAGCACTCATTCCTAACTCTGCTAAGTACTGTTTGGTATACTGTATCTGGCTTCCATGAGGTAGTTGTCCATTATTTCAGCTTCCATTGACCTTTTTGAAAGCGGTAGAAGTTATCGATTATTTTTTATTTATTTTTATTTTCCCCTATTTTTAATTTTCCTCTGCATAGCCCAGTAAAATGTTGCAATGTTAAGTATTGACTTGTGCCTTCTGGAGGTCCACTTCTTCACCAAACCCAGCCAAATCTCATCCTAACCCTCTGTTTCACGTTCTCTATGTACCCCATCTGTGTCACCCATGTCTGTCTACCCCTCCCCTTTAGATTGTAAGATCTCACGAGCAGGGCCCTCTTCCCTCATGTGCTTATCCTTTGTCTTACTTTAATAATCTTCAACTGTACCACATCCAGCAGTCTTCTGCCACCTGATACTTATTCCAGTGTCATCTGCTGATGTAACTATGTTTATTTACCCTGTACTTGTCCTATACTGTCATCAACTGTAAGTTGCTGTTTTCCTGTTTGATTATTTATGTACTCTGTAATTGGGTGCTGCAGAACCCTTGTGGCGCCATATAAATAAAGGATAATAATAATATAGGGTGTATAATCCCCAGGTGTATCTCACACATCGCTCAGTACAGATTACAGGATGTATAATCACCAGGTGTATAACACACATCGCACAGTACAGTATACATACTGGTCACAACAATGCAGCGGATATTGAGCACTGATCAGGATACTAGAAGTGACACAGAGCTGCAAGATACAGCAATGGCCTAATGTACTGTACTAATATATGTATACTGCTGATCACCAAAATGCTGCACTGTCCTACTATATACTGCTCACAATAATGCAGCACAGATATGGAATGGATACTTGCAGTGACAGAGCTGCAAGATACAGCAATGGCCTACTGTACACAACTATATACTGTTGGGTCACCAAAATGCTGCACTGTAATACTATATATACTGCTCACAAAAATGCAGCACAGATATTTAATGGATACTTGCAGTGACACAGAGCTGCAAGATACAGCAATGCCTACTGTACACAACTATATACTGTTGATTCACCAAAATGCTGCACTGTAATACTATATATACTGCTCACAAAAATGCAGCACAGATATGGAATGGATACTTGCAGTGACACAGAGCTGCAAGATACAGCAATGGCCTACTGTACTGTACTACTATAAGTATAATTATATACTGGTGGTCCCCAGTCCCCACAATAAAGCACACTGAGCACAGATATTCGCAGCACACTGAGCACAGATATGGAGCGTTTTCAGGCAGAGAACGTAGATATTTTCAGCACACTGAGCACAGATATTTGCAGCACACTGAGCACAGATTACAGAGCTTTTCAGGGAGAGAACGCAGCCACGTCCTCTCCGTTCAATCTCCAATGCACGAGTGAAAATGGCGGCGACGCGCGGCTCTTTATATAGAATACGAATCTCGCGAGAATCCGACAGCGGGATGATGACTTTCGGCCGCGTTCGGGTTAACCAAGCAAAGCGGGAAGATCCGAGGCTGCCTCAGAACCGTGTAAAATGGGTGAAGTTCTGGGGGGTTCGGATCTCAGAGAACCGAACCCGCTCATCTCTAATTGCCACTCATGGGTGTCCACAACGCCCATACAGTGGTAATAGAACCTATGGCGAATGCAGGGACCCACCAAGCCCGCAATGGGCTTCATTGTGCTCGCCCCCCCTGTGGCATTCTGGCAACCGGGATCCTGGCGTCTGCATGCTGACCGCCGGGATCCCTACTGCCGGTATCCCGAACCCAACCTGGAGTATTTCCTTGGAGTTACGAACCATTCCATAATGTTCTCTGCTCCCCTTCACAGTAGCAATCATAATTATTCCATAGTAGCATACAAATTATCATTAGTGTACAGCAGTGGTTCTCAACTCCACCCCTCAAATACCTGCATCAGGCCTGGATTTATTTAATGCACTGGTGCAGGCTTGAATTAAGGGCCTCACAGGCCTGGGGCTGAAAATGTTCAAGGGCCTATTATGAGAAGCAGAGGGGGTGTGACCAGTGCTATGGGGGTGTGACCAGTGTCATGGAGACCTGTAGACTCTACACTGTCAGCACCAATGACTCTCTAAATATGTAAAAGTACAAAAAGTACATCATTTTGTGTGGAAAGTAAAAATACAATTTAATAATTCTGATTTATGGCCGACCATGTGGCCATCTGGTGGCTGGTCATCATCATGCTGTCATGATGATGGGCCTATTTTTATGTAGAGGCCTGGAACTGTAGCTCCATTTGCCCCATTATTAATCTGGCCCTGCACTGGTGAGT
Organism: Pseudophryne corroboree; assembly: GCF_028390025.1. Classification (NCBI taxonomy): domain Eukaryota; kingdom Metazoa; phylum Chordata; class Amphibia; order Anura; family Myobatrachidae; genus Pseudophryne; species Pseudophryne corroboree. The sequence continues at coordinate 159,521,219 of NC_086452.1, read as the reverse complement.
TTCGCTGGATCAGTACGTTTTCCAGTTGTTTCCATAGAATCCTGAAAACATGAGCTGTTGGGCCTGAGGTACTTGAAGAGTGGAGTTGAGATGCATTGGTGTACAGCTTTGGATTGTGTGTGTACAACCATCTGTCCTCCATTCTGATTTTTCACAAGAGAATGGAGGAGAGACATGAAAACTCTATGGCGCAGCGATCATCGTGCATGCTGACTAATTACTGATGGAGCAAGTGAGGGTAAGTAGAATTTGTTCTAGTTTCCTATCTTCCTGCTGTATCCTTCCATACATCTATGTGCCTGTGTACACTATCCGTGTGTTACTTGATAGTATTCCCAAGTGTGGCAGTTCACTTGCTATTATACTTTGTCACGTAATGTTTATTTCTCTCACGTCCTAGAGGATGCTGGGGTCCAGTTTAGTACCATGGGGTAATGACGGGTCCTTTTGGAGCCACTGGCACTTTGAGTTTAATAGTGTGGGCTGGATCCTCCCTCTATGCCCCTCCTACCAGACTCAGTTTATAAAATGTGCCCGGTGGAGCCGGACACAGCTAGGGGAGCTCTTAGGAGTTTTTCTAGTTTTATTTTTTTCTAGAGTTTATTATTTTCAGGCAGGCTGCTGGCAACAGCATCCCTGCTTCGTGGGACTTAGGGAAGGAGTAGGAACCAACTTCCTGAAGAATTAATGGTCTTCTACTCTGCTGACAGGACACTGAGCTCCTGAGGGTGTTGATCGCAAGCCCACGAGGCGACCGCTTACTCCCGCAGCACGGCCGCCACCCCCTAACAGAGCCAGAAGTAATAAGAGTGGTGAGTACAGCGCTGGCGTCCCGGTTAGCGGGTCGCCGGTGGGTATGGCGGCACAATGGTGGGAGCGCAGCCCTGACAGGCTGCTCTCTATGGGATGGCTCAGCAACAGTAACACTGTAGGCGCTTTGAGGTGCGTCCTGAGCCAGCTCAGAATACCCTACACTGGTCATATAGCCAACAGGGGCTAATCCGGCTGTTAGCAATGAAAAACCGCATGCCAGTTTAAACAATTAGTGCGGGAAGCCGCGCCCCATTACAAGGGGCGGGGCTTCCTCTTAGAGCAGATCCAGCACTCACCAGCGTCATTTTCTCCCTGCAGATCATAGGAAACGCTGACAGGGAGCGCTGCCATCTACATCACTCCAGTTATACCTCTGCGGTACCAGGGTGTTATAGAAAGAGGGGGGGGGGGGGGGGAGTGTAATAGTAGTACTAATTACCCTATTAAGGGTAGTTAGTCAGCGCCGGGCTTTTATCATAATAACTGCCTACAGGGGCGCTGTGTGGCTGGCTCCTTATACTCTGTGACTTTCTGAAGGTACTCTAGGGAAAACTGTGTTTGACATTTTCCTGTGTGTGTGTGTGTGTGTGTGTGTGTGTGTGTATATCCCACATTGCCATGTCTAAGGATTTTGTGTCCTGTGCTGCAGAGTGTTTATCTTCTCCTGAGGAGTCTATTCCATGTACTCATGACTGCAATGTGCTGTCTCAGCCTTCTGGATCCGAACCCCCATGGGTGGATTCTTTAAGGGGAATGATAGCCCAGATTTCAACTAGGATGTCGCAAACTGAGAAAGAGGTACAGTTTTTGAGAAAATCTGTAGAGGGTTTGAAGTATTCAGCTCCCACTACTTCATCTAAAAGTCCACCTACATACCCACAAAAACGTACACTTGCCCAGATAATGCAAGCTGACACTGATACCAACTCTGATACAAGGGACGGTGATGGGGATATGCAGGGGGGAAATGCATCCCTTGCTAAGGGGGTGCAACTCAAGATTGGAGCCATTAGGGATGTTTTGCATATTACTGATAAGGCACCTGAGCAGGAAGAGGAATCTTATTTTACAGTAAATAAAGAATCCTAGCGTAACTTCCCAGCTTCTAAGGAGTTAAACTCCTTGTTTGAAACATCCTGGGAAAACCCAGAGAAAAAATTCCAGATCCCTAAAAGACTTCTCATTGCTTTCCCTTTCCCTGAAGAGGATAGAAAGAAGTGGGAAAACCCACCTATTGTAGACGCTGCTGTATCTAGGTTGTCTAAAAAGGTGGTTTTACCTGTCCCTGGTTCAACCGCCTTAAAGGAGCCGGCTGACTGCAAGATTGAGACTACGCTCAAACCCCTATACACTGCTACAGGTGTGGCCTTACGGCCCACTATTGCTTGTGCATGGATTTATAAAGCCATAATAAAGTGGTCAGGCACATTACTAGAGGACTTGGATACTATGGATAGGAGTGACATTGACTTGTTTTTACGTCACATACAGGATTCTGCAGGTTTCATGGTGGAGGCCATAAAGGACATTGGCCTACTTAATGCAAGGTCTACTTCCATGGCAGTTTCGGCACGCAGAGGACTCTGGCTACGCCAATGGACTGCGGATGCAGAATCCAAGAAAAGTGTGGAGAACCTGCCCTTCACAGGTCCGGCACTATTTGGGGAAGCAATGAATGCATGGATTTCTATGGCGACTGCGGGTAAGTCGACATTTCTTCCCTCCGCAGCAGCACTGGCTAGGAAATCTTATCCTACGCCTACACTGCAGTCCTTTTCGGACCGCAAAATTAAAAAAAATTCAACCCCCCCACCTTCTTTAGAGGAGGGCGGGGAAAATCCAGAAAACTTGCTCCAACAGGTTCCCAGGAACAGAAACCAGGTTCTGCTTCCTCCAAATCGGTGGACCTCCCAGCCTGAAGATCGGGCAGGTGGGAGCGAGACTAAAAGCTTTCAGTCACGTCTGGGCGTCATCATTCCTAGACCCCTGAGTGACAGATATTGTTGCCCAGGGGTACAGACTGGAGTTTCAGGAGCTCCCACCTCACAGATTCTTCATATCAGGCTTACCAGTTTCACTGACAGAAAGTGCTATCCTACAGGAAGCCATTCGAAAATTGGTACGAACAAATGTCATTGTTCCAGTTGCACCTCACCAAAAAAACATGGGTTATTACTCAAACCTGTTTGTGGTACCGAAACCGGACATTTCGGTAAGGCCTATATTGAACCTAAAGTAATTGAACCCCTACATGAGGGTTTTCCAATTCAAGATGGTGTCTCTGAGAGCAGTTATCTCAGGTCTGGAGGAGGGGGAATTACTAGTAACCCTGGATATCAAGGATGCGTACCTTCACATTCTGATCTGGCCGCCTCACCAGGCCTATCTACGGTTTGCACTACAGGACTGTCACTACCAGACGTTACCATTTGGCCTCTCCACAGCACCGAGGGTGTTCACCAAGGTCATGGCGGAGATGATGCTCCTCCTCCGCAAGCAGGGAGTGAACATAATTCCATATCTGGATGATCTGCTGATAAAGGCATCTTCCAGGGAGAAGCTGTTGCAGGATATTGCTCTCTCAACTCAACTACTCCAGGATCATGGGTGGATCCTGAACCTTCCAAAGTCACATTTGGAACTGACAAGGAGACTACCCTTCCTGTAGATGATACTCGACACAAAAGTGCAGAGGGTGTTTCTACCACTGGAGAAAGCATTGGTAATCCAAACAATGGTCCGGGATGTCTTGAAGCCAGCCCGAGTATCGGTTCATCAGTGCATTCGCCTTCTGGGGAAGATGGTAGCCTTCTATGAGGCTCTACAGTACGGGAGATTCAATGCACGGTTCTTCCAACTGGATCTTCTGGACAAGTGGTTGGGTTCACATCCTCAGATGCACCAGCGGATACGCCTGTCACCGAAAGCCAGAATTTCACTCCTCTGGTGGCTGCAAACTTCTCACCTACTCGAGAGCTGCAAGTTCGGGTTTCAGAATTGGATTCTTCTAACCATGGATGCAAGCCTCAGAGGTTGGGGAGCAGTCACCCAGGGGAAAGTGGTCAAGTCAGGAATCTGTCCTTCCAATAAACATTCTGGAACTAAGGATCATATACAACAGCCTTATACAAGCGCGCATCTTCTACAAGATTGAGCCATTCAGGTTCAGTCGGACAACGTCACAGCAGTGTCCTACATAAACAGGCTGGGCGGAACGAAGAGCAGGGCTGCGATGTCAGAGGTAAGAAGAATTCTCCTCTGGGCAGAAAGGCACGCACTGGCGCTGTCAGTAATCTTCATTCCGGGAGTGGACAACTGGGAAGCAGACTTCCTCAGTAGACACGATCTCCATCCAGGGGCATGGGGCCTCCACCAGGAGGTATTCGCAGAGGTAACAAGCCGATGGGGTGTACCTTAGATAGACTTGATGGCCTCTCGCCTCAACAAGAAGCTTCAGAGGTACTGTTCCAGGTCGCAAGACCCGCAAGCAGTGGCGGTGGACACCCTGGTAACTCTGTGGGTGTTCCAGTCAGTGTATGTGTTCCCTCCTCTTCCACTCATCCCAAGGATTCTCAGACTACTAAAAAGAACAAGAGTTCCAGTGATCCTCATTGCTCCGGACTGGACAAGAAGAGCTTGGTATGCGGATATTCTGGCATTGCTGCTGGAGGATCCGATGCCTCTTCCTCTTTGCGAGGACCTTCTACTACAGGGGCCGTTCACCTATCAAGGCTCACCGTGGCTACATTTGACGTCATGGAGGTTGAATGCCAAATCTTAGCTTGGAAGAGCATTCCGAAACAGGTCATTCCTACTCTGATCCAAGCTAGGAAGGGAGTAACGTCTAAGCATTACCATGGGATTTGGAGAAAGTATGTGTCTTGGTGTGAATCCAAGAAGTTTCCTATGGTGGAGTTTGAACTGGGACTTTTTCTCCTCTTTCTGCAAGCTGGTGTGGATGTGGGTCTAAGCTTGGGCTCCATCAAGGTCCAGATTTCGGCCTTGTCCATTTTCTTCCAGAAACAATTGGCTGCTCTCCCTGAGGTTTAGATATTCTTGAAAGGAGTTCTGCACATCCAACCACCCTTTGTGCCTCCTACGGTACCTTGGGATCTAAATGTGGTGCTGCAGTTCCAGCAATCAGATTGGTTCGAACCTTTACAGGAGGTGGATGTAAAGTTTCTTACTTGGAAGGCAGTCACACTGTTGGCATTGACATCTGCAAGACGTGTGTCTGAATTGGGGGCATTGTCACACAAGAGCCCCTACTTGATTTTCCATGAAGATAGAGCTGAACTTAAAATGCGTCAGCAATTTCTTCCTAAGGTTGTGTCGGCTTTTCATATCAACCAACCTATTGTGGTGCCAGTAGCTACTGACACATCGATTACCTCAAAGTCCCTGGATGTTGTGCAGGCTTTGAAAATATATGTGAAGAGGACTGCTCGTCACAGGAAGTCGGACGCCTTATTTGTCCTTCATGATCCCAACAAGATTGGGTGTCCTGCTTTTAAGCAGACAATTTCTCGCTGGATTAGGCTTACTATCCAGCATGCTTATTCAACAGCAGGTTTGGCTTGTCCAAAATCTGTTCAGGCCCACTCTACACGTAAAGTGGGTTCTTCCTTGGCGGCTGCCCGGGGTGTCTCTACTCTTCAGCTTTGCCGAGCGGCTACTTGGTCAGGGTCGAACACGTTTGCTAAGTTTTACAAGTTCGATACTTTGGCCTCTGAGGACCTAAAGTTTGGTCAATCTGTTCTGCAGGACCCTCAGCACTCTTCCTCCCGTATTGGTAGCTTTGATACATCCCTATGGTACTAAATTGGACCCCAGCATCCTCTAGGACGTAAGTGAAAACAGGATTTTAATTACCTACCAGTAAATCCTTTTCTCGTAGTCCGTAGAGGATGCTGGGCGCCCGCCCAGTGCTTCGTTTTCCTGCATGGTTCAGCCATTGCTGAATCATTCCAAGTTGGTTAGCTTGGCTTTCCTTTTTTTGTTGTGTGTGAGCTGATGTGAATCTCACCACTATGTGTATTTCCTTCTCTCGAAGTATGTCCGTCTCCTCGGGCACAGTTTCTAGACTGAGTCTGGTAGGAGGGGCATACAGGGAGGAGCCAGCCCACACTATTAAACTCTTAAAGTGCCAGTGGCTCCCAAAGGACCCGTCTATATCCCATGGTACTAAATTGGACCCCAGCATCCTCTACAGACTTCGAGAAAAGGATTTACCGATAGGTAATTAAAATCCTGTTTTTATTTCACTTAGATATTATACAATTTCTGACACACATTACAGTATAACTCATTTTGCATTCTCCTTGTCAGTCTATGCACTTACTGTTTTCCACACCATTTACTAGCTTGCATGTCCTCTCTAAATTCTGTATATGAAAAGTACAAATGGATAATGAAAAGCTGATTGCAGTTTCCCTGTCCCATTCTTCCTTTCCTAATTTATTTCAGACCTCATGCTAATAATTTGCGCTGTCTGCTTTTGCTTTTTTTCTTTATCACGACTGCTGTCAGCGCCTCCGCTTGCTGGAGCAAAATGCGTTCCAGTGTTATTTAAAATGTCACAAAAAATGTAGAACTGTTTTGGGTAAAATTAAATAATTTATGTGTTTTCTGCTCTGCAGATGCTTGTCCTGGAATGCAATTAATTTTGATACACTGATGTATGGCACAGTCATTAAGCAAGCCAAGACTATATTTCTGCCTAATAAATGGCAAATGCTAAGTTTATTTGTTCATGGAAAATGTAACATTTGCTTATGTGTCACTGTCATTAATACTGCAGAGACGAATGTAAGAGTTTTTATAATTTGTACTTGTATATTATTTACATCTGCATCTAATGTGACACTGTACCCTTTACTATAAAGTATATCAAACTATTTCCATGGCTGTATAACAGTATCAAGATGCAAATATCCTTTATACCCTTATTTTACACATTTCTTTATAGGGCAGTATTTAATTGATGTCGGATCCTTTCCGACGGAAAGGATCCGACAGTTCAGTATTCAATTTGAGGCCAAATCCGACAGATTTTGGCCGTTTTCAACAATGTCAATCCGACCTTTTTTAAAGTCGTATTGACATTGTCGAAAACGGGAATAAACCTGTCTGATTTGGCCGCAAATCTGTCAAAACAGGTGGATCCGCGGCTAATCCGCCGATATCCGTGTTTTCTGACAAGTCGGAAAAACGGCAGGACCATTGAATAGGTCGGATCATGATTCAACCTAAAAAAGTCGGAAACTGACGTCTTTCAGTCTAGACGGCAGTTCCGACTTCAATAGAATATTGCTCATAATGTCCAGATTTTAATTTGAAGTCAAACAACCACTGTGAGTGCGATTCTTGTGTCCAGGTGTGATTTACCTTTATAAACATCCGGAAAGCGTTCTGTGATGGAATACATAGCAGAGTAATGTGACACAATCAACAACATTACTCTCCAAATCTAAGTGATGACATAACTACTGTGCTAATTATCTATATATTAATAGCAGAAGGACAACTTTTATGAGTGACCTATTTCTATGATGCCATTGTTTGAGCAGGGTACATCATATACCAAAGTGAAGGTCATGGTCTGCAGATTTGCAGAAAAATATTGGCGTTGTAATTGGTTGCTTAGTTTCCGAGTTATGTGGCAAAATGTTCACCTGCTATTTACAATGCATCACTATTGTGCTCTGGAAACTGTAACAGTTGGTGAACTCTCCCTGTGCACCTCCTTGGAACATGTGATCTGCTTGGTGGTCTGGAAACTGTGACAGTTATTTTGCAACCACCCACTAAGCAGGGATTTTTCCAAACTCGACTCCTAAGGCAGATGTGTAGCGAGGGTACACGAGCTCTGGGCACCTAAAAAGTTAGAGGGCGCGCTGCTGCCTGCCACCCCCTTCCCACAGCCCACTGTACTGGCAGCCACAGAGCAGGAGGAAGAGAAGTTGAGGGGGCGAACTCTGACTTGTACTCGGAGACTAGGTAGGGAACAGGGCAGGCCTGAGGCGAGAGCCGGCACATGCCGGAGCTCTGCCCGCCCTCTTTATATCTCACTCTCTGCTAGTAGCTTTGCAGGGTTACTTCTGTCCTGCAGCACCACTCTCTGCCCATGCTGCCACAGCATCTCTCTATCTCCTGGAAGCTGCAGCATATGTCTCTACTTAAGATGCTGCTGCAGATCTCTCTGCCCTATCTGCTGCGCCACCTCTTTCTGCCCCAACTTCTGCAGAACCTCTCTCTGCCCCAGCTGCTGTTGCACCTATGTCCCAGTTTCTGCAGCACTTCTCTCTACATTGATGTTGCAGCACATCTCTCTGCCCCAGCTGCTGCAGCACATCTCTCTACATTGATGCTCTAGCACCTCTTTCTGCACCTCAGGCTGCTGCAGCACAGCTCTCTCTGCCCCCCAGGCAATTCTGGGACATTATTTTCATTGAAGCATAGTGGGATTATCAAGTCTGGGATGGCAGTTCTAGGGTGTTATTTTCATTGAGGCATTGGGATATTATATATGAGGGGTCAGTTTTGGGGCATTCTTTACATTCAGAGATTGGAGGGTTATCAGGTCTGTGGGAGATCACATTTGGGACTTTATTGAGGTATTGGCTGGTTATGAGGGCAGGTCAGTCGGGGCACATAGTGTTTTTTATTTTATTTTAATTAAACATGTAAATAGTTAAAATAGGATTTTGATAACCTACCGGTAAATCCTTTTCTCCTATTCCGTAGAGGATGGTGGGGACTACATCAAGACCATGGGGTATAGACGGGATCTGCAGGAGACATGGGAACTCTAAAGACTTTTCATTGGGTGTGAACTGGCTCCTCCCTCTATGCCCCTCCTCCAGACCTCAGTTGTAGGAACTGTGCCCAGGGAGACTGACATTTTGAGGAAAGGATTTACTTAACTAGTGGTGAGATATCTACAACTCAAACCCTCAACCATGCCGCACACATGGCATTCAACATAACACACGCCAACAGGTATGAACTAATTGCAGCAACATGCTGAAACCAAGATAACACAACGTGTGTAACTGTAATAACTAAACTGCAGGTAAAGTACGCACTGGGACGGACGCCCAACATCCTCTACGGAGTAGGAGAAAAGGATTTACCGGTAGGTTATCAAAATCCTATTTTCTCATACATCCTAGAGGATGCTCGGGACGACATCAAGACCATGGGGTCTTTACCAAAGCTCCAGTACGGTCAAGGTGTAGAATTTTGCAAGTGTGTTTGACCCTGACCAAGTAGCTGCTCGGCAAAGTTGTAATGCCGAGACCCCCCGGGCAGCCGCCCAGGAGGAGCCCACCTTCCTAGTAGAATGGGCCTTCACCGACATCGGTAACGGCAATCCAGCCGTAGAATGAGCTTGCTGAATCGTACCTCTGATCAAGCGCGCAATAGTCTGCTTGGAAGCAGGACACCCAATCTTGTTGGGAGCATACAGGACAAACAAAACCTATGTTTTCTGTATTCGAGCTGTTCTAGCGACATAAATCTTCAAAGCTCTAACGACATCTAGAGACTTTCACTCAGCGAATGTGTCAGTAGCAACTGGCACCACAATAGGTTGGTTTATGTGGAAAGAGGAAACCACCTTTGGAAGAAAATGTTGACGAGTTCTCAACTCTGCCCTATCTTCATGGAAGATCAGGTAAGGGCTCTTGTGGGACAAGGCCCCCAATTCAGACACCCGCCTTGCGGATGCCAACGCCAAAAGCATCACCACTTTCCAAGTGAGAAACTTCAACTCTCTTTCTTGTAGAGGCTCAAGCCAACCCGATTGAAGGAACTGCAACACCACATTAAGGTCCCATGGTGCCACTGGAGGCACAAATGGAGGCTGGATGTGCAGAACCCCTTACACGAACGTCTGAACTTCTGGAAAGGAGGCCAATTGTTTTTGAAAGAAAACTTATAAGGCCGAAATCTGGACCTTGATTGACCCCAATCTAAGGCCCGCATCCACACCAGCCTGCAGAAAATGGAGAAAACGTCCTAACTCAAACTCTTCCATAGGAGCCTTCTTGGATTCACACCAAGACACACATTTTCTCCAAATACAGTGGTAATGTTTAGACGTTACTCCTTTCCTGGCTTGAATAAGAGTGGGGATGACTTCCTTGGGAATACCCTTTCGGGCTAGGATCCGACTCTCAACAGCCATGCCGTCAAACATAGCCGCGGTAAGTCTTGATACACACACGGCCCCTGCTGTAGTAGGTCCTCTCGAGGAGGAAGAGGCCGAGGATCTTCTATAAGCAACTCCTGAAGATCTGGGTACCAAGCCCTCCTTGGCCAGTCTGGGGCAATGAAGATTGCTCAAACTCTTGTTCTTATTGTTATTATTTTGAGAACTTTTGGAATCAGTGGAAGTGGAGGGAAACCATATACCGACGAAACACCCACTGGGTCACCAGTGTATCCACTGCCATTGCTTGAGGGTCTCTCGACCTGGAACAATATCTCTGAAGCTTCTTGTTTAGACGAGATGCCATCATGTCTACTTGAGGAACTCCCCAAAGACTCGTCACCTCTGCGAAGACTTCTTGGTGGAGGCCCCACTCTCCTGGATGGAGATCATGTCTGCTGAGGAAGTCTTCTTCCCAGTTGTCCACTCCCGGAATGAAAATTGCTGACAGAGCTCTAACATGTCCTTCTGCCCAGAGGAGAATCCTTGTCACCTCTGCCATTGCCGCTCTGCTTTTCGTTCCGCCTTGCCTGTTTATGTACGCGACTGCTGTAACATTGTCCGACTGGATCTGCACGGGATCTTGAAGAAGATGTACCGCTTGTAGAAGACCGTTGTAAATGGCTCTCAATTCCAGCACGTTTATGTGAAGGCAGGCGTCCTGACTTGACCATTTTCCTTGGAAGCTTTCCCCCTGTATGACAGCTCTCCAGCCTCGGAGACTTGCATCTGTGGTTATTAGGACCCAGTCGTGAATCCCAAACCTGCGTCCCTCTAGTAGGTGAGAACTGTGTAGCCACCACAGGAGCGAAATCCTGGCTGTGGGGGACAGGATTATGTTCCGGTGTAGGTCGCATCCGGACCACTTGTTCAACAGGTCCCACTGGAATACTCTGGCATGAAATCAGCCAAACTGTATGGCCTCGTAGGCCGCTACCATTTTCCCCAACAACCGAATGCATTAATGCAGGCGTGTCCAAACTGCGGCCCTCCAGCTGTTGAGTAACTACACATCCCAGCATGCCCTGACACAGCTTTAGCATTCTCTGACAGCAAAACTGTGTCAGGGCATGCTGGGATATGTAGTTTCACAACAGCTGGAGGACCGCAGTTTGGACATGCCTGCATTAATGGATCAACATGCTTGTTGGTTTCAATATTTGTTTGACCATTTTCTGGATTTCCAGAGCCTTTTTCCACTGGAAGAAATACTCTCCGTACTTCTGTGTCCAGAATCATCCCTAAAAAGGACAATCTTGTCTGTTCCAACTGCGACTTTAAAAAATTCATGATCCAACCGTGTTGTTGGAGTATTGACAGGGAGAGTGCGATGTTTTGCACCAACTGTTCCCTGGATCTCACTTTTATCAGGAGATCGTCCAGATAATGAATTATATTGACTCCTTTTTAATGAAGGCGCACCATCATCTCCGCCATCACCTTGGTGAATACCCTCGGTGCCGTGGAGAGTCCGAACGGCAACATCTGAAACTGGTAATGGCAATCCTGTACTGCGAATCTCAGATAAGCTTGGTGAGGAAGATAAATGGGAACATGCAACTTTTAGGTCTACTGACACCATGAAGTCCCCCTCTTCCATACTGGAAATCACTACCCTCAGGGATTCCATCTTGAACTTGAACCTTTTCAGGTAGAGATTCAGATTTTCAGGTTTAAAATCGGTCTGACCGAGCCGTCCGGCTTCGGAACTACGAAGAGGCTTGAATAAAAAAAACCTTCTCCTTTCTGTGCCAAGGGTACCAGGACAATGACCTGATCCTGACATAATTTTTGAATTGCCATTGTTACTGCCTCTCTTCCTGGAAGAGAAGCTGGCAAGGTCGATTTGAAAAATCGGCATTGGAGACGTCTTGAAACTCCAGTTTGTACCCATGGGACAATATTTGTAAGACCCATTGGTCCAGGCCAGATTGAATCCAGATTTGGCTGAAAAGTTTCAGACGTGCTCCCACCCGAGCGGACTCCCTCAAGGGAGCCCCAGCGTTATGCTGCAGTTTTGGCAGAAGCAGGGGTGGACTTCTGCTCCTGCGATCCGGGAGACGCTGCGGATTTCTTTCCTTTTCCCCTTCCCCTACCTGCAAAAAAAGGGGAGACCTTTGGCCTTTTTGTATTTGTTGGGTCGAAAGGAATGTATGTGAGAGTGATGTCTTTTTCGCCGGTGTAGGAGCATAAGGCAAGAATGTCGACTTACCTGCAGTAGCCGCCGAGGCTAACGCATCCAGCCCATCACCAAACAAGGCCTCACCTTTATACGGGAGAGCCTCCATATTTTATTTTGGAATCTACATCAGCATTCCACTGGCGAATCCACAACGCCCTCCGAGCCGATACTGCCATGGTAGCGGTTCTTGATCCCAAGAAACTAATATATTTGATGGATTCTAGTACGTACGCAGCAGCGTAGATATGACCTAACGTTAGGAGTATCTCGTCTCCATCTATTGTGTCAATGTCTAATGACAAGTATTCTGACCACTTTTAAATAGCACTACTCACCCACTCACAGACAATGGTAGGCCTGAGTAGTGTCCATTGGCCACATCAATAAATCACCTCACTCACTTGCGGTCTGTCGGTTCCTTAAGTGAAGCCATTCCAGGTGCAGGGAGAAGCACCTTTTCTATTTTCTATTTTATGACAGGGCCCTGTCTAAAATGCGGGGTGACTCCCACCTTTTTTGGAAAAAGGTAAGCTGCCTGAATTCCTTTTGGGAATCTGAAATTTCTTTTCAGGTTAAATCAGACCTGAGGTGGAGGGAAAATTACATTACTTCTTTACTAAAGTAAACCCTCTCCTTGTGGTAAAAGAGGGGGCTTCATAACTTCAAACACCTCCTTTATAGCTAAAACATGTTTTGAATGCTTTTTTGCTAATTTAGGACCTATTCACCTGGAATCACTAGTGTCGACACAGGAATCAGAGTCCGTGTCGGTATCAGTTTGTACTACTTGTGCAAATTTGTATGTGACCCGGAAAGGTCCCTGTGGATGAAAGGCAGAACTATTAAAAATCACATCTTCAACAGATTTTTTTCATTTTCTGTATGAGATTCAGTCCAACCTCTTACTGATATGATTCACACTATCATGTAACCTTTTACCCAGTCAGGCTCTTGGTGTCATATTACACCTCTGTGTCCCTAATATGTCTCCACAGAGTTCCCTGCCACAGACATGTCACACACATGCAGAACCACACCACAGACACCCCGGGACTTATAGGGGGACAGACCCACAGTAAAATCTGTCAGAGGGACACAGATGGGATTTGCCCGTTCACAACCCAGCGCCAGTTACACAATGTCTGTGAACACAAAATGCCCACTGACATTCAGCGCTTTTATAATGTTAATCACACAATTATATAGCACCGAATTCACTGTGGCCCCCCTGTTTTGCACCCTGATACTTGTTCAGTAGTGGAGGAGGACCAGCCTTGTCTCTGCAGCCTGAGGAGAGAGAGAGAAAATAGCGCTGAGCAGTGTGCTGGCTGACTGAGGAGGAAGCTCCACTCTTCAATGGTGTGTTTCTCCTCAGCTTTTATAAGGGATTTTTTATACTGGTGGGGGTAGGACTGTGCCTCAGCAACTTATGCCCCTTATTTATGCCAGTTTCCATAGGTTTCATGCTGCCCTGGGCGCCACTCCCCCCCGTGCCCTGCACCCTGCAGTGCCTGTGTATGTGTGGGCAACATGGCGTGCTGCGCTCCCGCCAGCCGCGCGGTACCTTTAGCCGTCACTTTCTTGATTGAAGATCTGTCTTCTAACACTCACCTGTCTTCTGACTTCTGGCTCTGTGAAGGGGGGTGACGGCATGCTGTGGGAGTGAGCATCTAGGCACGGCTAGCGTTCAGTTCCCTTCAGGAGCTAATGGTGTCCTGTTAGCCAGAAGCATAGCCATGAAACTCTTTAGGAAGTTGGTTCCTACTTCTGCCCCCTCAGTCCCACGAAGCAGGGAGTCTGATGCCAACAGATCTCCCTGAAAATAAAAAACCTAACATAAGTCTTTTCAGAGAAACTCAGTAGAGCTCCTCAGAGTGCATTCAGTCTACCTGGGCACATTTCTAAAACTGAGGTCCGGAGGAGGGGCATAGAGGGAGGAGCCAGTTCACACCCAATGAAAAGTCTTTAGAGTGCCCATGTCTCCTGCGGATCCCGTCTATACCCCATGGTCTTGATGTCGTCCCCAGCATCCTCTAGGACGTATGAGAAATACAGCTACGTCCATAGAGGCTCTACCAGTGTGTAATGTGTGTAAGGGACTCAACCATAGTGTAACGTGTATAAGGGGCTCTACGGGGTGTCATAACGTGTATAAGGAGTATTACTGTGTGGTGTAATGTGACTAACAGACACTACTGTGCGGTGTAATGTGAATTGGTAAGATTCTGTGTTCACTCACCTTCCCAATGAAGCCATTATTTATTTATTGGCAGTTATTTCTATAGCGCGCACACATTCCGCGGTGCTTTACAGAGAATATTTTGCCATTCACACCAGTCCCTGCCCCATGGGAGCTTGCAATCTAGATTCCTTAACACACACAGAACAGGGTTAATTTTTGGTAGAGCCAGTTAACCTCCCAGTATATTTTTGTATTGTGGGAGGAAACCGGAGTACCCAGAGGAAACCCATGCAAGCACGGGGGAGAATATACAATCTCCACACAGTTAGGGCCATGGTGAGAATTGTACCCATGACCTCAGTGCTGTGAGGCAGTAATGCTAACCTTTACTCCGTCTGTACTGCCATACCTCTATATTGTTGTTGAAAGCCTTTGGCACGTACTGACCCTATTTTAAACATGGGGGGGCATCCAAAGGAAACTTTTGCCCTGAGCTCAACAAGGTCTAGAACTGGTCCTGTCACCAATTTAGATTTTTAAGGCTAGGCCCCCAATTCAGTAGAGGGGAGGGAGGCGCCAAAACATACCCTTGCTCCGGGCACCATGGCACCTAGCTACACCTCTGCCTATGGTGAGGGTGAGGGGGCGGGGGGGGGGGTTATGGGGGCAAAGCAGAGTACTGTCTACTTTTTTACCAACATTTGTGCATTCTGTGTACATGAACACATATGTTAATACGCCAGGGCGATTGCACTTTGCTCGGCGATGCATTTATCAACAGGTTCTAAGAATTTATATAACAAAAATTGTAATGCAGTTTATAGGATGGAAATATATTTAGAAGCTGCCATTACTTAGAGACAGCTCATCAAACTTTTGACAGGTGAAGTATGGAGCCTTTATTTCTGGCGGAGAGAGGGATACATATCTGGAGTGCAAATATTTTTATTTTTGCTGGGAAAATAAAATACATGCTGAGCCCATAGTGATCAGAAGGCTGTTAGCATCAATCCATGGGGGATAATAGTAAACGGACACTCCTGGCGCGCTAATGTGTAAATTCAAGCAGCATACAAAGCTAAATAAATCCCCTCACTGTAATGGGGGATATAGTCAAGGTCACAAAAGATGGGTATATGGCTTATTTTAGTGCCAAAAGCAGCCATATACGTATCAATCTCTTTTTTTTTTTTTTTTGCATTAACTATTGCACTGCTAAACTAGCATTACATTTGAAGGGGGAATTACATTCTTGGTAAGCAGCTGTCACATTGACCATGTTTGTGGCTACGGGATGCGGAATGTTGGCTATCCTGGCGGCACTTTGTGAACATTGCAGAAAATGAAATTACACACGCAAACTGTGTTTAATGTGTTCTCAAAGATTACTAATGCACTCTAATATAATAGCCTGCGAGATGTAGGTATCGAAGTGTTTTGAACAAGTCTACCCAATGTTTTAAAGCAGCAATCATTTAAAAGACAAAACTAGGTTACTGTAGTGTTGCCTTTTCAAACGATCGCCACTTTAAAATGTCCGTCAGACTCGTTCAAATCATGCCAATTCCTGCATTTCAGATTATTATATTTCCCCCTAAACGTCCAAAAAAATAATTTAGGCTAACGGGATTGACCACAAACCTTCTGTCAAGTCTATACTTCTGTGTTGTCTGTGTGTTCAGATGCATTTAACACTCTATAAAAGTCAATAATGTTCTATTGGGATTCTAATTTAAGTACATGGCACAAAATGTATGCTTATGTGGATTTGACCTATTTAATATTGTGGGAGTGTTCCGTCATTAAATGGCATCTCTGATACAGTCAATTAATGACCAGACAAGATCCCTGTTTTTGTAGTCATGGCATACTGGGAGGAAACCACAGATCAATACATACATGGAATATCCTCATGGTACAGCGTAATGTTTCGGTAATGAATTTTATTGATGTACATATTATGAAGATGGCGAAATGTACTGAAAATCCAGATATCTTTTTCTAGCACACAAGTAATACATTTCCTCTTCTATTTGCAGAAGCACCGTGCCCTAACAAGAACGTTCCTCTTGTAATGCAAAATCAGGTAATTCTAACCTCCAGTTGCCTGCAAACATGTTCTTTGACTAGGAGACCTTTTCATAATGTGTCCTGTGCTTGCATCAAGTGTTCTTGGTAAATATAAACAAACTTATATTCATTTACTGTATATTCTATAAAAAAATATTAGTACTGCATGTGCAATCCAGTAAAGGCACCAGTGGCGTATCTGTAATAGGGGTGTAGTACGGCTGACCGCCGGTCAGCTTACCGACGCCGGGATCCCGGCGGGGAGGGGCGAGTGCAGCAAGCCCCTTGCGGGCTTGGTGGCGACCTGCGGTCGCCACGGGTTCTAGTCCCACTCTATGGGTGTCGTGGACAACCACTAGTGGAAATAGTCCTTGTTGGTCGGCATGCCGACCATCGGGACAGTGACCCGTCGGGCTGGTGGAGGAGGTCATGTGACTGTCGGTCAGCTGACCGGCAGTCACATGAATACCACCCCTGTAATTGGGTATAGGGAGCACATGGGCTCCTGGTTCTAAAGGGCACATACCAAATACCGCTATCTTTTATATATATTTTTTCAGGTGGGAGGGGGGCTTTCAGACTTCTGCACAATGGGCACTTATTTCTTAAACCTCCCCTGAAAAACACAGACATGAATATTTGTCGCCTACAGAGAAGTGCACATTAAACAGACATCTGAACAGACAACCTATTATTCCACCTACAGAATGCTAAATTTACTGTGTTAAAGCTGTTCCTTCTGTACTCTACTTTAGATTACAGCCACTGTGTTTGAAGATGACGGGCTGTTCCTGGCTATAAGTCTGTCGTGGAAACGTGCTAAATTCAATAATTATGGGGGTGGTCTGGAGGGTGACAGGTGGAAACAGCCTTTAATGTCACATAGTGGCCATGATGCATCTCACACACAGATGTTCTTTTCATACACAGTAAAAAATGACAAACATAAAAAATCTGCAAATGATCGCGTTACAAAAAATACATATATTTAGCAGTGGTTCCCAACTCTGTCCTCAAGGACCCCTAACGGTCCAAGTTTTAAGTATATCCATGGTAGCCACAGGTTAATTAGTACCTCAGTCACCTTGATTTAACGATCTGCACTGAGCCATGGATTGCTTTAAAACCTAGACTTTTAGGGGTCCTTGAGGACAGACAGTTTGGGAACCATGATTTAGAGGTACACCATCTCTTGTTGCAATACATGGAAAGAAAAACTTGCATAGACAAGACTGTATAAATGATAAAGGAGACTGCAATAATTGGAATCTCACATGATTATTTGATATTATAATTGTTTTTAGAATTATTAAACAATATTTCTCTTACGTCCTAGAGGATGCTGGGGACTCAGTAAGGACCATGGGGTATAGACGGGCTCCGCAGGAGACATGGGCACTCTAAAGACTTTAGAATGGGCGTGCACTGGCTCCTCCCTCTATGCCCCTCCTCCAGACCTCAGTTAGATCCTGTGCCCAGAGGAGACTGGCTGCACTGCAGGGGAGCTCTCCTGAGTTACTCTGAAAAAGACTTTTTGTTAGGTTTTTTATTTTCAGGGAGCACTGCTGGCTACAGGCTCCCTGCATCGTGGGACTGAGGGGAGAGAAGCAGACCTACTTTATTGATAGGCTCTGCTTCTTAGGCTACTGGACACCATTAGCTCCAGAGGGTCGGAACGCAGGTCTCACCCTCGCCGTTCGTCCCGGAGCCACGCCGCCATCCTCCTCACAGAGCCGGAAGATAGAAGCCAGGTGAGTATTAAGAAGAAAGAAGACTTCAAAGGCGGCAGAAGACTTCAGATCTTCACTTAGGTAACGCTGCGCGCCATTGCTACCACACATACACACACAGCAGCACTGTAAGGGTGCAGGGCGCAGGGGGGGCGCCCTGGGCAGCAATTTTAACCTCAAGGGACACTGGCATATGGATTAGATACTGCGGAGGCGGTATATAAAAAAAAAACCCCGCCAGTAATAAATATTTTGAGCGGGACTGAAGCCCGCCGCTGAGGGGGCGGAGCTTGATCCTCCAGCACTAACCAGCGCCATTTTCTCCACAGCACACTGCAGAGAAACTGGCTCCCTGGACTCTCCCCTGCTGAACACGGTTACAGAGGGCAAAAAAGAGGGGGGGGGGCACATTTAATTGGCGCAGTGAGTGTAATTATATATTTATATAAAAGCACTGTACTAACTGGGATTTTATTCCAGTGTCCGGTGGCGCTGGGTGTGTGCTGGCATACTCTCTCTCTGTCTCTCCAAAGGGCCTTATTGGAGGACTGTCTCCATATAGATATATCCCTGAGTGTGTGGGGGTGTCGGTACGTGTGTGTCGGCATGTCTGAAGCGGAAGGCTCATCTTAGGAGGAGGTGGAGCAGATGATTGTGGTGTCTCCGTCGGCAACGCCGACACCTGATTGGCTGGATATGTGGAATGGTCTAAATGCAAATGTGTCTTTTTTACATAAGAGATTGGACAAAGCAGAGTCCAGGGATAAAACAGGGAGTCAATCCATGGCTTTGGCTGTGTCACAGGGCCCTTCAGGGTCTCAGAAACGTCCACTGTCCCAAGTAACAGACACTGATACCGACACGGATTCTGGCTCCAGTGTCGACTACGATGATGCGAGGTTACACCCAAGGGTGGCCAGAAGTATTCATTATATGATTATTGCAATAAAAGATGTTTTGCATATCACAGATGACCCCTCTGTCCCTGACACGAGGGTATGCATGTTTAAGGAAAAGAAACCTGAGGTAACCTTTCCCCCATCTCATGAGCTGAACGCGTTATTTGAAAAAGCTTGGGAACTCCAGACAAGAAACTGCAGATTCCCAAGAGAATTCTTATGGCGTATCCTTTCCCTGCACAGGACAGGTTGCGGTGGGAATCTTCACCCAAGGTGGACAAGGCTTTAACGCGCTTGTCCAGAAAGGTGGCGCTACCGTCTCCAGACACGGCAACCCTCAAGGATCCTGCTGATCGCAGACAGGAAACTACCTTAAAATCAATTTATGCACATATGGGAGCCTTGCTCAGACCGGCAATAGCGTCTGCTTGGGTGTGTAGCGCTGTAGCAGTTTGGGCAGATACCTTGTCAGGTGACATTGATACCCTAGATAGGGATACCATTTTATTGACCTTAGGTCACATTAAAGACGCAGTCTTATATATGAGAGACGCTCAGAGAGACATTGGGCTGCTAGGTTCGAGAGCCAACGCCATGGCGATTTCTGCTAGGCGGGCTCTGTGGACCCGCCAATGGATGGGTGATGCCGACTCAAAGAGGCATATGGAAGTTTTGCCTTACAAGGGTGAGGTTTTATTTGGGGAAGGTCTCGCGGAACTGGTTTCCACAGCTACCGCGGGTAAATCTACTTTTTTACCTTATGTTCCCCCACAGCAAAAGTAAACACCACAATATCAGATGCAGTCCTTTCGGTCACATAAGTCCAGAAGAGGTCGGGGCTCTTCCTTCCTCGCCAGAGGTAAGGGTAGAGGGAAAAGAATGCCTGCTACGGCTAGTTCCCAGGAGCAGAAGTCCTCCCCGGCTTCTACTAAATCCACCGCATGACGCTGGGGCTCCACTGAGGGAGTCTGCGCCGGTGAGGGCACGTCTTCGACTGATCCTTGGGCGATGGAAATTTTATCCCAAGGATACAAGCTGGAATTCAAAGAGGTGCCTCCGCGCCGATTTTTCAAATCGGCTTTACCAGCTTCTCCCCCAGAGAGGGAGATAGTTTTAGCTGCAATTCAAAAGCTGTATCAACAGCAAGTAATTGTCAAGGTTCCCCTAGTTCAACAGGGGAAGGGGTACTATTCAACCCTGTTTGTAGTTCCGAAACCGGATGGCTCAGTCAGGCCCATTCTAAATCTAAAATCCCTAAACCTGTACTTGAAAAAGTTCAAATTCAAGATGGAATCACTACGGGCGGTTATCTCCAGCCTGGAAGGGGGGGATTTTATGATGTCACTAGACATAAAGGATGCATATCTTCATGTCCCCATATATCCCCCTCATCAGGCGTACCTAAGATTCGCTGTACAGGACTGTCATTACCAGTTTCAGACGTTGCCGTTTGGGCTTTCCACGGCCCGAGGATTTTCACCAAGGTAATGGCGGAAATGATGGTGCTCCTGCGCAGGCAGGGAGTCACAATTATCCCGTACTTGGACGATCTCCTGATAAAAGCGAGATCGAGAGATCAGTTGCTGAAAAGCGTGTCGCTCTCCCTGAGAGTGCTACAGCAACATGGCTGGATTCTAACTCTACCAAAGTCACAGTTGGTTCCAACGACTCGGCTATCTTTCTTAGGCATGATTCTGGACACGGAACAAAAGAGGGTTTTTCTCCCGATGGAAAAAGCCCAGGAACTCTAGAACATGCTCAGAGACCTGTTAAAACCGAAAAGAGTGTCAGTCCATCAATGCACTCGAGTACTGGGAAAAATGGTGGCGACCTACGAGGCCATCCCCTTCGGCAGGTTTCATGCGAGGACATTTCAGTGGGACCTTCTGGACAAGTGGTCCGGGTCCCATCTTCAAATTCATCAGAAAATAAGCTTGTCCCCCAGGGCCAGGTTGTCTCCTGTGGTGGCTGCAGAGTGCTCACCTTCTAGAGGGTCGCAGGTTCGGCATTCAAGACTGGGTTCTGGTGACCACGGACGCGAGCCTCCAAGGATGGGGAGCAGTCACACAAGGAAGAAATTTTCAGGGAACATGGTCAAGCCAGGAGGCTTGTCTACACATCAACATACTGGAATTAAGGGCCATATACAACGGCCTACGACAAGCGGAGAATCTTCTTCGCTACCTACCGGTTCTGATTCAATCAGACAACGTCACAGCCATGGCTCATGTAAACCTCCAAGGCGGGACAAGGAGCAAAGTGGCAATGGCGGAAGCCACAATGATTCTGCGCTGGGCGGGAAATCACGTAAGCGCTCTGTCAGCAGTCTTCATTCCGGGAGTGGACAACTGGGAAGCAGACTTCCTCAGCAGACACGATCTCCATCCAGGAGAGTGGGGACTTCATCAAGAAGTTTTTGCAGAGATAACAAATCTTTGGGGACTTCCTCAAATAGACATGATGGCGTCACGCCTCAACAAGAAGCTTTGGAGGTATTGTGCCAGGTCAAGGGACCCTCAGGCAGTAGCAGTAGACGCCCTGGTGACACCATGGGTGTTTCAGTCGGTCTATGTATTCCCTCCTCTTCCTCTCATCTCCAAAATATTGAGAAACATAAGAGGAAAAAGAGTGCAGACAATACTCATTGTTCCAGATTGGCCGCGAAGGGCCTGGTATTCAGATCTTCAGGAGATGCTCACAGAAGATCCATGGCCTCTTCCTCTCAGGGAGGACCTGTTGCAGCAGGGACCCTGCGAGTTCCAAGACTTACCACGTTTGCGTTTGACGGCGTGGTGGTTGAACACCGAATCCTAGCTGGGAAAGGTATTCCGGAGGAAGTCATCCCTACTCTGATAAGGGCTAGGAAGGACGTGACGGCGAAACATTATCACCGTATCTGGAGAAAGTATGTTTCTTGGTGTGAAGCCAAGAATGCTCCTACGGAAGATTTCCACCTGGGCCGTTTTCTCCACTTTCTACAGACAGGAGTGGATATGGGCCTGAAGTTAGGCTCCATTAAGGTACAGATTTCGTCCCTATCTATATTCTTTCAGAAGGAATTGGCTTCTCTCCCAGAAGTCCAGACTTTTGTAAAGGGAGTGCTGCACATCCAGCCTCCTTTTGTGCCCCCAGTGGCACCATGGGACCTTAACGTGGTGTTACAGTTCCTTAAGTCACACTGGTTTGAACCTCTTCAAACAGTTGAGTTGAAATTTCTCACTTGGAAAGTGGTCATGTTGTTAGCCTTGGCATCTGCGAGGCGGGTGTCCGAATTGGCGGCTTTGTCTCACAAAAGCCCCTATCTGATTTTCCATGTGGATAGAGCAGAGTTGAGGACTCGTCCTCAATTTCTGCCTAAGTGGTTTCATCGTTTCATATAAACCAACCTATTGTTGTGCCTGTGGCTACGGGGGACTTGGAGGATTCCAAGTCTCTTGATGTAGTCAGGGCCTTAAAAGTTTATGTAGCCAGGACGGCTCGGGTTAGGAAAACAGAGGCACTGTTTGTCCTGTATGCAGCCAACAAGGTTGGCGCCCCTGCTTCTAAGCAGACTATTGCCCGCTGGATCTGTAACACGATTCAGCAGGCTCATTCTACGGCTGGATTGCCGGTACCAAATTCGGTAAAGGCCCATTCCACTAGGAAGGTGGGCTCTTCTTGGGCGGCTGCCCGAGGTGTCTCGGCATTACAACTTTGCCGAGCAGCTTCATGGTCGGGTTCACTTTTGCTAAATTTTACAAGTTTGATACCTTGGCTGAGGAGGACCTCATGTTTGCTCAATGGGTGCTGCAGAGTCATCCGCACTCTCCCGCCCGGTCTGGAACTTTGGTATAATCCCCATGGTCTTTACGGAGTCCCCAGCATCCTCTAGGACGTAAGAGAAAATAAGATTTTAAACCTACCGGTAAATCTTTTTCTCCTAGTCCGTAGAGGATGCTGGGCGCCCGTCCCAGTGCGGAATAAATTCTGCAAGACTTGTATATAGTTTTTGCTTACATAAGGGTTATGTTACAGTTTTGATCAGTGTCGGGCTGATGCTGTTTTGTTTCATACTGTTAACTGGTTCGTATATTCCATGTTATACGGTGTGGATGGTGTGGGCTGGTATGAATCTTGCCCTTAGATTAACAAAAATCCTTTCCTTGTACTGTCCGTCTCCTCTGGGCACAGTTTCTCTAACTGAGGTCTGGAGGAGGGGCATAGAGGGAGGAGCCAGTGCACACCCATTCTAAAGTCTTTAGAGTGCCCATGTCTCCTGCGGAGCCCGTCTATACCCCATGGTCCTTACGGAGTCCCCAGCATCCTCTACGGACTAGGAGAAAAAGATTTACCGGTAGGTTTAAAATCTTATTTTCATCCAATGTAAAAATAAAATGTTGCCAAGTTAAATGGAGGAACAGAAATAAACATGTACGCTTAATTATCTGCAACATTTAAAGTTAATGGTGAATATAACAGGAACACATAGTCCCGTAATATAGAAAAATAGGTGGTATTTTGAAATTTCGCTCAGAGAAAAGGCAAGTCTAGTTGTTCGTCCACATACGGAAAGTAAATCCGGTCACACTCATGAAATAACTTTTTGGTCGTCTATACTGCATATGTTCTTCGGTTTGGACTTTTAAAGTGAATGATCTGCCATGCTTGTACGATATCAACAGGAATAAGTCCAGTTATGTGTAAAGTGAAAAACCACTTTAAGGAGAGATTGGATTCACACACTGACGTGTTTTGTCCTTGAGCTAAAGACTTCAGCTGAAGGACAAAATGCGTCAGTGGAACTTGTCCCCTTCAGTTGTACTGTCTGTAACTGTAGATATAACTGAAATGCTTACAACTCTGTTTGACCCAGATTTGCATACATTCCATTGTATGGGGGGCAGTACGGATGGTGTAACGGTTAGCATTACTACCTCCAGCACTGCGGTCATGGGTTCGATTCCCACCATGGCCCTAACTGTGCGAAGTTTGTATATTCTCCCCGTACTTGCGTGGGTTTCCTCCAGGTACTCCAGTTTCCTCCCACAATCCAAAAATATACTGGTAAGTTAATTGTCTTCCAACAAAATTAACCCTAGTGTGAATGTGTGTACATGTGATAGGGAATATAGATTGTAAGCTCCACTGGGGCAGGGACTGATGTGAATCAGCAAATAACTGGTAATAAATAATAAATAAAATTGTGGCGCATGCACTGCACCAAAATATGCAAGATCCATTCCAGAAGCGGGCGCACCTTCAATCTGCATCGACCCCAGTTACTTTACTTGCTGTTTTACAGTTGTGGAGATCCACAATAACTTTAATTTAATTTTACAGAACAAGATGGTTAAAGCCACTATTTCAAATGTAAGAATGATGAAAGCTGGTGTATTACTGGGCTAACATACTGTATAGTCTTTCAATGCTTGCTCCCCACGCTACTTCACTGTTAAAGGGGAGGTTTTTCTTATACAAAACAGACAAGAACTTGATGCACTGTGAATTGCTAGATGTGTAGAAGGAGGCACTGCCAGTAATGACATGGCAGCACATTTCTCTGACGTCCTAAGTGGATGCTGGGACTCCGTAAGGACCATGGGGATTAGCGGCTCCGCAGGAGACTGGGCACAACTAAAGAAAGCTTTAGGACTACCTGGTGTGCACTGGCTCCTCCCACTAAGACCCTCCTCCAGACCTCAGTTAGATTCTTGTGCCCGGCTGAGCTGGATGCACACTAGGGGCTCTCCTGAGCTCCTAGAAAGAAAGTATATTTTAGGTTTTTTATTTTACAGTGAGATCTGCTGGCAACAGACTCACTGCAGCGAGGGACTAAGGGGAGAAGAAGCGAACCTACCTAACAGGTGGTAGTTTGGGCTTCTTAGGCTACTGGACACCATTAGCTCCAGAGGGATCGACCGCAGGACCCGACCTTGGTGTTGGTTCCCGGAGCCGCGCCGCCGTCCCCCTTACAGAGCCAGAAGCATGAAGAGTCCGGAAAATCGGCGGCAGAAGACTTCGGTCTTCACCAAGGTAGCGCACAGCACTGCAGCTGTGCGCCATTGCTCCTCATGTACACCTCACACTCCGGTCACTGATGGGTGCAGGGCGCTGGGAGGGGCGCCCTGAGGGCAATATATGACACCTTGGCTGGCAAATCTACATCATATATAGTCCTAGAGGCTATATAGATGTAAAATGACCCCTGCCAGTATTCCAGAAAAAGCGGGAGAAAGTCTGCCGAAAAAGGGGCGGGGCTTCTCCCTCAGCACACTGGCGCCATTTTTTCTTCACAGTGCAGCTGGAAGACAGCTCCCCATGCTCTCCCCTGTAGTTTTCAGGCTCAAAGGGTTAAAAAGAGAGGGGGGGCACTAAATTTAGGCGCAATATGTGTATACAAGCAGCTATTGGGGGAAAAATCACTCAGTTATAGTGTTAATCCATGCATTATATAGCGCTCTGGTGTGTGCTGGCATACTCTCTCTCTGTCTCCCCAAAGGACTTTGTGGGGTCCTGTCCTCAGTCAGAGCATTCCCTGTGTGTGTGCGGTGTGTCGGTACGGCTGTGTCGACATGTTGGATGAGGAAGGTTACGTGGAGGCGGAGCAGAGGCCGATAAATGGGATGTCGCCCCCTGTGGGGCCGACACCGGAGTGGATGGATAGGTGGAAGGTATTAACCGACAGTGTCAACTCCTTACATAAAAGGCTGGATGACGTAACAGCTGTGGGACAGCCGGCTTCTCAGCCCGCGCCTGCCCAGGCGTCTCAAAGGCCATCAGGGGCTCAAAAAAACGCCGGTTACCTCAGATGGCAGACACAGATGTCGACACGGAGTCTGACTCCAGTGTCGACGAGGTTGAGACATATACACAATCCACTAGGAACATCCGTTACATGATCTCGGCAATGAAAAATGTGTTACGCATTTTCTGACATGAACCCAAGTACCACATAAAAGAGGTTTTATTTTTGGGGAGAAAAAGCAGCCAGTGTTTTGTTCCCCCATCACATGAATGAATGAAGTGTGTAAAGAAGCGTGGGTTCCCCCGATAAGAAACTGGTAATTTCTAAAAAGTTACTGATGGCGTACCCTTTCCCGCCAGAGGATAGGTCACGTTGGGAGATATCCCTTAGGGTGGATAAGGCGCTCACACGTTTGTCAAAAAAGGTGGCACTGCCGTCTTAGGATACGGCCACCTTGATGGAACCTGCTGATAAAAAGCAGGAGGCGATCCTGAAGTCTGTATATACACACTCAGGTTATATACTGAGACCTGCAATTGCCTCAGCATAAATAGTGCTGCTGCAGCGTGGTCTGATACCCTGTCAGATAATATTAATACTCTAAGACAGGGATAATATTTTGCTAACATAGAGCATATTAAAGACGTCGTCTTATATATAAAGGATGCACAGAGGGATATTTGCCGGCTGGCATCTAGAATTAATGCAATGTCCATTCTGCCAGGAGGGTATTAGAAACCCGGCAGTGGGCAGGTGATGCTGCCTGTAAAAGGCACATGGAGATTCTGCCTTATAAGGGTGAGGAATTGTTTGGGGATGGTCTCTGGGACCTCGTATCCACAGCAACAGCTGGGAAGAAATTTTTTTACCTCATGTTTCCTCACAGCCTAAGAAAGCACCGTATTTTCAGATACAGTCCTTTCGGCTTCAGAAAAGCAAGCGGGTCAAAGGCGCTTCCTTTCTGCACGGAGACAAGGGAAGAAGGAAAAAGCTGCACCAGCAGCCAGTTCCCAGGATCAAAAATCTTCCCCCGCTTCCTCTGAGTCCACCGCATGACGCTGGGGCTTCACAGGTGCGGTAGGGGCGCGTCTCGGGAACTTCAGGGACCAGTGGGCATGCCCACAGGTGTATCCCTAGGTTCTGCAAATAGTATCACAGGGATACAGGCTGGAGTTCGAGGCGACTCCCCCTCGCCGTTACCTCACATCAGCCTTGCCTGCTGCCCTCGGAGAAAGGTAGTACTGGCGGCAATTCACAAGCTGTACTTCCAGCGGGTGAAATCAAGGTACCCCTCCTTCAACAAGGCCGGGGTTACTATTCCAAAATGTTGTGGTACCGAAACCAGACGGTTCGGTGAGACCCATTCTAAAATTGAAAGCCTTGAACACTTATATACGAAGGTTCAAGTTTAAAATGGAATCGCTCAGGGCGATTATTGCAAGCCTGGAGAATTTCCTGGTATCACTGGACATCAAGGATGATTACCTGCATGTCCCTATTTACCCTCTTCACCAGGAGTACCTCAATATTGTGGTACAGGATTGTCATTACCAATTCCAGACGTTGCCGTTGGTCTGTCCCCGGCACCGAGGTATTTACCAAGGTAATGGCCGAAATAATTATCCCGTACCTGGACGATCTCCTTATAATGGCGTGGTCCAGGGAGCAGTTGTTCGTCGGAGTAGCACTATCTCGGGAAGTTCTACAACAGCACGGCTGGATTCTGAATATTCCAAAGTCGCAGCTGGTTCCTACGACGCGTCTACTGTTCCTGGGTATGGTTCTGGACACAGAACAGGATAAAAAGGGTTTCTCCCGGAGGAGAAGTCCAAGGAGTTGTTGTCTCTAGACAGAGACCTCCTAATACGTATACAGGTGTCGGTGCATCAATGCACGCGAGCCCTGGGAAAGATGGTAGCTTCTTACGAAGAAATTCCATTCGCCAGGTCCCATGCAAGGATTTTCCAGTGGGATCTGTTGGACAAGTGGTCCGGGTCGCATCTTCAGATGCATCGGCGGATAACCCTGTCTCCAAGGGTCAGGGTGTCGCTGTTGTGGTGGCTGCAGAGTGCTCATCTTCTAGGGGGCCGCAGATTCGGCATACAGGACTGGGTCCTGGTGACCATGGATGCCAGCCTTCAAGGCTGGGGGGCAGTCACACAGGGAAGGAACTTCCAAGGCTATGGAAAAGTCAAGAGACTTCCCTACACATAAATATTCTGGAACTGAGGGCCATTTACAATGCCCTAAGTCAGGCTAGACCCCTGCTTCAACACCGGCCGGTGCTGATCCAGTCAGACAACATCACGGCGGTCGCTCATGTAAACCGACAGGGCGGCACAAGTAGCAGGATGGCGATGGCAGAAGCCACAAGGATTCTCCGATGGGCGGAAAATCATGTGTTAGCACTGTCAGCAGTGTTCATTCCCGGAGTGGACAACTGAGAAGCAGACTTTCTCAGAAGACACGACCTCCACCCGGGAGAGTGGGGACTTCATCCAGAAGTCTTCCAAATGATTGTACACCGTTGGGAAAGGCCACAGGTGGACATGATGGCGTCCCGCCTCAACTAAAAGTTACAAAGATATTGCGCCAGGTCAAGGACCCTCAGGCGATAGCTGTGGACGCTCTGGTAACACCGTGGGTGTACCAGTCGGTGTATGTGTTCCCTTCTCTGCCTCTCTTACCCAGGGTAATGAGAATAATAAGAAGGAGAGGAGTAAGAACTATACTCATTGTTCTGGGTTGGCCAAGAAGAGCTTGGTAACCAGAACTCCAAGAAATGATCTCAGAGGACCCATGGCCTCTGCCGCTCAGACAGGACCTGCTGCAGCAGGGGGCCTGTCTGTTCCAAGACGTACCGCGGCTGCGTTGACGGCATGGCGGTTGAACGCCGGATCCTGAAGGAAAAGGGAATTCCGGAGGAAGTTATCCCTACGATATTTAAAGCTAGGAAAGAAGTGAACGCAAACCATTATCACCGCATATGGCGGAAATATGTTGCGTACTGTGAGGCCAGGAAGGCCCCAAAGGAGAAATTTCAGCTAGGTCGATTTCTGCACTTCCTACAGTCAGAGGTGACTATGGGCCTAAAATTGGGTTCCATTAAGGTCCAGATTTCGGCTCTATCGATTTTCTTCCAAAATTGAACTGGCTTCACTGCCTGAAGTTTCAGACTTTTGTTATGGGAGTGCTGCATAGTCAGCCCCCGTTTGTGCCTCCAGTGGCACCGTGGGATCTCAACGTGGTGTTGGATTTCCTGAAGTCGCATTGGGTTGAGCCACTTAAATCCGTGGAGCTGTAATACCTCACGTGGAAAGTGGTCATTCTGTGGGCCTTGGCGTCGGCCAGGCGTGTATCAGAATTGGCGGCTTTGTCATACAAAATCCTTCTCTGTATTGTATATGGATAAGGCGGAATTGAGGACTCGTTCCCAATTCCTTCCTAAGGTGGTATCAGTTTTTCATGTGAACCAACCTATTGTGGTGCCTGCGGCTACTTGGGACTTGGAGGATTCCAAGTTACTGGCTGTAGTCAGGGCCCTGAAAAGTATATGTTTCCAGGACAGCTCTAGTCAGGAAAACTGACTCGCTATTTCTCCTGTATGCACCCAACAAGCTGGGTGCTCCTGCTTCTAAGCAGACGATTGCTCGCTGGATCTGTACCACGATTCAACTTGCACATTCTGCGGATGGACTGCCGCACCCTAAATCTGTAAAAGCCCATTCCACGAGGAAAGTGGGCTCTTCTTGGGCGGCTGCCCGAGGGGTCTCGGCTTTACAACTTTGCCGAGCTGTTACTTGGTCGGGTTAAAACATTTTTGTAAGAGTCTACAAGTTTGATACCCTGGCTGAGGAGGACATAGAGTTTGCTCATTCGGTGCTGCAGAGTCATCCGCACTCTCCCGCCCGTTTGGGAGCTTTGGTATAATCCCCATGGTCCTTACGGAGTCCCAGCATCCACTTAGGACGTCAGAGAAAATAAGATTTTACTCACCGGTAAATCTATTTCTCGTAGTCCGTAGTGGATGCTGGGCGCCCATCCCAAGTGCGGATTGTCTGCAATACTTGTTTATAGTTATTGCCTAACTAAAGGGTCATTGTTGAGCCATCTGTTGAGAGGCTCAGTTATATTTCATACTGTTAACTGGGTATAGTATCACGAGTTATACGGTGTGATTGGTGTGGCTGGTATGAGTCTTACCCGGGATTCAAAATCCTTCCTTATTGTGTCAGCTCTTCCGGGCACAGTATCCTAACTGAGGTCTGGAGGAGGGTCTTAGTGGGAGGAGCCAGTGCACACCAGGTAGTCCTAAAGCTTTCTTTAGTTGTGCCCAGTCTCCTGCGGAGCCGCTAATCCCCATGGTCCTTACGGAGTCCCAGCATCCACTACGGACTACGAGAAATAGATTTACCGGTGAGTAAAATCTTATTTTTACAGTCTCTGTATTTGCATGCATCTATTCCCACTTGCTGATTTATTAAAGGGCCAAAAAAAAACAGTTCACATGTACAGTATATTAGCAGACATTCACCCTTACCCTGCCGGGTCAGTATGTGTATCCAGACAAGATTGTATCTTTTTATTTTTCTCGTACATGATACAGGGAATTGTTGATGTATTAGAGAAGTAGTAAATGTGTGTTTTACTAACAACAAATGGCTTTAAGCCACACTTTTTGGTGTATGCTGCACTCCGAGGTGGTTGTTATCTGTTTTAACTGCTGTAGCAAGAAGATATTATGGGTCAGATCATGATGTATTAAGCCTGGAGAAGGAATAAAGAAGTGATAAACCAGTGATAAGCACAAGGGGGGAGATGTACTAAGCCTGAAAAGTGATAAATATCACTGTGATAAAGCACCAGCCAATCGGCTCCTAACTGCCATGTTACAGGCTGTGTTTGAAAAATGACAGTTAGGAGCCGATTGGCTGGTACTTTATCACTGTGATATTTATCAGTTTTCAGGCTTAGTACATCTGGCCCAAGGTGATAACGCACCAGCCAGTCAGATCCTAACGGTCATTTTTCAAATCCGTAATGATTGGTTTGTGCGTTACATCTGCCCCAACTGTATGTCTGTAAAATTGCAGCTTATTTAACAATGGAACTTGGACCTGTATTTTGGGGGGTAATTGCAGCCCATTAGGCATGAGCCCATTTATGTGTTATCGGAAAACTTGGCAATGCACATATAACATTAAGTTGCGGTTTTTTTTTTATGCTTTTTTTTTTTTTTTGTACTTTCAATGCCCTTTTAGTTAACTTACACTGCAGTATCCAGAGAATCCAGAGTTGCTGACTCTTTGCTTTCAAATGACTATCCATGTTCTTCACAAGTCCCATCAGTCAGCCATCTATGTAAATCCTCATTTCATGATACAGATGGATTTCCAGATGGTATTCTGCTATCACCATTAGGTAAGGAATAGGTTATGCAAGCCATAAACTGAGTAATATGTATCATGCTCTCTGCAGATAAAACTGTTATGTAATAATTTTGGATGGGTTGCTGTGAATGAGCTATATGAGTGGATGAGTTCCCGTTTTTATCTGAAATGTTTTATTACAGTTATTTAAAAAAAAAGTATATACAATACAGTATGCAATGCGGGGTTGGCACTCACTCCAGTAGTTTAGGTAAATGCTGCTCTGGTGCCCTACTCTCAAAATAATGAGAAATTGGAAGAGCTGGCAACAGTTAGTCAGATGCTTCAAGTAAAGTATATTGGGCAACAAGCAGCCAACGTTTCGAGACATATTTGTCCTTTTTTCAATACATGTTGAAAAAATAAAAAATAATAAAAAAATTATTTATATATATATATATATATACATATACATATATATACACACACACACACACACACACACACACACACACACACACACACACACACAGTATGTGTGTGTATATATATATATATATATATATATATATATATATATACAAATACACACTTTCCCAAACAACCACATGTATTTGCTATTTTTTAAAATTATCCTTTCTAAATCTTTTTCACTCTGCCCCTTCTCTCACTTTCTCTATACTCTGTAGCCATTTTCCCATTTAATCTCTATATTTCTCCTGTCAATCAGCTGAGGTGTAATAAAGGGGTGTGGTACATTAGGTCGACATGCATTAGGTCGACATGGTCATTAGGTCGTGGTAAAAGGTTGACAGGAGTTTTTTACTTATTTTGGTGTAAGTTTCTTCGAAAAGTGATGGGAAACCCCAATTAGTGCACCGTGACCCCTCGCATGGCTCGCTGTGCTCGGCACTGGTTACCATTCCCAATTGTAGTCCACGTAGATCGTTAAGTATGAAAAAGGTCAAAAAACGAAAATAATTGTAAGAAACTCATGTCGACCTAGTTCATGTCGACCTAATGTGGTCGACCTAATGGCCACCATCCGTAATAAGGTGTAATGCAATGTGTAATGTAATCTATTGCAATGCAGTAAGTAGATGTTTCAGTTTAATGAGACAAGATAGGGTATCTCACAGAGGGTGGCAAGATCCACTCTAGTAAAAGGTAAAAAAAAAAATTTGAGAACAGGTAAAACAGTGGTAGAAACGGAATACATATGTTTTAACGATGGTTGGGATCCCGGCTGTCACAATCCCGACAGCGGAATCCCGGCCACCAGTATGCTGGCAGCGGGGCGAGTGCTAGAAAACCCCTTGAACCTCCCTAAATTTGGACAAAAGGGTAACGTATAATATAGGCATTTTCCCTTTCTACACTTTTAAGCACAGAACATTTTTGACGATAGTTTCCACTTTAACAAATGGCAGAAATAGAGCCATACCTTGCCTTATCAGTTTATTTATATTCACATATATATTTTCTTTACAGCTATAAGTGAGATATTGTCACCGATACAGAGTCCTGTACATGAAACGTTCCCTCCTAACAAGCAGCACACACCAAAATCCTGTTTATCTGGTACCAAAGGCGCTATATCAGAGGTAATAAACTGGTGTTTGGATTAAGGGCAAAAATATACGTGTGAACTGTTTTCCAGTTTGCGCATCTATTAAGCAAATTTGGTGTTTCTGATCATTATCTGCCTTATTTAATTGAAAACTTCTCCATAAGCATGGCATTAAGTGCAAGTTTGCCCGAAATGCAGGATCTGCCAACTTGCTTTGTTTTATGTTAATAGTATTGCCCCCATCAATACACTTTATGGAAGCTCACTGATAACTAGTGAAGGGAAACCAGACTGGAATAGAGACAAGAACACCATTACAACAGATTGTCTAGGAGCCACTGCTGGATGTTTACTGTAATATAACATAAAGATGCAAGGCACATAATGGCATAACTTTTAAATTGAAAAAGCAAACGGTAACAGGAATGAAGGACAAACAACGATCTGTGGAAGCCAATAGGCTGGAACACTAAAGAATTTAACTCTGTGAAGCTGGCATTGGTCCTGGAACTTTCTCCTCCCTTCTGTCTCAAGCTGCACTGAGAAATGGAGCTTTATTTAGTTTCCTTATGTAAACTGGTCTAAAGCTTCTTCTGGTCCTTTGCTGCTCCTGACAGAACGCAAAATAAATGTATAAATTTAGACAGATATTACTGCAGAGCTAGCAATTAATTTCTTCAGGACAAGGAAAGTTTGCCATTTATAGCTTCCTGCAACTTTGTATTTGATTGTGTGGAAATTTGTTGCCTAGCACCAGGTGGTGGTCAGAAAACCAGAAACCCGATCTTTAGTAAATCTGATGGTCTGCAATAATGTTTGAAATAATAATGTTAAAAAAAAAAAAAGAAATACCATTTGAGCAGAGGACCTGTGATCAGTATACAATTATCCCTACAGCTGTGGTCTTTTAGTAGTAGCTGCACAAAGCAGTGTGACCCTAAGGCCAGGTACACATTAGAACCGACAGCAATCGTGCTGATGGACGGGATGATTTCCCTTTGCCCCGATCCATCACATATTGCTGGTACACACTAGACAATTTAATGAACAAGGGAATGATATGTCGTTCCGTACTTCATTAATATGCACAACTGAACGCACAATATCGTTAGATTGACTGTGCAGCACAGTTAATCTAACAGATATTGAGTCTCAAGGCTATAGAGAGAGTGTGTCGGGAAGAGACAGAAAGAGAAGTGAGAGAGAGAATGGGTGTCAAGGAAAGTGAGGGAATGAGAGAAAGAGAGAGGGGAGTGTGAGAGTGTGTCAGGAATAAAGAGAGAAGGATGGGAGAAAGGGGGTGTCAGGAAGAGAGAGACAGAGAGCGGAGCAAGATATAAAGAGGGTGTCAAAGAATGTGAGGCAATGAGAGACGGCAGAGCAAAAGGGGTGAGACAGGGTGTCCGGAAGAGAGACGAAGAGAGGAGCAATTCTGCAGTTTAAAAAATCAGTTGCTGTAAAACTTGGTACCCCACATATATCAAAATCTGAAGATAAGCATCCCCACTGACTACCAGGAAGGGGCTGGTGGGTCTTGAACACATGTGGGTGGGGTCCAGTGGGGGTGGTCTTTATTATTCCATATTTTCCAGAGGGGAGGTGGTCAATTCTGCAGGGATAGCTCCACAGCCTGGGTTTCAGTTCCTGAAACTAGAGTCCCAGCTATCGGATGGTACCTGGGTCAAGCGGATCTGCTTGGTGGTTCCGAAGATATCAGGTGCTGAAGTTCAAATGCTACTCAGGAAGCTGGACTTAGGCACTGGTGTGGAGTTGGCGCTGGGACCCGGTGCTTGTAGCCAGCTCTCTCTTAGAAGCTGAGAATCTCCTTTAAATTTTGAGGATCTCAGCTAAATTCTAAGTTTTAAAGAACCAGAGATATTTGGCCAAGAAGCGGAATTAACAGTCCCTGATCAGAGTGCTCATTTTCCCATAGTGAATGCAAGGGTCCGCCCTCCGCAGGCGGATTATCTCCGCGACCCCTGGTCCTATCAACAAGTGGATAACTGTTCCAGAAAGCTGGGACTCTACTCTTTCAGGAGGCACCTGGGTTACCAGGAGCGGAAAAATGTGGTTTTATAGCCTTGCAGGCTGATATCCCCTGGGTCTATTGATAAGCAGACAAATGTTCCAGAAAACTGCAAATCTCCCCTTTCAGGGGACACCTTCGGGATCAGACCTTCCCAAAATGGGTAGAAACCGCCACTCTATTGCCCGGCTTGGCTTTTTAGATGGGGGGGAAGGGGAGTGGTAGTTTGAAGGGGGATATCACCTTGTTATGCACCCGGTAGCCCCGGAATGTACAGATGAGCATTTAAAAAAACAAAAACCCCGATATCTCCCTTTCCTGAACCCCTGCTGGCAGATAATGGCTGACAGGGGTCACAGGTCAGCACATGGAGCTGGAGACAATGGAGGAGAGGAGCCCTCTGTGCCAGACATTCCATGCAGCTCTCAATACAGTAACCCCACCATTGGTGCCCAGCGTTACATACAGTGACACCTCTATAGTTGCCCAGCTTTCAATACAGTGACCCCACCATAGTTGCCCAACATTCATACAGTGACCATCCTATACAGTAGTTGCCCAGCTTTCCATAAACTGACCCCACCATGGCCGACTAACATTGTCATCGTCGTCCACTCACTGGGTGAGCCATGGCAGAAGGAGTGGCTGACACAGGGACACCTGCTATACACTGGGTATAATGGAAGGTATAAAGGGTACCAGACCAGGCTTCCACCCTGATCTTCAGCTCTCCCTCCTGGGGCTCTGGTGCAACCTTCCGGGCCACCCACAACTTATTCAGCCCTCAAAACCCGGAGAGTAGCATTGCTCTTGTGTCTCTGCCATCCCTGGCTCCTACTCCCTCAGCCACGTTCTTCTGTATGATTTGCTTGCTATCTTCAAGTCTCTTCGGCCTCTTCTTGTCCATTCCTCTGGACAGAGCTTTGTGCCTGATTGGGAGACTCAGGTGAAGGAGCTGCGCTGGCTGAGTGGGGTTGGTTGGGGCTGGGAGACCGACACTGGGGATCCCGGTGATCAGCATACCGACCTCAGAATCTCGGCAGCAGAATGCCGGCGGGGGAGCGAGTGCAAAAAAAACCCTTGCGGGCTTGCTGCGCTCTCCATGCAGCGGGCTCGGTGGCTTGCTGCACTTGCCACAGGTTCTATTCCCACTCTGTGGGTGTTGTGGACACCCATGAGTGGGAATAGTCCCTGTCAATCAGCATACCGACTGTCAGGCTGGTAAGCGGGCGGGATCCTGGCGTCGGCATGGTGACCACCAGGATCCCGAGTGCTGGTCACATGACAGGATCTCGAGTGGGACAATACACAACTTGGAAGGGAAGCAGAGATGAAAAGTTCAGGTTAGCTGCGGCTAATAATATCCGCAGGCATTAGCTAATTTATGTATTTTCTGCCTAGCAGGCAGCGCTGGCAGTGACCTGGACTAGCTGGGACAATGGAGGACAGGTGGTACCTTAAGAACTGAAAACCAGTGGCAACTGACTCCATTGCCTCCGGCAGGTCCCCCCTAATTAGATGATCTTGATGATTTGGCCATTCCAATATGACCAATCATCAAGATATCATTCTAAATGTGTACCCAGCCTAAGGGTTGGTTAGTTTTTATACTGTCCTTCCTTATAATAGCTTTACCTTGATAGTGGAGGATTTTGCTGTCAAGAAGGATTCCCAACATTTGGCAGCAAAACAAGCCACCACAGATGGGCTAGGCTCCACAGTATCTTGGATAAGTTCAAATTCCACAATTGGCTGACTGAAGAGTGTTTCAGTCTTTGAGATCTATGATAGATATTTTAAGTTCATCCTTGAAGTGTGTATTAAGAGACGTTCTGTAGCATTAATGTTCTGTGCCTCTGGTCGCAAAAGGTAAATGCTAACAAAGATATTTTTTAAGATGGCTGATAAATAGTGGGAGCTGTATCAGAAGCTAAAACACCAAGAAAGCATAAACGTACCATGTATTGGTAAAATGGTTGAGAGGAAGATACCGCACAACTGGCAAAGATATTCTGAAGTAACTAGACACCAGAGTATTATTGAGGCCTCTGCAACGTTGACTAAATAAGGGAAACTCAGCTGGATAGATCAGCACCATTTACCTTACCTGATCCATTCTAATTTTGCGGAGGACCATCAAAAATAGGGCCAGTAGTGGAACAGTCCACTTCCCTCTCTGCCTTGTCACAAACAATAATGCTTTGGCGACATGTGCTGTTTTGTATTGGACTTTTTCTCCATGCCATTATTCATCTTGCCAATGACGATTCAGGCTAGATCCTAGATAACAGCTGGAGCGGAGAGCACCAGGACATCTGGTAATGTTTTGTGATTATGTAGCACCAAATTGTGCTCACTGAATTTTTGCAAAAGGTCAGTTATGCAGACTTCTGCACCTCCTGATATCTATGGTTTCAGAGCAAAATGTGTACCATATAATTTAGCTGGTAACATCTTACTGCTAAAGACACCCTGGCCATAAATTAGATTTTCTGGATAGTCTGAGGTGGTTACCAGAAACTCTACAGTGGGAGAGGAAACGGACAGCCTCTGCAGGAGATATATTGTGGCTCGTGGTGTGACCACACCTTATTCTTACTGCGGGCAACTTCACACTGCCAGCACCCAGCAGAATAAGTTTGCCAGCTATGGGCAACGATAGCGGACTGTCTGCAGGCAAGATCAGTGAACGTACAAAATGTTTACTACGAACATACACCTGGCACTGTCATTAATCAAAGTGTCAGCAGCTTGTCCCGAGGATTCAGTCCAAATACCTCCAACAACAAACAATACAAAAAATATGAGACTGCGCTTCTCACTTTTTGATCACACTTTTATAAAAAAGAAAAATTAATAAAAACACACAATAAACAATACAATAAAATACAGATACTGGCCAGTACCATAAAATTCCATTATACATTACATATTATTTTTAATCTCAAATACTAAACTTCAGCTGGTTTTTACCAAATGAACTTATCAGGCTTAGCAGCAGCAAACACAAGAAGCTAATTCATCTAGTGTCTCTAGTGGAGAATTATATAATATCTCAGTCCCAGTGGGGTTTCCACTTATAATCATCCCACCTGTCTATCCACTTTTGTTGGTTTATTCCAAATATGCAGTGGTGGTTTATAAACACAATTAATCTCACATGCAGCTTTTTCCAGATTTGTTGCACTTTATGGAGCAGTTAGTATTTCATTATCATGCAGGCATGCATTATCACTTTAAAACTGATTAGTAACAATTATTCAGGGTACACCATGCAGTGCACCCAAAGTGGTACCTCTCCCAGCTGCTGCTGCATATTTGGAATAAACCATCAAAAGTGGATAGACAGGTGGGATGATTATAAGTGGGAACCCCACTGGGACTGAGATATAATATAATTCTCCACTAGAGACAATAGATGAATAAGCTTCTTGTGTATGCTGCTAAGCCTGATAAACTCATTTGGTAAAAAACAGCTGAAGTTTAGTATTTGAGATTAAAAATATGTAATATGTGTAATGGAATTTTATTATACTGGTTGGTATCTGTATTGTATTGTTTATTGTGTGTTTATTTTTTTATAAAAATGTGATCAAATATGAGAAGCGCAGTCACATATTTTTTGTAATATCAGTGAACGTTTCAATGCCATTGAACAAATATGCATGGTTTTAAGGTGTTACGAAATCAATGTGGTTCTTTTCTGTTACAAAAAAAAATACTATTGTATTTGCAGTTTGATAATTGACCTAACTAGATGTTTTAGAATATAACAGCAAAGCTTCTCCAATAAAATAATAAA
Source organism: Pseudophryne corroboree (assembly GCF_028390025.1). Taxonomy (NCBI): domain Eukaryota; kingdom Metazoa; phylum Chordata; class Amphibia; order Anura; family Myobatrachidae; genus Pseudophryne; species Pseudophryne corroboree. Next base: position 159,482,638 of record NC_086452.1, on the reverse strand, counting down.
CACTGTATAACGCTCGAATAGAGAACTCACACAAACTGGCGCCTATTCGATTTGGGAATCCTGTCTGTTGATGTCAGTGGCTGTACGCCTTTCCCGGCACCTTTAATGCTTTTTCAGATATTTTTTTTCAGTATGTTTTTATGGGTGGACTTCAGTATGCCGAATGTCGGGATCCCGGCGCACAGTATACCGACGCCGGAATCCCGACACCCGGCATACCGACCGTGCCCGCAGCATGGCGAGTGCAGCGAGCCTGCAAGGGGCTCCTTTGCGCTCGCCATGCTGTCGGTATGCCGGCGGTCGGGCTCCCGGCGCCGGTATGCTGGTCGCCGGGAGCCCGGCCGCCGGCATACCATACTACACCCTATATATATACCTATATATAGTTGTTCACCTATGTTTTGTAAATGAGTTATGCCACCAGTATTACTTAACTGAAGACCCCAGCAACTAGCATTTAGAAAGCTCCAACTGCTTGCCAGGGTCTGGGAAGAATTGCAATGGCTCTGCCTAGATGTGGCTTGTAAGCAGTATGGGCAGATTTATCATTGCCATAAAGATTACGAAAAGGTAGGAAAAACATGTTTTTGAAGCATTGAGATATTGCTTAAAAATGTGTAGGCTGATAATTCCCCAAGTTTTTAGTGGCTTATGTAAATTTAGTTCCATTAATCTGGTCTGTTTTTACTACTTTTTTAGAATTCATTATATTCAAAGAAAGATGATACTGATGTGAAAAAAGAAATGTCAGTTAATTTCTTGTTTCATCCTGAAAAAGATGTTGAACTTAAAAATGAAGTTGCAGATAACATTCCAAAACCTGAATGTAAGTAAATAGTTGATTAAATGTTTTTACCATTTTTTTTGTTTTGTTTTGTTCTGTTTAATGGATTTATATTGGTTTTCAAATATCTAGCAAAAACAAGACAAGCAAAAATATGCAAAGCAGCAGTGAGTTGATTTGTAGCAGTGCGAGTGTTGCAGTTACATTTATGTTTTTGCATGCAGGGTAAATACTGGCTGCTTTTGCATGTAGCCCACAACTGCTGTACAGCAGCTTTACTTTTACAGTGAGTATGGACCCACCACTCTAATCTACTGTAGATATCTTTTCACATTTTAAATCTGCCCCACCTGCAGTACAACATGGTTTAGACAAAGTGCAAAGTTACTTGCCTTTTTTTATTTTATTTACTCAACCCTCAGAATCAGCTGCTTTGTATGGCCTTTTCCCCTAAAGTTAATAAGAGAACAATTCAATCAGACATGTAAAATGTGGCCATACCGCCCCACTTCTCACCTGTCCAGTAACCGTGGCCACTGTATAGCAGTGTAGCAGCTGGCATATCATGCAGGTAGAGAGAGAAGACTGCTGCTCAGCCAAGGACAAGCTGCTTTGTGCTGCGATGGGGAGGGTCGGTAGAGGCTGAAGCCACTAAGTTGCAGTCGTGTCCTCTATCTCTCCCTGCATGATGTGCCACCCACTGCAATTCTATGAGAACTATTTCCGTGCAGGTGGGATGTTCCACCACTGACACTTAAACTGATGTATATAGTAGAAGATATCAAACTAGGTTGAAATAACCTCCTAAAATGACAACAGTGTAATAACAATGTTAGTGGCAAATATTTAATAAAGAAAGCCATGAACTGGAAACTGAATTTATTAATCTTCTGATTTGATGGGCAATATGGTTGGGAATACCTGTGATGCAAATATTGTTCCTTGATGCTCTCCAGCATCTTATTGAAATGATTTAATCACCAAGTTTTGTCTAGAAAGTATCCTGAATTCACTTGAGCCAATTTTCTTCATGTTGCATTCATGCTTGTCTGTGCACTCCGCAATATAGGCTATTCCAGCCTGGAATCCACAAATTCTCAATTTTTAGACATTTTACTCTACAAAGTTCCTCATCACCACTTCAGTAGCATGACCTCTATCTCTGTGTCCAAATTGCAATCTGACCACATGAGACCACAAAAGTGACAAAATCTTTGAAATATTTTTGCAGCTACCTGTATTGCATTTTTTTTACGCTTGCATGGCATTTCAGTTAGTCCACAGCATTGTCTGTGCTTTGTTACTTGCTGCTCGTGGGTCTTATGCTACCTGTTTGGACTAATATTTGCAGGAAATATAGGAGTGTATTTAAGTTTGTTTATGTATTGCGACAACTTGGGAAGAACCACTTCCAGCAGTATAGTATGTAGTGGGTTATTAACTGCAGCTTGGCAGGCCACTGACAGCAAGTGACAAGTCTTATATCACATCAGGTTAGAGTTGCAGCACAATATGAAGCAGTAACAGCAGCAGTTCTACAACTCTGGCCCACATCCGAAATACATGAGATCTGTGGACCTTCCTGGTACTGGTCTATCACTGGTTCAGCATCAGGAGCCCTGAACTCTGGGGGGCGGGGGGTGTTCTTCAGGTTTGTTAGCAAACCAAAAACAGTAATGGGCAAAACCATGTTGCGCTGTAGGTGGAGTAGATGTAACATGTGCAGAGAGACTTACATCTGGATGGGTTACAGTATATTGTTTCTGTGCATGGTAAATACTGGCTGCTTTATTTTTACACTGCAATTTAGATTTCCATTTGAACACACCCCATCAACTCTAAATCTCTCTGTACATGTTATATCTGCCCCACCTGCAGTGCAACATGGTTTTGCTCATTAGTGTGCTTCTTTGGTTTGCTAACAAACCTGAATAAGGCCCTCTGTTCCCAGCAGAGGTTTAAGTCAAGATCTCAGGTGCTGCTGATCACCTGACTATTATTCCTATCAGGCTGCAAAACCTGGAACAGACCTGTCAAACACATTACACCCAGGTTGTCAGACGGTGAGTATGTCCCAACTCCCTCTGTGTCTGAAAGCAACCATGGGCCCACATCCAGCTGTGACTCAATGACTCTCCTGTAACAGTATCTGTGTGTGTGTGTGTGTGTATATATATATATATATATATATATATATATATATACACATATACACACTGCTCAAAAAATAAAGGGAACACTAAAATAACACATCCTAGATCTGAATGAATGAAATATTCTTATTAAATACTTTGTTCTTTACATAGTTGAATGTGCTGACAACAAAATCATACAAAAATTATCAATGGAAATCAAATTTATTAACCCATGGAGGTCTGGATTTGGAGTCACACTCAAAATTAAAGTTGAAAAACACACGACAGGCTAATCCAACTTTGATGTAATGTCCTTAAAACAAGTCAAAATGAGGCTCTGTAGTGTGTGTGGCCTCCACGTGCCTGTATGACCTCCCTACAATGCCTGGGCATGCTCCTGATGAGGTGGTGGATGGTCTCCTGAGGGATCTCCTCCCAGACCTGGACTAAAGCATCCGCAACTCCTGGACAGTCTGTGTTGCAACGTGGCGTTGGTGGATGGAGCGAGACATGATGTCCCAGATGTGCTCAATTGGATTCAGGTCTGGGGAACGGGCGGGCCAGTCCATAGCATCAATGCTTTCGTCTTGCAGGAACTGCTGACACACTCCAGCCACATGAGGTCTAGCATTGTGTTGCATTAGGAGGAACCCAGGGCCAACCGCACCAGCATATGGTCTCACAAGGGGCCTGAGGATCTCATCTCGGTACCTAATGGCTGTCAGGCTACCTCTGGCGAGCACATGGAGGGCTGTGCGGCCCCCCAAAGAAATGCCACCCCACACCATTACTGACCCACTGCCAAACCGGTCATGCTGGAGGACGTTGCAGGTAGCAGAACATTCTCCTTGGCATCTCCAGACTCTGTCACGTCTGTCACATGTGCTCAGTGAGAACCTGCTTTAATCTGTGAAGAGCAAAGGGCGCCAGTGGCGAATTTGCCAATCTTGGTGTTCTCTGGCAAATGCCAAACTTCCTGCACGGTATTGGGCTGTAAGCACAACCCCCACCTGTGGACGTCGGGCCCTCATACCACCCTCATGTAGTCTGTTTCTGATCGTTTGAGTAGACACATGCACATTTGTGGCTTGCTGGAGGTCATTTTGCAGGGCTCTGGCAGTGCTCCTCCTGTTCCTCCTTGCACAAAGGCGGAGGTAGCGGTCCTGCTGCTGGGTTGTTGCTAGGGATGTGCACTTGAAATTTTTCGGGTTTTGTGTTTTGGTTTTGTGTTCGGTTCCGCGGCCGTGTTTTGGGTTCGACCGCGTTTTGGCAAAACCTCACCGAATTTTTTTTGTCGGATTCGGGTGTGTTTTGGATTCGGGTGTTTTTTTCAAAAAACCCTAAAAAACAGCTTAAATCATAGAATTTGGGGGTCATTTTGATCCCAAAGTATTATTAACCTCAAAAACCATAATTTCCACTCATTTTCAGTCTATTCTGAATACCTCACACCTCACAATATTATTTTTAGTCCTAAAATTTGCACCGAGGTCGCTGGATGACTAAGCTAAGCGACCCTAGTGGCCGACACAAACACCTGGCCCATCTAGGAGTGGCACTGCAGTGTCACGCAGGATGGCCCTTCCAAAAAACACTCCCCAAACAGCACATGACGCAAAGAAAAAAAGAGGCGCAATGAGGTAGCTGTGTGAGTAAGATAAGCGACCCTAGTGGCCGACACAAACACCTGGCCCATCTAGGAGTGGCACTGCAGTGTCACGCAGGATGGCCCTTCCAAAAAACACTCCCCAAACAGCACATGACGCAAAGAAGAAAAAAAGAGGCGCAATGAGGTAGCTGTGTGAGTAAGATAAGCGACCCTAGTGGCCGACACAAACACCTGGCCCATCTAGGAGTGGCACTGCAGTGTCACGCAGGATGGCCCTTCCAAAAAACACTCCCCAAACAGCACATGACGCAAAGAAAAATGAAAGAAAAAAGAGGTGCAAGATGGAATTGTCCTTGGGCCCTCCCACCCACCCTTATGTTGTATAAACAGGACATGCACACTTTAACCAACCCATCATTTCAGTGACAGGGTCTGCCACACGACTGTGACTGAAATGACGGTTTGGTTTGGACCCCCACCGAAAAAGAAGCAATTAATCTCTCCTTGCACAAACTGGCTCTACAGAGGCAAGATGTCCACCTCATCATCATCCTCCGATATATCACCGTGTACATCCCGCTCCTCACAGATTATCAATTCGTCCCCACTGGAATCCACCATCTCAGCTCCCTGTGTACTACTTTGTGGAGGCAATTGCTGCTGGTCAATGTCTCCACGGAGGAATTGATTATAATTAATTTTAATGAACATCATCTTCTCAACATTTTCTGGAAGTAACCTCGTACGCAGATTGCTGACAAGGTGAGCGGCGGCACTAAACACTCTTTCGGAGTACACACTTGTGGGAGGGCAACTTAGGTAGAATAAAGCCAGTTTGTGCAAGGGCCTCCAAATTGCCTCTTTTTCCTGCCAGTATAAGTACGGACTGTCTGACGTGCCTACTTGGATGCGGTCACTCATATAATCCTCCACCATTCTTTCAATGGTGAGAGAATCATATGCAGTGACAGTAGACGACATGTCCGTAATCGTTGTCAGGTCCTTCAGTCCGGACCAGATGTCAGCATCAGCAGTCGCTCCAGACTGCCCTGCATCACCGCCAGCGGGTGGGCTCGGAATTCTGAGCCTTTTCCTCGCACCCCCAGTTGCGGGAGAATGTGAAGGAGGAGATGTTGACAGGTCGCGTTCCGCTTGACTTGACAATTTTCTCACCAGCAGGTCTTTGAACCCTAGCAGACTTGTGTCTGCCGGAAAGAGAGATCCAAGGTAGGTTTTAAATCTAGGATCGAGCACGGTGGCCAAAATGTAGTGCTCTGATTTCAACAGATTGACCACCCGTGAATCCTTGTTAAGCGAATTAAGGGCTCCATCCACAAGTCCCACATGCCTAGCGGAATCGCTCCCTTTTAGCTCCTCCTTCAATGCCTCCTGCTGCTTCTGCAAAAGCCTGATGAGGGGAATGACCTGACTCAGGCTGGCAGTGTCTGAACTGACTTCACGTGTGGCAAGTTCAAAAGGTTGCAGAACCTTGCACAACGTTGAAATCATTCTCCACTGCGCTTGAGACAGGTACATTCCACCTCCTATATCGTGCTCAATTGCATAGGCTTGAATGGCCTTTTGCTGCTCCTCCAACCTCTGAAGCATATAGAGGGTTGAATTCCACCTCGTTACCACTTCTTGCTTCAGATGATGGCAGGGCAGGTTCAGGCGTTTTTGGTGGTGCTCCAGTCTTCTGTACATGGTGCCTGTACGCCGAAAGTGTCCCGCAATTCTTCTGGCCACCGACAGCATCTCTTGCACGCCCCTGTCATTTTTTTTAAAATTCTGCACCACCAAATTCAAGGTATGTGCAAAACATGGGACGTGCTGGAATTTGCCCATATTTAATGCACACACAATATTGCTGGCGTTGTCCGATGCCACAAATCCACAGGAGAGTCCAATTGGGGTAAGCCATTCCGCGATGATCTTCCTCAGTTGCCGTAAGAGGTTTTCAGCTGTGTGCGTATTCTGGAAACCGGTGATACAAAGCGTAGCCTGCCTAGGAAAGAGTTGGCATTTGCGAGATGCTGCTACTGGTGCCGCCGCTGCTGTTCTTGCGGCGGGAGTCCATACATCTACCCAGTGGGCTGTCACAGTCATATAGTCCTGACCCTGCCCTGCTCCACTTGTCCACATGTCCGTGGTTAAGTGGACATTGGGTACAACTGCATTTTTTAGGACACTGGTGAGTCTTTTTCTGACGTCCGTGTACATTCTCGGTATCGCCTGCCTAGAGAAGTGGAACCTAGATGGTATTTGGTAACGGGGGCACACTACCTCAAGAAATTGTTTAGTTCCCTGTGAACTAACGGCGGATACCGGACGCACGTCTAACACCAACATAGTTGTCAAGGCCTCAGTTATCCGCTTTGCAACAGGATGACTGCTGTGATATTTCATCTTCCTCGCAAAGGACTGTTGGACAGTCAATTGCTTGGTGGAAGTAGTAAAAGTGGGCTTACGACTTCCCCTCTGGGATGACCATCGACTCCCAGCAGCAACAACAGCAGCGCCAGCAGCAGTAGGCGTTACACGCAAGGATGCATCGGAGGAATCCCAGGCAGGAGAGGACTCGTCAGAATTGCCGGTGACATGGCCTGCAGGACTATTGGCATTCCTGGGGAAGGAGGAAATTGACACTGAGGGAGTTGGTGGGGTGGTTTGCGTGAGCTTGGTTACAAGAGGAAGGGATTTACTGGTCAGTGGACTGCTTCCGCTGTCGCCCAAAGTTTTTGAACTTGTCACTGACTTATTATGAATGCGCTGCAGGTGACGTATAAGGGAGGATGTTCCGAGGTGGTTAACGTCCTTACCCCTACTTATTACAGCTTGACAAAGGCAACACACGGCTTGACAAATGTTGTCCGCATTTCTGGTGAAATACTTCCACACCGAAGAGCTGATTTTTTTGGTATTTTCACCAGGCATGTCAACGGCCCTATTCCTCCCACGGACAACAGGTGTCTCCCCGGGTGCCTGACTTAAACAAACCACCTCACCATCAGAATCCTCCTTGTCAATTTCCTCCCCAGCGCCAGCAACACCCATATCCTCCTCATCCTGGTGTACTTCAACACTGACATCTTCAATCTGACTATCAGGAACTGGACTGCGGGTGCTCCTTCCAGCACTTGCAGGGGGCGTGCAAATGGTGGAAGGCGCATGCTCTTCACGTCCAGTGTTGGGAAGGTCAGGCATCGCAACCGACACAATTGGACTCTCCTTGTGGATTTGGGATTTCGAAGAACGCACAGTTCTTTGCGGTGCTTTTGCCAGCTTGAGTCTTTTCATTTTTCTAGCGAGAGGCTGAGTGCTTCCATCCTCATGTGAAGCTGAACCACTAGCCATGAACATAGGCCAGGGCCTCAGCCGTTCCTTGCCACTCCGTGTGGTAAATGGCATATTGGCAAGTTTACGCTTCTCCTCCGACAATTTTATTTTAGATTTTGGAGTCCTTTTTTTTACTGATATTTGGTGTTTTGGATTTTACATGCTCTGTACTATGACATTGGGCATCGGCCTTGGCAGACGACGTTGCTGGCATTTCATCGTCTCGGCCATGACTAGTGGCAGCAGCTTCAGCACGAGGTGGAAGTGGATCTTGATCTTTCCCTAATTTTGGAACCTCAACATTTTTGTTCTCCATATTTTAATAGGCACAACTAAAAGACACAGAGGTAGCTACAGCCGTGGACTACCGTACTGTGTCTGTTGCTAATATAGACTGGATGATAATGAGATGAAATCAATATATATATATATATATATATATATAATATCACTAGTACTGCAGCCGGACAGGTAGATATATTTATTATGTAATGACTGATGACGGACCTGCTGGACACTGTCAGCTCAGCAGCACAGCAGACTGCTACAGTAAGCTACTATAGTAGTATGTATAAAGAAGAAAGAAAAAAAAAAACCACGGGTAGGTGGTATACAATTATGGATGGACGAGCGACTGCCGACACAGAGGTAGCTACAGCCGTGGACTACCGTACTGTGTCTGCTGCTAATATAGACTGGATGATAATGAGATGAAATCAATATATATATATATAATATCACTAGTACTGCAGCCGGACAGGTAGATATATTTATTATGTAATGACTGATGACGGACCTGCTGGACACTGTCAGCTCAGCAGCACCGCAGACTGCTACAGTAAGCTACTATAGTAGTATGTATAAAGAAGAAAAAAAAAAAAAACCACGGGTAGGTGGTATACAATTATGGATGGACGAGCGACTGCCGACAGAGGTAGCTACAGCCGTGGACTACCGTACTGTGTCTGCTGCTAATATAGACTGGATGATAATGAGATGAAATCAATATATATTATATCACACTAGTACTGCAGCCGGACAGGTAGATATATTTATTATGTAATGACTGATGACGGACCTGCTGGACACTGTCAGCTCAGCAGCACCGCAGACTGCTACAGTAAGCTACTATAGTAGTATGTATAAAGAAGAAAGAAAAAAAAAAAACACGGGTAGGTGGTATACAATATTATATATATATTATATACAATTATATATATACATATATATATATATATATATATATATATATATATATATTAAACTCACTGGTGGTGATTATTAAACTGGTGGTCAGGTCACTGGTCACACTATCAGCAACTTGCAAGTAGTACTCCTAAGCAGACAATCACAATATATATTATACTGGTGGTCAGTGTGGTCACAATGGCAGTGTGGCACTCTGGCAGCAAAAGTGTGCACTGTACGTTATATGTACTCCTGAGTCCTGCTCTCAGACTTTAACTGCTCCCCACTGTCAGTGTCTCCCCCACAAGTCAGATAATACAGTCACACTATCTATCACTTCAGCAAGTAACTACTAGTACTCCTCCTAATGCTCCCCAAAATTACTACTGTGTCTCTCTCTACTGTCTCACTCTCTTCTCTATAAACGGAGAGGACGCCAGCCACGTCCTCTCCCTATGAATCTCAATGCACGTGTGAAAATGGCGGCGACGCGCGGCTCCTTATATAGAATCCGAGTCTCGCGATAGAATCCGAGCCTCGCGAGAATCCGACAGCGGGTTAACCGAGCAAGGCGGGAAGATCCGAGTCGCTCGGCCCCGTGTAAAAAAAACTGAAGTTCGGGCGGGTTCGGATTCCGAGGAACCGAACCCGCTCATCCCTAGTTGTTGCCCTCCTACGGCCTCCTCCACATCTCCTGATGTACTGGCCTGTCTCCTGGTATCGCCTCCATGCTCTGGACACTACGCTGACAGACACAGCAAACCTTCTTGCCACAGCTCGCATTGATGTGCCATCCTGGATGAACTGCACTACCTGAGCCACTTGTGTGGGTTGTAGACTCCGTCTCATGCTACCACTAGAGTGAAAGCACCCCCAGAAAGCATAGGAGCTGAGAAGTGGTCTGTGGTCACCACCTGCAGAACAACTCCTTTATTGGGGGTGTCTTGCTAATTGTCTATAATTCCCACCTGTTGTCTATTCCATTTGCACAACAGCATGTGAAATTGATTGTCAATCAGTGTTGCTTCCTAAGTGGACAGTTTGATTTCACAGAAGTGTGATTGACTTGGAGTTACATTGTGTTGTTTAAGTGTTCCCTTTATTTTTTTGAGCAGTGTATATACATATATATATATATATATATATATATATATATAGACAGATAGATAATACATATACATATAGATATACAAGATATATATATATATAGATATATATATCTACAGCAAGGGCGGATTGGGACGCCGGGTCCCTGGATCAGATCACGGCCAGCCGGGTCCCCTGCTCCCCTCATTGGCCGTTCTCCCCCCCCCCCCCCCCCCTTCCACGCATGGCTGCCGCACATGAGCTTCGCTCATTAAAGCAGGAGGGCGGGATACATCGAATGTCTCTGGTAGGGCTGGGAGGTACGCTCCTTGCCGGTGTGGTACAAGATACAGCAGCCTGGTGAGTGTGTGGGGGTTGGGTAGTAAGAAACCAAGATTTAGAAAATAAAATCCATATACAGTATAATACTAAGGCGTACTATTAATGTAGCAGGAGGGGTCCAATAAACAATGTATTTTTTGTTTGCCATCCTCTTATTTAAATGTAGAAACAGGATGAATAAATTATTATAATATATTGTGTTAATATATTACAAAAAAATATTTATCCTGTGTCTTCATTTAAATAACATGATGGTAAACAATAACTCATTATTATTTATTTGTCATCTAAAGCTACATTAATAGTACCTGGTTCTTATGATTTGCCGATGGACGGTATGCCAGATGTCAGTATATCTAATGTGCTTTACCTGGTGCAATGTGTATAATGTGCTCTGCCTGGCGCAAAGTGTATAATGTGCTCTACCTGGTGCATTGTGTGTAATGGGGTGGTATTCATGTGACCGACGGTCACATGACCTCCGGCAGCTTCCCGACACCCACTATCCCGATGGTCGGGATGCCGACCAACAGGGACTATTTCCACTCATGGGTGTCCACGACACCCATAGAGTGGGAATAGAGCCCGTGGCGACCGTAGGTCGCCACCGAGCCCGCAAGGGGCTTGCTGCACTCGCCTCTCCCCGCCGGGATCCCGGCGTCGGTATGCTGCCGGTATCCCGGCGTCGGTAAGCTGACCGGCGGTCAGGAGACCGCCGGTCAGCCATACTACACCCGTGTAATGTGCTCTACTTGGTGCAAAGTGTATAACGTGCTCTACCTGGTGCAATATGTATAATGTGCTTTACTTGGTGCAATGTGTATAATGTTCTCTGCCTGGTGCAGTGTGTATAATGTGCTTTACCTGGTGCAATGTGTATAATGTGCTTTACCCGGTGCAATGTGTATAATGTGCTCTGCCTGGCACAAAGTGTATACCGTGCTCTACCTGGCGCAAAGTGTATAACGTGCTCTATCTGGCGGAATATGTATAACAGGTTCTACCTGGTGCAATGTGTATATGCGGCACTACTGTTTGGTGTAATGTGAATTGGCATTATTATATGGCCACGCCCCTCCCCCACGAAGCCATGCCCCTAAAATTTTGATGGGTGCCTACTTTCCTTACTTTTGTGTTAACAGGCCTTATGTGCAGTAATTCCTCCCACTTTACAGGCTCCACCCCCTCACACAGACCCCACCCCCTATTAGGGCTGCTTCCATACATTTCCCGGGCTGGTTTTCCCAATCCGCCCCTGATCTATAGTACTGTGCAAACGTTTCAGCAGGTGTTGAAAAAATGCTGCAAAGTAAGAATGCATTCAAAAATAATAATAGTTTATTTTTTTATCAATTAACAAGATGCAAAGGGAATGAACAGAAGAGAAATCAAATCCATATTTGGTGTGACCACCCTTTGCCTTTAAAACAGCATCAATTCTTCTAGGTATACTTGCACACAGTTTTTGAAGGAACTCTGCAGGGATGTTGTTCCAGACATCTTGGAGAACAAACCACAGATCTTCTATGGATGTAGGCTTGCTCAAATCCTTCTGTCTCTCTCTAATGTAATTCCAGACAGACTCGATAATGTTGATGACATCAGGGCTCTGTAGGGTCCATATCATCAATTCCAGGACTCTTTGTTCTTCTTTACACTGAAGATAGTTCTTAATGACATTGGCTGTATGTTTAGGGTCGTTGTCCTGCTGTAGAATAAATTTGGAGCCAATCAGACACTTCCCTGATGGTACTGCATGATGGATAAGTAATGCGAAAATAAAAATTTTGTCGAAAAAATGCATGAAAAGATGATCGCCGTTAGTAAATGTGCTCACGATTAGGCATGACTGGAAGGGCTGTTTAATGTGACTGCAGCAGTGATGAGGGAGGACACATCTGTAGATATGCTGTGTCTTTGTTTTCAAGCTATGGCTATGCTGATATATGCTTTGAAGTAATACTTTACAGGCAGATGTGAAGCTCCTAAGATGAACAATTTGTAACTACAACATTTATTTATTTTTTAAAGTCTGTCTTTCAAGACTGCACTTAAGTTTCCCAAGCACATCTCTATCTTTTTTGTTGGAGCCTCAGTAGCAATAAAGGTACTCTGCATTCCCCTAAAATAGCTGCTCAATGGAAAGAAACAGCGGATTTCCCGATACCTGTGCAGATGCCCGACTGCCTCATTTCTTATTACCCTTCCACATTCCAGACACTCCCAGACATACACAAAAGCTACAAACCTGCATATAAATTGGCACAAATGTCTGATAGTGACATACTGCACATACCCAGAACCACTTTGTTGCTCTCTTGGCACATAAATCAAATGGAATATATCTGTTTCAACAACTCACCCAACAAATTCTCAGCCACTTGGAGCCCTTGGACAAGAGCCTACAAAGCTGTCTGTTGAACCCACAGATATTGACAGTGAGTCCCACCATTCTCCCCTCTCTCTGTCCCTCCCTCTTCCTTGTTCTGCCGCTTCTTTATTTATTAACATCTATTTATATAGTCATACATATTCAGCAGTGCTTTACAGCGAATATGTTTTCCATTCACCTCTGTCCCTGCCAGGGGCGGATCTAGACCTTTCTTTTAGGGAGGCAGTTTAAGTACAAATAATGACTCCTCCCCTATCTACTCATTCCACTCACTTTTAGTCCTGGCTCCTCCCATTTTCAGGCAGTGACCTCACTTCAAAGCTTGGGCTGCCCCGGTAAAAACTCACTCAAGCACTGAGAGAATATACAAACTCCACACAGTTAGGGCCATGGTGGTAATCGAACCCATGAACGTCCCTCCGAAAGGATAAACAGGGTTAGTGCGCGCAGTAGGCGTGCGCCAAAAATAGGGGCATGGCTTCATAGGGAAGGGGCATGATCACAGTTTTGCCCCCTGTAGTTGTACCCCCAGTAGTTGTGCCCCCATTAGTTTTGCCCCCAGTACTGTGCCCTCAGTAGTTGTGCCCCCATTAGTTTTGCCCCCAGTAGTTGTTCCCTCATTAGTTTTGCCCCCAATACTGTGCCTCGTGTAGCTGTGCCCCCTGTAGCACCGCTTACCAAAAAAATACAAAAATACCAGCCCCGCTACTGCTTCCTGACCACTGCTGCCCTCCGTCTCCAGCCGCCGGCGCCGCTCCTCGGATCTATGAGAGAGATGTCATGACGTCTCTCCCATAGCACTGCACAGACACTAGAGGTCAATTATGACCTCTAGCGTCTACGGCGGCCACCGCACGGCAGGCACCAGTAGCGGGGAAAGGTCGTCTCCACGAAGGGAAACTAGATGCTGCAGTAGCTGCTCTTGCCATGGCGGCAGCGCCCTTGGTACAGCGGCGCCCCGGGCAAAAAGCCTGCTTGCCCACGGCAAGAGCCGCAACTGCATTCTGCCCATATGTTACATTGTATTTAATGGGAAGACCCATGCCGGGAGCATGTAGACAGCTCAGTGACTATAATCACCTAATAGTGTATGTATGTGTGTATATATATATATATATATATTTATATTAGTGTGTGTGTCTCTATATCCCATGCCAAGCATCTACTGTCAAAATTCTAACATAAAGGCAGATGGGGGAGGCATTTGGAGATTTCCCTGTTACTTCTGGGTAAGTGCACTTCTCTGTGTCGCATCTCGCCAGCATAGCGCTGGCCTCACTCTCCAGGGCATCGTCCTCCTCTAGCACATCTGTAGAGACAGCACCAGATCCTCAGCAGGCACCTTCTACGCTCTCAGCTTCTCCCGCAGCCCATCTTCTGCCACCATCAGACCAGGGACTCGGGAGAGGAGACTGACTTCCGCTGGCGGTGGGTGGAACTATTCAGCGCAGCTGCTGGCTGGGAGTGACTGCGCAGCACAGACCAGGGGGCTGACGATTACAACATGAACAATCACCAGAGGCGGGGAAGCTCACTCCGGCCGGGCCGGCAGCAATAACAATAGGGTTTGCTGCTCTCTAAAATCACAGGCTCCGGGATGTGCCTGGCATAGGGATCATCATCTGTAAATTGGCGTGGCTTGAGTATTTTGGGGGTGCAAATGCCCCCATTGTCCCCTGCTGGATCCACCACTGGTCCCTGCCCCAGTGGAGCTGACAATCTATAGTCCCATACACTAACCAATTAATCTACCAGTATGTTTTTTGGATTATGGGAGGAAACCCATGCAAACATGAGGAGAACATACAAACTCCACACTATTAGGTTCTTGTGGGGGTAAACTCAAGAACTCAGTGGTTGAGGCAGTAATGCTAATCACTGTGCCAGCTGTGCTGTCCTTCTGTTTCTTTTCTCCCTCAGCTATAAAGCAGTTCATGTTTGACTGCTCTCTGTCTCTGTTTGTCAAACCACCCAGAACATTGGGGCAGATGTATTAACCTGGAGAAGGCATAAGGAAGTGATAAACCAGTGATATGTGCATGGTGATAAAGGCACCAGCCAATCTGATCCTAGCTGTTAATTTACATATTGGAGCTGATTGGCTGGTTCCTTTATCACCTTGCACTTATCACTGGTTTATCACTTCCTTATGCCTTCTCCAGGTTAATACATCTGCCCCATTGTTAGATAACTTATTCCTCTTGACTGTAATTGATACTTTGTGGTACACTAGTACTGTATGTTTTTCTCTCTTCTATTTGTACCCTTCTTTTTTTTTTCATTCTAAAAATCAATACAATTTTTAAATATTAAAAGAAAATGTAATTTAAATTTGACAGTGATTGTGTGTTGATTGTACTTATTTTTTTTTTATTTTTTTTTTATATCCAATCTCAAAAGGTTCATATAAACCTGGTGTGGAAAAAAGTCCTTCAGGAAATGCAGTTCCATCCACCCAAGGAGATTGCAATGTGAAGGCTCCATCAGAGAAGGTACTTTTATGTAAACTTGTCTTACAAATGCCGACCGGAATCCCATTAAATCCTGTTAAGCAGGATTAGGCAGGTTAGAATTTTCTTAGTCCTCTGTGCAAATTAGCAGATCATGTATGGTATTTCCCAGATGTATACACAGGACATCAGTGGATAATCTTGAACTAGTGTCAGTTTTTTTAGTACATCATTTATCAGAGTCAGGCATCAGTGCCAGAGCGGTCCTCCTCGTTTGTCGACATCAAACACCATCATCATTTGTCAAAATCAAACACGTTTGACTATGAGAAGAAATAAATAATGCAGAATGAGTTTTGAGGAATGAGTGTTAAATGACAATGGTAGATTGATGAGTGAGTATAAGAAAGAACAAGTTATGAGTGAAGAATAAGAAGTGATGTATGGTGAAACTTCATCACATCGATTCACTTATTTTAAAATAGAAGCTCACTTGCTTCCAAATGCTGCTGCTGTTCTCCTTACTGTGTGTATCAATAAATTCCCTTTTCTACCAATGGTAAAAAAAAAAAAAAAAAACACCATACATCATCATGCCTCACTCATCATCCATCGTTTTTGGAATTGTGGTTGGAAATACCTGTACTTATGTCTTTAGCTGGAAAGAAACTTAAAATGCACTGTATCTGGATAAGGACTATGTGCAAAGCAACCGCTGGGATGTCACATTTCCTCTTTTGTCACTCACAGCCCCTGATTTGTCATGTATCACACAACATGCCCCACACATAATTTTAACTAATGATGTCTGAAACTAAGCGCTGTATGTATTTCCAAAAGGCCAAAGAATGGTAAAATGATCACTGATCCCCAAAATTGAGTATTTAGTATATATGATCCTTGAAGTCATATTCAGTGTTGATCTTTTGACTACAGTTCTGTTAGAAATAAAGGAAAATCTCCCCGATACACTACAGACAGAAGAAATCTACGTCAGCATTATTTTTCTGTTACGTCCTATGGGATACTGGAAATCCATTTAGTACCATGGGGTACAGACATGTCAGAGCCAGAAGAATGAAGAGTGGTGAGTACTAAGCCAGCACCCCGGCTAGCGGTTCGCCGGCCATTATGGCGGCATGAGGGTACGGAGATTCACGGCTTCTAAATGGGGTGGACTGCGTCTCCCGACTGTGTACGGACACAGACGCTGAACAGTGGACACCGTACCCAGACTGGCAACAAAGCCATAAAAAGAGTCTGTCTCCATTTTATGCATATAGATACATACAGACAGTATTAAAAAGAGTGGGAAGACCGTTCGCCATTAAAGGGGTGGGGCTTCACTATGAGCAGATCCAGCAGCTCACAGGTGCCATTTCCGTACTGCAGCTACACGCGCAGCTCCTCTGGAGAAACGCCACATTACGTCAGTGGTACCAGGGGGTCATAGCAGGGAGGGAGCGATTATCAGTGTACTAAGTCCCTAATCTAGGTACTTAGTCTGCGACCTGGCTAAGCTTGGCATTAGCGAGAAGGGCGCATTTGTGCTGGTTCCATACTCTGTCTCTCCCTGGAAGGGCTCTTTGTGGGTTAGTTGTACATTTAACCTGTTCCTGTGTGTGTGTGCTGTCACTTTTACAGTATGTCAGGGAAAGAGTGTGTTTCCTGTAAAGCACAGTGTTCCTCTTCTCCAGGAGGTTCACTAGTGTAGTATCCCTTCCCAGGCTAGCGGGGCAGAACCAGCATGGCTGGACTCCGTTACGGGAGTGATTTCCTTCATTTCTAATAAGTTATCTCAGAATGGGAAAGAGACGCAATACTTTAGACAGTCTATGGCTGAGTTTATGAAAAAGGACTCCGTACTCAAACCAGCGTCTTAGTCCCCTGCCATTTGTCCGCAAAAACATACTTTGGCCCATATCCTGCAGTCTGACTTTGATGATGAGGGGTCAGAAATTGAGGTGGGTGAGGTGGACTCAGAGGTGGGGGAGGGTACTCTGTTGCAAGGAATAGAGGTTCTCATAGAAGCTATCAGAGAAGTTCTGAATATCCCTGATAAGGTGACAGAGGAGAGTGAGGAATCTTTTTTTATATAAAGAGAAATCCTCAGCCACTTTTCCTGTCTAAGGGACTAAACGCCCTGTTTGAAGAACCGTGGGTTAATCCAGATAAGAAAATTCAAATCCCTAAACTGTTGTTATCTTTTCCTTTTCCTCCTGAGGAAAGGAAAAAATGGGAGAATCCACCGATAGTGGTTGCATCGGTTTCCAGGCTCTCATGAAAAATTGTGTTGCCTCTCCCGGGTGCAGCTTCCCTAAAAGAAGTGGCTGATCGCAAAATTTGAGACTACGCTCAAATCTTTGTACACAGCTGCAGGGGTGGCCAAGAGACCCAATATAGCATGTGGGTGGATTACGTGAGCCATTGCTAAATGGTCGGGTAACCTAATTGAGGGAATAGATAACTTACCTCAAGGGGAGATTGTTTTGCTCCTGCAATATATACAGGACTCTGCGACCATTATGGTGGAAGCCATGAAAGAAATAGGCTTTCTTAATGCGCGTACTACAGCTATGGCAGTGTCTGCACGCAGGGGAAGGCCTAGATTTCACAGGTGAGGCCTTATTTGGAGATGAACTAGACAAATGGATCTCCAAAGCTACTGCGGGTAAGTCCACATACCTTCCTTCTGCAGCTCCCCCAGCTAGGAAGGCCTACTCGGGGCCCAATTTACAGTCCATTCAAACTGCCAAGTTTAGGGGCAAACCCAGAGGTTCTTCTACTGCCACCAGAGGTGCTAGAGGTAAACCACGCAAACCAGCAACTGCCGGTTCACAGGAACAGGGCTCAGGCTCTGCTTCCTCAAAACCTTGAGCATGACGGTGGACCGCGATGCCTGGAAGACTGGCAGGTGGGAGCCTGGCTAAAATTCTTCAGTCACATCTGGACAAGATCGTGCCAGGATCCCTGGTTCATAGATCTTATATCCCAGGGCTACAGACTGGAGTTCCAGGAGCTCCCACCTTGCAGATTCTTCAAATCAGTCTTACCAGTTTCACAACAGGTAAGTATAACTTTACAGGACGCCATTCAAAAACTGGTACAGACCCGGTTCATTGTTCCAGTTCAACCTCATCTGCAAAACAAGGGGTACTATTCCAGCTTTTTAGTAGTACCAAACCCGGACGGTTCGGTAAGACCAATTCTAAACCTCAAGTCGTTGAACCCATACTTACGAGTGTTCAAATTCAAGATGGAGTCTCTGAGAGTCGTGATCTGAGGTCTGGAGGAGGGGAATTCCTAGTGTCTCTGGATATCAAGGATGCGTACCTTCACTTTCCGATCTGGTCGTCTCATCAGGCTTATCTACGGTTTGCACTGCAGGACTGTCACTACCAGTTCAACGCCCTGCCATTTGGTCTCTCCATGGCACTGAGGGTGTTCACCAAAGTGATGGCAGAGATGATGTTTCTACTCCGCACACAGGGGTGAACATAATTCCGTACCAACCCGGATCTCGGTGCATCTGTGCATTTGCCTTCTGGGGAAAATGGTGTCCTCTTACGGGGCGCTTCAGTACGGAAGGTTTCATGCGAGGCCCTTCTAGCTAGATCTGTTGGATAAATGGTCCAGATCGCATCTTCACATGCACCAGAGAATCCGTCTGTCGCCAAAAGCCAGGATCTCCCTTCTGTGGTGGCTACAGACTTCTCACATAGTCGTGGGTCGGAGGTTCGGGATTCAGAATTGGATTCTGCTAACCACAGACGCAAGCCTCAGAGTTTGGGGAGCAGTCACCCAGGGGGTGCAGTTTCAGGGAAGATGGTCAAGTCGGGAAGTCGTCCTTCCAATAAACATCCTGGAACTCAGGGCTATATACAACGCCCTTCTGCAGGCCTCATCTCTTCTTCAGAATCAGACCATTCAGGTCCAGTCGGACAATTTGACGGCAGTGACATACGTAAACCGACAGGGCGGAACGAAAAGCAGAGCCGCGATGTCAGAGGTGTCAAGAATTCTCCTCTGGGCGGAAAAACACGCCGTGGCGTTGTCGGCAGTCTTCATTATGGGAGTAGACAACTGGGTAGCAGACTTCCTCAGCAGACACGACCTGCACCCGGGGGAGTCGGGTCTTCATCCGGAGGTGTTCCGGTGGTTGACACGTTGGTGGGGATATCCACAAATCGATATGATGACCTCTCGACTCAACATGAAGCTCAAGCGGTAATGTTCCAGGTTGAGAGACCCACAAGCAGTGGCGGTAGACGCTCTGACAACTCCGTGGGTCTATCAGCTGGTGTACGTGTTAACTCCACTTCCTTTGATCCCAGGAATTCTAAAAAGAATAAAAAGGGAAAAGGTTCCAGCAATCATCATTGCTCCGGACTGGCCATGAAGGGCCTGGTATGCTGATCTTGAGATGCTGCTCGAAGATCCGTGGCCTCTACCTCTTTTCGAAGATCCCCTGCAACAGGGCCTGTTCATCTATCAAGGCTTACCGTGGCTACGTTTAACAGCATGGAAGTTGAACGGCTGATTCTAGCCAGGAAAGGGATTCTTGACAAGGTCATACCGACTATGATCCAAGCCAGGAAGGGGGTCTAAACATTACCACCATATATCTGGAAGAACTATGTCTCTTGGTGTGAGAGCAGACAATTTTCGGCGGTGGAATTCCATTTGAGATGTTTCCTGCTTTTTCTGCAGTCAGGAGTGGATGTGTGCCTACGTCTGGGCTCCATAAAAGTACAGATTTCGGCCTTGTCTATTTTCTTTCAGAACCAATTAGCTTCTCTTCCTGAGGTCCAGACATTCTCGAAAGGTGTTCTGCACATCCAACCTCCCTTTGTGCCTCCCACGGCACCTTGGGATCTCAATTTGGTGCTACAGTTCCTCCAATCGGACTGGTTTGAACCATTACAGGAGGTTGACGTAAAGTACCTTACGTAGAAGACCATCACACTGTTGGGTCTGGCTTCAGCAAGACGTGTGTCGGAGTTGGGGGCGTTGTCTTACAAGAGCCCCTACCTAATTTTCCATGAGTACAGAGCTGAACTCAGGACTCGTCAGCAGTTTCTTCCTAAGTTGGTGTCCGCATTTAACATCAACCAACCTATTGTGGTTCCGGTTGTTCGGACACCTCTGCTACTTTAAAGTCCTTGGATGTTATGAGGGCTTTGAAGGTGTATGTAAAGAGGACATCTCGTTGTTTGTTCTCTATGATCCCAATAAAATTGGGTGTCCTGCTTCAAAGCAGTCAATTACACGCTGGATCAGGCTCACTATCCAGCATGCTTGCGGATTCCAAAATCTGTACAGGCCCACTCTACTAGGTCGCTGGGTTCCTCTTGGGCGGCTGACCGGGGTTTCTCGCTCTACATCTCTGCCGAGCAGCTACTTGGTCAGGTTCGAACACTTTTGCAAAGTTTTACAAGTTTGATACTTTGGCCTCTGAGGACCTTCAGTTTGGTCAATCAGTTCTGCAGGAACCTCCGAACCTCCGCAGTCTTCCACCCGGTTTGGGAGCTTTGGCGCTTCCCTATGGTACTAAATGGATTCCCAGTATCCCCTAGGACGTAAGAGAAAATAGGATTTTAATTACCTACTGGTAAAAAAAATTCTCATAGTCTGTAGGGCAGGGCTGGCCAAACCGGTCCTCGAGATCTACCAACAGTTCATGTTTTCCAGGCCTCCTGGAGATCTGTAGAATTGTCAGTTAGGAATGAATGCAGCACATCTTAATTAGTAATGACTACACCTGTGCACCAGCTAGGTGGTCTGGAAAATGTGTACTGTTGGTAGATCTCGAGGACTGGTTTGGCCAGCCCTGCTGTAGGGGATACTGGGCGCTCACCCAGTGCTTCGTTTTTCCTGCACTGTTAATTGGTTAAGTACTGTTGTTTGGTTCAGCTGTTGCTGTTACGGTTTACAAGTTTTGGTTAGCATGGCTTTCCTCTTGTTATGGTTGTGCTGGTTCGAAATCTCACCACTTTCCTTTTCTATATCCTTCTCTCAAAGTATGTCCGTCTGCTCGGGCATAGTTTTCTAGACTGAGTCTGGTAGGAGGGGCATAGAGGGAGGAGCCAGCACACCTAATCAAACTTCTATAGTGCCCATGGCTCCTAGTGGACCCGTCTATACCCCATGGTGCTAAATGGATTCCCAGTATCCCCTACGGACTACGAGAAAAGGATTTACCGGTAGGTAATTAAAATCCTATTTTTACCCAAAAAAGCAAAAACATGTCACATCCAGGGTTTTGTAGCTGCGATTTAGATCCCTCTGAAAACATCAACAGTAGGGATTTAATTTTAAAAAATAAATAGCAACTGCATGCCTGTGTATTGGTCGTACATTAGACAACATTGTAGAGGTGTGTAATTAATCACCTGTGAGACCACAGCAACTTTTAATTTTATTTCGTTATTTTTTTCAACTTACAATAAAAAAAAAAGTAATTGCCTGTTGTAACGGATCACAGCCAGAGAGTGTCTTGTTGTTTGCTGTAAATAGTACTACAATTCAACACCTTTTAGCACCAGGAAGAGGGGTGGCACTGTACGAGAAGCACGTGCCATTAAGGTCTTATTCTGCCGGTGTGCCTATGTAATTTATGCAATAGTTTTGAATTTCCTAAATTGACAGTGTTAGAAAAGTGTTTGTTACATACTGTCAGTACTAAGCATTTCACATTTTTTTTTTTATATTTCTCAAGAATATCAAGGTGAAAAACGCCTTATGCTGGGCATCTTTTTCCAAAGCTCTTAGCACCACTCCGGTGCCCATAAAGTCCTCAAGTGACAGTTTCAAGCAGTTCAGGAAGGCTGCCATAGCCAAAGAAGAGCGCGAGAGAGCACTGAAAGCCCAAGAGATAAAGAGACTGCAAGAGTCGCATGTTGTAGATAGAGGAGACAAAACAAGGTACTGTAGAATTTTTTCATATATTATTTTGGTAAAAACAGTGCTAGATAGACAAAATTTGTGCAAGAACGTTACTCTACCCCCACACTCGCTCCCACCAATCCACACTTGTTTTAGGTTTGTTTTTTAGCTTTTCTGGCCCTTGCAGAGGTCCTTAATATACAGATGGAGCCCTCCTCATCTATCCCTTTAATAGGATTAATTTAGCCAGGGCAATCGGACTTAATCCCCTGCTATAATGACTTAATCCCCTGTTGTATTGTTCTCCCTCTATTGTATTGCAGCTGAGAACAATAGATGAAAGGCTTATGCTAATAAACCTTGGTGCACCTAGGCGCAGCAGAGAAGCCTAGGTGAGCGTGGCTCCATCTGTACATAGTGGCTTTACTATACATGACCCAATTTCCTTAAACAACCTTGAGAAGAAGAAAAACCTCATGTGCTCTGTTTCCTTCTACTATGCAAGTAAGAAACAAAAGAAAAAGTATGACCTTAAATTTCAGCCAAGGTTAAATCCTGGCAATAATGTGATTAGCAGGGAAACAACTATGTTTCACCCTATCAACCCTACACCAAAGTATTTAAAAAATCAATCTTTAGGAAGAATTTAGAATTGGGCCCCATATGTGTCTTTACATCCCATGCTTTTCTCTTTTTGTGGGGACTATGTACTGCTACCCCCATGACAGGCAGTGTCAGACTGGGGCATGATGGGCCCACCGGGGAGGATACTTTTGTAGGGGCCTATGCTTAAGGGTGTGGCCGGGCTTCACTGGGGCGTGGCCAGCCACCACAGAGGTTTGGCTAACCATTACAGAGTACATGTTATGTTCCCCTTGGTAAATATAAAATAAACCATATTCTTGTGAAATATAATGTAACATAAGTATAATGCATAATTCAAGTGCACTAGGATAGAGTCTGGAACCTGATCCCTAGAGGGGAGGAGGGCCCACAGGCAGTGGGGCCCCACCGGTGGTTTCCTCTGTTCCCCTGTGGGCCAGTCCGACCCTGCACTCAGTACACTGCATTGTCCCCATTCATTCTGTTATTCCATCTCTGTAGTACAGCAACTCTGCCATCCAGTAATGCTGCCATGGCTACACGATATGTTACACCTCTTGAGCTGTTGGGCCACTTATACAAACTTTTACAGGGCCACTTTTAGTTCCCAATCCGCCCCTGGTCTCAGACACAACTGCAGCAAAAGAAGGAAAGCCATAATTGCGTACATTCATGCCCTATGAGGAGTGATCTGGTCCCTCTCAACAGAATCCACCACCTCATTAGATTGCATAAATTTACCGGGCTGGTTTTCCATCCCAAACCGCCTCTGGATGTAAACCTGTGAATTTGGAAGATGTAAGATAAGACTGTTTTAAAGCTCTGCGGAAGGAAACGGCTATAAAGTATTCTCTTTCACAGAGAACAAAATTATATGGAAACGAGTATCTGTACTTCCACTGAGACCAAGATGCATGATGAGCCATCCATTATTGTACAAGAGGCAGCTAACGTTCAACATCCGCTGGAGACTGTTACCCAAGATAGTCGCCCTGAAGACGAACGCAACCTGGCGAGGAAGAGAGAGCAAGAGCGGCGCCGGAGAGAGGCTGTAAGTGCCAATGCACAGCAGTAGTGGCGCCGATTCAGTCTTATTATTGTATATGCTTTTTTTTTAAACCGGGATTTGTACATAATGTTACTGCAAGATGGAGATCATGTTCTGCCCTCTGGCTCATATAGTTTGGGAAACCTTATTAAGTAGAGCTGTTGTATACATGGTAGAATGTACGGGATGCAGCCAGGAGGCCAGTGATGACTATGTAGACACCAGAAGGTCAGCGGTCATGATTTTTATATGGTTAAAATAACAATTTCATAAATGTTGATGCCTGGAAAATGTCTACATTGACCGAGTATCGACATATGAAATGTTGACATTTGCGTTACACCTGGGGTTAGGGATAGACAGAGAGTGTGGACATTCTGAGCATACTCCCTATCGACACGAATGGATACATAATATACAGAACCTGGATATACATTTTAGCTGGTGGAAAGATGTACACAAGTGTTTCCTGCAATGATTGGGGGGGGGGGGGGGGGATCATTAAGTTTCATTCATTGTCAGACTTTTTATAACTGAAACAATCCAGTCTCCCCTCTAAATTACTGTAGAAATAAATGATACCCATTCATTAAGTAGTATGATGAATGACACAGAATGTATTACTTTTTATTCTGTAAAGTTTATTTTGAATATAAAAAAAGAAACACAAATGAGTATTTTTTATGAAATGGTAAATAACACTAATGTGTCTTTACAATAACTCTGTAGTGGGGATTTTAATGAGCACAAAAGTAGGTACTTAAATTGGGCAGGTAAGATCTCTTCACAACTCTTCTTAACTAAAATTCATCTGCCCATTCCTATAAAGAATTATATTAAACTTCCCTGGTCAAACTGGTTATTGAACCATTTTATATTTTTCTCATTTTCATTTGAAGCAAAGCTGAATCTTTAGCAATATCACAAATATATACACCTACCTTAGGTTCTTGCAGGAAATACAAGTTTGCAAAAATAAAATAAGTAGTAAAAATGCTGCTGTTAGTGCTCAATTTCAACTGGGCAGCCTTTATAGGGGGTAAGGATGGAATTTTGGAGGGATTTTCCAGTCTTGGACAAGGTCTATGTAAAACAACACTAATTTGGGAACGTTATTACCTCAAACAGCACATAACTGGAAAAGTCAGAGCACCGTGAACAGAGTGTAAAATCCATAGACGGTTCAGTATGTGTGACCTGCGGATGGGATGCCGGCGATCTTTAAAATTCCGACAGAAGCTAATCCCCCCCCCTACCCACTAACCCTCCATTCCCGCTGCCTAACCATAACTTACCCCTGGTGGTGCCAAACCCCAACCCGCCACCCAGCAACCTAAACGTAAACCTCCTGCACCGGCTGGCACCTAAACCTAACCTTTCCTCCCCAGCCCGAACCCGCTATACTTACGTTCGGGATGTTGGCTGCCAAGATTCCGTCAACCGTCTCCTGACCCTGTGGGGATTTCCAGTGTCGGCATTCTAACAGATGTCAGGATTCTGGCGTCGGTATTGCGACTGCGGGGATCTTAACCGCATCCCTCTGTAGTTTTTTAGGCCAGCAGGATGGTGAGAATCTTAGAAATCATAAATCAAATACAATGAAAAAGCTTGCGATCAAGTAATATCATTTTTTTTTTCAAGTGAAATTGCTGGTATTAGACTGCTATATATCATTTCTGTTTCATCAAATTGCAAAGTTTATCAACTAAAAATATTACTAACCTCCATGAAATCTGTGGGTAAGATGTCTAGCCTCCCTTACCTCTATAGTAATCCATTCCACTTCTCTCCTGTAGCATTAAAGCAGCAACCCCCCACAAACTAGGATTTTCGTCACCCGGGGCAAGGCTGTAATTTGGAAAAAAAAAAAACCCACACACACGCAAAAACCCAATCAGACTAAAATAATCAGATTACAAACATTTTGAAAAGAGGGGATACTACTGGACAATATTCCCCTATGTGCCTCAAATGCCGTATGCGTCACATTCCCTGCCAGCGTGTTCAATTACATGCTCCTCTGTGTGTCCCCATACATTGCACTATATCATAACACTTCATCACTGCGCTACTCCCCCATCCACTGTACTACATCCCCTACACGCTGAACTACATCACTACACTACATGCCCCTATGCACTCCACTACATAGCCTATATGCTACACTACATCACTACACTACATCCCCTTATATGCTACACCACATCGGTGCACTACATGCCCCAATATACTGCAATACATGACCACACTACATACCCTATATGGTACACTACATCACTACAGTACACCCCCCTATAAGCTACACCAAATCCCCCCATCTGGGAGGCAAAGCATAGGTTGATACTGCTAACTGGGTGCACAGTGTGCTTCTATAGTATGCTAGTCGCAGCATTGCATGGCAAAGAAGAGAGTTTAAGACAGTAGCCGACATGGGAGAGATCCCAGGTACTGGAGCTCACCCGCACAGCGTCGGACCCAGCTGCGGGCAGACAGGTGAGTCCGATACATTGCCCGGGGAGCTGTCTGTTGTCTCACTGGAGCAGCACAGCACTGCCGGTAAAAAAAACTAAACAAAAAAACCTGCTCCTCTGTAACTCCTAGGTGCCCCCTCAAATCCTGCACCCGGGGAGCAAGCCCCCTTAAGCCCCCTCCTAGTTATGGCCCTGACCTCACACATACAACCTCACACACACCTTTTCCATGTATCCTCAAATTCCCTTCCAAACAAGTACAGTACCATAGCTTTAAGTTGTGTAGAAGTAATTTACCAATATTATTTCTTATATAATCGCTACTCTCCTAAACTGCTTATTCCATCTATTAGCAGGGAGCACTACAATTTGCAATCACGTATTTAACTGGGAATAATTACTTGTGAATCTCCTATATAATAGCCCTGTGAACTCTGTGCCTGCATTTCTAACGCTGGGCGGAGTCACAGATGTGGGCTAATCAGTGACGGCTGCCAATGAGGAGAAGCTCTGCCACACACCTTCTCGGCGCACATGTCCCCAGTCTTCCGACCAAGGTCCGGTGTAGAGGCATCCATCGTCCCCCCGGTCCCGTGCCGAAGATGTGAGGGCGGGAGGCGACTTTCCGTCTGATGCAGAACGGCTCTCACTCCCGCTCCCCGCCTGTCCCCTGCCGCCTGTCACAGTGCCCTGCACCACCGACACAGCCCTCCGTTCGGTCCTCACGCTACAGCGGGTCCCCGCTCCGGACATGATCGCTGCCTGATGTGCCCAGTGCGGCCCGCTGGCGGGGGCAGATGTCAGGCAGAGCGGCTCACGCGGTAGCGGGGACACCGCACACTGCTGTGCTTCCCGGCTGCCTGGCGGAGGGGGGGGGGGAATGTGCGGGGGAATATGTGCCTGGCGGAGGGGGGGGGGGGAAATGTGCGGGGGGAGATGTGCCTGGCGGAGGGGGGGGGGGGGGATGTGCCTGGTGGGGGGGGGGAGAATGTGCGGGGGGAGATGTGCCTGGCGGATGGGGGGTGGGCGATGTGCGGGGGACGGAGATGTGCCTGGCGGGGGGGAAATGTGCGAGGGGAGATGTGCCTGGCAGGGGGGGGGGGAGGAGGGAGGGAGATGTTAGGAGGCAGAGCGGCTCACGCAGGAGCAGGGACACCGCACACTGCTGTGCTCCCCGGCTTCCCGCCACACAGTTACCCTGACACTGAGCCCGGGTGGGCTACGGCCCTGCTGCTGCTGATGATGATGATGAGAGATGGGATCCTTGGGGCAGAGAGATTAGCAGTGTATCTGATAGCTGCTAATGATTACCCTCTAACTACCTTGCTGCCAGGTACAGTACCCGCAGCGCATCCACCATCCGCCGCACCTGCCCTGACCCTCCCCCATACGCGGTGCCTCCGGAACTCCTACCCCACCCGCAGCCCCCACTCCCCTGCCCCTCCCACCACAGTAGCACCTCCCAACCCCCTACCACAGCCCCCCCGCATCCACCACCCCTCCACCCACATAATCTACAGACACCCTCCCCCATGTGCTGACATCCCCCACAACCACCCCCAGCGCCTCCTGACCCCCTACCCCACCCCCGCAACCGCCCATCCACCACCTGCAGCGCCTTCCGACCCTTCTACCATCCCCCACACGACCCCCCCCCCCCACATGCAGCGCCTCCAGACCCCCTACACCACCCACGGCCCCCACTCCCCTGCCCCTCCCTCAACCCCAGACCCTCCCAACCACAGCCCCCCCACCCCGCATCCACCCTCCTCCACCCACAGCCTCTACAGACACCCTCCCCCATCTGCCGTCAACCCCCGAAGCCACTCCTCCCCCACCCACAGCGCCTCCTCACCCCATACCCCACCTGCAGTGCCCACCCATCCACCACCACCCCACCTGCCACTCCACCACACGCCATCCCTCCCCCCACACACGGCACCTCCAGCCCCTCTACACTACCCACAGAACCTCCCAACCGCAGACCCCCTCCACCCACAGCATCTACAGACACCCTCCCCCACCCCCAGACATCCCCCGCAACCGCCCCTCCCCCACCCACAGCGCCTCCTGACCACCTACCCCACCCACAGCCCCACTGCACCCACCCCTCAACCACCCGCAGCGCCTCTGAACCCCCTCCTCCATCTGCCGCACCTGCCCCTCCCCTACTTGCATCGCTTCCAAACCCCCTACCCCACCCGCAGCACACTCACCCCTCCCCCACACGCGTCGCTTTGGGACCCCCTACCCCTCCCGCAGCGCACTCGCCCCTTCCCCACCTTCAGCACCTCCTGACACCCTGCCCCACTACACCCGCCCCTCCACCACCTGCAGCCCCTCCTGACCCCCTCCCCCATCTGCCGCACCCCCACACCTGCCTCACCCCCATGCACGTCGCTTCCAAACCCCTTACCCCACCCGCGGCACACTCGCCCCTTCCCCACCTGCAGCGCCTCCGGAACCCCCATCCGCCAGATCCCCGTACCTGCCCCTTCCCTGCCCGCAGCACCCCGCACCCGCCCATCCACCACCTGCAGCGCCTTTCGACCCTTCCACCATCCGCCGCACCACCACCCCCCCTCCCTCACATGCGGCCCCTCCAGACCCCCTACACCAGCCACGGCCCCTATTCCCCTCCCTCAACCACAGACCCTCCCAACCACAGCCCCCCCGCATCCGCCCCCCCTCCACCCACAGCCTCTACAGTCATCCTCCCCCATCCGCAGTCAACCCCCGAAACCGCCCCTCCCTCACCGTCAGCACATCCTGACCCCCTACCCCACCCATTTCACCTGCCCCTCAAGCACCCGCACCGCAACCGGACACCCTCCCCCATCTGCCGCACCCCCGCACCTGCCCTTCAGCCATGCGCATCGCTTCCGGACCCCCTACCCCACCCGCAGTGCACTCGCCTCCTCCCCACCCACAGCACCTCCTGACCCCCTGCCCCACCCGCGTGGTCCCACTGCACCCGCCTCTCTACCACCCGCTGCGCCTCCCACCCCCCCAACTGCCGCACACCCACACCTGCCCCTCCCTCACGCGCTTCGCTTCCGGACCCCCTACCCCACCCACGGCGCACTCCCCCCTTCCCCACCTGCAGCGCCTCCGGAACCCCCTCACCCATCCGCCAGATCCCCGTACCTGCCCCTCCCCTCCCCGCGACACCCCCGCCACCCCCCCACCCATACCGCTTCCGGATCACACTCCCCCGCACATCCCCACCCGGGCCGCAGCGCCTCCCGACCCCCTCCCCCACCTTCGGTCCCCCCCACACCCGCTGCATTCTGTACAGT
The DNA here is from genome assembly GCF_028390025.1 of Pseudophryne corroboree. Taxonomy (NCBI): domain Eukaryota; kingdom Metazoa; phylum Chordata; class Amphibia; order Anura; family Myobatrachidae; genus Pseudophryne; species Pseudophryne corroboree. The sequence continues at coordinate 159,453,010 of NC_086452.1, read as the reverse complement.
GTGCCCTGCAGGCGCTGTTCACACCGTCGCAAGGGGCTACGCCCCTTCACCATCCAACGCCCTTTCATTGTGTAATATTTAACCACTCACAAAACTAGGAATGCAGGTAGTACTGCATATAATACATATATTGAACGACATACAGCTGTTAAGGGAGCGTAGCCCCTTACGACGGGGCGCGATGAAGCACCTAGTATTAGTATATTTGTTGCAATATTTATTTACAGCAAAATAGACTATAATATAGCTATATTGGTAATGTATTTCCACATAGCTGTCTGATGTTAATTAACACAAGCACTTATTTATGAAGTGTTACACGCACTAAGGAGCTGATGCCAAGTTACTGTGAATGCAAGTCCCTTTGTGGTACGTATCTTACATATGGTCTAGAACGGAGTATATGTAACTATGGACGATACAGAGTCAGACCTGGTTCAGTTGCATCTCTGCTTGCATAAGAAAGCTGCATAAGCGGGTGTTCTCATGTAGTCATCGTCCCTTGAGGCCATATCAACAGACTTGCAGAGGATATGTATAGTTGTACAGATGCATAACTACACATGCTTTCAGTGGGAGGTGGTTGTGAAATAGACAATTAAAGGGTTGATAGTTATTAGGTTGACAGGGTTAAAAGATCGTTACATATATGGTCGACACATTTTTAAAGTTTCTTCATGTTTTTACAGTTTTTCTGCATTTACTATCCATGTCACAAACTATTACAATGAGTAACCTCATGGCGAGTGTAGCAGAGTGAATTACTCAGCCCTAAGCATGGCGAGCGAACGCATTTTACAAATTTGTGTGAAATGTTTGTTGTTTTTTAATTTTTTTAAAATGTGACTTTTTTTGTGTCGCTCGTTTTCATGTTGACCTCTTGACCCTGTCATCTTTTGGCTGATGTCCTTTTGACCCTGTTGACTTTTTGACTGTCTACCTAATGCTGTCGACCTTTATAATGTCTATCTTCTGTATCACACCCTCCTTCAGTAAGGGCTATGATGTATAACCAATAGGTGCTGTCCAGCATAACTCAGCATATGGGAAGATATCCGCATTTGGTTCCATTCTCACACTACGAGAGCAGTTACGTCTGACGTGCATTCAACTTGGCATCTGATCCAAAGCGACCAGTCTTTAGATTTCCTTTAATCTTCCTGGCAAAATATGTAGATGTCCTTAAAAGATAGGAACTACAGGAATGAGTAACAATGAAGCCCCCTTGGTCACATTGATCAGTGTAAATACATGAATCTCTTCTTTACAGATGGCTGGAACTATTGACATGTACCTACAGAGCGACATTATGGCAACGTTTGAAGAACACCTATGCTGAACCAGGGAAACCTTTACACCAATTGCCTTTATACTTGTGGTAACTGATATTGTCATGAGTTGTATTCAAATTCTAATAGCACTAATAACTTAGATTTTTTTTTATTATAGTATTAAATTATCTGGCTCACAGGATCTTTCAATATGATTGTAAGTAAGATCCACATCGCTTCTGAAACACATCTCTAATTTAGCACAGAGTAACATTAAGATAGCGCGTATATATACTTTTAGTTTTATTACGCATTTTGATTAGATAAATGAACTTTTTGTAAGCAAGATCTCACTTTAGTTTTCTTATAGTGAGATTCAGTATTGTCCTCTGTCTAGTACGTGTTACTTTTGAAGTCAGAGGTGTAAAGAGTTTGTCCAAATGCTCAAATTGTGAGGCACTGTTTAAACAATAATTGCTAAAAGAAAAAAAAATCATAGTCCTTTAAAAACAATTGTTGAAATTGAGTATTTATTTTTTCGCTTTAATACAGAGTATATTTTGTTGTAATTTTCTAAACTAAAACTGTGTTGGGTTTTTTTGTTTTTTGTTTTTTTTGTACTGTAAGGTCCTTTATACCTATATTCTTTTGTTGGCTTTCTATTGGTGGTCACTACAATAAAAGCTGTTATTTCTTCAACATTTTTGGTGGTTTAAAAACAAACACAATGTATTTTATACATTTTAGAAAAGAGAATTTGAACTTTTGCAGCTAATTTAAAAAAATTTCATTAGCAAATGTGTCATTAAGCCCTGCCCCTTGTGGCATAATTTAGGTGTATGGGAGGAGAGGAGACAAAAAATCATGACCTTGCACTATGAGGAGATGGGGTACCAATTGTAGTCGGGGTTGGGGGTTCCTAATACTCAGAAAACCCCCATGCATGTGCCACAGCCAAAAATGACTTATTTGAGACCCTGCACTTTCCATTTGTTTTCAGTTGTATCTGGGAGCTGTAATAATAGGATTTTGATAACGTACCGGTAAATCCTTTTCTCTTAGTCCGTAGAGGATGCTGGAGATGGCATCAAGACCATGGGGTATAGACGGAATCCGCAGGAGACATGGGCACTCTAAAGACTTTTCATTGGGTGTGAACTGGCTCCTCCCTCTATGCCCCTCCTACAGACCTCGGTTGTAAGAACTGTGCCTAGGGCGACTGACATTTCGAGGAAAAGATTTACTTAAATTAGTGGTGAGATATCTACCAACTCACACCCTCAATCATGCCGCACACATGGCATTCAACATAACACACGCCAACAGGCATGAACCAATTGCAGCAACATGCTGAAACCAAGATAACACAACTTGTGTAACTGTAATAACTAAACTACAGGTAAAATACGCACTGGGACGGGCGCCCAGCATCCTCTATGGACTAGGAGAAAAGGATTTACCGGTAGGTTATCAAAATCCTATTTTCTCATATGTCCTAGAGGATGCTGGGGATGACATCAAGGCCATGGGGTCTATACCAAAGCTCCAGTATGGGCGGGAGAGTGTGGATGACCCTGCAGCACTGATTAACCAAACTTTAGAGGTGTAGTATGGCTGACCAGCGGTCTCCTGACCGCCGGTCAGCTTACCGACGCCGGGATCCCGGCGGGGAGGGGCGAGTGCAGCAAGCCCCTTGCGGGCTTAGTGGCGACCTACAGTTGCCACGGGTTCTATTCCCACTCTATGGGTGTCGTGGACACCCACGAGTGGAAATAGTCCCTGTTGGTCGGCATGCCGACCATCGGGATAGTGGGGGTCGGGATGCTGGAGGAGGTCATGTGACCGTCGGTCTGCCGATTGTCGGTCACATGAATACCACCCAACTTTAGGTCCTCATCGGCCAAGGTGTCAAACTTGTAGAACTTAGGAAATGTGTTTGACCCTGACCAAATAGCTGCTCGGCAAAGTTGTAATGCCGAGACCCCTCGGGCAGCCGCTCAGGATGAGCCCACCTTCCTAGTGGAGTGGGCCTTTACCCACGTCGGTAACGGCAATCCAGCCGTAGTATGAGCTTGCTGAATCGTATTTCTAATCCAATGTGCAATAGTCTGCTTGGAAGTAGGACAGCTAATCTTGTTGTGATCATACAGGACAAACAGAGCCTCTGTTTTCCGTATACGAGCTGTTCTAGCAACATAGATTTTCAAAGCTCTAACCACATCTAGAGACTTTGACTCAGCGAACGTGTCAGTAGCAACTGGCACCACAATAGGTTGGTTTATGTGGAAAGAGGAAACCACCTTTGGAAGAAAATGTTGACGAGTTCTCAACTCTGCCCTATCTTCATGGAAGATCAGGTAAGGGCTCTTGTGGGACAAGGCCCCCAATTCAGACATCAGCCTTGCGGATGCCAACGCCAAAAGCATCACCACTTGCCAAGTGAGAAACTTCAACTCTATTTCTTGTAGAGGCTCAAACCAACCTGATTGAAGGATCTGCAACACCACATTAAGGTCCCATGGTGCCACTGGAGGCACAAATGGAGGCTGGATGTGCAGAACCCCTTTCACGAACGTCTGAACTTCTGGAAAGGAGGCCAATTGTTTTTGAAAGAAAACTGATAAGGCCGAAATCTGGACCTTGATTGACCCCAATCTAAGGCCCGCATCCACACCAGCCTGAAGAAAATGGAGAATATGTCCCAACTCAAACTCTTCCATAGGAGCCTTCTTGGATTCACACCAAGACACACATTTTCTCCAAATACGATGGTAATGTTTGGACGTTACTTCTTTCCTAGCCTGAATAAGAGTGGGGATGACTTCCTTGGGAATACCCTTTCGGGCTAGGATCCGACGCTCAACAGCCATGCCATTAAATGTAGCCGCGGTAAGTCTTGATACACACACGGCCCCTGCTGTAGTAGGTCCTCTCGAGGAGGAAGAGGCCGAGGATCTTCTATGAGCAACTCCTGAAGATCTGGATACCAAGCCCTCCTTGGCCTGTCTGGGGCAATGAAGATTGCTCAAACTCTTGTTTCTTCTTATTATTTTGAGAACTTTTGGAATCAGTGGAAGTGGAGGGAAAACATATACCGACTGAAACACCCACTGGGTCACCAGTGCATCCACTGCTATTGCTTGAGGGTCTCTCGACCTGGAACAATATCTCTGAAGCTTCTTGTTTAGACGAGATGCCATCATGTCTACTTGAGGAACTCCCCAAAGACTTGTCACCTCTGCGAAGACTTCTTGGTGGAGGCCCCACTCTCCTGGATGGAGATCGTGTCTGCTGAGGAAGTCCTCTTCCCAGTTGTCCACTCCCGAAATGAAAATTGCTGACAGAGCTCTAACATGTCTTTCTGCCCAGAGGAGAATCCTTGTCACCTCTGCCATTGCCGCTCGGCTTTTCGTTCCGCCTTGCCTGTTTATGTACGCGACTGCTGTTACATTGTCCGACTGGATCTGCACGGGATCTTGAAGAAAATGTACCGCTTGTAGAAGGCCATTGTAAATGGCTCTCAATTCCAGAACGTTTATGTGAAGGCAGGCTTCCTGACTTGACCATTTTCCTTGGAGGCTTTCCCCCTGTGTGACAGCTCTCCAGCCTCGGAGACTTGCATCCGTGGTTATTAGGACCCAGTCATGAATCCCAAACCTGCATCCCTCTAGTAGGTGAGAACTGTCTAGACACCACAGGAGCGAAATCCTGGCTTTGGGGGACAGGATTATTTTCCGGTGTATGTGTAGGTGTGATCCGGACAACTTGTCCAACAGGTCCCACTGGAATACTCTGGCATGAAATCGGCCAAACTGTATGGCCTCGTAGGCTGCTACCATTTTCCCCAATAACCGAATGCATTGATGGATCGATACGCTTGTTGGTTTCAATTTTTGTTTGACCATTTTCTGGATTTCCAGAGCCTTTTCCACTGGAAGAAATACTCTCCGTACTTCTGTGTCCAGAATCATCCCTAAAAAGGACAATCTTGTCGTCTGTTCCAACTGCGACTTTGGAAAATTCATGATCCAACCGTGTTGTTGGAGTATTGACAGGGAGAGTGCGATGTTCTGCACCAACTGTTCCCTGTATCTCGCTTTTATCAGGAGATCGTCCAGATAAGGAATTATATTGACTCCTTTTTAATGAAGGAGGACCATCATCTCTGCCATCACCTTGGTGAATACCCTTGGTTCCGTGGAGAGTCCGAACGGCAACGTCTGAAACTGGTAATGGCAATCCTGTACTGCGAATCTCAGATAAGCTTGGTGAGGAGGATAAATGGGAACATGCAAGTAAGCATCTTTTATGTCTACTGACCATGAAGTCCCCCTCTTCCAGACTGGAAATCACTACCCTCAGGGATTCCATCTTGAACTTGAACCATTTCAGGTAGAGATTCAGATTTTTCAGGTTTAAAATCGGTCTGACCGAGCCGTCCGGCTTCGGAACTACGAAGAGGCTTGAATAAAAAACCTTCTCCTTACTGTGCCAAGGGTACCAGGACAATGACCTGATCCTGACATCATTTTTGAATTGCCGTTGTTACTGTCTCTCTTCCCGGAAGAGAAGATGGCAAGGTTGATTTGAAAAATCGGCATGGGGGGACGTCTTGAAACTCTAGTTTGTACCAATGGGACACTATTTGTAAGACCCATTGGTACAGGCCAGATTGAATCCAGATTTGGCTGAAAAGTTTCAGATGTGCTCCCACCCGAGCGGACTCCCTCAAGGGAGCCTCAACGTTATGCTGCAGATTTGGCAGAAGCAGGGGTGGACTTCTGCTCCTGCAATCCGGGAGACACTGTAGATTTCTTTCCTTTTCCCCTTCCCCTACCTGCAAAAAAAGGGGAGATCTTTGGCCTTTTTGTATTTGTTGGGCCGAAAGGTCTATATGTGAGAGTGATGTGTCTTTTTCGCCGGTGTAGGAGCATAAGGCAAGAATGTCGACTTACCTGCGGTAGCCACCGAGACTAACGCATCCAGGCCATCACCAAACAAGGCCTCACCTTTATACGGGAGAGCCTCCATATTTCTTTTGGAATCTGCATCAGCATTCCACTGGCGAATCCACAACGCCCTCCGAGCCGATACTGCCATGGTAGCGGTTCTTGATCCCAAGAAACCAATATATTTCATGGATTCTAGTACGTACGCATCAGCGTCTTTGATATGACCTAACGTTAGGAGTATCTCGTCTCCATCTATTGTGTCAATGTCTAATGACAAGTTTTCTGACCACTTTTCTATAGCACTACTCACCCACTCACAGACAATGGTAGGCCCGAGTAGTGTCCCATTGGCCACATCAATAAATCACCTCACTCACTTGCGGTCTGTCGGCTCCTTAAGTGAAGCCATTCCAGGCGCAGGGAGAAACACCTTTTCTCTTTTATGACAGGGCTCTGTCTAAAATGTGGGGTGACGCCCACCTTTTTTTGAAAAAGGTAAGCTGCCTGATATCCTTTTGGGAATCAGAAATTTCTTTTCAGGATAAATCAGAGCTGAGGTGGAGGGAAAATTACATTACTTCTTTACTAAAGTAAACCCTCTCCTTATGGTAAAAGAAGGGGCTTCGTAACTTCTAACACCTCCTTTATAGCTAAAACATGTTTTGAATGCTTTTTTGCTAACAAAGGACCTATTCCCCTGGAATCACTAGTGTCGACACAGGAATCAGAGTCCGTGTGGTATCAGTTTGTACTACTTGTGTAAATTTGTATGTGACCCAGAAAGGTCCCTGTGGATGAAAGGCAGAACTATTAAAAATCACATCTTCAACAGATTATTTTCATTTTCTGTATGAGATTCAGTCCAACCTCTTACTGATATGATTCACACTATCATGTAACCTTTCACCCTGTCAGGCTCTTGGTGTCATATTACACCTCTGTGTCCCTAACATGTCTCCACAGAGTTCCCTGCCACAGACATGTCACACACGTGCAGAACCACACCACAGACACTCCGGGATTTATAGGGGACAGACCCACAGTAAAATCTGTCAGAGGGACACAGATAGGATTTTGCCAGTTCACAACCCAGCGCCAGTAACACAATGTCTGTGAACACAAAATGCCCACTGACATTCAGCGCTTTTATAATGTTAACCACACAATTATATAGCACCAAATTCACTGTGCCCCCCCTGTTTTGCACCCTGATACTTGTTCAGTAGTGGAGGAGGACCAGTGTTGTCTCTGCAGCCTGAGGAGAGAGAGAAAATGGCTCTGAGCAGTGTGCTGGCTGACTGAGGAGGAAGCTCCACTCTTCAATGGTGTGTTTCTCCTCAGCTTTTATGAGGCAATTTCTTATTCTGGCGGGGGTAGGACTGTGCCTCAGCAACTTATGCCCCTTATTTATGCCAGTTTCTATAGGTTTCGTGCTGCCCAGGGCGCGCCCCCCCCGCGCCCTGCACCCTGCAGTGCCTGTGTATGTGTGGGCAACATGGTGCGATGCACTCCTGCCAGCCGCGCGGTACCTTTAGCCGTCACTTTCTTGATTGAAGATCTGTCTTCTAACACTCACCTATCTTCTGACTTCTGGCTCTGTGAGTGGGGTGACGGCGTGCTGTGGGAGTGAGCATCTAGGCACGGCTAGCGTTCAGTTCCCTTCAGGAGCTAATGGTGTCCTGTCAGCCAGAAGCAGAGCCATGAAACTCTTTAGGAAGTTGGTTCCTACTTCTGCCCCCTCAGTCCAACGAAGCAGGGAGTCTGATGCCAGCAGATCTCCCTGAAAATAAAAAACCTAACATAAGTCTTTTCAGAGAAACTCAGTAGAGCTCCTCAGACTGCATCCAGTCAGCCTGGGCACATTTCTAAAACTGAGGTCTGGAGGAGGGGCAAAGAGGGAGGAGCCAGTTCACAACCAATGAAAAGTCTTTAGAGTGCCCATGTCTCCTGCGGATCCTGTCTATACCCCATGGTCTTGATGTCATCCCCAGCATCCTCTAGGACGTATGAGAAACATATTTAAATTAGCATGACTTCTGTCTAATCCCCAAGAATTTGGCATTGTGAACCATTTAGATATTTTAAATATTTTTTTATCTGAAGTCTTAACTAATATCTTAATCTAGCAGCAAGTAGGAGCTGTGTCTGATGGATTATTAAATGCATAATGTGGATAACTCCATATTTCAGGTGGTATTATAGGAGATGAATAAAAGAAGAGCTACACTCCTTTGTACCAGCTGGTCCCTACAAAGTCTAAAAATAACTGCGCATTGGGCGATTGCCAGTACACACTAGTAAGATGATATTGAGCGATGGAACAATAACTGTTCCATTCCTCATTAATATTTACTGTATCGCATGCAAGGTGCAACATGCCCAATCACACAACCTTGCATGCAATCCACGGGAGCGCACAATCGGCCATACACACTGCACAATACAGCCGATTTGTCATTCCGATTCGCCTGGATTGGACAAATCTGCACAATATCATTTAAGTGTGTACTCAGTTTAAGTATAATTCAGAGCACAGTAAAAATAGGATTTTTATTACCTACCGGTAAATCCTTTTCTCGTAGTCTGTAGGGGATACTAGGAATTCCTTTAGTACCATGGGGTATAGATGGGTTCACTAGGAGCCATGGGCACTATAGAAGTTTGATTAGGTGTGCTGGCTCCTCCCTCTATGCCCCTCCTACCAGACTCAGTCTAGCAAACTATGCTCGAGGAGACGGACATACTTTGAGAGAAGGATATAGAAAAGGAAAGTGGTGAGAATTTGAACCAGCACAACCATAACAAGAGGAAAGCCATGCTAACCAAAACTTGAAAACAGCAACAGCTGAACCAAACAACCATACTTAACCAAGTAACAGTGCAGGAAGAAGCAGCACCAGGCGGGCGCCCAGTATCCCCTACTGACTACGAGAAAAGGATTTACCAGTAGGTAATTAAAATCCTATTTTCTCTTACGTCCTAGGGGATTACGTAATCCAGCGTGCAATTGACTGCTTTGAAGCAGGACACCTAATTTTATTTGGATCATAGAGAATGGACAGTGAGTCCGATTTCCTGTGTACACCTTCAAAGCCCTTACAACATCCAAAGACTCTGAAGTAGCAGAGGCATCCATAACAGCCGGAACCACAATAGGTTGGTTGATCTGAAAAGCGGACACCACCTTAGGAAGAAATTGCTGACGAGTCCTGAGTTTAGCTCTGTCCTCATGAAAAATTAAGTAGGGGCTCATGTAAGACAATGCCCCTATCTCCGACACATGTCTTGCTGAAGCCAAGGCCAACAGTGTGACGGCCTTCCATGTAAGGTACTTTGTCTTACCTCCTGTAACAGTTCAAACCAGTCCGATTGGAGGAACTGCAACACCAAATTGAGATCCCAAGGTGCCATGGGAGGCATGAAAGGAGGTTGGATATGCAGAACACCTTTCAAGAACGTCTGGACCTCAGGGAGAGAAGCCAATTGTTTCTGAAAGAAAAAAGACAGGGCCAAAATCTGGACTTTTATGGAGCCTAGACGTAGGCCCACATCCACTCCTGACTGCAGAAAAAGCAGGAAACATCCCAGATGAAATTCCACCGCAGAATATTGTCTACTCTCACACCAAGAGACATATTTCTTCCATATACGGTGGTAATGTTTAGACGTCACCCCCTTTCAAGCTTGGATCATAGTCGGGATGACCTTGTCAGGATCTCTCTCCTGGCTAGAATCAGCCGTTCAACTTCCATGCCGTTAAACGTAGCCACGGTAAGTGTTGATAGACGAACGGGCCCTATTGCAGAAGATCCTCGCAAAGAGGTAGATGCCATGGATCTTCGAGCAGCATCTTGAGAAGATCTGCCTACCAGGACCTTCGCGGCCAGTCCGGAGCAATGAGGATTGCTGGAACCATTTTCCGTTTCATTCTTTTTAGAATTCTTGGGAATCAGAGTAAGGAAACACCTACACCAGCTGGTAGACCCACGGAGTTGTCAGAGCATCTACCGCCACTGCTTGTGTATCTCTCGACCTTGAACAATACCACTTGAGCTTATTGTTGAGTCGAGAGGTCATCATGTCAATCTGTGGATATAACCACCGACATGTCAACCACTGGAACACCTCCGGGTGAAGGACCCACACCCCCGGGTGCAGGTCGTGTCTGTTGAGGAAGTCTACTTCCCAGTTGTCTACTCCTGGAATGAAGACCGCTGACAACGCCCCGGCGTGTTTTTCTGCCCAGAGGAGAATTCTTGACACCTCTGACATTGCGGCTCTGCTTTTCGTTTCCACCCTGTCGGTTTATGTACGTTACCACCGTCACATTGTCCGACTGGACCTGAATGGTCTGGTTCTGAAGAAGAGTTGAGGCCTGCAGAAGGGCATTGTATATAGCCCTGAGTTCCAGGATGTTTATTGGAAGGACGACTTCCTGACTTGGCCATCTTCCCTGAAACTGCATCCCCTGGGTGACTGCTCCCCAACCTCTGAGGCTTGCGTCTGTGGTTAGCAGAGTCTAATTCTGAATAACGAATCTCAAACCCTTGACTAAGTGAGAAGTCTATAGCCACCACAGAAGGGAGATCCTGGCTTTTGGCGACAGATGGATCCTCCGGTGCATGTGCAGATGCGATCCGGACCATTTGTTCAACAGATCCAGCTGTAAGGGCCTTGCATGAAACATTCCTTACTGAATCACTTCGTAAGAGGACACCATTTTCCCCAGAAGGCATATGTAGAGATGCACCAAGATTCTGGTCTGCTTCAGGACAGCCCGAACCATCGACTGGATTACCATTGCCTTTCCCAAGGGAAGGAACACTTTCTGAGACTCTGTGTCCAGTATCATTCCCAGGAAAGGAAGCCTCTGTGTTGAATTTAGGTGAGATCTTGGTAGGTTCAGAATCCACCTGTGAGCCAGGAGTCGTCTGGTTGAGAGGCCTATGCTGCCCAACAACCGCTCCCTGGACAGTGCCTTTATCAGAAGATTGTCCAGGTATGGAATTGTGTTCACTCCTTGTTTGCGGAGTAGATACATCAACTCTGCCATCACTTTGGGGAACACCATAGGTGCGATGGAGAGACCAAATGGCAGGGCCTGAAACTGCAGTGCAAACCATAGGTAAGCCTGATGAGGCGGCCAGATCAGAATATGAAGGTACGCATCAATGATATCCAGAGACACTAGGAATTACCCCTTTTCCAGACCGGAGTTTACCGCTCTCAGAGACTCCATCATGAATTTGAACACTCGTTAATACGGGTTCAACGACTTGAGGTTCAGAAACGGTCTTACCGAACCGTCCGGTTTTGGTACTACAAACAAGCTGGAATAGTGGGGGTGATTCAGACCTGATCGTAGATGTGCTAAATTTAGCACATCTCCGGCTGTCTGGCATGTGCCGGCACACTGCGGCGCTGGCGCATGCACAGTTCAGACCCGATCGCTGCTGTGCGAAAATGCACAGCAGCGTTCGGGTCTGAATGACCCCCAGTAACCCTTGTTTTGTCGATGAGGTGGAACTGGAACAATGACCTGTCTGTACCAGTTTTTGAATGGCGTCCTGTAAAGTTATACTTGCCTCTTGTGAAACTGGTAAGCCTTATTTGAAGAATCTGTGAAGTGGGAGCTCCTGGAACTCAGGTTTGTAGCCCTGGGATATAAGATCTATGACCCAGGGATCCTGGCACGATCTTGTCCAGATCTGACTGAAGAATTTTAGCCGGGCTCTCACCTGCCAGTCTTACAGGCCTCGGTGTCCACCGTCATGCGGAAGGCTTTGAGGAAGCAGATCCTGAGCCCTTTTCCTGTGAATCAGCAGTTGCTGGTTTGCGTGGTTTACCTAGCGCCTCTGGTCGCGGTAGAAGAGCCTCTGGCCTTGCCCCTAAACTTCGCAGTCCGAAAGGACTGTAAATTGGGCCCTGAGTGGGTCTTCCTAATTGGGGGAGCTTCAGAAGGAAGGTATGTGGAATTATCCGCAGTAGCTTTGGAGATCCATTTGTCTAGTTCATCTCCAAATAAGGCCTCGCCTGTGAAAGGTAGGCCTTCTACGCCTGTCCTGGAGTCCACATCCGCAGTCCACTGGCATAGCCATAGACCCCTGTGTACAGACTCTGCCATAGCTGTAGTGCATGCATTAAGCAAGCCTATTTCTTTTATGGTTTCCACCATAAAGCTTGCAGAGTCCTGTATATTTTGCAGGAGCAAAAAAATATCCCCTTGAGGTAAGGTATCTATCCTCTCAATTAGGTTACCCAATCATTTAGCAATGGCTCGCGTAATCTACCCAAATGCTATAGTGGGTCTCTGGGCCACCCCCACAGTTGAATACAAAGATATGAGCGTAGTCTCAATTTTGCAATCAACCGCGTCTTTTAGGGAGGCTGTACCCAGGACAGGCAGTAATAAATTCTCCCATTTTTTCCTATCCTCAGGAGGAAAAGGAAAAGATAACAACCGTTTAAGGATTTGACATTTCTTATCTGGATTAACCCACGGTTCTTCAAACAGGGTATTTAGTTCCTTTGACACAGGAAAAGTGGCTGAGGATTTCTTTTTTTATATTAAAATAAGATTCCTCACTCTCCTCTGTCACCTTATCAGGGATATTCAGAACTTCTCTGATGGCTTCTATGAGAGCCTCTATTCCCTGCAACAGAGTACCCTCCCCCACCTCTGAGTCCATCTCACCCTTCTGCATTTCTAACCCCTCATCATCGGCGTCAGATTGCAAGATATGGGGGGTAATTCCAAGTTGATTGCAGCAGGAATTTTTTTTAGCAGTTGGGCAAAACCATGTGCATTGCAGGGGTGGCAGATATAACATGTGCAGAAAGAGTGAGATTTGGGTGGGTTATTTTGTTTCTGTGCAGTGTAAATACTGGCTGCTTTATTTTTACACTGCAAATTAGATTGCAGATTGAACACACCACACCCAAATCTAACTCTCTCTGCGCATGTTAAATCTGCCTCCCCTGCAGTGCACATGGTTTTGCCCAACTGCTAACAAAATTCCTGCTGCGATCAACTTGGAATTACCCCCATGTGCCAAAGTAGGTTTTTGCGGACAAATGGCAGGAGACTGAGACGTTGGTTTGGGTACCGAGTCCTTTTTCATAAACTCGGCCATAGACTGTCTTAAGTATTGCGTCTCTTTCTCATTCCGAGATAACTTAGTAGGAATGGAGGAAATCATTCCCCTAATGGAGTCCAGCCATGCTGGTTCTGCCCCGCTTGCCTGGGAAGGGATACTACACTGAGTACACACTAGCGAACCCCCTGATGAAGAGGAACACTGTGCCTTACATGAAACACACTCTTTGGCCTGACATACTGTAACAGTGACAGCACACACAGGAACAGGTTAAATGCACAATTAACCCACAAAGAGCCCTTCCAGGGAGAGACAGAGAGAGTATGGAACCAGCACATGGCGCCATTATCGCTAATGCCAAGCTTAGCCAGGTCGCAGACTAAGTACCTAGATTAGGGACTTAGTACACTGATAATCGCTCCCTCCCTGCTATGACCCCCTGGTACCGCTGACGTAATGTGGAGTTTCTCCAGAGGAGCTGCTGGTCAGCATCTGTGTAGCTGCAGTATGGAAATGGCACCTGTGAGCTGCTGGATCTGCTCATAGTGAAGCCCCACCCCTTCAATGGCACGCAGTCTTCCCGCTCTTTTTATAATGGCTGTATGTGTATATATGCATAAAAAGGAGACAGAGTCCTTTTATGGCTTTGTTGCCAGTCTGGGCACTGTGTCCGCTGTTCAACGTCCGTGTCTGTACACAGTCAGGAGACGCAGTCCACTCTGTTTAAAAGCCGTGCGTCTCCGTACCCTCATGCCGCCATAATGGCTGGCGACCCGCTAGCCGGGACGCCGGCATAGTACTCACCACTCTTCATTCTTCTGGCTCTGTTAGAGATGGCGGCGTGTTGCGTGATTGTACGCTCGCTGTGGCGGGGCTTGCGAATAGTTCCCTCAGGAGCTAGCGTCCTGTCAGCGGGGAACGGAACCATTAACCCTGAGAGAGGTTTGGCCGTCCCCCCCCCTTCCCAAGTCCCACAAAGCAGGCAGGCTGGTGCCATCCAGTCATGCCTGAAAATAACAATCTTTAGAAAATAAATGCAGAAAACTCTTCAGGAGCTTCCAGAGACATGACCGGCTCCTCCGGTCACATTTTCTAAACCGAGTCTGGTAGGAGGGGCATGGAGGGTGGAGCCAGCACACCTAATCAAACTTCTATAGTGCCCATGGCTCCTAGTGGACCCGTCTATACCTCATGGTACTAAATGGATTCCCAGTATCCCCTAGGACGTAAGAGAAAAATTATCTGTATCACAATGCAATAACTTAGTGGCTTAATATAAGCAAAAGAGCTTGGATAGCAACATCTATAAAATAAAATAGACTGCTGTTAAAAATTATGTCATCATTTTGGAATGTAGTGACAGTTGGAATGAACGTTGACCCCTCTCTGTGTCAGATGCACAGAAGAGAGTGAGGTCGTATTGATGGGGACAGTGGGAGTGGGTAGAAGGATAGGTGGGTTAAAACTGTTGAAAGAGAATAAGGACCGAGCGATCGGATGTGAAGAGAGGTATTCTAAACTTCCAAGCATAGGGGGCTGGCAATGGTGCTTGTCAGTCAATTGTTGCAGCCTACTTATATTATTATGGTTTGCATCCTACAGTTAATTATTCCCACTCGTACTTGTATTGTTTGCAGCTGTTAGCATTCTACAGTGGTTAGCATTCTACAATTAATTATTCCCATTTAGCAGATGGTGTTCCTGCTGCTGCCTTCCATTTGCCCCCTGCATCAGTCTGCACTCAGCCCCTACCACCGGGGCGGCGGCCTTCTGCTCCTACTGCCTCCCGACCATGCCGTGCCAGCTAACTGCAGCCTCCCTCTGAGCCCGCTGCAGCTCACGCTCCTTGTCGACCACCCCCCCCACCCACCCGTACGCTGCTGGGGCGACTGACGGCGTCCGTCCCGTGCAAAGGCCACCTCGAGCCAAGGACAGCATCCAACCTGCAGTCAATTACCTGCCAGGTGCAGCCCCACCAGAAGCGTGCACGGGGGGGGAATAACCAGGTCAGCTTCCAGCACCCATGATCCCTGCACCGGGCGGCCCCCGGCAGCTCAGCTGGTAGGTCCAGGTGGCACTCGCCCGTGCGTACAGAGCGGCGCAATGGCGTGTTCCCAATGGCACTGCACTCAGGCCGCAGGATACGCACACATCAGGGGAGGCAGTGAGGAGGGCAGCTCCCGGAAGGGAGAGCACCAGAGCACGGCATAAGCGCCGTTTGTCCCGTGGGAGGACTATGCCATGAGCTGGGATAACAAGGGTAGCAGAGGCAACAGCGGCAGACAATTCAATACAGCATCCAGCAGGCAGGCCCAGTATGCTGGGGCGCGGGGTGCAAGCTTCGCTTGAAGCCTGCTGTGTGGTATAGCCACCCAGGGTCTGCTCCTGCCTAATGCTACTTCTAATTTTATTCAAGGCCTAGCCGCCATGTTAGCAAGCAGGGGGGGAGGCCATATCCACAGCGGGTCAGCCTGACCCTTCCCAGCAGCTGCATCCAATTCATTTCAGCAGCCTTAGGATTTAGGCGGACCCTGCACACGGTTCCCATTTCAGCAGGCAACAAAACCCTGCAGAGTTAAGCAGGCAGGCATCTGGGGCCTCAATCAGCACATACCCCTGGACTTTTCCGACAGCGGCACTGTATCTACATCTAGTCAGCCGTTACCGCATCAGCGTAGCTGCCTTTACTGCGTTAGCAACAGCTCCTTACTTTGTCTGTTCTAGGCCTATTACAGCAACACTTTAACCCGTTACCACAGCTGTAAGTAACACCCCAGTGAACAGGCCAGCTAAATAAGTTTTTTCAGAGGGTTAGCTCTGATTTTTAAGGCAGTAAACAATAGCGACCATGGCTACGTCCCCCGCGGTATGCTTACGTAATACAGTAGACCGTAGAGGTCCAGGAGGAGGTGTAGTCTGTCTTTTTTCAGGTTCCGTGGCAAGGGAAGACAGTCAGCAGGACGTGTACTCTTATGGAGGGTAGGATGCATTTCACTTGCAACCAAAGCATCCAATAAGTCCGGTGGGTCTCTGACAGGGTCCAGCTCCTTGCCTCATGCTCTGTCTTCTTCAGGGTCACAGGATGATTGTGCATATAAGGTACGTAAACGAGGGGCCAGACACGCAAAATGCAAGGCCATGCGCTGCTCTAGTCTGGCTCACCGCACACGTAGGCGTAAGAAGCAGTACAGAAAGACAAGGGCACAGAGTTAGCCTGGGTACTTTGCGAGAATACTGCAGTATTTCGTGCTTTGAGGGAGACTTGTCGTACAAAAATCAGTAAAGGTTATTACTTGAATATGGCTGGTTTTACACAAAAACAACAAGTCCTTTTAAGCCATGGAGAAAAGGGGACCATTGGCATAAAAGCATTTAAGCATATATAATGGCGGGCCGTGTTTTGTGCAATGTTGCGCGCAGCCCTCTATCACCAGACGTGCCTGCAGCTAGACCTGAAGGATATCAGGTACCTTCATCCCATACTTAGCACGTAATTTCCTTCCAGCAGCACCCAACGGTCGTCTGGTGGTAAATATTTTTCTTTTAATAACGCTTCCTGCGCACAAGGTCGCCAGTGTCGTTTTGCAGCACCTTTGCATGCATTGCAGGGGCACCCACCCCATCTCTCGAAGGATTCAAAGCATGGGCGCGGCAGCATTCTAGTTCCACGGCCAAGCCCGCAGGTACTAAGCATGGCGTACCTATGTATAATCTCCTGTTTGTATGGGAACAAGGTCCAAATGCTGGGCTGTTACTCAAATGAACAAACCAACGGTTTCAGATACGGATCTCGTTTGCTGGTCCACTAATTTCTTAACACTGATTTCCCCCGTAATCGGATTTTCACGGGCAGCTTGACCCAGGGGGTGAGAGAGAGAGTCGCAGCATAAGTCAAGCTGGGGCGCATGATAGGGCCCCTATGTTTTTTGCAGCTCACCAATTCCTGATTTCATGTTGTCACCTGTGGGGGCAGTGCCAAAACATAATCTCTAGGTAATTATCGGCTCATTCAGCACCTATCTTTTCCAGCAGGATCGCTGGTAAATGATTCATACCATCAGAGATGACCCGTTGGGACATCAGTCACTCTCCAGGCACCAGGGGTGTTTCGTGAGGGGGCGCTGTGCATCTAAAGCACTAGTCGGCCTCATGCTAAGGTGGATGTTGGATCAGCTTTCTGTTTGCTTCCTGTGCATCTAAAGTCACTTAAGTTCATGGTATTTTGCCCATACGATGGCCATCACGTCTACAAGTGTCCACCGATGGGATGCTTGGTGTCATGCGCGTTTTTAGCATTTTGTTTTTTCCTCAACTGCTGCGTTGTAATTATCTTGCGTCCATGGGTTAGCCCACTATCTGTATGACTTTTACTAGTCGGCGCGGCCAAGTCAAATAGATCCACGCCCAGGAATAAGGTTTACAAAGGGCGGGCAGCTTCAACAGATTGCGCCATGGCTCACAGGATTACCCCCCGGCTGGCCCCAACGCTTTTGGGTCCTTTCAGCTTTGTCTGCATAAGCTATTCCTATGGTAGGGAATTCTCTTGTAAATTAGACTGGGCCACAGCAGCCTGGTTTGCCAGTGCTTGCCTGCCCTACTGGTCGGATATGGTTTATGAAGGTCTTGCGCCTTCTCGAAATTTTTTGAGATCATTGTCCCATTAAAAATCGGGGGGAGAGGTTGCACGATCGCAATACATTTAGGAAATATAATAACCTTGGGCTTACATGCAATTAATCATCAGCGTGCAGCTTACCTACTCGCTGCATTTGCCTGCGCAGCTGGTCCTCATGTGCCTGCGTTTGTTACATTACCTTTAAAGCATGTAATGGGCTGGGGATTTATAACGATATAGCTGACACTTGGTCTCGCTTCCAGTCAGTCGGACAAATTTCGTTACTTGCCACCTTAAGCCGACCAAGTCGACGCGCTTTTGCCCCTTTTATGTTTTGCAGGTAATCTAGCCGGCATATAGGTCCTAACCGAGCATTCGTTGGGCACCTGCAACATTGTTTATTACTACCGCCAAGCATGGCAGGTAAAAGGAAGAATATTATCACGTCTGCAGACATTAAGAGCCAGCATCACGCGATGCTTTCGGTTATTTAAGAGTCAGACTTAGCGGGAAGATCCAGAGCCTACATCGCGCTTTGCTTAGCGCGGATTTCCCTAAAGACCAAGCTAAAGGCCTTCTCAACAACACCAAAAGCTTTATAATTAACAATGCTTCAAACGGGGTGCCAAGACCCCCACGCCTGCGGCGGTCCCCAGGAGGCCTGTGTGCACGCAGTACTCACACAAGGGGCCCCACTTGCAACTTACCATCTGGGTGGTCACTGTAGCGGGGCGTGGCATGCATCGACCTCACACATAAGCATTCTTGGTGCACATTCATTGAGCATTGGCGCAGTTTCGTCACTAGCAACGGCAGGTTGCTCCATTGTGGGAGATCCAGGCTTTGTGTCTGTATAAATCGGGAATTTACAAGCACAGTATTACTACCCCTGCTTTAGTTTGCGAGTGTTATATTTATGTTGTTGCTTTTGTCCATGTTTACGTTTGTCTTGTTTGTTTTGTCTGTCCCCCTTGTCCTTCCTGATCGGGCCTAGCAACTCGCCATTGTTGGCAATGGGGGGTCTTGAGTGACTTGAAAATGTTTACCTGAATTGACAGACTAATTTGGCTAATTCAGCAATGCAATTTGAACACTTTGGACCTATTTACGTCCCTCAGCAGGTTTTTCATCATATCACCTCAAGCCGAGTTCACCTGTGTTACCCTATACCCGTCCACACCCCCTCACTCCCCCCCACACACACTTCATTCCTTCCCTTCCATGTCACACGTTGTACACGCCTCTTTAGCAAGATGTCAAGCAGATAGTTCAATTTTCTTTTGGCAGATCCTCATTTTAGTCATGCCTATGTTCAAACACAATATTAATGTTATGTTAATACCTTTCCTCCCCCTTCTTTAGTACCATGTGGGCCGCCCCGGGTACGTTGCAATATGGGTCACTCCTGTGTATTCTGGGCGGCAAATGTTATTGACTCTCAGGGAGAGCACCATTGATTGCAAGAGCCGACATGGTTAGGCTCCAAGAGTATGCAGTGGCTTTCCTTCATACCGCTATGGGTACAGCTAGTTTCAGCGTTTACGGAGTTCCACATATTCTGTGAATACATTTGGGTGGTGACAATTTTAAGAAGCTTCCCACTATCTATGTTCCGAGCTCCATATTACAGTATTTGTCAAAGGTCTTGGGATCCTGGCCTTCGTACTAGATAGTCTGGTATTACATTGTCCCACGTCAGGCCTGTGGTGGTGTTAGATATTTACCGGCATTTACGAGGCCCGGAGTAAGCTAGATTCCGCGGTAGCAAAGTTTGTGTTAGCAAATACAGCGGGTGTAGTTTACCACTAGAGAGGTATATGCCATTTCAGAAATATGTACCGGGCAGACGGGGTACATTTGTCAGAGGAAGGTTTATTGTTTGTGTGTTGAGGATCTGTTTTGGGACTGTGGATTTGTTGTAGCTCATATGGTGGCGGTGCAGCGGTTGCTGTTGTGCAGAACCTTGCTGTGGCGGGAAAGAACGGCAGTTTCACCAGTCCATGTGCGATTGGTGATTTGAGTTGCACTCCCCTCGTGACTATAAGTTAGCTGCACCACTCTGACGGGGGGCAGTATCCCCACCTGACAGGTGGGTAGTCAAGTCGAAGCTGAGCCGACACCTTCTGATTTATGGTACTGGTGATGGTACCTGTGTTATATGGGCACACTGGGCGATCTATGCGTGCAATGCTTGTTTTGTTGTTGTGGTTTGAGCATTGCAGACTGGGGATTTCTGGCCGTCCTTTGCCACCATACACTTTTTATACAGCTCTAATACGAATAATAATTAAAATGCCTTCAATAAATTTGCTAACAGTTTCTCTGCAAATATCGACGTCTCTGTGTCTTCTTTTATGAGAGTTTGGTTTTAATTGATTGTATGCACCAATGACACAGGTTTAAGAAAAATTGGGGGGGTGGAGACAGAACCAAAATAAAAGCTAGGCAAAGCTGCCATTATAGTTAGAAAAATATATTTTGGCCTGAAATCAGCAGGATTTTAATCTTTGAATTTAAGCTTCCAATCCCAGGATTTCGGGATCACTGTTCGCAGTATTTTGTTTTCTGTTTATGCCGGGCAGTGCTGTGCGACTGCCCTGGTCCCCAGCTATGCATGGTGTGATGTGACTTTAGAGGTGACTCGCACACAGTTGCCCAGGTCGCTGTGGAGAGAGGAGCAAAGTGCACAAGCGGAGGAGAGGGAGCCTGACCCCTGGCTTGTACTGGTGAAGGGGGGGGGGGGGGGGGTGCGAGAAAAATATAAGATCTGGGGGTGGGGGTTGAGAGAAAAATATAAGGACTGAGGAGGGGTGGAGAGGGATATACGGACTGAGGGACGGGGGGAATAAGGACTGAGGGATGGCAGAAGGAGGGAGTGCAGCCACTGAGTCCTGCTTCTGCCTTCCAGTGCAACCGCGGGAAAAATGGCTGGGGATTGACCTCCCTAGTCATGTCTTGTTCTTGAATCCCAACAACATACAGTATCATCAGACATTTTAATGAAATATAAATTCCAGTAGTGTTACCAGCAAATCTAACCATAGAGCATAATATGCATCCTTTTGCTGATACAGATGTAATCTCCCTGCGATGTGTGTGGTCCTGTGATGCAGAAATCGGTTGCATAGGGCAAAGAATGAGATCAAGTTCAGTTTTACACTCTCCTTCGTGACCAGCCAAGCATTGAGCAGTCTATAATTGAGCAGACTCTAATGAAATTAATTCTATCCTGTAATATGGGAGTCCAGCAGAAGAATTTCCAGAGATGGTAGGCACAAGCCAGGAGTTTTGCATTTACATATAAAAGACAAAGTAAGCAAAGAGTAGGAGTCAAACAGTTGGACATGCAGACAACAGTGCAACACACTAGCTCAAGAGTAATAAAGGGGAACCCTTTCCTTACCAGCATTAATATTCACTCCCATAAAAAAGGATATTTGCTGAGTTTACTAGGAAAAATCTGATGCATGAACAATTGTGAGCAGTCACAAATAAAATAGTGTCAGTCATAAAAGATTTAAAAAAAATTGCATTGCCAACCAGAAGCATTATTGACTTTTAAACCTATTATGCTTGAACGTATAATGGCAATTTTTCTTTTTTTTTAATGACACTGCTAGCTTGGCTCTGCGCATGGGGCAAGGGCCTGATCTTACTAGCTACTAGTCCTTACTGATATGATAGAGTAGCTGGTACATACAGTATGTCTGTGCCGGGTAGGGCTACTTTGCTTAACACACTAGGGGTTTTGATGCAATTCGTCCACAGCTTGATCACGTTATGGGTCACCTGCAAACCAAACTGCACCACCAGTCATAGGTGAGTAGTCACTGTCCTCCAAACCAGGTTCCTTCACCTGCATACAGCAAGGCTTCTTCACCAGGTACACAAACCACTCAGAGGTTTGTGGACCTGACAGAGCATTAACTTAAATTATCTTTCAGCCCACAACGTTTTGAAATGTTTGCATGTTATATTATTGATCCTTGAAGATTTGTGCGGGTAAAATGTAATCTATTATTTTTGTGCTTCTCATCTTCTTTCTTTGCATATATAATGCACTTGGAAAGACACCATCATACTACTGGAGAGTAACCATACCCAAAATAATTAAAGCCCAGTTTGATCTTGACCAGGGTTATTAAATTGTGGAGACTGAATGAAAAGTTTCCAGGACCTGTCCATCTCTTATGGTGCTGATGTCTTGATTGACCAGAAAGTTTTTTCTTTTTCTTTTTTTCTTTTTTTTTGTCTTTCACCCTTTTGGAAAAAGTTTCAATAAAAAATATTGCTTAGAACAAAATAAATAGGCACCCAATATAGGGAGTGACAGCAACAACAGGAGAACATTTTACATGGAAAATGAGCCTAGGTCCTGTATTTAAAATAGATTGTATGGGTGAAAGTCTGGTTTTGGGAAAACTAGTAAAACTAGTTAAAAGGATATTGCAATAGTTACTGTGGAATAATGAGCATGTAATCTTTAATGTGTTCTGTGAGATCTTGTCTGTTGATGCTTTATAGATGTATGCAAATGACATTGGAGGGGGGGGGATTTAATTGTGTCCGGAAAAAAAATGCAACCACACACACACACACACACACACACACACACACACACACACACACACAAAAAGGGCTTTTATGCAAGTTTATGCCCAATGTTTTTTGGGGGCAATACATTTAAAGCCCGTTTTGATTAGCACAAAAAAAATAATCCAGTTTTCAGTGAAAACACACAGGATCCGGGATAAGTTCTCGGACCTACAGTATGTGTTTTCACGGCTGCAGGTGCGAAATAATGGCATATATAGGGGATTTTGTTTTGGGACCTCAGCGGGTCCTGAAAATAAAATGCCCGATAAGTGCCGCTATTGGGGCTAATTGGAAAGCCCTAAGGGGATCAGTTAGTCACGGTAAATTAACGCAGCTAATTGAATTCTCCTCATTGTATACAACTTTTATGTGGAGAAAAAGATTTCTGAGGCAGGTAAGAATGACCCATAAGCTGTGAGCTCCAGGAATAGAATGTTTTGTCTATGTACAACAGAATTATGTCAGGTAGTTTGTTTCTGTTGTCTGGTGGGATGATTATGAACTCAGTTTTAAAGATTTTGTTTCAGGTGGTGGGAGGACATCCAAGATAAAATGACAGAAAGTAACGCAGCCAACACATGGTGACATAGCTGGCGAGAATAGATTCATTATAGGTGTCATTGGTATAGAGGGGGATCCGAAATCCATGGAAGTTTATGAAGTTTCCAACATGGGGGTAAATTTACTAAGATGGGAGTTCTAATTAAGATGGGATGTTGCCCATAGCAACCAATCAGATTCCAGGTATTATCTTCTAGAAGGTGCTAGATAAATGAGAAGTAAAATCTGATTGGTTGCTATGGGCAACATCCCATCTTAAATAGAACTCCCATCTTAGTAAAATTTACCCCGTGGTGTAAATAGAGAAAAGGAGAGTTCTTTGGACTGAACTTTGTGTTACTCCATACAAAGTTATAGTTTTATCTCACAACTGTTGAATCTAAATTCAGGATATGGCCAAAAGGGGACTTGTTCATGTGATAGTGGGCAGGGCCACTGAAAGGGCTTTAAACATTGGTGAACATACCTACCAATAGTACCCAAATGGAGACAAAGTCCTGATAATTGAGATAGTTGGTAGATATGCGTAGCTCCTAGGTAGGTCTTATATTCAGACCTTTGTAAATTAACCACTTGCCTGATGTGGTTGCATTAGATGGAACCACTCCAGGCTGGGCTTTCCTTGACATGGTTGCATCTAATGCAACTAGTCAGAAACCCACACACTGGTAGCTGCCGGAAGATAATCTTCCAGCAACTGGCAATCTTAGAGAGACCTCCCGTCCCTTCTGCACCCTTAGATCTTCCTATATTGTATGCCAATCATTGCTGGTAGCAGTGATCAGTAGCCCAGCATCACCCCAGAACTGTTGGCAGCAGAAAGGGGAAATCTAAACAAAACAGCGCACTGTCCCAGTATCTATCCAGCGGCTGCAGAGAGGATCAGCCTCTGGGGAACAATAGCCACAGTCTGCTCATGCTCCGAGCTTAACCATTGATGTCTAAATCATCAATGGTTTTCTAATGATAGTTTGTCATCGACCATCGATGATACAGTCGTCAGTTGGCATCCCTATAGTTTTTTTTTGTTATGAAATGGTGTTGGATAAATAGATGTTATTGACCTAATTCAGTTATTTAAAAAATAATAATAATGTTAATTTCTGGGCAGATTTTGAAAATGGTTCAGTCAGGGCCGAATTAAGCCTTGGGGTTGCCCAGAGCACATTAGACAGGGGGGCCCTGGTGGAAGAGGGGGAGGGGGCTGTGTATAAGATTTTGTATATCTCCCAACATGATCGATTCCAGGAGTGAAAAAATGCTCTTTACATGGACTTCCCTCTTAATATATGGTTGTAGTCACCTGTGTTGAACTATGTAACTGATAAGAAAGGTGTTTCAACACAGGTGATTGCAATGATAATTTAAGAATTTTGTCCCTCCTGGAAAGGGTCATGTTGGGGTGTATGGATTGTGTATGTTAAATTTAGCCCAGTGTGTAGGTGCATATTAGATTTAAACTAATAGTTTAATAATGCCTGGGCACTGTTTATAGCTCCACCTAATTGAAAGACAACTATTTTATAAAATGTACTTATAGTGGAATAAAGACAACTTAAACAACCGTAAAATACACACAGAAAAATTAAATCTATAATTTATCTTGTCACATGCAAAAATAGCAGCAGCCTCTGTACTACTTACACACTGGGACAGGACTCGGGAAGACTGTGTGTGTGTGTGTGTCTCTATCTCTAGACCCTCATTAGATAACAAGGTACACAGGACTCAGACATCCAGGTGTGGAGAAAGCTGTAAGTGATACAGCTCTCTCCACCCTCCTATCTCTCCTCTGGTTGGGAAGCCCGGTCGATAGTTCATGAAATCTGATACTCCTGTGTGTCTTCCAGCACTGCATACAGTACTGCTCACATTCTGGCTGTCTGGTTCTGCTGTTGCATAACAGGGAAAGCTTGTGATGTCAGTGTGTTCTGGTCAGGGGGGCCCCGGGGGAAAAGTATTCCCTGCACCCCCCCCCCTTATTCTGGCTATGGGTTCAGTGGTTAAAGAGAATTCAGTAAGTTTCTTAATAAAATTAAAGAAATGAATAAAAAGAATGTGTGTGTCCTGTGCTATCTTCTTTCTCTTTCACTAGTGCAGTGACCCCTGCGGGATGATGTAAGTTCATGCGTGACCGAGCACAGCCATCATGGTTCTGCAGGCAGTGCACCCAATACTGCTGATATGACCTGCCACACTGCTGATTCACAACCTCTGTGTATCTACTCTGCTATTGTTTATACAGTTCCTAATAAACCTGCAAGCCTGGATCACTGTGTGAAACTGCATTTCACATTCCGCTGGTGCCTATTGCAAATCACATAGGTTCTACACCAATAGGACAATCTACACTTAAGGCCCATACACACTAAACGAGTCCCTGCCGATGCCGATATTGGCGGTGGCGGGGAGCCGGCATCACCAAGTGCATACACACTTGCCGATGCCAGCGGGGAATGGAGCGACGGTGGGGGGAATGATGCCCATGCTGCAGATAACTACTGTTGTTAACGAGGAACTCCCTCACCTGTACATGTTCAGATGACGGAGGGGGTTGTTAACGATGCGCGGAAGTGCATAGTGTACACACTAGACGAGATTGTAAAAGATCTCGTTCCGATAGGGATAGACAATAATCAATATTTTAAGGAATGTAGAATGGAAATCAAACTATACATTCCTTTCACTTGATGTTCAGGCACTGTACACACATATACCACACCAATTAGGAGTGGATTCAACAGCATATTATTTAAACATTGATATAGAGATCTCAGATAATCTCAAGAGGTTTATACTAGATTCCATCACCTTTATCTTAACTCACAATAATTTTTTATTTGAAAACACGTTTTTTTCTGCATTTGATAGGTACGGCCATGGGCACCAAGTTCACGCCTAGTTTTGCCAATTTATACATGAGACGATTTGAACAACAATATATTTGGAATGGACCTTACAGCACGAACCTGGTGTACTATGGCCGTTACATAGATGACTTATTTATTATTTGGGAAGGGGATGTACAGTTGGCTTTTGAGTTTGTCACACATTTAAACACTAATAATTATAATTTAAAATTCACATATTGTTTTGATCATAACTCAGTTAATTTCTTGGATTTTACTATTTCTTCGGTGGACTCGGTAATTACCACAGCAAACTATAGAAAGAAAGTAGATACTAATAACTTCCTGCATTTTTCAAGTGGACATTACATACCTTGGCTAAAAAATGTACCACAGATTCAATTCAATCGTTTACATAGGAATTGCTCCAGTAAAGATACATACATTAAACAGGCAACAACTATGTTTGAAGATTTTGAAAACAGGGGGTACCCCAGATCCTTATTAGGATCTGCATAATCTAAAAGTTTAAATTTAGACAGGAATAGACTTTTACAACCTAAACAAAATCACAGTTATTTTTCATGTCAAAATATAATAACAAATCTGGGGAGATTAAGAAAAGCATAATGAAAAACTTTGGGATCTTGCAACAGGACCATATTCTACAAAAGACTATAGATCCTCATTTGAAAGTAATATTTAAAAAGAATAGAAATGTAAAATCTTATTTGGCACCCAGCATGTTAAAAAATGACGATAGATTAGAAGTTAAAAGGGCATGGTTATCTACTACAAATTTTACAGGTTGCCATAGATGTGGAAAAACTGTTACATGCAGTTTTTTTAAGAGAAAGTCCACGGAAATCATGTCACACAGTACTCAGTACTAAAGAGGTCTTTAAAATTGAGGAATTCATTAATTGCAATTCGGTTTATTGTATATATGTATTGCAGTGCCAGTGTGGACTGCAATACGTGGGTCGTACCACCAGAACATTAAAAACAAGGATCTGTGAACACCGACTTAACATTTTAAAGAAATATCCGTTCCACAGTGTGTCTAGACACATTGCGGGGGAGCATGGAGGTCTCATTGAGGGACTCATTGTAACGGGGGTTCAACACATTAAGAGCATCAAAAGAGGGGGGGACAGATTCAGAACTCTTAGTTCCAGAGAGGCACTATGGATTTTTAAACTAAAGACTTACACCCATGTGGGTTGAATGAAAATATCGATTTTGAATCGATCATGTAAGAATCTGTAACTGGAAGGAAAAGTCCTCCCGTTATATTAGAACATTTTGGGTATGTAGAGAAACAGTTGTGGGTAGAGGGGAAGTTTGGGGGAAAAACCAGTATGGATCTAGGTGCTGTATAATTAGTGAGATGTTGGAGTAAATTGGTTGCAAAATAGAGGGTGTTTTACGTCATCTTGAGGGTACATGTGGGTAGAATCGATGAGATATACATCAAAGTAACTAATTTTGGAGTTCTCTATATTTTCTCCAATGTTGGTTCAATTGATCATCATTTTGCGTATGGGATATATTATAAAGAATAACATCAAAGATATAGATAAAATTTTGGTAAAGAAATGGTGATTTAGACAAAGCAGAATGATAGGGACCTTCTAAGTTAAAAAAAACAACAAACAAAAATTGTGAACAGCCACTAGTATAGTGGTTAAAGCGTCGGTCGGGTACCGACAAGGGTGGTTATTCCGAGTTGTTCGCTCGTTGCTGATTATCGCTATATTGCGATTAGTCGCTTACTGCGCATGCTCAAGGTTCGCAGAGTGCATGCGCTTAGTTATTTTACACAAAAGTTAGGTATTTTACTCATGGCATAACGAGGATTTTT
This sequence comes from Pseudophryne corroboree, assembly GCF_028390025.1. Lineage (NCBI taxonomy): Eukaryota > Metazoa > Chordata > Amphibia > Anura > Myobatrachidae > Pseudophryne > Pseudophryne corroboree. The sequence goes on along the minus strand of NC_086452.1, from coordinate 159,425,205 downwards.
CATCGTTCTGGTGATCGTAGTGTGATTGACAGGAAGTGGGTGTTTCTGGGCGGAAACTGGCCGTTTTCTGGGCGTGTGCGAAAAAACGCTGGCGTTTCTGGGAAAAACGCGGGAGTGTCTGAAGAAACGGGGGAGTGTCTGGGCGAACGCTGGGTGTGTTTGTGACGTCAAACCAGGAACGAAACTGACTGAACTGATCGCAATGGCTGAGTAAGTCTGGAGCTACTCAGAAACTGCTAAGAAATTTCTATTCGCAATTGTGCGAATCTTTCGTTCGCAATTCTGCTAACCTAAGATACACTCCCAGAGGGCGGCGGCTTAGTGTGTGCAATGCTGCTAAAAGCAGCTAGCGAGCGAACAACTCGGAATGAGGGCCAAGGTCTGGGGTTTGGTCCCCATAAGAGTCTGGTGTTTGTTTTATATATATGCATTTATTTATTTATTTTTACTATTCTTCATTTGTAAATACCTATGTGTACGCATCTGTAATGTTATCTAAGAGGATTATTCACATTCTTTTGAAAGTCCATTTTATTGCGTTGGATTGTAATAAATTTGGATATTCAAGATAGTCTTATAGGCCCTACACACTCGGCGATGTGCCGCCGAGCTGCCCGACCGCCGATACGGGCGACCCGGCGGCGGGGGGGCAGTGACGGGGGGAGTGAAGTTTCTTCACTCCCCCCGTCACCCGGCTCCGTAGACGTGCAGGCAAATATGGACGATCTCGTCCATATTGGCCTGCATGCACAGCCGACATGGCCCCAGCGATGAACGAGCGCGGGGCCACGCATCGTTCATCGCTGGTGCCTCCACACTGCATGATATGAACGTTATCTCGTTCATTAATGAACGAGATCGTTCATATCGTGCAGTGATATCGGCATGTGTGTAGGGCCCTTTAGATGGATATCTGGCATTGCACAGCAACATACGACTATTGAGAAAAATGATAGAGAACTTGAAAATTAAAAAATTATAAACCAAAGCCATGAGCAGCCACTGGTATAGTGGTTAGGGTATCGATTTAGCATTGATAAAGTCTGGAGTTCGATTCTTGTTTGAGCCGGACTTGTGGTTGTTTTATATATTTCATATATTTTTATTTCTATATTCCAATAGTTAACTGTGTACATTTCTAATGATATACAATTAGTTTTCTCACATCTCTCCTTGACAGGCGATTGTTATTATATTGCAGTATATTATGTTTTATTTAATTCATTTCTGTAATTAATTGAGGAAGGTCTGGATATATGCGATAACCTTAGATGAATACATAATGGTGTATAGCAGACACTTAATGGAAATGATATACCACACCTGTGCATTTTCATGGATGAATAGGAAAGAGAGTCTAATTAGGGTGATCAGAGATGTAAGGAAATCCGAACACAAGCACATTACTCTTTGAAAAAGCACCTAGGTGCGAAACGCGTTAGTGGGAGAATTTGCTGATCATTCTATAAAAGATATCCCACACTGAGATCCGCTCTACAAAGCTGGGAGCTAAGGATGGCTGACGCGACTCCATACACCTACACCACTGGCTGAGCTTCCACCAATTGACAAGCGGCTCCAGCACACTGAGCATTTGGGACTGTCAGCCGCGGCTGAAACGAACGGGTGAGAGACGGTCATCATCCACCGCTGTGCACAGCGAAGGACTTCACCAGTGTCCGCCTAACGGTTGGGGCGGTAAGCTGCATTTACATGCTAATTGAGCAGCGAACAGACTGTGGGATAATGTTTTAAAATCCATCTGTGGTTCCATTCAAGAGACTGTGGTTTAAAAATCGGAGAAGCACTACTTAGCTATTTGATAGTGCCCTATATATGCACAGTAGTAAATTATACGAGACTTTTCAATATATTATCACACTGGATTTCCAATACAGGTTGAGTATCCCTTATCCAAAATGCTTGGGACCAGAGGTATTGGGATATGGGATTTTTCCTTATTTTGAAATAATTGCATACCATAATGAGACATCATGGCAATGGGACCTAAATCTAAGCACAGAATGCATTTATGTTTTATATGCACCTTATACACACAGCCTGAAGGTAATTTTAGCCAATATTTTTATAACTTTGTGCATTAAACAAAGTGTGTCTACATTCACACAATTCATTTGTTTCATATACACCTTATATACACAGTCTGAAGGTCATTTAATACAATATTTTTAATAACTGTGTGTATTAAACAAAGTTTGTGTACATTGAGCCATCAGAAAACAAATGTTTCACTATCTCACTCTCGCTCCAAAAAGTCCGTATTTCGGAATATTCCGTATTTCGGAATATTTGGATATGGGATACTCAACCTGTATAGAATTATTGTTGGAAGATATGTATACATAAATTTTATATGGTTCTAATATAAGTAAAAAGTGAGCTCACATGAAATTTGTACTTATGATATTTTATATGGTTTTTCTATATAGATATTATTGAAATAAAACCAGATGGTTGTTTATTATACAAGTGTTTTTATTCATATATGCACCTTGTAATATTATAGCGCAAACAGTCATTCTTTCTTTTGTCTATCTCTATTTTTGAAGAAAGAGAGTGTGAGTCTCTCAGCTTCATTAATGAATTCAGCTGTGTGGACACATGCAGCTGGACTGGGCCTGCAGCTCGGATTATAGTAAGAAATAATTAATTGCACAAACAATATATGAGTTTTATTAGCTCCTGAATTGGTTTTTCTTTTTTTCTCGTTCAGATAAGCCCTTCTGAGCGAGATCTTTTACTTTCTCGTCTAGAGTGTATGGGCTTTTAGAACATTGGTGCTTGTGTTTGTAAATATTTTTTTTGTTTTAATATATCCTCCTTAAAACAAAGGATTACAGAAATGTCCCACCCAAGTGGTCCAAAGCCGTGAACACCGACCATTAAGGAAATGTACCCCTGGTGTCTCTTAAACAGCAAATTCTTTTGCTGCAGGAGAATTTTGAAATTCAGTTCTTTGAATAAATAGGGGTTTGTCATGTGTGTAATATGGCAGCATTCCTTCCTGCGCATCAGAACCCAGATATAGTTACTATTGTGGAGTAGTGTTTATTATACGAACTAATATATTTAGGTGGAAATCTTTCATTTCACCATCACTACCCAGTTTTCTTAATGCAGTATTTGGCACTGAAAATGTTTAAAGGGATTTTAAAAGTTACATGGCAGACCTGAAGTCTGAATTCAAAATATGGGTGCCTTATACAAGAACTGGAAGCCCACATGGGATTTTTACCGTACATGCAATGACCACCACATTCTTAAAATAGCATAAAATAGCACTCCTTTGCTCGACCTTGCTATGTCCCTGGACGTGTTGGTCCCAAGCATGCTGTATTTTCTTTAGCATAGCATCTCACAGGGCTTTGGCTGCTAGAAAAGTGCTAATATTCCTTCAGTGATAACAGACTTAAGTGATGGGGAGACACACCTACAGGAGCAATTCAAAAATAGATTGCAGGCTGCATCTTCAGATGTTCTAGCACGACAGGGGAGGATGAGTCCCCCCTTCACTTCAACTTTCCTGCACAGAAGCCAATAAGTGCAATTAATGATTTGTATATTGTTTTTTGGGTGTTTTTTTTTTTTCTTTAAAATGCGCTATTGTACAAAATGCCCGTCTGGGGTTTGTTCCAAGTAACTTTCAGTAAAGTCAACTTTTAAGACATTGCACATGAACTTTCCCAACCTCACAAATGGTTATTTATCAAGATCATCTGCAACCGGCTGTACCTTCCATTTTGTATCTGAAACAGAGATGTGGATCCCGCTGGTACTCATCAATACTTACCTCTCCGGCAGGGTTGGACTGGCCCACAGGGGCACAGGGGAAACCACCGGTGGGCCCACTGACTGGGAGGGGGGGGGGGGGGGTGGGATCTTATACTACACAGGACTATGGTGTATTGCTCTGATACATTATCATGCATACATTAGCAGTATTTACTATATATATTTATCAAGGAGCCCAGCCCATGCACTCTCTCATGGTTAGGCAAACCAATGTGTCGCTGGCCACACCCCTTCAGGAGACTGCCACACCTCTAAAAATTGGCCCCTGCCACTGCATTCCCCCGGTGGGCCCTTTATGCCTCAGTCCGACACTGCTCTCTGGGGATCCTCGGCAGTCTCCACTTTTATGTAGCTGACAGACAGCTTAAGGTTCTTGGTGCATGGTTGAAGTAAAACACGCATGACGTCCCCCTCTTGGTCACCTTTGCTGGGTATGGGTAATGCCGTTTCAATATGGCATTACTGAACTTTTTGCTGCTTGATAAATTAGCAGATTCTGCCCTCTCTATAGAGCTCTATGGGATGTCAGTTTGCGCAGGTGAATGGTTTGAGTTCAAAAGAAATCCATGATTTCTCTGCCATTAATGGGTTGAAAAATGGCACAAAGCATTATAGAGCATATTGTTCTGTGGAATATAAGACCTTCACTGTTTTATAAATAGAGCTGCATTTTTTTAATTTGTTCCCTTATTCTAGGGTTTGACTTATTTTGGAAAGTATTGCCCTTCTGAAACTTTTGTCTTCACACGGCAAGTGTTAACTTCCAACTTCTGAAATACCCAGATGAATAGAGATGATGGAAATACTTTGGCTTAAATGTTGCATTTAATATATAAAGGATGATTAACAATTGGGCTAAATAAAAGGTATTTGACACTGCATAGTTTGTCAAGTACAATTGCACATAGAGGAAGTACAATTAATGTGAGATTAGTTCGTCCACTCCTACAAATACTATGCAGGTACAGCAGTAACGTTGTCACTTTCTAATACTGGCCCTCATTCCGAGTTGTTCGCTCGCTAGCTGCTTTTAGCAGCATTGCACACGCTAGGCCGCCGCCCTCTGGGAGTGTATCTTAGCTTAGCAGAATAACAAATGAAAAATTAGCAGAACTGCTAATAAATAATTCCATGCAGTTTCTGAGTAGCTCCAGACCTACTCACAGATTGCGATCAGCTCGGTCCGTTTAGTTCCTGGTTTGACATCACAAACACGCCCTGCGTTCGGCCAGCCACTCCCCCGTTTCTCCAGACACTCCCACGTTTTTCCCTGACACGCCTGCGTTTTTTTAGCACACTCCCGGAGAACGCCCAGTTACCACCCAGAAATGCCCCTTTACTGTCAATCACTCACCGATCAGCAGAGCGACTGAAAAGCGCCGCAGGATCCACAGTAAATCTACTAAGTTTTTAGTTAAATAACTAAGCGCATGCGCCCTGCGTGCCTTGCGCATACGCATTTTGCAACAAATCGCAGCATAGCGAAAATCGGCAACGAGCGAACAACTCGGAATAATAATAATAATAATTTTATTTATATAGCGCTCTTTCTCCAACAGAAATGACCCCCACTGAGCAGTGAAGTGCAATTCATGAAGACACAACTTCTAAATAGGGGTGGGAGGGCTTAGACTGCACATCTTGATTCAAAACCTATTTAGAGGGGGGCTACCAAGCTGATGCTTGTAGTGCCATTTAGGGAAAAATAAGAATTTACTTACCGATAATTCTATTTCTCGGAGTCCGTAGTGGATGCTGGGGTTCCTGAAAGGACCATGGGGAATAGCGGCTCCGCAGGAGACAGGGCACAAAAAGTAAAGCTTTAGGATCAGGTGGTGTGCACTGGCTCCTCCCCCTATGACCCTCCTCCAAGCCTCAGTTAGGATACTGTGCCCGGACGAGCGTACACAATAAGGAAGGATTTTGAATCCCGGGTAAGACTCATACCAGCCACACCAATCACACTGTACAACCTGTGATCTGAACCCAGTTAACAGTATGATAACAGCGGAGCCTCTGAAAAGATGGCTCACAACAATAATAACCCGATTTTTGTAACTATGTACAAGTATTGCAGATAATCCGCACTTGGGATGGGCGCCCAGCATCCACTACGGACTCCGAGAAATAGAATTATCGGTAAGTAAATTCTTATTTTCTCTATCGTCCTAGTGGATGCTGGGGTTCCTGAAAGGACCATGGGGATAATACCAAAGCTCCCAAACGGGCGGGAGAGTGCGGATGACTCTGCAGCACCGAATGAGAGAACTCCAGGTCCTCCTTAGCCAGGGTATCAAATTTGTAGGATTTTACCAACGTGTTTGCCCCTGACTAAATAGCCGCTCGGCAAAGTTGTAAAGCCGAGACCCCTCGGGCAGCCGCCCAAGATAAGCCCACCTTCCTTGTGGAATGGGCATTTACATATTTTGGCTGTGGCAGGCCTGCCACAGAATGTGCAAGCTGAATTGTATTACACATCCAACTAGCAATAGTCTGCTTAGAAGCAAGAGCACCCAGTTTGTTGGGTGCATACAGGATAACAGCAAGTCAGTTTTCCTGACTCCAGCCGTCCTGGAACCTATATTTACAGGGCCCTGACAACATCTAGCAACCTGGAGTCCTCCAAGTCCCTAGTAGGCGCAAGGCACCAAAATAAGCTGGTTCAGGTGAAAACTGACACCACCTTAGGGAGAGAACTGGGGACGAGTCCGCAGCTCTGCCCTGTCCAAATGGACAACCAGATATGGGCTTTTTTGAGAAAAAAACCACCAATTTGACACTCGCCTGGTCCAGGCCAGGGCCAAGAGCATGGTCACTTTTCATGTGAGATGCTTCAAATCCACAGATTTGACTGGTTTTAAACCAATGTGATTTGAGGAATCCCAGAACTACGTTGAGATCCCACAGTGCCACTGGAGGCACAAAAGGGGGTTGTATATGCAATACTCCCTTGACAAACTTCTGGACTCCAGGAACTGAAGCCACTTCTTTCTGGAAGAAAATCGACAGGGCCGAAATTTGAACCTTAATGGACCCCAATTTGAGGCCCATAGACACTCCTGTTTGCAGGAAATGCAGGAATCGACCGAGTTGAAATTTCTTCGTGGGGCCTTTCTGGCCTCACACCACGCAACATATTTTTGCCACATGTGGTGATAATGTTGTGCGGTCACCTCCTTTCTGGCTTTGACCAGGGTAGGAATGACCTCTTCCGGAATGCCTTTTTCCCTTAGGATCCGGCGTTCCACCGCCATGTCGTCAAACGCAGCTGCGGTAAGTCTTGGAACAGACATGGTACTTGCTGAAACAAGTTCCTTCTTAGCGGCAGAGGCCATAAGTCCTCTGTGAGCATCTCTTGAAGTTCCGGGTACCAAGTCCTTCTTGGCCAATCCGGAGCCATGAGTATAGTTCTTACTCCTCTACGTCTTATAAGTCTCAGTACCTTAGGTATGAGAAGCAGAGGATGGAACACATACACCGACTGGTACATCCATGGTGTTACCAGAACGTCCACAGCTATTGCCTGAGGGTCTCTTAACCTGGCGCAATACCTGTCCCGTTTTTTGTTCAGACGGGACGCCATCATGTCCACCTTTGGTATTTCCCAACGGTTTACAATCATGTGGAAAACTTCCCGATGAAGTTTCCACTCTGCCGGGTGGAGGTCGTGCCTGCTGAGGAAGTCTGCTTCCCAGTTTCCATTCCCGGAATGAAACACTGCTGACAGTGCTATCACATGATTTTCCGCCCAGCGAAAAGTCCTTGCAGTTTTTGCCATTGCCCTCCTGCTTCTTGTGCCGCCCTGTCTATTTACGTGGGCGACTGCCGTGATGTTTTTCCCACTGGATCAATACCGGCTGACCTTGAAGCAGAGGTCTTGCTAAGCTTAGAGTATTATAAATTTACCCTTAGCTCCAGTATATTTATGTGGAGAAAAGTCTCCAGACTTGATCACACTCCCTGGAAATTTTTTCCTTGTGTGACTGCTCCCCAGCCTCTCGGGCTGGCCTCCGTGGTCACCAGCATCCAATCCTGAATGCCGAATCTGCGGCCCTCTAGAAGATGAGCACTCTGTAACCACCACAGGAGAGACACCCTTGTCCTTGGATATAGGGTTATCCGCTGATGCATCTGAAGATGCGATCCAGACCATTTGTCCAGCAGATCCCACTGAAAAATTCTTGCGTGAAATCTGCCGAATGGAATTGCTTCGTAGGAAGTCACCATCTTTACCAGGACCCTTGTGCAATGATGCACTGATTTTAGGAGGTTCCTGACTAGCTCGGATAACTCCCTGGCTTTCTCTTCCGGGAGAAACACCTTTTTCTGGACTGTGTCCAGAAATATCCCTAGGCACAGCAGACTTGTCGTCGGGATCAGCTGCGATTTTGGAATATTTAGAATCCACCCGTGCTGTTGTAGCAGTATCCGAGATAGTGCTACTCCGACCTCCAACTGTTCCCTGGACTTTGCCCTTATCAGGAGATCGTCCAAGTAAGGGATAATTAAGACGCCTTTTCTTCGAAGAAGAGTCATCATTTCGGCCATTACCTTGGTAAAGACCCGGGGTGCCGTGGACAATCCAAACGGCAGCGTCTGAAACTGATAGTGACAGTTCTGTACCACGAACCTGAGGTACCCTTAGTGAGAAGGGCAAATTTTGGACATGGAGGTAAGCATCCCTGATGTCTCGGGACACTATATAGTCCCCTTCTTCCTGGTTCGTTATCACTGCTCTGAGTGACTCCATCTTGATTTGAACCTTTGTAAGTGTTCAAATTTTTTTAGATTTAGAATAGGTCTCACCTAGCCTTCTGGCTTCAGTACCACAATATAATGTGGAATAATACCCCTTTTCTTGTTGTAGGAGGGGTAATTTGATTATCACCTGCTGGGAATACAGCTTGTGAATTGTTTCCCATACTGCCTCCTTGTCGGAGGGAGACCTTGGTAAACCAGACTTCAGGAGCCTGCGAAGGGGAAACGTCTCGACATTCCAATCTGTACCCCTGGGATACTACATGTAGGATCCAGGGGTCCTGTACGGTCCCAGCGTCATGCTGAGAGCTTGGCAGAAGCGGTGGAACGCTTCTGTTCCTGGGAATGGGCTGCCTGCTGCAGTCTTCTTCCCTTTCCTCTATCCCTGGGCAGATATGACTCTTATAGGGACGAAAGGACTGAGGCTGAAAAGACGGTGTCTTTTTCTGCAGAGATGTGACTTAGGGTAAAAACGGTGGATTTTCCAGCAGTTGCCGTGGCCACCAGGTCCGATGGACCGACCCCAAATAACTCCTCTTCCTTTATACGGCAATACACCTTTGTGCCGTTTGGAATCCGCATCACCTGACCACTGTCGTGTCCATAAACATCTTCTGGCAGATATGGACATCGCACTTACTCTTGATGCCAGAGTGCAAATATCCCTCTGTGCATCTCGCATATATAGAAAATGCATCCTTTAAATGCTCTATAGTCAATAAAATACTGTCCCTGTCAAGGGTATCAATATTTTTAGTCAGGGAATCCGACCAAGCCACCCCAGCTCTGCACATCCAGGCTGAGGCGATCGCTGGTCGCAGTATAACACCAGTATGTGTGTATATACTTTTTATGATATTTTCCAGCCTCCTGTCAGCTGGCTCCTTGAGGACGGCCCTATCTATAGACGGTACCGCCACTTGTTTTGATAAGCGTGTGAGCGCCTTATCCACCCTAAGGGGTGTTTCCCAACGCGCCCTAACTTCTGGCGGGAAAGGGTATACCGCCCATAATTTTCTATCGGGGGGAACCCACGCATCATCACACACTTCATTTAATTTATCTGATTCAGGAAAAACTACGGTAGTTTTTTCACATCCCACATAATACCCTCTTTTGTGGTACTTGTAGTATCAGAAATATGTAACACCTCCTTCATTGCCCTTAACGTGTGGCCCTAATAAGGAATACGTTTGTTTATTCACCGTCGACACTGGATTCAGTGTCCGTGTCTGTGTCTGTGTCGACCGACTAATCTGGACCGGTACTAATTGTTTGTCGGCCGTCTCATGTCGTCAACCGACCTTGCAGCGTGTTGACATTATCACGTAATTCCCTAAATAAGCCATCCATTCCGGTGTCGACTCCCTAGAGAGTGACATCACCATTACAGGCAATTGCTCCGCCTCCTCACCAACATCGTCCTCATACATGTCGACACACACGTACCGACACACAGCACACACACAGGGAATGCTCTGATAGAGGACAGGACCCACTAGCCCTTTGGAGAGACAGAGGGAGAGTTTGCCAGCACACACCAAAAACGCTATAATTATATAGGGACAACCTTATATAAGTGTTTTCCCTTATAGCATCTTTTATATATTTCTAACGCCAAATTAGTGCCCCCCCTCTCTGTTTTAACCCTGTTTCTGTAGTGCAGTGCAGGGGAGAGCCTGGGAGCCTTCCCTCCAGCCTTTCTGTGAGGGAAAATGGCGCTGTGTGCTGAGGAGATAGGCCCCGCCCCTTTTTCGGCGGGCTCGTCTCCCGCTCTTTAATGGATTCTGGCAGGGGTTAAATATCTCCATATAGCCCCCGGAGGCTATATGTGAGGTATTTTTAGCCAAAAAAGGTTTTCATTTGCCTCCCAGGGCGCCCCCCTCCCAGCGCCCTGCACCCTCAGTGACTGCCGTGTGAAGTGTGCTGAGAGGAAATGGCGCACAGCTGCAGTGCTGTGCGCTACCTTAAGAAGACTGAGGAGTCTTCTGCCGCCGATTCTGGACCTCTTCTCGTTTCAGCATCTGCAAGGGGGCCGGCGGCGAGGCTCCGGTGACCATCCAGGCTGTACCTGTGATCGTCCCTCTGGAGCTAATGTCCAGTAGCCAAAGAAGCCAATCCATTCTGCACGCAGGTGAGTTCACTTCTTCTCCCCTAAGTCCCTCGTTGCAGTGATCCTGTTGCCAGCAGGACTCACTGTAAAATAAAAAACCTAAGCTAAACTTTTCTAAGCAGCTCTTTAGGAGAGCCACCTAGATTGCACCCTTCTCGGCCGGGCACAAAAATCTAACTGAGGCTTGGAGGAGGGTCATAGGGGGAGGAGCCAGTGCACACCACCTGATCCTAAAGCTTTACTTTTTGTGCCCTGTCTCCTGCGGAGCCGCTATTCCCCATGGTCCTTTCAGGAACCCCAGCATCCACTAGGACGATAGAGAAACATTGTTTTGCAATCAGTGTGCTTATTGCTAGGGATGGACATTAAGTCAAATAATGGCTGGGCTTCCATCATCAAAATTTTGATACGACTGTAACTAACCCGCACATAAAAAGAATTTGATGGGGGGAAAAAACATTGCAATGGTTCTCACATTCGCAAAAAACATGTTAGTGCATGCACAATAGCGATATTAAACAGCTGAATTCTGTAATTCAGCTGTAAACTGTATTTTAACATTGATTGACCATTGCTTCCATACCATTTGATTTCGGAAACCATCTGAAAGCAGCCAACAAATGGTAGAACCACTACCATCAAGTAAAACACTGGTGGTAAACTATCAATTGGTTGTCCATCCCTACTTAGGGTGGGATGTACGAAGGCCAAAAATACACCCAAATGACGTTTTCAGAGTTTTTGTTACATTCCCATATGTACCATGTATGTATGTAGCTTGAACTAGGGGGTAATGTCATCTTTAGAATGAACAATAGCAGTATGTACTGTGAAATATATATATATATATATATATATATATATTTAGACATCATTTGGTTGCACCTTCGACATATAAGTCACTACTACAGTACATAGACCTGTGCGGTCGGTTGATTTCCCTCTACCCCCACATTATGTGACAGAATCTTATGGGCTTATTTCCTTATTACCCTCCCAGCACCCCCCCCCCCCCCATGCCCCCCCCCCCCCCCCCCCCCCCGCGGTGCATGCATAATTCTGCGCATGCAACACTTGCAACTTCCTCCTCTTTACCACCTGACATCACCAGGCCGCCTCCATCTCCCCCTCACATCCCTAAGCACCTTCAGGAACACACTTCTTTATTTCTGGCAAAAATATTTTCATATTTACCATACAGAAGCAAATAGCTACATGAGTAAGGTATGACTGCAATATTGAAGGTCATGGGTTCGAATCCTGAGTATAATAGTATTTTATCAGTTGGAATCGATATACCGGCTCCCGTCATCCTGGCGGTCGCCAGGATCCCGATAGCCGGGATTTGAATGCATCCCGTATTTTAAAATGTGTGCTTTAAATAAAGGAGGATGTGACTAATACCGCTTTTACACCAGCTTAAGCGGGTGGCACCTGGGATCCTGACATGGGAGCTTCCTGGGCGTGACCCGCCTCAGGCCCCTTTCCCACCGCTGAATCCAACCCAGCATATTGCCGAGTTGGTGACATCAGCGGTGACGGGGCAGCGGTTGGAGATTGCATGATCTCGAAGTGCCTTTCGTACATTCACTGTGAACAGGACCCGGCTTTCCATTTGCACAGCACAGCTTGTCGGGTTGAACCGGAGTTCAACCCTGCAAGCTACCCGAGTTGAAATACCGGGTCACTTGACCCGGATTATTCCAACTGGGCCCATTTACACAGCGCAGCAACACGGTTTATGTGTGCTCATGTGCCTAAACCCATGTTACTAGTTGGTGGTGTAAAAGGGATATTAACGACAAAGATCTCTTACATGAAGTGCATAAATCAGAGGTTCTCAAACATGATCCTCAAGGCACCCCAACGGTCCAAGTTTTAAGTTTATCCATTCTTGGGCACTGGTGACTTAATTAGTAACTCAGTCAATTTGATTTAACCACCTGTGCTGAGCCATAGATATAATTAAAACCTGGACCGTTGGGGGTGCTTTGAGGACCGCATCTGAGAACTTTTGGCATAAATGATGGTATAAGAGTATTGGTGTTATTTAAGTATAGGTGTTCTATTAAAAAATGTGTATAGGGGTATATATATTATGTATACCCCTCTTATATGCCCTTAGATGATTTTAATCTGCATAGGACCTGCATTGCTCTCTAAAGATTAGGGAGAACTATTATGGTAAATCCTTTATTAATTCTACACACACTACCCCATAATGACAACGCAAAAAATCTTTTTTCTTTTTTTTTTAGATTTTTGCAAATTTATTAAAAATAAAAAAACTAAGAAATCACATGTACATAAGTATTCACATCCTTTGGCAGGAATTACAGCCTCAAGTCTTTTTGAATATGATGCCATAACCTTGGCACACCTATCTTTGGGCAGTTTTGCCCATTCCTCTTTGCAGCACCTCTCAAGCTCCATCAGGTTGGATGGGAAGCGTCGGTGCGCAGCCATTTTCAGATCCCTCCAGAGATGTTCAATAGGTTTCAAGTCTGGGCTCTGGCTGGGCCACTCAAGGACATTCACAGAGTTGTCCTGAAGCCACTCCTTTGATCTCTTGGCTGTGTGCTTAGGGTCGTTGTCCTGCTGAAAGATGAACCGATGCTCTGGAGCAGGTTTTCATCCAGGATGTACATTGCTGCATTCATCTTTTCCTCTATCCTGACTAGTTTCTCAGTTCCTGCAGCTGAAAAACATTCCCACAGTATGATGGTATTGGCCTGGTGATGAGCGATACCTGGTTTCCTCCAAACATGACGCCTGGCATTCACGGCCAAGAGTTCAATCTTTGTCTCATCTGTCAAAGTCGAAAAATATTGCAGAACACACAGCACGTATAAACTGCACACACATGCCCACTGCGCGTGCCCTTGTTCTGCAGTGCGTGCACATGTACGCACTTTGCATATGGTCGCTCCCACGGTCCTGCGCATCGGCACGTGGTATGGGTATTTACGGCAGAGTTTGTGTATGTATGGAGGGCCACCAGAACACATTACATATTTAATCCAAATAGTGCACAATGTACACATAGCCCTGCACCACATCAGAAAATTATAGCTGTTTAAATGGTAACAGAACAAAGGGATTCACCTTTACAGGATAGGAGGGGACAGAACAAGGTTACAAGGTGGTGTTTGGTATCCAGCTGTAGGGTATTTTAAGGGAAACATTCCGGTGTTGGTTTGAGGAAGATCGCATGTTCCTGTGGATAGTTATGTGCAGGAGCAGAATATAGATATAAACTGTATTTACTGTACATTATGTATGCGGCGGGAATCCAGAGGAGACCACCCACAAGAGTAGTGAAAATAGACATCGCCCACCTATTCAAACAGACCTATGACCTCTCCTGTACTGTAAATGACCATCCCTGTGTCCAATGGACAAAGAGATTACAGTATCCATTGTGTTATGTTTTGGATGAAGTGAATAAAGAGAGCCTGCAGCAGGCTTAGTCAGACAGAAGGCTCACAACGCTATCTATCAGATGGCGGAGGACCGGACTTGGTAGCGCAAGCGAATCCACTCACGTATGTACATTGACTGTAGCCATTATTCTGTTATATTATTTTGTATTGTAATGTATAATTTGTATTGTAAACCCCCTTTCTCTAACGTCCTAAGTGGATGCTGGGGACTCCGTAAGGACCATGGGGATTAGCGGCTCCGCAGGAGACTGGGCACAACTATAAAGAAAGCTTTTAGACTACTGGTGTGCACTGGCTCCTCCCACTAAGACCCTCCTCCAGACCTCAGTTAGATTCTTGTGCCCGGCTGAGCTGGATGCACACTAGGGGCTCTCCTGAGCACCTAGAAAGAAAGTATATTTAGGTTTTTTTATTTTCAGTGAGATCTGCTGGCAACAGACTCACTGCAGCGAGGGACTAAGGGGAGAAGAAGCGAACCTACCTAACAGGTGGTAGTTTGGGCTTCTTAGGCTACTGGACACCATTAGCTCCAGAGGGATCGCAGGACCCGACCTTGGTGTTCGTTCCCGGAGCCGCGCCGCCGTCCCCCTTACAGAGCCAGAAGCACAAAGAAGGTCCGGAAAATCGGCGGCAGAAGACTTTGGTCTTCACCAAGGTAGCGCACAGCACTGCAATGGCTCCTCATGTACACCTCACACTTCGGTCACTGATGGGTGCAGGGCGCTGGGGGGGGGGGCGCCCTGAGGGCAATAAATAACACCTTGGCTGGCAAATATACATCATATATAGCCCTAGAGGCTATATAGATGTAAAATTACCCCTGCCAGTATTACAGAAAAAGCGGGAGAAAGTCCGCCGTAAAGGGGGCGGGGCTTCTCCCTCAGCACACTGGCGCCATTTTTCCCTCACAGTTCCGCTGGAAGGAAGCTCCCTGGCTCTCCCCTGCAGTCTGAATACGACAGAAGGGTAAAAAAGAGAGGGGGGGCACTAAATTTAGGCGCAGTATAGATAAGATATATATGTAATATATATATAAAAAGCAGCTATAGGGAAAACACTCATTGATAGTGGGATCCCAGTGTTATATAGCGCTCTGGTGTGTGCTGGCATACTCTCTCTCTGTCTCTCCAAAGGGCTTTGTGGGGTCCTGTCCTCTGTCAGAGCATTCCCTGTGTGTTTGCGGTGTGTCGGTACGGCTGTGTCGACATGTTTGATGAGGAGACTTATGTGGAGGCGGAGCAGATGCCTGTAAATGTGATGTCACCCCCTGCGGGGTCGACACCTGAGTGGATGGTGCTGTGGAAGGAATTACGTGATAGTGTCGGCTCCTTACATAAAAGGTTTGACGACATACCAAATGTGGGACAGCTGGCTTCTCAGCCTGTGTCTGCCCAGGCGTCTCAAAAACCATCAGGGGCTCTAAAACGCCCGCTACCTCAGATGGTTGACACAGATGTCGACACGGATACTGACTCCAGTGTCGACGACGATGAGACTAATGTAACTTCCAGTAGGGCCACACGTTACATGATTGAGGCAATGAAAAATGTGTTGCACATTTCTGATGTTACCCCCGGTACCACAAAAAAAGGTATAATGTTTGGAGAGAAAAAACTACCAGTAGCTTTTCCTCCATCTGAAGAGTTAAATGAAGTGTGTGAAGAAGCGTGGGCTTCCCCTGATAAAAAGCTGGTGATTTCTAAGAGGTTACTAATGGCGTACCCTTTCCCGCCAGAGGATAGGTCACGCTGGGAAACATCCCCTAGGGTGGATAAAGCGCTCACACGCTTGTCAAAAAAGGTGGCACTACCGTCTCCGGATACGGCCGCCCTGAAGGAATCTGCTGATAGAAAGCAGGAGGCTATCCTGAAATCTATATATACACACACAGGTGTTATACTGAGACCGGCTATAGCTTCACCCTGGATGTGCAGTGCTGCTGCTGCGTGGTCAGATTCCCTGTCAGATAATATAGATACCCTAGACAGAGACACTATATTGCTAAACGTAGAGCATATAAAAGACGCACTTTTATACATGAGGGATGCACAGAGGGATATTTGCCGGCTGGCATCCAAAATTAGTGCAATGTCCATTTCTGCCAGGAGAGGGTTATGGACTCGGCAGTGGACAGGTGATGCAGATTCCAAACGACATATGGAAGTTCTGCCTTATAAGGGTGAGGAATTGTTCGGGGATGGTCTCTCGGACCTCGTTTCCACAGCAACAGCTGGGAAATCTACATTTTTACCCCATGTTCCCTCACAACCAAAGAAAGCACCGTATTATCAGGTACAGTCCTTTCGGCCCAATAGGGGCAAGCGGGTTAAAGGCGCGTCCTTTCTGCCCAGAGGCAGAGGTAGGGGAAAAAAGCTGCAGCATACAGCAAGTTCCCAGGAGCAAAAGTCCTCCCCCGCTTCCTCTAAGTCCACAGCATGACGCTGGGGCTCCACAGGCGGAGCCAGGTACGGTGGGGGCCCGTCTCAAAAATTTCAGCAATCAGTGGGCTCGCTCACGGGTGGATCCCTGGATCCTTCAAGTAGTATCTCAGGGGTACAAACTGGAATTCGAGACGTCTCCCCCCCCGCCGTTTCCTCAAATCTGCCTTGCCAACTACTCCCTCAGGCAGGGAGGCAGTGTTACAGGCAATTCAAAAGCTGTATTCACAACAAGTGATAGTAAAGGTGCCCCTACTTCAACAAGGAAGGGGTTACTATTCCACAATGTTTGTGGTACCGAAACCGGACGGTTCGGTGAGACCCATTTTAAATTTTAAATCCTTGAACACATATATAAAAAGATTCAAGTTCAAGATGGAATCGCTCAGGGCGGTTATTGCAAGCCTGGACGAGGGAGATTACATGGTATCGCTGGACATCAAGGATGCTTACCTACATGTCCCCATTTACCATCCTCACCAGGAGTACCTCAGGTTTGTGGTACAAGATTGTCATTACCAATTCCAGACGTTGCCGTTCGGTCTCTCCACGGCTCCGAGGGTCTTTACCAAGGTAATGGCGGAAATGATGATACTCCTTCGAAGGAAGGGAGTTTTAATTATCCTGTACTTGGACGATCTCCTGATAAAGGCGAGGTCCAGAGAGCAGTTGTTGGTAGGGGTAGCACTATCTTGGGAAGTGCTACAACAGCACGGCTGGATTCTAAACATTCCAAAGTCACAGCTGGTCCCTACGACACGCCTGCTGTTCCTAGGGATGGTTCTGGACACAGAACAGAGAAAAGTGTTTCTCCCGGAGGAGAAGGCCAAGGAGCTGTCATCTCTAGTCAGAGGCCTCCTAAAACCAAAACAGGTGTCGGTGCATCATTGCACGCGGATCCTGGGAAAAATGGTAGCTTCCTACGAAGCGATTCCATTCGGCAGGTTTCATGCAAGAACCTTTCAGTGGGACCTGTTGGACAAGTGGCCCGGATCGCATCTTCAGATGCATCGTCTGATAACCCTGTCACCAAGGACAAGGGTGTCTCTGCTGTGGTGGCTGCAGAGTGCTCATCTTCAAGAGGGCCGCAGATTCGGCATACAGGACTGGGTCCTGGTGACCACGGATGCCAGCCTTCGAGGCTGGGGAGCAGTCACACAGGGAAGAAACTTCCAAGGACTATGGTCAAGTCAGGAGACTTCCCTGCACATAAATATTCTGGAACTAAGGGCCATTTACAATGCCCTAAGTCAGGCAAAACCCCTGCTTCAAAACCAGCCGGTACTGATCCAGTCAGACAACATCACGGCGGTCGCCCATGTAAACCGACAGGGCGGCACGAGAAGCAGGACGGCGATGGCAGAAGCCACAAGGATTCTCCGATGGGCGGAAAATCACGTGTTAGCACTGTCAGCAGTGTTCATTCCGGGAGTGGACAACTGGGAAGCAGACTTCCTCAGCAGGCACGACCTCCACCCGGGAGAGTGGGGACTTCATCCAGAAGTCTTTCAAATGATTGTAAACCAGTGGGAAAAACCACAGGTGGACATGATGGCGTCCCGCCTAAACAAAAAGCTAGAAAAATATTGCGCCAGGTCGATAGACCCGCAGGCGATAGCTGTGGACGCTCTGGTAACACCGTGGGTGTACCGATCGGTTTATGTGTTCCCTCCTCTTCCTCTCATACCAAAGGTACTGAGGATAATAAGGAGAAGAGGAGTAAGAACTATACTCATTGTTCCGGATTGGCCAAGAAGAGCGTGGTATCCGGAACTTCAAGAAATGATGTCAGAGGACCCATGGCCTCTACCGCTCAGACAAGACCTGCTGCAGCAGGGGCCCTGTCTGTTCCAAGACTTACCGCGGCTGCGTTTGACGGCATGGCGGTTGAACACCGGATCCTGAAGGAAAAGGGCATTCCGGAGGAAGTCATTCCTACGCTGATTAAAGCTAGGAAAGAAGTAACCGCAAACCATTATCACCGCATATGGCGAAAATATGTTGCGTGGTGTGAGGCCAGGAAGGCCCCAACGGAAGAATTTCAGCTGGGCCGGTTCCTGCACTTCCTACAGTCAGGGGTGACTATGGGCCTAAAATTGGGTTCCATTAAGGTCCAGATTTCTGCTCTATCGATTTTCTTCCAGAGCGAATTGGCTTCACTACCTGAAGTTCAGACTTTTGTTAAGGGAGTGCTACATATTCAGCCCCCTTTTGTGCCTCCAGTGGCACCTTGGGATCTCAACGTGGTGTTGGATTTCCTAAAGTCACATTGGTTTGAGCCACTGAAAACCGTGGATTTGAAATATCTTACGTGGAAAGTGGTCATGTTATTGGCTTTGGCTTCGGCCAGGCGTGTTTCAGAATTGGCGGCTTTGTCATGTAAAAGCCCTTATCTGATATTCCATATGGATAGGGCAGAATTGAGGACTCGTCCCCAGTTTCTCCCCAAAGTGGTATCAGCTTTTCAACTGAACCAACCTATCGTGGTGCCTGCGGCTACAAATGACTTGGAGGCTTCCAAGTTGTTGGATGTAGTCAGGGCCCTGAAAATTATGTTTCCAGGACAGCTGGAGTCAGAAAGACTGACTCGCTCTTTATCCTGTATGCGCCCAACAAGTTGGGTGCACCTACTTCAAAGCAGACTATTGCTCGCTGGATCTGTAGTACGATTCAGCTTGCACATTCTGCGGCTGGACTGCCGCATCCTAAATCAGTAAAAGCCCATTCCACGAGGAAAGTGGGCTCTTCTTGGGCGGCTGCCCGAGGGGTCTCGGCTCTTCAACTTTGCCGAGCTGCAACTTGGTCAGGGGCAAACACGTTTGCAAAATTCTACAAATTTGATACCCTGGCTGAGGAGGACCTTGAGTTCTCTCATTCGGTGCTGCAGAGTCATCCGCACTCTCCCGCCCGTTTGGGAGCTTTGGTATAATCCCCATGGTCCTTACGGAGTCCCCAGCATCCACTTAGGACGTTAGAGAAAATAAGAATTTACTCACCGGTAATTCTATTTCTCATAGTCCGTAGTGGATGCTGGGCGCCCATCCCAAGTGCGGATTGTCTGCAATACTTGTATATAGTTATTGCTTAACTAAAGGGTTATTGTTGAGCCATCTGTTGAGAGGCTCAGTTATATTTCATACTGTTAACTGGGTATTGTATCACGAGTTATACGGTGTGATTGGTGTGGCTGGTATGAGTCTTACCCGGGATTCAAAATCCTTCCTAATTGTGTCAGCTCTTCCGGGCACAGTATCCTAACTGAGGTCTGGAGGAGGGTCTTAGTGGGAGGAGCCAGTGCACACCAGTAGTCTAAAAGCTTTCTTTATAGTTGTGCCCAGTCTCCTGCGGAGCCGCTAATCCCCATGGTCCTTACGGAGTCCCCAGCATCCATTACGGACTATGAGAAATAGAATTACCGGTGAGTAAATTCTTATTTTCAGAAATAATCCACTGTGGTGTCGGAACCCAGCGGTAAAATCACAATTGGTGTCGTGTCCTCATTGCCCTGCTAAGGTTAAAGTGTAATAGCATCAGACTGCATTGCTGCATGAGGTTTAAAGTGTAATATCTTTGCATTGCATAAATGTAAAGGTTTAAAGTGTATTTAAGGTGTGTTTAAGGTATAGCTTTCATTCCTGTAAATATAATCAGCTTTATCACATCAGACCAGAGAATTTTGTTTCTCATGGTCTGAGAGTCCTTCAGGTGCATTTTGGCAAACTCCAGGTGGGCTGCCATGTGCTTTTTACTAAGGAAAGGCTTCCGTCTGGCCACTCTAGCATACAGGCCTGATGGGGGATTGCTGCATGGTTGTCCTTCTAGAAGGTTCTCCTTTCTCTACAGAGGAATACTGTAGCTCTGACAGAGTGATCATCGGATTCTTGATCACCTCCCTGACTAGGGCCTTTCTTCCCTGATTGCTCAGTTTAGATGGCCGGCCAGCTCTAGGAAGAGTCCTGGTGGTTCCGAACGTCTTTCATTTATGGGTGATGGAGGCTACTGTGTTCATTGGGACCTTCAAAGCAGCAGATCTTTTTCTGTACTCTTCCCCAGATTTGTACCGCGAGACAATCCTGTCTCGGAGGTCTACAGACAATTCCTTTGACTCCAATTAAGCTGTGGGAACATCTCAATGATGATCAGTGGAAACAGGATGCACCTGAGCTCAATTTTGAACTTCAATGCAAAGGCTGTGAATACTTATGTACATGTGTTTTCTTAGTTTTTTTTTTATAAATGTGCAAAAATCTAAAAAAAAAAACTTTTTTCACGTTGTCATTATGGGGTATTGTGTAGAATTTTGAGGGAAAGAATTTATTCTAGTTTGGAATAAGGCTGTAACATAACAAAATGTGGAAAAAGTGAAGCGCTGTGAATACTTTCAGGATGCACTGTATGTGAGGTTTACCTTGACATGGTTGAGGGACTCTTGCATTTGGCCAAATATGCGCTAAGAGCCTCATTTATAATCCATGTAAAATGTAGAGCTGATCATAATTAGTGTGCACCTGCACCTTTAACATATAGTGTGAAGTTCATTCTATTGTTTTACCTATTTAAAAGAAATGTAACCATATGATCTTTTTATTTAAAATGACATACATGCATTTTCGTTTCATTTGCATAGCTGTAAAATGCAGCAGGTTGTTTATCTACACTGCCAGGCTTGCCAGCACTGGAGATAGATACAGCCAAGGTTGTACCCTTATCATTTTTATTTGTCCCCTTTAAGAGGCAGCAGCATCAGCATCATCCATTGCACGGAGCTCGTCACTGCCTCCCTCTCCTCCTCTTGCTTTCCTTCCCCTTGTTTCCATGACTTCTCCTCGCACAGCTCTCCTTGCCACTTGAGCCACTTGGATGCCTAGGCAGAGCAGGGCGCTGTTTGTGGGCAGCATGCTCGCCCTGCCGGGCTGCCTGCGCGCTGCGGCGTTCTGGACGCTGGTGTACTCTTACTGCCTGCTGTACTCCTGCACTGCGCTTGTCAAACTTTTCTGCAGCATCCTCATCAGACCAAGGAGGACCTTCCAGAGGATCTCCAGGGAGGTCGCACCAGGCTGCCTAAATGACCCTTTCCTGGGCACACACTGCTATGTGCGGCTCAAGGTAACCACACACGCTTGGACAATTACGCTGATATGCACATGCTCAGAGTTTCCTTAATTGTTATACTGAATTATATTACACCACCCCCGACTTCATATGGAGAAAACATTGTAGTAACTTCAAACTTGTATTCATAATGGCTTCAATTTATTCCCACTTCTGTCGAGTGGCTTTTAATGCAGTATATAAACACTCACTTTGTTGTATAATGCATGACAGCTGAGTATTCTTAACACCATTCACGTCTGTGGCTGTAACACACAGTACCAGACAATGTATCAATCACTGGGGTTTGTTATACTGCAGAGCACACCGTAAATGACATTGAAAGCTCTGTAATAAATCAATATAACATTGATACATTAAATTGCTGCTGCTGCTGTTTTAGTAGAGGTTAATTTTCCCCAGCAGCCAACATAAAACATGCTATTTACCCGCTGCAAGTAATATTTGCTGATGCCAGATAATAAAGTAGTTAGTAAAATACCTATTCCTATCATTTATATGTTGTTGTGTGTTTGGTGTAAAATGCTGCTACTTTGCATTAATGCATTTAAAATAATAAATTATAGTCTATTGTATTGTTTGCAGATGATTATGCCAATATATTATTCATAAATGTTTCATAAGAGATGTGTAACACATGTGTCACTCAGACCCCCCTCAGTAATTGCAGTCCTCTGCTGGAGTCAATAATGAATTATACAGAGTACTTTGTGCTCCTGTAGTCATTACTGACACATAACAATAGATCAGTCATCCTACCAGGATGTTTCTGCATTTCTGTGCCATAGCCATGTGTATGTGTAATATTGTCTAGAACTGTGTAGGCGGTCTCGATATCCTTTTGATTTCCATTAAAAATCACTTGGAGTCTGTGCTTGTTGTAAACAGGGATCCCATTTTTTACATTCTATATTGTATCCTGACACCATCAGGTAACCCTCAACATGCTGGCTAGACGCATGGAGCCCCCCCTCTGCAATGTAATAGACCATTACCATAATTATTGGTCTTCTGCCTGTTTCGCTCTCTCCCTGTCCTTTTTATATGGTATTTTTTTTCTCCTCTGAGCACGTAGTGCTTTTGCAGATTACCTTTATCCCTGTGTGTTCTATGCCACGTTAGTAGAATAATAATTCATGCTGCCTAGCTGAGTGTAAACATGCAGTTTGCTTCTTCATTGAGGCAATTACTGCACCTTAGTAGTAATTATCTGTTCAATTGGCATCACAAGTGGAATCTAATGCCCATGAAATGATTAAGCACTTGACCAAAATTATTCAGGAGATGTGGCTTTGTTAAGGCACAGTTAGTAAAAGCATGTCATTTTTCAAGGTTGTGGGTTGCCTATTGTTCAAAATTTAAAAGATCCATTCAAAAGAATGGTACGTGTGCTAAATATTCAATATATCAGAGGCAGCTAGCCGGTCTCTTGCCAGCACAGATATAAAGTAACACACACAGGCACAGGTGGCAATCAAATCTGGCCTCAAGTATAGAAGCGTTTACGTTGGGCAGCAGACCAAATTATTGGAAGTCATATTAATCTGGTTTCATTTTGTGTTTTCTAGGAAAAGTAGTGATTTGTTTCCTTACATATTATAGTATACTATATTATATATTTCGTGGTGCTAATAAAATTGGACTGATATGTGGTAACTGTGGTAGTAAATATATTGTTAGTTTACTGATAAACAGAGTTCTGTGCCTGGTAGGTAAACACGGGGGGGGGGGGGGGGGAAGGGAGGGGGGCAGATGTAACATCTCCCTCTGGTTGTGTTGTATTATGTGTGACAGCTGTTGTCAAAGTGATCTGGTGCAAGTTTTATAGCAAGGGCTTCATTAATGATCTTTTCAAGATTATCTTTCCCTTACGCTATAGTTGTATTATTTCTGTTAGTATTCTTGATGTTATACACATGTTACTGCGGCACAGAAAATGTTTAATGTAAGCTGTATAATAATACTACCTTGAGTGAAGACTATTGGATTTACTGCTCATTACCAAGCAGCGGCGTTAGTTACACATTTTCTTCTATTCTTGTAATATTTTGTAGAGGACAATGCCAGTGGCACAAATTAGAATTTTCTTAGCAGGTTCGGATTTAGAGATAACCAGGGTAAATGACGTGGGCACCTGTTGCAGATACATTAACCAATGTAATAATCAAGACTGTTGTAGCACACCAACAGAGAACGTGATCAGTACTTCTGAGTGTTAGATTCCCATCTTGTGTTAATGGGTTTACATAGCCAGTAAAACATGAAAAGCATTGTATTAAATCCAATATAGCCCAATCTGATCAATATAGAATGCATACTGTAGCTCCTAATGTTCAGTATACCAAAGGCATTTCTAGACTCTGGGACTGACTCAATAACTAAGCTAACACTTTAGAACATTTTGAAAATGATCAATGACACTGCCGGACATTGAGTCAGATGTACTAAGCCTGGAGAAGTGATAAAGCAGTGATCAGATTGACTGGTGCATTATCATCACCTTCCACTTATCACTGCTTTATCACTTTTCCAGACTTAATACATCTGCCCCTTTGTGTGATATCCAAAACACACAGAAGAGTATCACCAGTATACAGTGCAGTACCCCCATTCGAGGTCTAGTATATTCTGCAAGTGTTTCCACCAGGTGTAATATGCTAATCCTATTCTGATCATGTTGATAGTCATAATCATGAGAATGTTGACACTGAGCATGATGATAGTCATCGTGTTGACACTGCTGAAATATTGACATGATAGAACATCAACAAACTGTCCCTGGGGTTCTAGTGGTGTCTAACACGGCACATAATCTTCAGCGTCTGCTTCCAGGTCACGTGAGGAGCAGTTCTGGTGGAGTCATCTGATGCGCCGGGGTACATTCCACCTATTCCTTACCCTGATCCCTACCTTTAACCTTAAGCCTCCACATAGTGCCTAACCCTAACCTCCCCCTAGTGCCCAACCCTACCGGCAACATTCTGAGAATGCCAGCATTTTACATGTTGACATTTCAGATGTCGGCATTATGAACATGTTGATATACTGAGGATGTCAGCATGTTGCCTGTCGATATTTCAACAGTGGTGACATCATAATTGTAAATGTCAGCCTGATGACAGTCTCTCTTTTGCTTCCTAACTAAATAACAAAATGTGATTCTGATCAGGATAATATCTCCCTTGAAACAGGGTAAAATTTACTTCAGTTTTGGCTTTTGTTCTGTATTTAGCTTTGTCTTGTAGCTTTCATTGTTATACTGTATGTACCGTGGTTTATTTAGTGCATGTTCTGACCAGGTAAAACAGGTGCAGACCAAGAAATCTGAAATGTGGAAAGCTGAATGGAGAGCCCCCTGTGCTGGTAATACACACTGGAGTAGGGGTAGGCGGGTTCACTATGTTATGTCAACCGCCAACAACAGGTACATTATGTCGACACCAATTTTAAGCCTAAGGCTGGGTACACACTTGACGATATGCTCCTGTCATATAGCCTGTGGGTCAGATGATATAGCGTACATAGCGTCCGGTTTGTACACACTATTTTTAACGATGTGCACTCCCGCGGGTCGTTAAAGTCTAATATCTTTAGTTCCAGCTTTGAAATCTAAAGATATTGGACATGACTGCATGAACCTGGATGTGGGTGGATGCCGTCACTGACTATATCGGTTACTATATCGTCAGCGTGTATGTCCACTATAGTCTCACCTGACGATGTTGCATTTTACGCGAATCATCAAGTGTGTACCCAGCCTTATCTTAAAATTACTATTGACAGTTTGACGGTGTCAACATTTTAACCATGCCAGTAGTATAAGATTCACATTATGGTGTTGATTTTTTAATTGTCGACTTTGTCATTGTTGACATGTTGACTACATCCCAGGGTTAGGCAGCGTCTGTGGCATTTCAGATATCTGCATGCGTTAAAATTAAAACTGGCATGCAGGGGTGCGTATTTCCCCAGCATCTGGTGTGCCACACGATGCCTAGCACCTTGAGAGGATTAGCTTGCAGTCCAGAGCCTGTCTGAACATCTGTCTTTCAACCCAATCAGCAGTTCTTTATTCTTCACCATTTTGCTGTAGATCGCAGGATTTATTACAGCTATACCACACGGGCAATGAGATTGCTGCTTGCCTTTGCTCATTGGATGGATGTTTAGCGCACGTCATTGAGGAGATGCACACAGAATTGGCATTGACTGAACTGCTTTTCATATTTGGTTAAACTAATGTAAAATCAATCTAAAATGAAACCAGGATATTCCAGATCTTCATTGTCTGAAGAGGGAAGGGGGGGGGGGGGGTAAATCATTTGAATGCATAGTGGATGATTCCACATTGCACGCATGTTAGGTGCATTTGCGATACACCTGTGTGCATGGAACATAATGTGAATATTCCCCCATTTAATTTAATGCTGTGTGGTTTGGTCAGATTGACAAATTGCAGCAGGTTTTTAGGGGAGAGTTACAAATCACTGGATTTAAAAAAGTAAACCTTCCAGACAATCACTGAAAAATCTGTATTTTCAAACACAACAGGCCATCCTGATTTATCTAAAAGGTTCCGAATATGCAGGAAATGATCAGATTTCCCAATCTGCAGTTTCCCAAACCAACGCCAAAACAGAGAAAGATATTGGCAGATAAAAATGCCTCTGGCCAGTGTGATTGCACAAATCGAGGCTTGATTTAGAGATGGATGCAGTTCGTATAGCAGCTTCTGTACTATAATATGCTATTCCTGCAGGAGGTGTCTTGTGTAAAGAGATACCTCCTACTGGATTCTCTGATCTGCTACTCTGATGATCTGCATGAACGCCTGCCATTTGAGTAATCCTCAGGTTACTCAGGGTGATGGATGTTTTTACGTTAACAGGTCAGTGAAGCTGACCCGTCCCTTCCCCGCCCCCAAATGACCAAAACATGTCAATCATTCTGCAGCTTTTGAAGTACTGCAACAGTCGTCGCGGACATACAGTAGATCTGCACATGTGCATTACAGATCGTGACCATGCGCAGATCTACAACCATCAGGTTTGCATACATTAGGCCCAGAATGCAGATCTGTCCCACCAGACTACATAACACATACAGATGCGTCCTTCCTCATCTAGCCTCTGTATGTAATGAATACACAGGAGGCGCATGAGAGCACTCAGCTCCTGTGCGACTCGGCCAGCACTGTGTGTCTTTTTTCCCCCCTGAAAATGCGGCATGCCTGTATTCTGTGAAAACACTGTAATGTAGCATTTCGTATGCAGATACAGCTGCAGTCGCACACAGAATGTAGACATGCCGGATATCATTTTAATCGGCATAGTCTGCGTGTCTGTTTTATTCACATAGCGATGCAAGTAAAGTACATATTTTGGGGAAAAATGCACAAAAACACGACCATTGTTGGTAAATTTCTGTGGGCATTACGTAAAAGCGGCGCTACTACTATGGTCATTATGTAAAAATCATGCTACTACTATGGGCATTACGTATAAGCGGTGCTACTAGTATGGGCATTATGTATAAGGGGTGCTAATACTATGGTTGTTACGTATAAGTGGTGCTGCTACTATGGGCATTATTTATAAAGGGCGCTACTACTATGGGCATTACATGTAAGTGGTGCTACTACTATGGGCATTATATATAAGGGGTGCTACTACTATGGGCATTATATATAAGGGACGCTACTACTATGGGCATTATATATAAGGGGTGCTACTACCATGGGCATTACATGTAAGTGACGCTACTACTATGGGCATTATGTATAAGAGGTTCTAATACTATGGGTGTTACGTATAAGTGGCGCTACTACTATGAGCATTACGTAAAAAGGAGCACTACTACTATGGGCATTATATATAAGGGGTGCTACTACCATGGGCATTACATGTAAGTGACGCTACTACTATGGGCATTATGTATAAGAGGTTCTAATACTATGGGTGTTACGTATAAGTGGCGCTACTACTATGGGCATTACGTATAATGAGATCTACTACTATGGGCATTACGTATAAGGGGTGCTGCTGCTATGAGCGTTATGTATACAGGGTGCTACTACTATGGGCATTATGTGTATAAGTGGCACTACTAGCTGTATAATGTGAGCACGATTGTGCTACTGTGTGGCATAAATTGAAATGAGGGTACTATTGCATGGTCACGCACATTCCTTGTTAGACCACACCCCTTTTTCCGGCGCACGCTGTCCCTTTATAAATTATAGAAGGGCGCAAATTTATAGTTTGCAGGAGGACTCCGAACACCCTAGCACAGGCCCTGGTCGCTGGTATTCCGGCGGCGGCATTTCATAGCATGTCGGGATTCTGGCGTCTGTATTTTGTACCGCCGGAATCCCGACTGGTGCTATTTTAACCGCTTCCCGGACATAGAGCTGATGCTGCATGCAATATGAGCACTCTTGCCATCTGCAAATTGATGGCAATTTGCATCTAAGTGCCCAATCTCCCTGTATAATAAATCTGCTGATATGGAGGGCAAAAATTACCGGCAACTGGCAATGGGTTTGAACTTGTGCAAAACTCTCACTCCATTAAGTCGTCGTGTCCCCCCCTGTTGTGTGAGGTCTCAGGCCATGTAAACGTATGACGTACATTCATACTGCCTATTCCTACAAATTTGTCGGATTCCCCTCCTAAGATTCTGGTTTACCTGGTTTTGATTTTTTTTTTTCTTGCCTGTATATTTTGTCCAGAGACTTGTAAT
Organism: Pseudophryne corroboree; assembly: GCF_028390025.1. NCBI lineage: Eukaryota > Metazoa > Chordata > Amphibia > Anura > Myobatrachidae > Pseudophryne > Pseudophryne corroboree. Next base: position 159,396,787 of record NC_086452.1, on the reverse strand, counting down.
TTAATTCAAATGAGGCAATAAGTCTGCAAGATAATATACATTATACATGTTTTTCAGGCACTTCACATGGCTTCCCCAGCTGAGCTTGTCTGATTCCTGTTAGTATGCAGGTCACATGTGGACTTTTTCCTCACGTACTTCCTACTTCAAAGCGCAGCACTTTCGCCTGGAGGCTTCTATCACTTCCCAATCTAACAGAACCACAATTGGGATCTGACCTACATTTTTAATATGATAAAATGAATGCATTAATCTCTTTATCATATTTCTATAAATTAGATTGCACCATCTCCAAGATATGAGATAAATTATTATTTTCCAGTTTGTAGCAGCTCTACATTAAAAAGATGTAACTGGGTAACTTGAATGCTGAAAAATGTGGAAGCATTTAGCTAAAGTGATCACGTTTCATCATTTTAAAAGAAATGCATATATCAAATATAGTTAATAGTGTTTGGGGAAAAGGCAAACCAGTAATGACACTAAATATATAGTTTTATGCGAATAACAGTAGGCGCTTGGAAAAAGGTCAAGTCTTATATGACAAGAAACTGTAAAGGAATATAAATATGCTTGGGATAAACACAGATATCTCCCTAATTAGAAATATTGATAGACCATAGTGACCGCTTATTCATTAAATGACAGGCCACAGGTGTCCCCTCCACAATTCATGAAAGGGTCACCATCGCCAATAACACTGTTTCTCCATGTTGCTGATAGGCAGGGAGTTTGTCAATGCTCAGTGATGTCATAGAACAGCGCCATACTCCTGGACTGTCACCGATATGATGGAGCGTCAGCCGACGGTATCATAGGCAGTAATAACTTTGCCATCATTCTCTCCACACTTGTTTTACATAAGGTAAGAAGGGAGGCACAGTTCCCAATGGGGAGGCATTCTTAGGAGGAAGGGTTGCCTGAAGCAGATATCTAGTACATTCGCCCAGTGCTGCATGTAGTACCCCTCAACCAGTACGATGGGCGTTGGCCCGATACTGTGTGTTGTGATTGCTGCACATCATATGATCTGCATCAGCGAATTAGCGTTCACTTTATTTAGTGAGCTCTAATTAGCCATTAGAGCTAATGAGATAATAAGCAACCACAATAGCGAATAACAGTGCAGGTTACTTGTATATTCACCCGCTGATACACTGTATACTGGTTAAAATTAAATGATGCTGCATAAGATGGTACACACCTCAGTTTGCATAACAAGATACTGTAGGAGTTGTGAAAAGGTGCATAGCAAAATAAAATATTTCCTCAAACATTTTTTTTGTAACATGTATCTCGCACTTATGTTTACAGCAGGATCCATCTTTGTAGCAGGAGTGGCACATACAGGCTTCTGCCTACCACTGGTCCCCACCGATGTATTATCGGTCTAGTGTCTGCAGTTTTATCTGAGCAGCACAAATGCTATTCAATCTGTATTTACTTTGTTCTTTGTAATCAATATTATATGTATTTTTAGTGATGTTGAAATGTTTTACATCATGTCGTCAGTGTGTCAAATGTTTGTTTTTATACACGGTCTAGTCACATTATTATGACCACCAGCTAAAAGCAGAGCAAGCGCCATGTGCAGCATGGAGAACAGCTAGACGGGCTGAACTATCATTTTAGACACACGTCTGGTAGCCCCCCAGGTTTATTTTGATGGTGAGCTGCTAGTGTGTCGGTCGGCCCTCACGCACCTTCGTAGCCAACATTCACCTCTCATATCAATGGCACGTGGTGTTCCGCAGTTTCCACGTCGATTATTCGCAACGGTGCCATTTGTTCAGTCACGATACACCTTCACCACAGCAGCACGCGAACAGTACACAAACTGCAGAAATACTGCCACCCTTGGTCGAATGCCGATAATCATCCCTTTTTACAACTCTATTGCATACCTTATATACCCACCAATCCATCGCGCAACGCATGATGTACTTCATGGGCTACACGCTGGCTACATCAAATGTAGAAGGTGGTCATAATAATGCGACTCGACCCTGTATAATGTAGCATTATTTTGGTCACCAGTTGAAAAAGCTTTATATTTTACAGCTGTTAGCTAGTGAAAAAGATAAAACTAATAAAAAAAAAATATATATATACAGTTTCCAAAAGTCTTTTCATTGTAACTTTTTCATGTAAAGTGGGGAAAAAAAAAAGAAAATTTGGGTTTGTTATTGACTACTTTTTAAAAACATTTATTTTCTCTGGCTGGGTCCACAGGATTATCCACAGGATAACATTGGGATATTGTCGAGCGACAGCGAAAATGGCACCAACATGGTCACGAGCTTTCTGGCCTCCCAGGATGCATTGGGGCCTCCACTATATAGTCCCGCCCACTGACTCAGTCAGATCAGTTTTTTGCTTGGTGCGGCAGGAAGCCGCATGGTCACAGGGCTGCTGTGAAAGCAGCCTCAAGTTTTCTTTAATTTATTTTTATAGACTTACTATTTTGGTTTTTTGAGCGACTTCTCTTAACAGCGTCTTAAACGCATATTAGAAAGAGTCGCTCCAACAACTCCCCACCGGGTCGCAACAACGCTTACCTTCGGGTATCAGTGCTGTCTCGACGGGCGTCTGTGTCGGATGTTCTAGCAGGTCCAGCAGACGTAACCAGGCTGTGGCCGGAGCATGGGGAGACGGTGAGTCTATGGACTTCCTCTTACTAGAGGGGTCAGGACACAGCTACACTGATTTGGTGGAGACTACAAACAGTGTGTTGATGCGCCGAACATCCCGTGTGTGTGACAGCGCTACGCTCTGGGGATCATAGGCGCCTGGACTAGGGAGGCCGCGATCCTGGGAGTTTAAGTCAACAGGGGGTTTCAGACGCTCTGCTGGCCGCCCCTCCTCCGAGTTCATGGCCAGTTCCCGCGGGTCTCTCGTTTCATGAACTGAATGACCTCACTTCTGGCTCAGACAATACCACGAGGGTACTCGGTCGCAGCTTAGACGCTGCGGTTGTGTACACTGGAGAATAAAGCCCGCCAGACCGAGTCGCAGGCCTTAGCATCTGCATACACGTGGAAATCGCTCAGCGTCCGTGTCCGTCAGTGAGCGTCCGTGTCCGTTATCAGTTATCAAGAGCGGCAGTGTACATCAGTAGCGTCTGAATCCACTCAGCGTCTTACAAGCGTATTTGCTTGGATATGGAAGTGTGGTGAGTCTCCCTGTATCCCGCTCCCTGGAGGCAGGGTATACAGTGCTAAAAATTCCTTCTACTTCTTAGTATGCATTGTTAATTTTTAGTACCTATTGCATATGAGACCTGTATATTACTGTGTTTTCTGCATGTTATGTTGAAAAAAGAACCAGTTAAACAGAAGTACAATTTTCCTACTTATGTATAAATTGTTATGGAGGTTGTATTCTCATATGACAATGTCTAATGCTTTAACATGTGACTGGCTGCTAGTATGTGTGCTGACTTTTCTGTGTAATGTCAGTCCTGTTCTGACCCTCAAATCAGGTGCACTGTGGTCAGATTGATCTCACCTCTATATACTGATTATAGGGTGTTTTTCAGTCACAAAATTGTGTAGTCAATATCAGATAAAATGTCTGTGAGCGGCAAAAGTGATGAGAATTTATCAAGCACTCCCATAGCCCTAACATGCTTATCTTGTAAGTCAGGGGTAATTGATATGAATCAATTGGTCACTTATGAGGGTTTGTGTACAAACTGTTTCGCTTTTCAGCGAAGTAAAAGACAGGAGTTGGTTCAACCACCAACAGAGCCACCATGGAATATGTTTGCAAAGACTCTGTCCTCTGTTGTGGACAAGTTGGCTCCAGTAGCACCACCTCAGGGGTTAGGTTACACTATGAACCCATACATGCAGCTCCCTTCCTATGGCCTGGTTCCAGTAGCCTCTACTAGCATCCAATAGACAGATAAGTCTAAGACAGATACGTCTATGTGGCAGACTACACAAGATGATACAAAGGATGATCAGTCGCAGAGTTTTAGTTCAGAATGTAGCTGAACTTATTAATGCTGTGGAGGCTGTTCTATCGATGGAAGAGCCAGCCAAGACAGTGTTTAAAACTAAAGCACCTGTATTTAAACGAACAAAGGCAGTGAAAGCTGTATTCCCAGCGTCAGATGAGCTGACAGAAATGATGGATGAGTCTTGGGTGGCGCCCAGTAAAAAGTATAAGATTCCTAAAAGATGGGATTCTTATTATCCATTTCCAGCTGTGGATTGTTCGAAAAGAGAAGTTCCTCCGAAAGTAGATGCACATGTTCTGCGACTCGTGCATAAATCTGCTTTACCACTGTCATCTACCTCACTAAATGATGTCACAGACAGAAGGGTAGATAGCCTTTTGAAAAACATATTTTCTCTAGTAGGAGCAGTGGTAAGACCTGCTATGGCTTCGGCCTGGGTAGCAAAGGCAATGGGCGAATGGATAGAGGAACTAGAGAATGACATGCCTTCCCCTACTAGGGAGCAAGTGGATAGTTTTTGCCGTTTAAGACAATCTGCCCAGTATTTGGAAGAAGCAGCAATTGATGTAGGTACAGTTGCTTCTAAAGCTTCAGCCTTGTCAGTAGTCGCTCGCAGAGCAGTCTGGCTACGTACCTGGAAGGCAGATGCGGAATCCAAGAAGGAGTTGGAAGCATTGCCTTTTGTAGGTAATATATTATTTGGAAAACAGTTATCGGATATCCTAGAATCAGAGGCTGAATCGAAAAAGGTCAGATTTCCGGTTGCTTATAACCCTAAGTCCAAGGGTTTAAATTTTCGCTCTTTTCGTTGGCAAAGCAAAGCGAAAGCTAAAGAGGAGCCTAAGCAACCCCAGTTTAAATCCAGGGGTAGGAAGCAAGAAGCCAGCTTCCAAACCTGAACAGAAACCCTCAGCCTGAAGAGACAGGCCTCCGCCTGGAGGATTCCAGGGTTGGGGGCCGACTCCTTCAATTTGCACACATATGGCAACAGTCAACAACAGATGCCTGGGTGCAGAAGGTAGTATCTCAGGGGTATGGGTTCCCATTCAGGAGGCAGCCTCCTCAAAGATTTTTTTGCACCAGCCCGTCTCGTATAGAGTCGAAGGCCAATGCCCTGCAAGAAGCAGTCCGAAAATTACTGCAGTCAGGTGTGATTGTCCCAGTACCTCCATCACAAAAGGGACAGGGGTATTACTCCAATCTATTTCTAATCCAGAAACCAAATGGGTCATATCGACCAATTCTAAATCTGAAAATGTTGAACAAATACATATGGATCCCGAAGTTCCACATGGAGACGTTACGCTCCATAATGTTGGCTATGGAACCGGGAGATTACATGGTATCTCTGGATGTACGGGATGCTTACCTACATGTACCTATAGCACTGTCACATCAGTGTTACCTCAGGTTTGCCATCCTCCAGGAACATTTCCAGTTCCAAGCTCTGCCTTTCGGGCGAGCTACAGCACCCAGGGTGTTTACCAAGATCATGGTGGTTATGGCAGCTTGTCTGCGCAAACAAGGGATAAGAATATTCCCATACCCCGACGACCTGTTAATCTTAGCACAATTGCAAGATTTACTGTTGAGCCTTCTTCAACAGACGATAGTTTGTTTACAGAGACACGGGTGGCCCATAAATTGGAAAAAGTCGTCCCTGAATCCGTCACAGCGGATGGTTCATTTGGGAGCCATATTGGATTCAGACCTACAGAAAGTTCTCTTACCGGAGAAAAAGATAGTCAAGGTGCAGGTCATGGCTCAGGAAGCGTTGCAAGCCCAGACAATGTCAGTCCATGCAGTAATGCGACTGTTGGGTCTGATGGTATCAACCTTCGACATGGTGGAATATGCGCAATTCCACTCCAGACCGTTGCAGCACCTTATTTTGACCAAATGGAACGGAAATCATCAAACGATAAAGAAGCAGATGATAAAGATTCCACTAAATGTAAAAAGGTCTCTAGCGTGGTGGCTACAGACAGACCATTTAAACAAGGGGAGACCCTTTTGGATAAAAGAGTGGCAAGTCCTGACAACAGATGCCAGCCTACAAGGCTGGGGGGCGGTACTCGGAAGCCTATGGTTCCAAGGAAAATGGACCGCAAGGGAAAGTCGCCTGCCGATAAATCTGTTAGAAATAAGAGCCATTTACTTGGCTCTGGTTCAGGCAAAGGACAATCTACAAGGAAGACCAGTCCAGATCCGCTCAGACAATGCGACGGCAGTAGCATACCTCAATCATCAAGGAGGAACTCACAGCAAGAGTCTGATGGAGGAAGTAACCCCCATTCTAAAATGGGCAGAACTCCATCTCCCGGCATTGTCAGCAGTATTTGTTCCGGGTGTACTAAATTGGGAAGCGTATTTTCTCAGTCGGCACACCATTCAGGAAACTGAATGGGCACTACACCCAGAAGTGTTTCAGACACTGGTGAACAGATGGGGTCTACCAGAGATAGACCTTATGGCGTCTCGTCTAAACAACAAAGTTCTGAGGTACGGATCAAAAACAAGGGACCCAGGAGCAGTCCTAATAGACGCACTGTCAGTAGAATGGAGGTTTCAGCTGGCATATCTGTTCCCACCAATATCTCTGTTACCCAGAGTAGTGAGAAAGATAAAACAGGCAAAAGGAGCAATCATTCTAATAGCTCCAGCTTGGCCAAGAAGGCATTGGTACACAGATCTGTTGAGAATGTCCGTGGAAGCACCGATACTGCTCCCTCAACGTCCAGATCTGTTAATGCAGGGTCCTTGTTGTCACAGTCATCTGGCCCGCCTATCTTTGACGGCGTGGCTGCAGAAACCTCTATCTTAGAGGCTAAAGGATTTTCGAAACAAGTAATCCAAACCATGCTTAGAGCAAGAAAGCCTTCTTCGGCTCGTGTGTATCATAGAATATGGCAAGCCTATATTCACTGATGTACTGGAAAAATTACAATCCGAGATCTTTTAAAGTAGCTAGGATTTTGGATTTCCTTCAGGCAGGATTGGATAAAGGGTTGAAAGTTGCTTTCTTGAGGGTGCAAGTCTCAGCGTCGACTGTATGGTTTCAGCAGAAGATTGCTGACCTACAGGATGTACGTACGTTTTTCCAAGGAGTAGTACATATTCAACCTCCATTTGTTCCTCCTGCAGCTCCCTGGGATTTGAATTTAGTTCTTAAATTTCTCCAGGGTCCTCTGTTTGAACCACTTGAGAGAGCAGATCTTAAGTGGTTAACGGTTAAAGTTCTTTTTTTTACTGGCAATGGCGTCATTCAGAAGAGTGTCAGATTTAGGAGCATTATCATGTAAGTCTCCTTTCCTAAGTTTTTTTCCAGACAGAGCAGTTCTCAGAACGAGATCTAGTTATCTTCCAAAGGTGGTATCAAAATTTCACCTGAATGAAGAGATTGTAGTCCCAGCTTTTCAGGTATCGGGACTATCTGCGGGAGAAGCGTCGCTGGACGTGGTCCGAGCTTTGAGAATCTACATAGATCGTACTAGTGCCATCAGGAAAACGGATTCTCTCTTCATCCTATATGGATTCCATAGAAGAGGATGGCCTGCTAGTAAACAGACGCTGGCGAGATGGCTCCGAATGGTAATATCAGAAGCTTATTCTCATGCAGATCTCCCTATTCCGGCTAATGTCTCTGCATACTCTACACGTAAGGTAGGTCCTTCTTGGGCAGCACAACAGGGTGCTTCAGCAGAACAGATATGTAGGGCAGCCACATGGTCTTCCATAAACACATTCATCAGACATTATGCCTTGGATACTTTTGCCTCTCATGACGCAGACTTCGGGCGAAAGGTCCTCCTGTGCAATCAGGAGCGTCCCCACCACTAAAATGGCTTTGGGAATCCCAATGTTATCCTGTGGATAATCCTGTGGACCCAGCCAGTGAAATATACGTTATGGTAAGAACTTACCGTTGATAACGTGATTTCTCTTATGTCCACAGGTATCCACAGGGATCCCACCCTGACGCATCTGATTTGAGGATCTAGACAATCACTAAAACCTCTTCCTTCTTGTATGGAAGGGTGTGCATGTGTGTTCTTATCGCCTGTACAGGTCTCTACCTAATGTTCCTGCCTAAAATCGCTGTGGAAAGAACTGATCTGACTGAGTCAGTGGGCGGTACTATATAGTGGAGGCCCCAATGCATCCTTGGAGGCCAGAAAGCTCGTGACCGTGTTGGTGCCATTTTCGCTGTCGCTCGACAATATCCCAATGTTATCCTGTGGATACCTGTGGACATAAGAGAAATCACGTTATCAACGGTAAGTTCTTACCATAACGTATATTTTTACAATCTTTAGAACTGTTTTACAGATCGATAGAAGTTCGCAAATATGGAACAATCAGGGAGGGAGCCTGATGTGATAGAATCTATTTATAGTTTACTAATGAGTATAACGTTTAGTACACAGGTGATCTTGATTGTTTTAAATATACGGGGTGTCTATAATTAAAGTTCACCTATGTGAAGGAGTCTACAGCAAAATCGAATTATCGGAATGTTACCTTTTTCATTTTGTCTTAAATTTAAAATTACGTTAAATGTACAAGAATGTGCGTTACTGGTGAAGTTATTTTACCGAAACGCAAATTCAATCCCAGGAGCTTTGCAGCAATTTAGGTCATCGAAAGATCTTTAAAAAGGTCCAATTTCTGCAATTTTTCTATTTTTGCAGTGAATCTCCTTCCCATGGCCTCATTAAGACGTACTGAAAATTTGGTGACATTATTAGAAGTAGTTTTTGCTGTAGACTGCTTGGAATAGGTGAACTTTAATTATAGACACCCTGTATTTGTTGTATATATGAAAAGTCTCAATGTATGGTGCTTTTTAAATTGGTTCGTTGAAATAAATATTCCAAGTAATATGAGATAAATACCCTTTTGCTATATAGGGCCTGATTCTGAGGTGTCAAGGGACACACATCACAATTACATGGAGATCAGTGCAATTTTGGTAGGCGTTCCTGGGCAGTGACTGGGGGATGGCTTACACCGTGGGGCCTGAAGGTGGCAGGGACTGCTTCAGAAGACTCCATTCCACTGGCACCAGTGACCCTGTGCCATCGGATGTTCCGAGCAACCAATGTCCGATGGTGTGACTTTCAATGCACTACAGCGGATTAGAGCCACAGTTGATGGGTGTATTAGTTGGAAGCACATTGACAAAACATTGCAGTAGCGGCTGCTACAATGTCGCAACCGCTACTGTACCTCTGTCCATCGCTGAATCAGGCCTATAGTTATTCATTTGGGTTTGATTTAAAACCGGAATTGTTTTCTAATAGAAACTAATACTTCCAGTGATCACAATTGGATTATTTTTTTGATGACAACTCAAAGAAACGCATCAGCAGTTAACAAGAGTGAACCTGGAGCTGTAGTTTGTACAAGACCAAGTGTTGGATAGATTGTTGTGACACATAGGGCAGGATTCAAATGTTCCGTCTCCCATCCTGGCCGCGATCGCGCCTGCCTGCGATATTCTAATGTTACTGCCGATAAACGCGACAACTTCATTTCAGCTTGCTACCCCCAGAGGCAGCAAGCTGAAATGCATGTAAAGAGACCCGTTTGGGTGCCCAAACGGGTCTCTTCACGATCGCGCCCATTATGCGCCTAATCCTGACTGTAATGAGAGCGATAACAGGGTACATTTGAATACAGGTTGAGTATCCCATATCCAAATATTCCGAAATACGGAATATTCCAAAATACGGACTTTTTTGAGTGAGACTGAGATAGTAAAATCTTTGTTTTTTGATGGCTCAATGTACACAAACTTTGTTTAATACACAAAGTTATTAAAAATATTGTATTAAATGACCTTCAGGCTGTGTGTATAAGGTGTATATGAAACATAAATGAATTGTGTGAATGTACACACAGTTTGTTTAATGCACAAAGTTATAAAAAATATTGTCTAAAATTACTTTCAGGCTGTGTGTATACGGTGTATATGTAACATAAATGCATTCTGTGCTTATATTTAGGTCCCATCACCATGATATCTCATTATGGTATGCAATTATTCCAAAATACGGAAAAATCCGATATCCAAAATACCTCTGGTCCCAAGCATTTTGGATAAGGGATACTCAACCTGTATCGCCCCTCTATCTCTCGTCACTTTAGACCGGAGATAGCGGGTGTGATATGGATTGAATCTGTCCCATACAGTACAAAGTAGGCAAAGCCAGGATTTATAGGCTGTTCATTATGGGAAGATCTTGAGTTATATGCTATAGGGTCATACACTGCTCCATCATCACTGCTGGTGAAGATATTTAAAAGATTTACAATTTTATCTGACGACCCACTGTTCTGCAAGTCCAGGGTGTTATATATTTAGGGGTCTATTCATGTAGTTCTACTGTTATATATCACTGTATATTGCTTCATTTCAATGCATTATGTAGTGATCTTAAGTAGAAATTCATGTACATTTATTTACCTTACAGTTATGCAATGCGAAAAGGAGGCATTCTGTGATTATGGGGTCACCTGCGGTCTGGTACACCTCTGATTGTCCGGCATGGGAGAACAGGGAGGAGTAGGGAGACAGCAGTCTTGAACATTCAGGATAACAGACACCAGGCAACATCTATGAGCTGTCCAACCGCTGGACTTGCTCAGGCAGCTCCCTACAGGGAAGGAGACCAGAGTTCAAATCCTATCCGTTTAGTAGATAGACAGTGTCTAGCAGGCCCGGCGCTAGCCGCTCAGCAAGAGATGCAGTGCAGGTAGGCGCCGGGTAGGAGAGGCGCCTTCACTGCTCTGCATAGCTGAAACGCCGTCCTGTCCCCCCTGCTGCTGCTGCGCCGCCTGCCCTGTCACACTGACAGGCAGCCGCAGCAGCGCCGGCAGCATGACTCCCTCTCCTCTGTCCCCTGTGACAGGGAGAGGAGTGTTTTCGGTCTGACGAAAGGGGGCGGAGCTACACGGACCAAGAGGCGGAGCTACACGGACCAAGGGGCGGAGCTACATGGACCAGGCTAGCAGACTAGAAGATCTGGCCAGCAAGATTGTGGTAAGGGTATGTAAAGAGTGTGAGAGAGAAAGTGTGTGTGTGTGTGTGTGTGTGTGTGTGTGTTTGTATTTAAAAAGTGGACGCTGTCTGCCGTAATGTGTAAAAAGGGGGGCGCTGTCCACCGTAATGTGTAAAAAGGGCAGCGCTGTCCGCCGTAATGTGTAAAAAGGGGAGCGCTGTCCGCCGTAATGTGTAAAAAGGGGGACGCTGTCTGCCGTAATGTGTAAAAAGGGGACTCTGTCCGCCGTAATGTGTAAAAAGGGGACTCTGTCCGCCGTAATGTGTAAAAAGGGGAGCGCTGTCCGCCGTAATGTGTAAAAAGGGGGACGCTGTCTGCCGTAATGTGTAAAAAGCGGAATCTGTCGGCCGTAATGTGTAAAAGGGGCTCTACCTGGTTTAGTGGCGCTACTGTGCGGCATAGTTTGAATAATGGAGACTACTATAATATGTAATATGAATTGGTATTATTTTGTGGCCACACCCCTTCCCCGCAAAGCCACGCCCCTATATTTTTTGTGCGCGCCTGCGGCGCGCACTGCCCCTATTTTACATACAGGTGTGTGTGTGTGGGGGGTGCCGATTCCCTCTCTTGCACACAGCGGTAAAATGTCTAGTTACGGCACTGTCTGTGTGCAGGGCCGTAACTAGCGCTGCACAGAGTGAGTGTGGGCAGAGAGTTCACATCCATAGGCTTACACGGATCTCCTGCAGCTCAGGGGCCAGGAGGCCATGGTAACCCCCCCGGCCCTACATGTAAAGTATGGGAGGGCGCAAATTTATATTTTGCAGGAGGGCGCCGAACACCCTAGCACCGGCCCTGGTGTCTAGTTAGACAGCCAATAGATAGACACCATATATTAGACAGACATTAGGTCGACAGGGTCAAAAGGTCGACAGGGTCAAAATGTCGACATGGAAAAGGTCAAAAGGTCGACCTGGTCAAAAAGTCGACATGATTATGGTCGACATAAAAAAGATAGACAAATGTGTTTGTTTTTTTTATTTAACATGTTTTTGGATTATTTCATACTTTCTCTATCCATGTTGGCATAGAGTTGGTTATAAACCTTGTGGCGAGCGCAGCGAGCCACCGTGTCCGAAGCGTGGCGAGCGTATGCCTTTCTACAATTGGGGGTCCCAGATGACAAAACTATCCACACAAACCACAAAAATGCAAAAAACATGGTGTCTACCTTTTTCATGTCGACCATTTTCATGTCGACCTTTTGACCTGTCGACCTTTTCCATGTCGACCTTTTGCCCCTGTCGACCTTTTGCCCCTGTCGACCTAATGTCTGTCTAACATATGGTGTCTATCTATTGACTGTCTAACTAGACACTATCTATCTTTCATACCGGAACCGTTCAAATCTTGGCACTGTCATTTCACACCTGAAAGGAGCAGTGGGATGTCACAGTGGGTGATGCATTTCATTTATTTTGAATAGAAACAATGAGAAATGCACTTTAATACAGTAGCGATACCCTACTTGTAATTTTACCTGGTTTTACCCTTTAAAATTATTGGCACATAAAATGTACCTGCTAAATAGCCAGAATTCTGCTGGTTCCTCCAACTTGCGGGCTTTTACATATGGGCCATAGGAGAAGACTACTGAACTACATCTTTCTAAAGGTGTAATATCTCAATCTTTTTAAATACAAATATTATAAACCAGTGCTTATTTTCTCCTTCTGAGCTACTAAACAGACCAATTTAAAGATTGAAATTAAAGGTTCTTTTTTCAAGGTGTCCTTTTACTAACAAGCAGTACATTACTTTTACTACGTATTGTCATTCATTGCACTTCACAAAAATATGGTGTATCTGACAGTGAGCTAAAGCTCCTCTTGATGTAGTGGAATTAGCTTTGATGACAAATTCATGTGAAGTTTTCACCTTGAGATCAGTTTGGTTTGCTGGGGCTTCAGCAGAAGCACAACTAAAAGTCGTATTGAAGAATCGATGCAATAAGTAAAACTGGTAATCTGACAATAGAAGCAGCGGGGGCTAGGTACACCAGGAGCAGCGGGGGCTAGGTACACCACGAACAGCCAGGTACACCAGGGCTTCTGGACTTGCCTCATTTGCATAATTACATTGTAATCATTTAAAAAAATGTGGGGAACCTGGCAATTTTGTGTTAGCACAGATTGATTGATTGATTGCTTTGAATGACTGGACAAACACTAATAAATAGGTGAGAAACAATAAGTGGAAGCATGGTAACTTGTCACACAATTAATTTTTTCATCGCCATTTATCACATCAATGTAAAAAAAAAAAAACTTTTATTGTGTCATTTATCAATACAGATTATGTAGCTGGTAGACTGGTCCAGAGCAGTAAGAGTTAATTCCCTAGGCCAGGCTCCACAGTTATGTGTATTTGTGACGTGTGTCATTAATTACTGAGTAAATTAATTGTGTAATTTATTACTGAGTAAATTTACTGACCGTAATTATGGTCTCGTACGCCAGATAGCCAACCAAACACACCCCATGTTCCTGTACCACAGTTATCCGACCACATCATATTCAAGATATGTATAGTCTGCTCCATGTAGTGTATCTTGTTTATCATTACCACTGTGCTATCACAATACAACTATTACCTGTCAATCCCCCCCAAAAAATCTTTAAGACCGCTCACACAAACATTTAAATTGAAATGAATTAGCTAAAATTCTAAACGTATTTGCACTAGCCAGTGATGGCCGTATGTAATTACTACATAAGGGGAACACTGCAGCTATGGTGGCCAATCCCGGGATTTAGGGCCAAAAATGGCCGGGATTCAATCCCGGGATTGGAAGCTCCAATCCCGGGGATTGAGGGATCAGCGTTGAGCGTCCACAGGACGCTCAGACTCTGCCTGGCTTCCTCCTTCCGGGTCCCCAGCGCAGCGTGAGAGGTCACGCTGCGCTGTCAGCCGCTGCTGGGAGCCGCCAGCAGCGTTCAAAAGATGTTCCCCTCCCGCTCGCCTGCCCCCGGTATTTGGTGAGTTATATGTGCAGGGCGAGGGGGTGGACACCTAGTTAAGAGCCGAAACCCGGGATTGAAAAAATGGTCCGGGATTGGCCTCCCTAACTGCAGCATGTAAGACCATTTAGGAAACTTTTTTTTTTTTGGCTTTGTCAGCAAATCATGAAGGTTGGCTTCCCCCTGGAGTGCTGCTTTACACACAGTGACACGTGAAATGCAATCATATTTCATATACCGTGCTTAACCATCAGTTGCACTTTCAATAGTGGGAATTCCATGAATGACGCTCCATTGATCCCAGTACTTTCACTTTCTGTGAATGCAAATTAATGTGGCATGAATCATTGAGAAAAAGGATCCTCTAATACAAGTGCTTAATGGGTATGGGGACACTAAACCCAATGTGTGCCACTCATACCAGTTTATATGTTTAACTAGCATTACAAAATGCTTGTAAAATTGTCTATTGATGCCAGGTGTCAGTGTTCTCCTAAATCAGTGGTTCTCAGACTGTGTGCTGTGGCACCCTGCGGTGCTGCAATACACTTGCAGGGGTGCCTTGAATTGGTGGTCCGGGACCAATTCAAATTATTTATGGTCCATGTAACAGGCCAAAGCCAGTGCTGGTGGCTGTCAGTCATAAAATATGTGGACAAACAGAAGCAAATCTTGTCCCTCACCACACAACTGAATCTAAGGATGACATATTATAAACACAATTTATTTAATTTAATATTTATTTTAAAATTTCTCAATAAGAAACTTTGGACTAGGGTGCCGCAAAAAAAAATTCTGATACTCTAGGGCGCCGTGATTCAAAAATGTTTCAGAACCACTGTCCTAAACTATCTTTTGATTGGCTGGCTGGATAGATATTTATCAAACTTTCTAAAGATTATTATTATTTTTCTTTTTCTAAAGATTAACCTAGTCACACTGACACTATGGACGGTATTCAAATGATATATCCCGCCTAATCTCCTTTCCAAAGTGATCCCTGTTATCGCGCATATCGCTCCCATAGTAATCTGGTTTAACTGCGTAACGTTTTGGGTGCCCTCGATACCATGGGGGTAGCAAGCTGAAACTATTATACCACACCCGTCAGCAGAAACAGAACGGGTGTTGAAGGGGGTGAAAATAATTGAATACCGCCCTATGTGGGATACTCAACTGACATTAGTAAAGCACTGATGACACAGATTCCAAACACAATGGTAACCAGCACTAGCGCATGTTGTTTGGGAAGGGTTGGGTGGAGGGGATTGATCAGCAGAGAGTGCTCCAGTTGCCCATTTCTATTTAACTTGTAGTAAGAAGTGTTCAGTCAGCCGATTCCGTTTCCATCTGCAGGTTAAAGTGCAAGTAGGTATGTTCTCTTTCTCCACATTAGTTTACATCCTGTTGCTTATATTAAAAATTCTGTGACAGTTGCTTGATTTGGAAGTATTTTATTAATAGGGATTTAGTTTTGTAGAATATTATTTTTCTTAATCTCCCTTCATCGGACATACAAATTTACCTTGAAAACGCTCTATTTCAAGATGCAAAGAACTGGTCCAGTCCTTGAGCTGTAAATATCTCTGGTCAATAAAGAGGTAAATATAATTTTTACATGTATAAAGCAATGTTGATTTGTATTTTACATCCACTACGCAGAAGTAGTGCTCTGTGTGCAGTGAGGTAAGGTAGATGGTTCTTCAAGAAGGAGCACAGTTTCTCCTGATTCAGCATTTATAGTAATTCTATTAGAAATTTGAGTTTGATTTGAACTGAATATGCTCTGTAGCATTGGTTTGTCTTCTGAATGCCTTAAAGTAACTGTATTACATTGCCTGACACCCATTATATCTTCCCCAATACTGACTCCTGTGTAATAAATATCTGCAGGATTCCGGGTTACGGTTCCACTATGTCGCTGCAGGAGAGCGAGGAAAGCCACTCATGTTACTGCTTCATGGTTTTCCGGAATTCTGGTAAGTAGAAAAATCTTCAAATCTTATAATAGAGTTTAAATGTCTCTGATACCTCTTTTCCCTCTAAAACCCAGGTCTGACCCGGGTAACTGAACACCGTTTCAAGCTCTTTCCCACCAGTTTAAATACAAAAGTCAGAGGATATTTGCACTGCACCCAAAGTATAAAAATTCACGTTCATGGACTCCTTTCCCAAAAACACCTTTTAAAAAGTTCACTTATTAGCACACTTCAAATGGAGAAAGTCAATGAAGATAGCGCTGCACCAATAATATCAGAATTCACAGCAAAGGACTTCCTTTCCCGATACACCTTGAAAACTCTTTTTCTTTTGGAGCCAAACTTACTTTTAAATTCTCACCTGTAGGCCCATAAAGGTATCTTTTCACCCTCTGATACTGGTTGGAATTCACCCCGTCAGCCGTCACAGTACACAGTGTAGCAGCTTAACATATACACACATGAGGACATTTACATGCAAGTTCTGCCCCGCATTCACATAATGGTATCTTTAGCAGGTCTTCTTAGTGTCCCCAGTAAAAGCAATAGCCATAGCAGGACGTTCAATAAAAAATGTCTTTATATAAAAAATATACACATCATATAAAATCACAAAAAATCCTGCATGAGCACAGTCCAACAGGTGGAATACAGGAGTAGAGAAGTGCAGCAGTTGTTTATTACCAAAGACCTGCCCGGCTTCAGACTCGGGGACCCAGGTAACAGTCAGCGGTGATCAAATCAAAGTTATTTTTCCACTCAGCCATGACCCAGGTAGACCGGGGTAATTGCAGCAGTGGAAAAGAGGTAGAATTCAGCTCCTTATAATATTAAAAATAAATTCAGCATTATTATATTGTTAACTGACGAAATGGCAGATAGGTGGTTACAGATAGGCAGATAGTCCTTAGGATGAGGCCACGCTGGCATTTTTTATGCTGTGTAAGTTCAACCCACACAAACTCTGCATAGATTTGTAGCACAGGGGTCCAATGAGCAACTTAATCGCTGGTGCAGCTTTTTAAGTGCCATTTGCAAGTGCAAAAAACGTTCATGTCAACTGGTTTTCCATAAACATCTTTATTATTGCAGACTAATACCCCTTTTCCACTACCTTTAAAAACACGGGTAAATGCGCGGGGGTGCACATTTACCCATGTTTTTTCCTAGTGGAAACGCCCCCCCCCCCCCCCCCCGGCAAATTCCCGGATCAAGTGATCCGGGAATCCTACCCGGGTATCTTGCCGAGTTGAACACAGTAATTTTCAGATCTCTCCAGAGATGTTCAATCGGATTCAAGTCTGGGCTCTGGCTTGGCCACTCAAGGACATTAGATACTTCAACAATGGTAGCAACCAACGCTACCACTCCTGTTATAAAACTCTATATAAATGTATATAAGATATATAAATAGTCACACTCTTATGAGTACTATAATCCACCGTAGCTGCACGTAGTTTAGGGTTTGGTTAGAACCCCTATTAGGCAAACATAAAAAAAAAACAGATACGTAATTACTGCGCTTGTGGAGACCTATTTCTCATAGGCTTGTATTATATCTAAAAAAAAAATAGCTAATGGTCCTCAAAATTAATGAATATTAAGAAGGCCCATATTTTATAATATCGCATTTAATAAAAATCACATTCAAACATGTATATCAAAATACGGCTGTAACATAACAAAATGTGGAAAAAAGTGAAGCGCTGTGAATACTTCCTGGATGCACGGTATATAACATGAGTGTTTCCATATTTCTTAAGTGTAAAACATCTATGTGATACCACCAGGGGTTAAAGTGAGCCGGAAAGGGGCGGAACTGCATTCCGTCAGTTCCACTTGGAGACGGTATGTATAGGGTGCGCCACTGCTGTGGGCATTACATGTATTATGGGGTGCTACTGCTGCAGGCATTATGTGTATTATGGGGTGCTACTGCTGTGGGCATTAAGTGTATTAGGGGTGCTACTACTGTGGGCTCTGTGTATAAGGGACACTAATGTGTGTCATAACATGAATAAGGGACACTACTATGTGGTGTAATGTGAATAAGATTGTGCTACTGTGTGGCATAATTTTAATTGGAGATACTATTGTGTGACCACGCCTCTTTCTTTTCGAGACCATGCCCCTTTTTGGGGGGCGCGTGCAATACCTTTATTGAATGGGCGCCGGGGGGAGGGAGTGTAAGTTCCATCACCTCTCTAGGACCACTTTAAGCACTGGATACCACCATTAGGAAATAATATGTGGACTGTTTCCAAACTGAATAAACGTACTTCAGAATGCCTTTCCATAAATGTAATGGCAGCTCTCCTAGCCTCCCTATAGAGTCTGACAACCTCTCTGAAACAGGACCAGGCATAAAGCAGTGGGTGGAAACCAGTATGATGATGTGATTGGTGTCATCACACTGTGGTGAGCTTTGTGTTAGTGGCACCATTTACACCATCCTGCCCTTGACTTCATGTTGCGCAGTCTCCTAAGGGGAGCTCTGAAAATAGCACTGATTCAAAGTGTTCTTAATACTCAGTCGAATATATGATGATTTACATACCATAGTTACTCATTTTCCAGTTGTCCTGTGAAAAATAACATTTAAGCTTGTACTGTTGTCTGCAGCTCTATAGGTTGTGCCAAATGGGCGCTGTAAGGCAGAAAAACACTTTCATATCAATTGTTTCATACTGACACAAATCAGACAAATCTTTGCCTATGCACAACTGAATGGCTAAGCTTCCTACTTGCCTAGGCAAGTCTCCTGATTATAGCAAACCCCCCTGACCTGGCCGCCCACTTAGCGAGTGAAGTGGGTGGTCCTGTCAGCCGATAACGTGCTTCTCGCTGAATCTCGTCATCGTAGCCACGGACGATGCTGTATAATGCCGGCATTATAGGGCAGGAGGCGTGGCTACGGGGAACTGGTTGTGGCAACCACACCCCGTGCAGTCTCATTTGCATAGCCCCACCTCCTGTCATGCGACATGCACCCACCCTGCTTTCCTTCTGGTGTGACCTGGCTGCTCTCTCCCGGAAGTCGGCAATGCTGAACTTGCGTGCAACTCACCATCAGGCTCTATGAATGCTATGCTAGCGCCTATCTAGCTAGAAATGAGTGTTGTTCAATGTGCCTGTCTAATATTAGGCAGTAACGTTTTTTTGGTGGGTGCTTCAATATTGTTGTAACATACAGGAGTAATAAGATACAAGCCCGTTATATTGTAGTCCAGTGGTTTAAACTCTGGGCCTGATTCATGTTTGTAGGTAAAGCAAAAAAGCAAGCAACTGGGCAAAACCATGTTGCACTGCCGGTGGGGCAGATATAACATGTGCAGAAAGATTTAGCTTTGGGTGGAGTGTGTTCAAACTGAAATCAAAATTGCAGTGTTAAAAAATAAAGCTGTATAACATTTGTGGGCTGCATTCAAAAGCAGACAGAATTTACCCTGCACAGAAACAATATAAATGTATATGCTCCCATGCATGCAGTGGCGGATTTACCGCTAGGCAACATAGGCACGCGCTTAGGGCCCCATGAGTCCTTCGAGCCGGCCCGGCACCAGCAGGCTGTCAGCACACATTGATTGGGAGCCGGTACCAGCTCACGCCCACAGTCTGCAGTGCTCTGTTTGTAGTAGTGGGCTCCTCCTCTCCTGCACAAGGGCAAACGTGACCTTCATGGAGAGTGGGAGAGCGGAGTGGTGGCAGCCAGGTCACCTGCCCGCCTCCACTGGTGCTTCGGTCCATGCTGTGCCTGGTCCCTCCCTCGTAAATACCAGCCTGCATTGGGGCACACATACATGACGACACCACCGCACCGCTTCCCTGGACTTTATCGCCCCACCATCACACACACAAACAAAACAACAGCCACTGCTGATGTTTCTCTCCCACCCGACCCCCTGCTGTCTGGAAATCGAAGCTGTGGACATAGCAACCCTCACCACGAAAGCTGAGTCCAGGAATGATAGCAACCCCATATACCCGCCCCTGAACAACTCCGCAGGCTCACCCTCGCCCCCCACTTACCACAGATGGCGCAGGGCAGGCTCAGCTTTTCCGGGTCTTCACCAAGTGTGCGGCTACCTGCGCGGTCTTCATCTACACGCTCCATTCCCTCTCCAGTGTCCAGGCATGGGGTAAGAGCCTGGGGATGTGGCTGTGCTTCACACCTCTAATATATGCATGAATAGTAAGAGTGCAAGCAGCCATGGGCACAGAGGGAGAGCACAGTGCACTAAGGTGTACTAAGTGGCTGCTACTATTAAGGTGGGACTAGAAGTTCCAGTATGGATGCATGCACTGCCAGCTTCTAATTGTAAAATAAAAGGTGTGCCTGTCACTGTGTTAAATTGAATTATGCTATGTGGCCTCACAGGAGCACCATGACACCTGCATTGACAGACCTGCCCTAACCCCCCCCCCCCCGCACTGACAGCCCTGTCCTACCCCCCCTCCCCTGTATTAATACCCTCCCACTCCGTCTGCACTCACAGCCTTATCCCAATACCCCCCCCCCCCCCCCCGTCTGCACTGAGAGCACTGTCCCTATACCCCCCCTCCATCTGCATTCACAGTCTTGTCCCAATAACTCCCTCTCTGCACTCTCAACCCTGTCCTAACCCCCCCCCCTCTCAGCACTCACAGCCCTGTCCTAATACCTCCCTCTCTGCACTCACAACCCTGTCCTAATACCCCCTCTCTGCACTTACAGCCTTGTCTTAATACCCCCTCTCTGCACGCACAGCCCTGTCCTATCCTAATACCCCCTCTCTGCACTCACAGCCATGTCCTAATACCCCCTCTCTGCACTCACAGCCCTGTCCTAATACCCCCTCTCTGCACTCACAGCCCTGTCCTAATACCCCCTCTCTGCACTCACAGCCCTGTCCTAATACCCCCTCTCTGCACTCACAGCCCTGTCCTAATACCCCCTCTCTGCACTCACAGCCCTGTCCTAATGCCCCCTCTCTGCACTCACAGCCCTGTCCTAATACCCACTCTCTGCACTTACAATCCTGTCCTAATACCCCGTCTCTGCACTCACAGCCCTGTCCTAATACCCCCTCTCTGCACTCACAGCCCTGTCCTAATAACACCTCTCTGCACTCACAGCCCTGTCCTAATGCCCCCTCTCTGCACTCACAGCCCTGTCCTAATACCCCCCTCTCTGCACTCACAGCCCTGTCCTAATACCCCCTCTCTGCACTCACAGCCCTGTCCTAATACCCCCTCTCTGCACTCACAGCCCTGTCCTAATACCCCCTCTCTGCACTCACAGCCCTGTCCTAATACCCCTCTCTGCACTCACAGCCCAGTCCTAATACCACCTCTGTGCACTCACAGCCCTGTCCTAATACCCCCTCCATGCACTCACAGCCCTGTCATAATACCCCCTCTCTGCACTCACAGCCCTGTCCTAATACCCCCTCTCTGCACTCACAGCCCTGTCCTAATACCCCCTCTCTGCACTCACAGCCCTGTCCTAATACCCCCTCTCTGCACTCACAGCCCTGTCCTAATACCCCCTCTCTGCACTCACAGCCCTGTCCTAAACCCCCCTCCCCACCTCAGCACTCACAGCCCTGTCATAATATCTCCCTCTCTGCAATGACCGCCCTGTCCTCATACCCTCCTCTATGTACTCACAACAACCCTGTCCTAATACAGGATGTAGCAGTGGTGGAACTAGTGAGCGGTGGGCCCAGGTGCGACAAAATGCTTTGGGCCCCCTTCCCCCCCTCATCCCATCCAAGTCCACCCCCTCACCCCTGGAGAGGATCTGATGAGGGGGACCTGCTCAGGGCCAGAGAAATGGATACCTAGCAACAGTGCCGTAACTAGACATTTTAGTGCTGTGTGCAAGAAACGGCATCGGAGCCCCACCCCTGCATGCAAAACAGGGGCAGGCGCAAAAATACATAGGGGTGTGGCTTCATGGGGAAGGGGTGTGGCCACAAAATAATACCAATTCATAAAACGGTGCACAGTAGTCTCCATTATTCAAATTACGCCGCACAGTAGCACCACTACACCAGGTAGAGACCCTTTTACACCTTACGGCGGACAGATTCCCCTTTTTACACATTACGGCAGACAGCGTCCCCTTTTTATAAATTGCGGCAGACAGCGTCCCCTCTTTACACATTAAGTCAGACAGCATCCCCCTTTTTACACATAACGGCAGACAGCGTGCCCTTTTTACACATAACAGCAGACAGCGTCCCCTTTTTACACATTACAGCAGACAGCGTGCCTTTGTTACACATTACGGCAGACAGCGTCCCCTTTTTACAAATTACGGCAGACAGCGTGCCCTTGTTACACATTACGGCAGACAGCGTGCCCTTGTTACACATTACGGCAGACAGCGTGCCCTTGTTACACATTACGGCAGACAGCGTGCCCTTGTTACACATTACGGCAGACAGCGTGCCCTTGTTACACATTACGGCAGACAGCGTGCCCTTGTTACACATTACGGCAGACAGCGTGCCCTTGTTACACATTACGGCAGACAGCGTGCCCTTGTTACACATTACGGCAGACAGCGTGCCCTTGTTACACATTACGGCAGACAGCGTGCCCTTGTTACACATTACGGCAGACAGCGTGCCCTTGTTACACATTACGGCAGACAGCGTGCCCTTGTTACACATTACGGCAGACAGCGTGCCCTTTTTACACATTACGGCAGACAGCGTGCCCTTGTTACACATTACGGCAGACAGCATCCCCTTTTTACACATTATGGCAGGCAGATTCCCCCTTTTTACACATTACGGCAGACAGTCCCCCTTTTTGCACAGAAAGAAAGAAAGAAAAAGAAAGAAAGAATTATACTTACTGTCTCCGCTGGCTCAGGCTCCACGGTGCAGCTTCTAGCAGAGATCACGATTCCCGGGCAGGAGAGGAGGCGGCGGAGGGAGGTGGAGGAGGGAGCCGCAGCAGCGCTGTGTTATTGGTGGAGGCGCTGCTGCTGCTGTCCCAGTCCTTCACCATAGGCTGTTCTCCGCCGCTGTGAATGCTGGGATGCGCTTCACAGCGGCGGAAGACAGCCTATAGTGAAGCAGAGGGACAGCAGAAGCAGCGCCTCAACCAATAAAACAGCGCTGCTGCGGCACCCTCCTCCACCTCCCTCCTCCTCCTTCCCCCCGTGTCCGCTGCGCTCCTCTCCTCTCCGGGCGGCTGTGCGCTGCGAGCAGCGGTTGCCCGCAGCACACAGCGGCATGTAATGTGTCAGTTTGACTCATTACATGCTTTGGGCCCCTGGACAGTGGCGGGCCCCAGTGCAACTCACTGGTTGCACTGGCGGTAGTTCCGCCTCTGGGATGTAGTTATGTGACCGGTGGTGGCAAGACCGCCGGTCACTATTCCGCTGCCAGGATCCCACTCACTTAAAAGCCTGACAGTCGGCATGCCGGCTGACAGGAACTATTCCCACTCGTGGATGTCCACAACACCCATAGAGCGGGAATAGAACCCGTGGCGAGCGCCGCGAGCCACCGAGCTCGCTGCATGGCGTCAGGATCCCGGCGTCGGTGTGGTGACCGGCGGGATCCCAAACACCAATCACACGAGACCAAACCCCTAATACTCCCCCCTTTGAATTCACAGCCCTGTGTTAACCCCCCCGCCCTGCACTCACAACCTTGTCATAATATCCCCCTTTATGCACGGACAGCCATGTCCTAATACCCCTCTCTCTGCACTCACAGCCCTGTCCTAATACCCCTTTCTCTGCACTCACAGCCATGTCCTTATTCCCCCACTCATGGCCCTGTACTAATAGCCCCCTCATACACTGACTAAAGGGTGCTTTATAATTGCAATATATTATTTCATAGCAGTAGCTGTAGAGATCGATGCACACACCCCTTACTGCGAGCAAGATTGCAAAGGCAGTTTGACATATGCGCAGTCTGCCAGCAATCGCTCACTTGCGTAAACATCGGCTGCAGCATGGAATCATGAATTAGACCCATATACTGTAGTGTTATGGATTGTTTGAGGAAGGGGGCCCCAAATCGGTGTCTTGCTTAGGGCCCCGTGAGGTCTAAATCTGCCTCTGCCTGCATGACAACAATGGTTTGTTCCAGACACAAAGGGGGTCATTCCGAGTTGTCGCTCGCTAGCTGCTTTTAGCAGCATTGCACACGCTAGGCCGCGCGCCCCGGGAATGTATCTTAGCTTAGCAGAATAGCGAACGAAAGATTAGCAGAATTGCGAATAGAAAATTCTTAGCAGTTTCTGAGTAGCTCCAGACCTACTCACAGATTGCGATCAGCTCAGGCCGTTTCGTTCCTGGTTTGACGTCACAAACACGCCCTGCATTCGGCCAGCCACTCCCCCGTTTCTTCAGACACTCCCGCATTTTATCCTGACACGCCTGCGTTTTTCCGCATACTCCCAGAAAACGGCCAGTTTCCGCCCAGAAACACCCACTTCCTGTCAATCACACTCCGTTCACTCTGTGTACCAACGCCTTATACACCCAAGGAGATAGATATAGAAATATACACTTGGCGCTGTCACCTACAATGTGAAAAGCCGCTGGTCTCGGGACACTGATCCCAGTTATCCCAAAAGTTAAAGAAACCAAACAAAGAATGAGACAGTACTATTTACGTTGTATATAAAAAGTAACCTTTACTTTATATTTTATGCAAAGTACATATATAAATCTTACACATATAAATATAAATACTATGATACCGGCCAGTATCAATTTATCTAAAATATACAATGTATTAAGACCAATTCCACATTAAGAAAATTTATCCAATTTTATCCAGCTGAAATAACCGATATCTTGTAACTCTATAGATCTCTTAATGAGGCTCTAAGATAAGATAGTCTATACTCTTAATATAGCATGATATGCGTAATTAGTAAGCAGCTGTTAGTTGGAAATCAGCTGTTATTTCTTTTAGTCAAGTAGATGTATAGATATAAACTTCTGTTAGGTTAAATACCGTCCATAAATCATACCAAGCTCAATATTATGATGTGTTGAATCACTGAGGAAGCCACCAAAGCCGGAGGGTAGGCGGAGAAACGCGTTTGGAACACTCTCTGTGGATAAAACCACAACACGTTTTGCTGCTGCGGCTGACGGAAGCGCCACGATCAGCATAGGCTGTGCTAAGGAGAGCCGGGATTCCCTGTGACCGCTATCACGCTGCACGCCGCAGCTGCGGCTGTTTGAAGTGGGCATCAGGATATGCTGCACTAAGGAGTTAAACTACACACCGGAGAGGGGGACACGGACCCCAGTCACCATTGCCTATTGCTGGAGAGGCTGCTTCACCCACAAGCACTGTGAGGAGAGGTATCAAATAGAGTACATAGTATATTGTACTCGTGGTGAAGTGTGGACTTTCAGTTTTTAGATTCTTATATTCATTTGCTTTTTAGCATGACAGCTGACTGCATTTAAACAGCGATAAATGTTCAACATCATAATATTGAGCTTGGTATGATTTATGGACGGTATTTAACCTAACAGAAGTTTATATCTATACATCTACTTGACTAAAAGAAATAACAGCTGATTTCCAACTAACAGCTGCATCATCAATTACAATTATAGTGCACTAATAAACAGTTTGCTTGAACTAATGGACATATCTATTTGTTTCAAAATCTGATTTGCCTGACTAACATCTGCATGTGGAGCTTCTGAAAGACTTACCTGCTTACTAATTACGCATATCATGCTATAGTAAGAGTATAGATTATCTTATCTTAGAGCCTCATTAAGAGATCTATAGAGTTACAAGATATCGGTTATTTCAGCTGGATAAAATTGGATAATTTTTCTTAATGTGGAATTGGTCTTAATACATTGTATATTTTAGATAAATTGATACTGGCCGGTATCATAGTATTTATATTTATATGTGTAAGATTTATATATGTACTTTGCATAAAATATAAAGTAAAGGTTACTTTTTATATACAACGTGAATAGCGCTGTCTCATTCTTTGTTTGGTTGCCTTATACACCCGGTGCAGCAACGCCATAAAAAGGGATGTGGTTTCACGGGAGGGGAGGGGCTTCAATTCCCAACCCCCGTTTTTGCGTCACTTGGGGGGTTCGGGAGGTGAGTGCTGCCTCTCGTGGAGTGCTTTATGTGCAGTGCCAGCTCCTGCTCAGTGACAGGAGCTGAGTGCTGCACATAATGTAACAGTGCAGCACTCTGCTCCTGTCACTGAGCAGGAGCAGGCAATTTGGTGTCACCCCTCGGCGGGTGGCATCCAGTTGCGGGCCGCACCCCCATTGTGACGCCACTGCCTGTGTAATTTATTAGTGTTCTGGTTAAAAGAGATAGGGCTCCGTTTATTCATGAAAAAGAAAAGCAGCAAAATTTTTCATTTAGTATGATTGTGATACAAAAGAGAATGCAGCTTGTATTCAGCAATACTTACCTCTCCTGCAATGTCCAGCGCTTTCTCTCCTCTCATCGGTGTCCACTGCTCTCCTGCTGGCAACAGGTTGCTAAGTCATGCGCCACATCTAGTGCATGACTCCTTCACCTGGTGCGCACCCAGCAGTGCCCAGAAAGCTTCACTGAAGCCACAAAGGTAGCGCTTGTCCCCCATTGCCGGCAGTAGGGACCATACCACTCTCGACATCTGTATCTGGCAAGAGTGGTACAGAGGCCAACAGCAGTAAACTTAGTTTACCACTGTTTGATGAATACTGAGAGGAAGACATAACCCCTGTAGCGAGTGCTAATTGGGTTATGCATTGCTGATAAATGGGCCCCATAGTATGATAAGCCTAATTAAACCTATGTAAACATATATTTACCATAACCTTCCAACTTCTATTACTTTATGGCCGGGACATCCCTGTGCGGCAAAGCCGTGCCCATCCAAAAAGGGTGCGTGGCCTCAGTTAAAATAGGGCATGGCTTTGCAGGGATGTCCTGTCTGCTTTCCATGCCCCCATTTTCGTCACTGCCCCCAGCCTAGACGCTGTGTGCATGCGTACAGCGTCTATTCACCTCTGCTGTACAGTACAGCGGTGACTGACAGGAGCCTCCCAACTGCCCGCCCTCCCTCCCCCTCACTGCGGGACACTGCAGCCCGCGGGTGGAAGAGCGGGACAGTCCCACAAAAACAGGACTGTCCCGCGAAAGTCGGGACAGTTGGGAGGTATGTCTTAGCCAGCATCATATTACATTACCCCAGATACAGTTCTTCTTGAGGGTTGCACACAGAGGTTAAAGTGGTGGGGAACGAGGTGGAACGGAGTTCCACCACCTGTAATCATAGTGGGAACTAGTTCCACCACCTCTATTGCCCTGCACAGTAATTCCAACAGAAAAACTTGCTCCATCATCTACATCATTAGATGATACTGATAAGCTGCAGCCACCTCCTTCTTACGCAGATCCTGGTGGCTCCATGGTCCTCCTCCATTTACAGCCTACTCTTCCTGGTGATCACAAATGCTGTGTCCGTTGGACAGCATTCATCCCCTCTTCAGGTCCAAGTGGCTCCATTTTCTAGCACGGCGTATGTTATTTCATGCTGTCACTACTGCTGGAGTGAAGAGGAGCAGGCTCTGTGCATCTTGAAGACAAGATGAGAGGGGGCTGGAGGGACAAGAGAGTGGGGAAGCTGTGTATAAGGGGTACTACTGTGGGCAATATGTATATAAGCAGCACTACTGTGGTCATTATGTGTAAGGGGCACTACAATTGTGGGCATTATGTGTAAGGGGCACTACAACTGTAGCCATTATGTGTAAGGGACACTACTACTGTGGGAATTGTCTATAAAGGGCACTACTGTGGGTATTGTATATTAGGGGCACTACAGTGTGGCATAACATGTATAGAGGGTAACATAGTGTAGTGTAATGTGAATAAAGGGCACTACTAAGTGACATAACTTGAATAAGGGGAATTACTATGTGATGTAATATGAATCATGGGCATTACATGCGGTGTAATGTGAATAAGATTGTGCCCCTGTGTGGTGTAATTTGAATTGGGGGAATTGTGGGTACTATTATGTGACCATGCTGTTACTTTGTGAAATCAAATGCCCATTATAAAGTATGGTATTTAGGGTGCTAATTTACAGTCATCAAGTCTTTTAAGGTGATAAATCTACTAAAATTATTTTTGGCATATAATTCCGCCTGCTGTATGATTTCACCTAACCACCCCATGCTTACCTTATAACCACTGTTTAATGATGGCCACCACAGCTGCTGCCTCTGTGCTGTTTTCATGTTCAGGGTGTTATAACTGAAGCATTCCTGAATTCCTGGCTTCCAGCTTCAGTGTGCTTGCCGACACCTAAAACTGATTATATTGTGCTGTGCTATGATTGGATGATGTTGTATAGCTCACATCATAATGTGCTATAACAATATAGCACATTATAATGAACTATTGATGGCAGGAGAGCGAGAATAATGCACCACCCTAGAACTCTATCAGAAACTGTAACTACAACAGCTGAATGGCAGGATTGGGTGCAGTGCAGACCCTGCAGATGTAGTCGTCAGCCCCAGATAGCAGGTCCATTGTTTGGATATCATCCAATACTACAATACAGTAGTGTCTTACAGGTATAATACATAGAAATTGGATTTTAATGAAGAATAATATGGATTTTTATAGAGATCACTTACAAGTCTGAAATCTAGAAACCAAGCATTCAGCACTCCACAAATCTGTGCTGCCTTGGGAAAAGCAGGATAGTGCGTTCCTGTAGGCTTGTCGACATTTACTAAGAAGTGTTGAACAATATTCTTCAACTCCTAAATATACAGTATAAGTAAATGGATTGGAATTACATGGATGGTGAACGGTCTGACTTCCTATAATGTGTTAAAAAGAAATCTATGCAGAAGGCAGAACTCCAGATTTCAGCAGTTTGCTGCAGAAACGTCTGTTCTAATTGATGTGATATTCTGTGTGACTGTGTCACATCCGCTCTGCTGCACATCACTGAGATTCTGCCCCAGTAACAGCTTCTTCAGTGCTCAGCAAACACTGAAAATGGCATCTGAAGATCTGATGTGTTTTCTTCTTGTGGGTTTGCTTTTACAAAACTTAAATGTTATCAGACACATTTCACCACATACTAACTTCAAAGGAGAACTCTATCTTCATTAAAAATGTAAATGTACTAACCCTCCGTACTGTCCATACAGTGAGGTATACTGTATGTGATGATGTGTGACCAGAGCCGTAACTTGGTATGTGCTAAGTGTGCCTTGCACACAGCGCACTTGCGGTGGGAGCGCATTGTGCGATGTGTGCTCCTGACTGGCCACCCTGTCAGTGATTGCTGCTGGCCCTTTTTTTTTTCTTTTTTTTATGGAGATCAGCAGCAGTACTGCTGCGCTGTCTCCACGATTTGCTGGTAAATTGGCCCCATCCTATCCTTGGTGGCCGTGCTCCCCCTCCCTACACTGGCCGATTCAGGAATAAAGTTGCTGGGTGCCGCGGCTGCCGTCCACTATGAAATAACCCAGCAACATGCAGCACAGTAAGGGCTGAAACACACTACCCGGCTTTTGTCGGCCGGGAAAAAGCCGCAGGGCACTATATAAAAGTGACCCACTTAGACATCAGTCAGAGTGGGTTTCTGGCATTCGGGGAAAGGGGGCCCATGTGCAAACATGGGTCCCCTTTCAGTGCGTGGCTCGGCTCTCCGTTTTTTTATTTTATTCAAGTACGTGGATTACAAATGGATGCTACGAGGAGCCTGGGACCCTGGATCTGGTGAGTAGAATTTATTCAACAGGTACCCCATGGATTCTACTGGAGAAGAGGACAGACCCTCGTGTGAACATAAGGTAAGTATGTATGTATGTTTGTGTGGATGCATGTAATAAAACTTTACTTTCAAGGTGTGTGTGTCTTGTCTTTTTTTGGGTATTTTTTTAGTAGTAGTACTACAGGTACCAGCGGGCCCGTTTTTCCGCCGCATGCTGGTACTTGTGGTTCTCCAAGTACCAGCATGCGGGGGAGGCTTGCTGGGCTTTGTAGTACTGCTACTAAAAACAATATCTTTTCATTTTCACAAAAGGCTATCAGCCCCCCATCCGCAGCCAATTGGATGGGGGGGACAGCCTCGGGCTTCACCCCTGGCCCTTGGGTGGCTGGGGGGGGGGGACCCCTTGATTGAAGGGGTCCCCACTCCCCCAGGGTACCCCGGCCAGGGGTGACTAGTTGGATTTTTGATGCCACGGCCGCAGGGCACTATATAAAAGTGACCCCCGGCTGTGGCATTATCTGTCCAGCTAGTGGAGCCCGGTGCTGGTTTTAAAAATACGGGGGACCCCTACTCTTTTTGTCCCCCGTATTTTTGGAACCAGGACCAGGCGCAGAGCCCGATGCTGGTTGCTTAAATATGGGGGAACCCCTGTCAATTTTCCCCCCATATTTCTGCAACCAGGATCGGCTCAAAGAGCCCGAGGCTGGTTATGCTTAGGAGGGGGGACCCCACGCAATTTTTTTAAAGAAAATAACCACTTTCCCACCCCTTCCCACTGATATACATGCACGGATCTCATGGATCCCTGCATGCCTATACAATCACGGATTAAAAAAGCAGGTCTGTTTTTTTTTAGCACTTTTTTACGAGTTGTAATTTGTCACGGCAGTATTTGTTTGTTTTTTGCTTTGCACTTCTTAGTAAATTACCGAGATTCATACTTAAACAGCCGCGTTTTGACCGATGGTGTATTCATTCGTATTTTTTTTGTTGGACTTCCAAAAAATTACGAATGCCCTCATCACTGCCGTGATTATTGCTTAGTAAATTACCGAGATGACACTTTGATGAAAAAACGGCATCTCGGTCAAAATCGGGACCTTAGTAAATATACCCCACTGTCTGCCGTAATGTGTAAAAAGGGGACGCTGTATTCCGTGATGTGTAAAAAGGGGACGCTGTCTGCCGTAATGTGTAAAAAGGGGACGCTGTCTGCCGTAATGTGTAAAAAGGGGACGCTGTCTGCCGTAATGTGTAAAAAGGGGACGCTGTCTGCCGTAATGTGTAAAAAAGGTGACACTGTCTGCCATAATGTGTAAAAAGGTGACACTGTCTGCTGTAATGTGTAAAAAGGGGATGCTGTCTGCTGTAATGTGTAAAAAAGGGGGACTGGCTGCCGTAATGTGTAAAAAGGTGACGCTGTCCGCCGTAATGTGTAAAAAGGTGACACTGTCTGCCGTAATGTGTAAAAAGGGGACGCTGTCTGCCGTAATGTGTAAAAAGGGGACGCTGTCTGCTGTAATGTGTAAAAAAGGGGGACTGGCTGCCGTAATGTGTAAAAAGGTGACGCTGTCCGCCGTAATGTGTAAAAAAGGTGACGCTGTCCGCCGTAATGTGTAAAAAGTGGACACTGTCTGCTGTAATGTGTAAAAAAGGGGGACTGGCTGCCGTAATGTGTAAAAAGGTGACGCTGTCCGCCGTAATATGTAAAAAGGGGACGCTGTCTGCCGTAATGTGTAAAAAGGGGATGCTGTCTGCCGTAATGTGTAAAAAAGGTGACGCTGTCTGCCGTAATGTGTAAAAAGGGGACACTGTCTGCTGTAATGTGTAAAAAGGGTACGCTGCCTGCCGTAATGTGTAAAAGGGGCTCTCCTGGTGTAGTGGCGCTACGGTGCGGCATAATTTGTCTAATGGAGACTACTGTGCACCGTAATGTGAATTGGTATTATTTTGTGGTCACACCCCTTCCCCATGAAGCCACGCCCCTATATGTTTTGCGCGTGCCTGCGACACACACTGCCCCTATTTTACATAAGTGGGGGGGGGGGGCGCTGATGCCATTTCTTGCACACAGCGCTAAAATGTCTAGTTACGGCACTGTGTGTGACCCACCTAGCTCTCAGTACATTTGCCTGTATATCTTCTGCAGTATCTCACTTCTGACGGTTATGTGAAAACTGGCTTACAGGTTCTGTGGGCATAAAACCAATGCATGGTAATTACTTTATGTCATTATACTTGTGTGCCTACAATAAGGGGCTGCAGATATGGGTGTGCTAGTGTTGTCATCGCACAGAGCAACATCACGACCCCACAGCCCTGAAATGGCACCCTTAGGACACTCCAGGCAGAACTCTACTTCCCGGAGCCGTGGCACAGGGCGCGCAGCTGCCTACGATGGCATAAATAGATATTACCTGCCATATCTATCTATCTATCTATCTATCTATCTCTATAATGTAAGCAGCCCACATTCTTTCTGTATAGCTGCACAGTGAGCAGTAGAGATGAAGGGAGCCCACAGACAGCTCTCAGCGGCTGCTAGACAGACATACAGTACAGTGCGGCCCTCTTTCCCTCACATATACAGCCAGCACTTACCTGCACAGAGTCCTTTCAGCATCTGATGCTATATGACTGGATCAGAGCATGTCCAAATTGGAAGGTCTTGTGAGGCATTCCTGGTATACAGAGGTTATGTCACAACTCTTGCTGGGATATTATGGATGTTGGCCATACTTGTTGGATGCGCATACTGTATACTCCGAGCAGAGCCACAAAGTCTAAAGCGGGATACACACTATAAGATTATCTGTCCAATCTTTCTGGTTGGAAATAAAATCTGGTAATGTATAAGAGCAAATTACCATTGACCATTTGCTCCCAAACACTGGAAAACTGACAAAAATGGATGTTCAGACAAAATGATTAAATTCATTTGATTTGACCAATTTATCTGAACAAACATTATTGCCCATTTTCTGATTTCTGGGAGCAAATGGTTGATTGTCATTTGCTCCTATACATTGCCGGATTTTCGTTCCTGCCAGTTAGGATGGATAATCCTCTAATGTGTATCCAACTTAACAAATCGGTGGTGGTCAGGCTGTGCTGTGCCCAATACGCTATTTGTGACTCTCTGACTGAGTTCTTAATGTATGGGGCTGGTGAACTCACTGGGTGCCATGAAACATACTGAAGACCTGTCATCAAAAACGGGTCAGAACCAGGTGGGTAATGCTGTAATAGATGATGGGCAAAATCTGTTCAGAAGAAAGCCAAAGTCAGAACCAGGAGCAAAACCAAGGGAGAAGGCTAGTAGAATCGTCAGATGCACTGGATCAGAACACAGGTAAGTACACAGGGATCTCAAACAGAACAGCGGCTGGATAACAGGTAGTGAACCTAATATTGTGGCAGTGATAAACATTGCCAGAGCAGTTTAATTAGACTGGGCCATTTGAATTTGTTGCCACCATGACGTCAGCCAGCGACGGACTGGGGCCTCGATTCGACCCTGGCATTTGTGAACACTCGCGCGTCACAGGGGGGCGCGCTACACGATGTATGGGGGCGTGCCGCGAGTCATGGGGGCGTGGACTCGTGGCACGCCCCCATTTCCATGGAGACCATGGAACCAGAGAGCCGGAGGCTGCACTGCGCGTGGCCTTCCCGGCTCTCTGAGCGACCGATTTGGCCCACCTGCCCATCGGCCCTTTTGGCATGTGCCAGATGGCCAGTCCAGCCATGACATCAGCTGTCACATGACTGCAGCTACAAACATCCTGGAAAGCCAGCCACCTGCATCTAAGCTTGAAATAAGCAGAGAGACTGGCCCCGGCGAACCAAGCCATGGGAGCAGAGCTAAGGCTGACTACTGATGCGGGTGCTGGACTGCAGAAGTCCGGCTCCCACCCATGACAGAGCCGCAGCTGCCTGAGTGAGACCAGAGCCACCAGACCCAGTAAAGAGAACATGGACTCCGACGCACTGTGACAGGGCCAAGGAAGAACAAATGTTGAACCAGTGACAGGGTCATGAACACACGAGTCCCACTGATGCGTGTGTTGAGTGAAGGCTAGCCCATTTTCTCCTTCGTCCTAGAGGATGCTGGGGACTCCAACAGGACCATGGGGTATAGACGGGATCCGCAGGAGACATGGGCACACTATAAGACTTTGAAAGGGTGTGAACTGGCTCCTCCCTCTATGGTCCTCCTCCAGACCTCAGTTAGATTCTGTGCCCAGAGGAGACTGGTCACATTATAGGGGAGCTCTACTGAGTTTCTCTAAAAGACTTTTGTTAGGTTTATTTTTTTCAGGGAGCACTACTGGCAACAGGCTCCCTGCATCGTAGGACTGAGGGGAGAGAAGCAGACCTACTTCTGTGAGACTGATAGGCTCTGCTTCTTAGGCTACTGGACACCATTAGCTCCAGAGGGTCCGATCACTTGGGTCGCCTAGCTGCTCGTTCCCGGAGCCGCGCCGCCGTCCCCCTCACAGAGCCAGAAGATTGAAGACAGGTGAGTAACCGAAGCAAAGAAGACTTCGGAAGGCGGCAGAAGACTTCAGTCTTCCTGAGGTACCGCGCAGCGGTAGCGCTGCGCGCCATTGCTCCCGCTGACACAGGCACTGAATGGGTGCGGGGGGGGGGGGGGCGCCCTGGGCTGCAATATAAACTTCTTTTGGGCAATATCTGGCTAAAATAAAGTGCATAGGCACTGTTTTGAGACCCCCGCCAGTATAATTATAGCGAGGGGTCACAATTATCCCGTACTTGGACTATCTCCTGATAAAGGCGAGATCACAGGAGTAGTTGCTAAAAAGCCTTGCGCTCTCCCTGCAGGTGCTGCAACAGCATGGCTGGCTCCTAAATTTGCCAAAGTCGCAGTTGATTCCGACAACTCGGCTGTCGTTTTTGGGCATGATCCTGGACACGGAATGGCAGAGGATTTTTCTCCCATTAGAAAAAGCTCAGGAAATCCAGAACATGGTCAAGGAACTTCTGAAACCGCCAAGAGAGTCGATTCATCAATGCACTCGAGTGCTGGGGAAAATGGTGGCGGCCTACGAGGCCATTCCGTTTGGCAGGTTCCATGCAAGAACGTTTCAGTGGGACCTACTGGACAAGTGGTCAGGGTACCATCTACAGATGCACCGGAAAATAACTCTGTCCCCCAGGACCAGGGTTTCTCTCCTGTAGTGGCTCCAAAGTTCTCACCTTCTAGAAGGTCGCAGGTTCGGCATCCAAGATTGGATTCTGGTGACCACGGACGCGAGTCTCCGAGGTTGGGGAGCAGTCACACAGGGAAATCATTTCCAGGGAAAATGGTCAAGCCAGGAAGCTTGTCTGCACATAAACATTCTGGAATTAAGGGCCATCTACAACGGCCTGCTACAAGCGGAACATCTTCTTCGCGACCTGCCCGTCCTGATTCAGTCAGACAACATAACAGCCGTGGCGCACATAAACTTCCAGGGCGGGACGAAGAGCAGAGCAGCGATGGCGGAGGCCACCAGGATCCTTCGTTGGGCGGAAAAGCATGCAAGCGCTCTGTCAGCAGTCTTCATTCCAGGCGCGGACAACTGGGAAGCAGACTTCCTCAGCAGACACGATTTCCATCCAGGAGAGTGGGGTCTTCATCAAGAGGTCTTTGCAGAAGTGACAAGTTGTTGGGGACTTCCTCAAATAGACATGATGGCGTCGCGCCTCAACAAGAAGCTGCTAACATATTGTTCCAGATCGAGGGACCCTCAAGCAGTAGCGGTAGACGCTCTGGTGACACCGTGGGTGTTTCAGTCGGTCTATGTGTTCCCTCCACTTCCACTCATCCCAAAGGTGATAAGGATCATAAGAAGAACAAGGGTCCAGGCGATACTCGTTGCACAACTATGTACAATTACTGTTTGATACTTGCACTGGATTAGCAGACGATGGTAAGTCCACGGGTTGGTAGGTGCAGGAAGTTCTAGGATAAATTGGTACAGATAATGATATACAGGTAATGCGACAAGGCTTCCAGCAGGTTTTTGCTGTAATGCACGCAGGAGCACACTTGTGTATGGTGTGGCTGAGCACCACAGGAGAGCACTAACATGGGGTAATTCAGACTGCATCGCACCCCAGGAGCCCAATGAGATGCTATCAGCAACCCAGGGCTCAGGCCTGATTGACAAGCAGAGGCAGTTACGGGACAGGAGGGGGCATGTCAACGGCGTTAGAGGGGCGCTGTCCGGACAACAGAGGCGGGCCGCGACGGCTGTGTAACGTCACAGGGAGCTACTCATCAGGTACAAAATCATCGCCGCCGTGCAATGCTTTTGTACCTGTGGGGGGTGGGTGTGGTAGGGCCAGACATGCGGGGCGGACTAGCCCTGTACTGGGTGTCCCCCCGCATGTCTTTGAAACTGATCGTAGATGTGCTAAATTTAGCACATCTACGATCAGCTCTGAATTAGGCCTACAGTGCTGACAGATTTGCACAGGAACACTGAATACACTCACGCAGATCAAATCAGCAGACGGAGCTACTGACCAGGCACCTAGTGTTGAGACAAGTTGTATTGGCAATGTGCTAGTGAACTTGGGAAATTTAAATAGGACATTCAGAGCGTGAATTGGCTTGAAAGATTATGTGGAAGTTTAAGGTTTGGGGATTGGAACAGAATGATTATGTGATAAGAGGTAACATGGCAGTGACAGAGCCGCACCATATCTCCGGTAACACTGTCACATGGAATTCATGTTTGGAAGGATGTGTGGAATCTGGACTGTGGGGGCATGCCATGAGGATATATCAGACATATACAGAGCCAGTGATCACAGTAAGTTGTTAGATGTGCTAGTAGGGCCAGTCCGCCTGATATTTTTCGGTTGTGGGCACCATTCTACAATCCAGGTTCCCTACTTTGAGTTCAGTCAAGTCCAAGAGTCTGGGGAGGTGGCAGAAGAAGCTACAGTAGTATGGTCACTAGCGTATCTATAACGGGTGCTAGGTGTGTGGTGCATGTGAGCCCTTGGTCCAGGAGGGCCCCTACACCGGACACCCTGCACCCATTTAATTATACTTACTGCTCCGTTGGCCTGGCGCTCGCTGCAGAGCAGTTCAATAAATCACTTGGAAAATGTCCGTCACAGCCATTTTCCGGTGATTCACGCATGCGCAATAGAGATATCCCCAGGAAAGTGTCATGGGCTCCATGTTCCTGGAAACCTGCACATGCGCAGTAGACTCTGGCACAATGCCAGCCTTCTGCACCGCCGGAGAGATGGGTGCCTGATGGGACCCTGCTCGCGGGCCCCATCCTCTCTTAAAGTCCCTCTGAGTATGGTCCTGAACATATCATTTCTGTACACATTGGTCTCCTTAAACACTCTATTTTGTATGTAATGTAATATTATTAATTAACACTACATATGGTCTATAGCAGGCATTCCCAACCACGGTCCTCAAGGCACACCAACAGTGCAGGTTTTAGTGATATCCAGGCTTCAGCACAGATGGTTAAATCAAAATAACTGAGGTACTAATGAAGTCACCTGTGTTCAAGCCTGGATATCACTAAAACCAGGACTGTTAGTGTGCCTTGAGGACCGTGGTTGGGAAACACTGGTCTATAGTATGAGCTGCAGGACAGTTTAAAAATCAGTGGTTAAACATACCATTATAAAAACACACTATAACCAGCAGGAGACAGAACTGAGCTTTCTAAGCACACATTCACCCACCTCATGGCAAGAGGTCTGTCTTTTCTTGTTGGCAGATGCTCTTTGGACGCTTTTGCCCAGTGCACTGATACACACACAGCAGACTTGATAGGAGAAGCCTATGGACGTGTGTAAGAGCTCTGTCATGGGGTTCACTACGGCTGGCCGGCGGTCGGGCTCCCGGCGACCAGCATCCCGGCGCCGGGAGCCCGACCGCCGGCTTACCGACAGCTTGGCGAGCGCAAATGAGCCCCTTGCGGGCTCGCTGCGCTCGCCACGCTACGGGCACGGTGGCGCGCTACGCGCGCCACACTATTTTATTCTCCCTCTATGGGGGTCGTGGACCCCCACGAGGGAAAATAATTGTCGGTATGCCGGCTGTCGGGCTCCCGGCGCCGGTATACTGAGCGCCGGGAGCCCGACCGCCGGCAAACAGAAGACCACCCCTGTCATGTCCCTTATTCTGTATATTGTGGCCACCACACTAAAATCTATTATGTACTACCTCTATTCTGTTCATGATTTGAGCCTTTTGGCTGTTGTTTGCCTATGGTAAGCTATTTTATATAATTAAAAATACCATCTCTCTATTATTACTCTCTATTACATTGTTATGGATGTTTAAGCATGACCATAGTTGTTATGAAATTTTATGTCTAAGGAGCCACAAGCGCAGCGCCATCAGAGGCGTAGCTAGGGTTTTCGGAGCACAGGGCAAGATGGAAAATGGTGCCCCCCCCCAAAAAAAAAACACACACAAAAGAAAAATGGGTGTGGCCACACACCAGAAGGGGTGTGGCCACTGAAAATGGCCCACAGCGCCAGTTACATTGCCCCACAGTGCCAGATACAATGCCCCACAGTGCCGGATACATGCCCCACAGTGCCAGATACATTGCCAGATACATTGCCCCACAGTGCCAGATACATTGCCCCACAGTGCCAGATACATGCCCCACAGTGCCAGTTACATTGCCCCACAGTGCCAGTTACATTGCCCCACAGTGCCAGTTACATTGCCCCACAGTGCCGGATACATGCCCCACAGTGCCGGATACATGCCTCACAGTGCCAGTTACATTGCCCCACAGTGCCAGTTACATTGCCCCACAGTGCCAGTTACATTGCCCCACAGAGCCAGATACATGCCCCACAGTGCCAGTTACATTACCCCACAGTGCCAGTTACATTGCCCCACAGTGCCGGATACATTGCCCCACAGTGCCGGATACATTGCCCTACAGTGCCTGATACATTCCCCCACAGTGCCGGCTACATTGCCCCACAGTGCCGGATACATTGCCCCACAGTGCCGGATACATTGCCCCACAGTGCTGGATACATTGCCCCACAGTGCCGGATACATGCCCCACTGTGCCGGATACATTTGCCCCACAGTGCCGGATACATTGCCCCACAGTGCCGGATACATTGCCCCACAGTGCCGGATACATGCCCCACAGTGCCAGATACATTGCCCCACAGTGCCAGTTACATGCCCCACAGTGCCAGGCCCCACTCAGTGCCAGTTACATGCCCCATTTGGTGCCAGATACATGCCCCACTGTGCCCCCCCCCCCCCCCGGACGCTCACCGGCCGCTTGTTGTTGATATGTGAGGGGAGGAGAGCGCAGCGCCTCTCCTTCCCCTCACCGCTCCAGGTCTCCGGCGGCTGTCTGGCACCGGTTCGCTAGCCAATCAGAGCTCACGGACCGGCAGCCAATCAGGAGCCGGTCCGCAAGCTCTGATTGGCTAACGCCGGAGGCCGGACACAGCAGCGCTGCTGGCAGCGCTGCTAGGGCTTTCAGCGGCGGTGGGGGAGGGAGAGACGGTGCGCTCTCCTCCCCTCACATTTCGGGTTGACAGGGGCAAGTGGGGCATCATGCCCTGGCCGCCGGCGGCTCCCCCTCTCCTGGGCCTGCCAAGGCGCCCAGGGCACGTGCCCCACTCGCCCTACCCTAGATACGCCTCTGAGCGCCATACATACATACACATCAGAACAATGCAGGGTACACAGACCTTAACATTGCAGTTACTTAAAAACTAAAACTGAGCACAGGTAGCAATTGCACCACAATTCTCAGCACATAATACTGCTGAGATGTAAAGAAGTAATCTGTGTACTACTAGGGGTGGGCAGCCGTTTGAAGAGATGAACGGTTACGAGCGAGAGGAGATGCAGGTATAGACGTTTGCTGAGTAGGAGAGAGCTGTAATTGAAGTGCAAGAGATGAGGGCTGTGAGAACAGGAGGGAAGAGGGCCCTGCTCCAAGGAGCTTATAATCGAGGGGGAGACAGACAGGTGACATGAGGTGCAAGCAAGTGGAAGGTGGCCTGATGGCAGGAAGTAAGTGAGGCAGATGTGGCCAGGGGTGTAGCGAGGGTGGCTCCGGTGGAGCGCGAGCTCCAGGCGCCGGAAAAAGTTAGAGGGCGCCTCTCTCTGACTAGCCCAGCTGCTGCAGCACCTCTCTCTGCCCCAGTTGCTGCAGCACATCTCTCTTTCTTGGAGGCTGCAGCACATGTCTCTACTTAAGATGTTGCAGTACCTCTCTCTTCCCTAGCTGCTGCAGCACCTCTTTCTGCCCCAGCTGCTGCAGCACTTCTCTCTTTCCTGGAAGCTGCAGCACGTCTCTACTTCAGATGCTGTAGCACCTTTGTCTGCCCCGGCTGCTGCAGCACCTCACTCTGCTCTGACTGCTGCAGCACTTCTCTCTGCCCCAGCTGCTTATGCAACACCTTACTCTGACTCTCAGGCAGCTGCAGCACCTCTCAGGTTGCTGCTGCACAGTTCTCTTTGCCCCTCAGGCAATTCTGGGACATCATTGTCATTGAAGCATAGTGGGATTATCAGATCTGGGATGGAAGTTCTAAGGTATTATTTTCATTGAGGCATTGGGGGAATAACAAGTCAGGGAGGGGGTAGTTTTGGTGCACTATTTTTATTGAGAGGTTTGGGGTAGGGTTTAGGTCAGTGTGTGTGTAGGGGGGTTTATATTTGGGGCATTATTTTCATTGAGAGAATGGAGGATTATCAGGTCTGTGGAAGGTTACATCTGGGGCATTATTTTCATTAAGGGATTGGGGGTTTGTGAGGTCAGGTCAGTCGGGGCATACAAAGTGTTTTTAATTAATCGCCATGAATCCTATTGGAGATGGCGCGCTATATAAATTAAATTATTATTATTATTATTATAATTATTAGTAATAATAATAATAATTTATTTGAATAAAACAAGTAAATAGTTAAATACAGCTATTTCCATAGCAACTCTACTGTGTGGCGTAACATGTACAAGCAGCTATACTGTGGCGTAACGTGTGTAAGCAGCTCTACTGTGTGCCGTAACGTGTGTAAGCAGATCTACTGTGTAGCGTAAAGTGCATAAGCAGCTATACTGTGTGGCGTAAAGTGCATAAGCAGCTATACTGTGTGGCGTAACGTGTATAAGCAGCTCTACTGTGTGGCGTAAAGTACATAAGCAGCTTTACTGTGTGGCGTAAAGTGTATAGGCAGCTTTACTGTGGCGTAACTTGTATAAGCAGCTCTACTGTGTGGCGTAAAGTTCATAAGCAGCTATACTGTGTGGCGTAAAGTGCATAAGCAGCTATACTGTGTGGCGTAACGTGTATAAGCAGCTTTACTGTGGCGTAACGTGTATAAGTGGCTCTACTGTGTGGCGTAATGTGAATAACGGATACTATTCTGTGGCCATGCCCCTTCCCCATGAAGTCAATCCCTATATATTAGTTATGCTCCTTAAGCGCGCAGTCTCCATATTTTACACATAGCAGCACCCAAAGGAAACTTTTGCCTTGAGATCCACCAGGTCTAGAACAGGTCCAGGCACCAATTTAGGATTTTTAAATATTGTTTCTTTTTAAATGTAACATGCCGTCACATATTGGCCAGGCCCCCAATTCAGTACAGGGGAGGGGGCGCCAAAACATACCCCTGCTCCGGGCACCATGGAGCCTAGCTACACCTCTGGGTGTTGCCACCAGTGGCGTAACTACTGCCCCCGCAGTCCTCGCGGTGGCTTGGGGGCGAGGGGCTGCGGGGGCGCCACTGATTACAGCAGACTGACATGCGGACGAGCGCCCGCATGTCAGTCTGCTTTCTCCTTCCCGCCGCCGCTTGTTGGAGGGACACGGACGGCACAGCGTGTGCCTCTCCTGTGTCCCTCCTGCATCATCTCCGGCGGCCGCGGGTCTAATAGGGGGAAGTGCCGTCCGTGAGCTCTAATTGGCTCACGGACGGCACTTCCCCCTATTAGACCCGCGGCCGCCGGAGATGATGCAGCAGGAGGGACACAGGAGAGGCGATCTGTGCCCTCCGTGTCCCTCCAATAAGCGGCGGCAGCGGCGGCGGCGACGGCGGCACTGGGGGGAATATCTGGCACTGGGGGGGGGATGTCTGGCACTGGGGCATATATGGCACTGGGGGGGAGATGTCTGGCACTAGGGGGGATATCTGGCACTGGGGCATATATGGCACTGGGGGGGGATGTCTGGCACTGGGGCATATATGGCACTGGGGGGGAGATGTCTGGCACTAGGGGGGATATCTGGCACTGGGGCATATATGGCACTGGGGGGGGATGTCTGGCACTGGGGGGGATATCTGGCACTGGGGGGGGGGGATGTCTGGCACTGGGGCATATATGGCACTGGGGGGGGAGATGTCTGGCACTAGGGGGGATATCTGGCACTGGGGCATATATGGCACTGGGGGGGGGATGTCTGGCACTGGGGGGGATATCTGGCACTGGGGCATATATGGCACTGGGGGGGAGATGTCTGGCACTAGGGGGGATATCTGGCACTGGGGCATATATGGCACTGGGGGGGGGATATCTGGCACTGGGGGGGGATGTCTGGCACTGGGGCATATATGGCACTGGGGGGGATGTCTGGCACTGGGGCATATATGGCACTGGGGGGGGATGTCTGGCACTGGGGGGGATATCTGGCACTGGGGGGGGGATGTCTGGCACTGGGGCATATGCACTGGGGGGGGGATGTCTG
Organism: Pseudophryne corroboree; assembly: GCF_028390025.1. Lineage (NCBI taxonomy): Eukaryota > Metazoa > Chordata > Amphibia > Anura > Myobatrachidae > Pseudophryne > Pseudophryne corroboree. Next base: position 159,354,336 of record NC_086452.1, on the reverse strand, counting down.
GCACTGGGGGGGGATGTCTGGCACTAGGGGGGATATCTGGCACTGGGGGAATATCTGGCACTGGGGGCATATGTGGCACTGGGGGGGAATATATGGCACTGGCGGCATATCTGGCACGGGGGAATATCTGGCACTGGGGGCATATGTGGCACTGGGGGCATATGTGGCACTGGGGGGGGGGTATATGTGTACCTGGCACATGGGGGGGGCTATATTTGGCACCGGGGGCATGTGAGTACCTGGCACCGTGGGGGAATATCTGGCACTGGGGTCATATGTGGCACTGGGAGCACAGCCCTAGCAACAAGGACTACCTCCTAGCAACGAGCATGACACCCAGTGCATGAAACACCTGACAACGAGCATGACACCCAGTGCATGAAACACCTGGCAACGAGCATGACACCCAGTGCATGAAACCCCTGACAACGAGAAGGTAATTGAAAAGTAATTAGAAGCCTTACTGTAGGACTTAATGTGTAATGGGCATTACGGTGTGTGGCATAATGTATCACGGACATTGCGGTGTGTGTCATAATGTGTCACAGGCATTACGGTGTATGGTATACTATATCGCGGGCATTGTGATATGTGGTATAATGTCTCAGGGTCATTGCAGTGTGTGGCATAATGTATCACGGACATTGCGGTGTGTGTCATAATGTGTCAGGCATTACGGTGTGTGGTATACTATATCACGGGCATTGTGGTATGTGGTATAATGTCTCAGGGTCATTGCAGTGTGGCATAATACATAACGGGCATTGCGGTGTGTGGCATAGGGTATAACGGGCAGGGCATTGCGGTATGTGTCACAGGCATTACGGTGTATGGTATACTATATCACGGGCATTGTGGTATAATGTCTCAAGGTCATTGCGGTGTGTGTCATAATGTGTCACAGGCATTGTATGTGCTATAATGTATCAGGGGCATTGCAGTGTATAGCATAATGTATAACGGGCATTGCGATTCCTGTCATAATGTGTCGGGGGCATTACGGTGTGTGGCATAATGTGTCACAGGCATTACGGTGTGTGGCATAATGTGTCACAGGCATTACGGTGTGTGACATAATGTGTCGGGGGCATTATGGTGTGTGGCATAATGTGTCATGTGCATTATTGTGTGTGGAATAATGTCTAAGGGCCATTGCAGTATGTGGCATAATGTATACTGGGCATTACTATAAGGAGGAAAAATGACAAATAATGTAAGGGGCATGAATCAGGATTATTTTTCTTTCCTGTGGTGGCTAACGTCTGGGCGTGCAGGTTGCAAAACTGGGGTATAAGGTAGTCTTTTCCTGCAATACCACGCCCCTTTATGAGAAGCCACGGCCATTCCAACAAAACCACGCCCCTTTTTTGCAGCGCGCGCCGAAGGCGCGCGCATATTTATCCCTTTCTTGCTCCCAATTATGCGGCGGGGGGGGGGGGGCGCCAAAGAATTTTTTGGCTTGGGGGAGAAAAATTTCTAGTTACGCCACTGGTTGCCACATTCCTTCCTTGTGAGACCACATACCTTTTTTTGACGTGCACTGTCTCTTTGAAATGTATGGGAGGGAGCAAATTTATAGTTTGCAGGGGGGCGCCGAACACCCTAGCACTGGCCCTGGGTAGGAGTGGTCCTTAAGCGATAGCATGAAGGATTTTAAAGTAAAGTTGTTGTTTTTTGTTTGTTTTGTGCTGGAGGCTGTTCCAAGAGCTGGAACATGGTTATATAACTACAGTAGGTATGTACAGGGCAGATAAATAGGCATATTTAAGCAAAATTAAATGCTTTTATGGATGCAATTCATTTATTACATTATTATTTTATTTTATTTTTTTAAATACTCCAGCACAAAACCTAATCTGTTTCAGAATATTTTTATTGTGATTTTATTGCACCTAAGAATCCCAACCCGTACTGGTCACTCATTTAATCTCTCCACTATGTGAGCAGGATGTAATGGCTTGCTGTATACTTTGCCCATAAATGTGAATTGTCCAGATTTTTTGTTTGTGTAAATATTAGCTAACCTACCCCTGTCATAGCCTGTGGTGTCACTTTGGGTTGCAGTTAAAATGCCGGCTATCGGGATCCTGGCGTTTAGGGTACCGAAGCCGAAATACCGACAGCCAACAATACCAACAGCCGGTGCAACAGGGCTATTCCCACTTGGCCACGCCACACATAGAGTGGGAATAGATCCTGTGGCGAACGTAGTGAGCCACCGAGCCCACAAGGGAGATCTTAGCGATCGCCCTGCTGCCGGCATTTTGACGGACGGGATGTCGGTATATTGACAGCCGTCATCCCATCGGCCGGTAAATAGTATGTATTCTGTCATGTTACCTCTCTGTGGTGGCAAATGCTGTAAAATAGTTAAAAAAGAATATACACAGAAATCTAGACATAATTATGGAATTTACGGGTGTCTGTTTAATAATAATGTATGGCAAACCAATGCAGTGTCCGTTGCTGTATGCCCTCATTACTTACATGCTGGGAGGAAGCTGAGACGACGTGCTGCGGTTTGTCATTGTAACTCCTAATAGTACATACTGTACTCTATATTGATTTACTTCAGAATAATTCCACTACTGTGTGTGACGAATAATTGCATGTTAATGAGTTCAGACCTCTGCCTTTTCACCGCTTTTGTGCCTGATTATTATTACTGCATTGATTTTGAATATAGCACATGAAATTGTCATTGTGGATTGGAAGCGTGTTAGAGTCTTGGAAAAGGACGCCCATTAAAAGCGTACACCAGTTAAAAACGTACACAGAATCTTGTATTGTGTTGTGTTTTCAAAGCCCATGTGTGCACACCCTTGTCACAGTCCTTTTCATTAAGCATGTTTACATGTATCTCCTCGGTGCTCTGTCCTCCCCAGGATGTTGTGATGCTATTAATAATCACAAGCACACAGATATGTTATTGGCTGCACTGCAAATCCTGCCAGGCTCATCACAAATTTCATACTGGCTATATAATGATGCCCCAGTTTACTAAATAAGGAGACCTGATATTTCATTCAACGCACATAAAAATATCTCTTTGGTACAGTCTTGTTAGTTGTACTCCAAGTTTCATCATGTTTAACAATGTGACAGTTTTTTTAAATTAAAATTTGCTAAATTGCAAAAAGAATTACTTAATTGGTGCCTAAATTTGATGCAAATAAATATATTACAATATTTAACACATTCATGGCTACCATTATTGCTGCATTAAAGACACAGGCCATTGCACCCTCCTAGATTTGATGCCGTATGCCATTGGTTCAGATAGGTGGATCAGGAGACTTGGAATCCAGGAAGTTTTTGAAAACTATGGGGGGTAATTCAGAGTTGATCGCAGCAGCAAATTTTTTAGCAGTTGGGCAAAACCATGTGAACTGCAGGTGTGGCAGATATAACATTTGCAGGGAGAGATTTGGGTGGGTTATTTTGTTTCTGTACAGGGTAAATACTGGCTGCTATATTTTTACACTGCAATTTAGTTTCAGTTTGAACACACCCCTCCCAAATGTAACTCTCTCTGCACATGTTATATATGCCCCCCCTGCAGTGCACATGGTTTTGCCCATCTGCTAACAAATTTGCTGCTGCGATTAACTCTGAATTAGGCCCTATAACTTTAAAAGTAAATAATTAGAGCTGGTTGGTAAGAATGTCCTAGGTATGTTTGCCACGTTATTCTGTCACAGTCACTGTGAAGGAGCACTGCTACTGAGTGTACTCAGCAGGTCGATATTACCATACCTCCCAACTTTTAATCTTTGTAAGGCGGGACACTGCGCGGGCCAAAAAAAGGGGTGTGGCCTCGGATGGGTGAGCGTGGCTACAACCGAGTGGGCGTGGTTCCACACTGAGGTCCCTTTTCGTCATTTTGGGGGCATGCCCAGCGTTCCCTGAGCAGCTGGGCAGCCCCCGGCTCACTCCCTGCACTGAATAGATGCTGTGCGCGTGCGCACAGCATCTATTTAGAGATCACTCGCTGCTTTGCAGAGCAGAGCAGCGGGTGATCAAAGCCTCCTCCAACTGCCCCCCTGCCCGCGGGACACTGTGACCCGCGGGAAGGACAGTGTCCGAATAGCGTGACTGTCCCGCTGAAATCGGGACAGTTGGGAGGTATGTTATTACTACACAGACGTCACCTTAATGCTCCTAAGCCTCATCCAGTAACCATACCTCCCAACTTTACAAGATCTGTAAGCGAAACCCCATTCGCCGATTAAAGGGGGCATGACCACAGAAAATGGGCATGGCTTTGAAGGAAGTGGCGTGTCCTCATGGCAATGCCGCGATCGCGAGCCACGGCCCCCGTTCTCGTCACTATGGGGGCATGGGCAGCGCTCAGTGAGCTGCTGGCATGCCCCCAGTACCTCTGTCTCCGTGAATAGGAGCTGTGTGCGAAAGCGCACAGCATATGTTCAACCTGCTCTGCAGCGAGTGCAGGAGCCTCCCAACTGTGTCCGCCCCCACCGCGGGGCAGTCCCAAAAAAATCGGGACTGTCCCGCGAAAATCGGGACAGTTGGGAGGTATGAATAACCGTAATTATGGCTGGTACACAAGATAGTGAGTGCCTCTCGTAGCAGTGTCTGTGGAGATGGCCTTAGGGACTTTGTAAATATCATTCCCAAGGCTTGTGCAGGGAATAGTCCCTAGTCAGTAATGCTGCTTTCACATCGCAAAACCTGCTTTTGAAATGGTTCTTTAAACGGTTCTTAAAACGGGTCTGAGCAGTTAAACCCCCTTCACATCAAATGTTGTAACCAGTATATTACCATTTCATTACCGTTTTGGTTCCTTTCACACTGAACCCGTTTCACCCATACAAAACAGTGGTTGTCATTTTAAATGTTTATTTCCTGCTTCTGCCTGGTGACATCACACATGGAGACAGCCTATCACCTTCTGGGGCTTGCAAATACCGTTTCAGACCCTTTCACACTGCACAATTAAACGGGTCTGAAACGGGTAGGACCCTGCTTTTTTACCGTTTCAAAATACCTGTATTTTGTAAACGGTAAATTGAAGGTGACCCTTTCACATCGCAGCTCGAACCGTTTAGGAAGCCAGTAAAAACGGCAAATTACCGGGTACAAGCTGCGGTGTGAAAGGGGTATAAAATAAATATCTGTGCTAACCAGTGCCATTCTAGGGGACTTTTGTGCCCTGTGCCAGTATATAACCGCACCCTGCCTCCCAGCACGCACAGTGTCATGGCAGCACAGAAGAGGATGCTGAGAGCGGGAAGCTGGGCACCAGCGCAGTGCCCTTTGTACGGACCTGGCACCAACCATACTGTTATATAATCTATAGCAGTAACATAAATCCTCCAAAATCTGTATCTGGCAAATGTTTCTGCACAAATAATATTTACATTTGTTTTTGTAACATTGGATCTTTATTTTTGTAATATTTAAAAGTTACAATGATAAGCAGTATAATGTACTCTATAGTGTAAATGATATGAATATTAATCAGCGCTTTTATGCAAGTCACAGAAATATTATTATTATCCTTTATTTATATGGCGCTACAAGGGTTCCGCAGCGCCCAATTACAGAGTACATAAACAAATAATCAAAACAGGAAAACAGTGAGACAATATAGGACAAGTACAGGGTAAATAAACATAGCTACATCAGCAGACAACGCTGACATAGGTATCAGGTGGCAGAAAACTGCAGGATTTGGTGCAGTTGAAGATTATTAAAATATGGAAAGGATAAGCACATGAGGGAAGAGGGCCCTGCTCGTGAGAGCTTACATTCTAAATACAATATATTTAAGAATTTACAGTCCAGACAGGGCTGGTTCTAGACCTTGTGGCGCCCAGGGCGAAAGTTTCCTGTGCCCCCCCCCCCCCCCCCCCCCCCACAGCAAAATAGAGTTGGTGTGTGCCCAAAAATAGGGGCTTGGCTTCTTCATAGGGAAGGGGCATGGCCACAGTTATCCCCCTGTAGCTGTGCCCCCAGTAGATTTTCCCCCAGTAGCTGTGCCCCCTGTAGTAGTGCCCCCAGTTGTTGTGCCCCCTGTAGATTTGCCCGCAGTGGCTGTGCCCCCAGTAGCAGTTCCCCCGTAGCAGTGCCCCCTGTAGTTGTGCCCCCTGTAGTAGTGCCCCTAGTAGTTGTGCCCCCTATAGTAGCACCGCTTGCAAACAAGAAAAACAAACAAAAAAACAATACTTACCAGCCCCGCTCCTGCTTCCGGACTGCTGCTGCTGCTGTCTCTGGCCGCTGCCTGCTCCTCTCTATGGGAGAGACGTCATGACTCTCCCATAGCAGCGCCGCACAGACACTAGAGGTCAATTATGACCTCTAGTGTCAGTCAGTGACGCCGGCTGCAGCGAGCGCCCACACAGCCCACAGCGCCTGCTGCAGCTGGGGAGGGGGGTCAGGAGTAACGGCTCTTGCCACGGTGGCGCCCTCTGGGTAGCGGCGCCCTGGGCAAAAAGCCTGCTTGCCCATGGCAAGAGCCGCTACTGAGTCCAGGGTGCATTATTCATTATATGATTTACAAGGGTTCATGCCTATATTAACTTAAGTTTTCTATTGTAATAGTATAATTATAAAATATAATGTTCTTAAATTTACTATATGATGAAATCCTTCTAAATTGACATGTTGTTATTGGTCTTCCAATTCTGTTATGGGGGTAGTATTCCTATATTACCTGGAAACTTTCTATTTGAACTGGTATAGTCTAGACCAGGCATTCCCAACCTCTGTCCTCAAGGCACACTAACAATCCAGGTTTTAGTGATATCCATGCTTGAGCACAGGTGACTTAATTACCACCTCAGTTATTTAGATGTAGGGCCTAATTCAGATCTGATCGTTGCTGCGCGTTTTTGCACAGCGGGTAATCAGATCCAAACTGCGTATGCACTGCAACGCGCCGGTGCTTTGGACGGCTACAACGGGCATCGGCGGTCAGCGACAGGATGGTGCGAATGAACCATTCGCACGGGCGTTAGCAAGGAGATTGACAGGAAGAGGCCATTTGTGGGTGGCAACTGACCGTTTTCAGGGAGTGTCTGGAAAAAACTCAGGCGTGCCCAAGCATTTTCAGGGAGGGTGTCTGACGACAGCTCTAGCCCAGATCAGCAGGATTCAATCGCACTGGAAGAGTAAGTCCTGGGCTGCGCAGAGACTGCACAAATTCAGTTTGTGCAGGTCTGCTACACATGCGATCGCACACTTGCACAGCGAAAATACACTCCCCCTGGAGGCGGCGACTATCTGATCGCATGGCAGCAAAAAAACGCAGCCCAGCGATCAGATCTGAATTAGGCCCTTAACCGTCTCTGTTGAAGCTCGGTTAGCACTAAAACCTGCACTGTTAGTGTGCCTTGGGGACCGAGGTTGGGAATGCCTGGTCTAGAGCAAATGGCATTACAGGGTGGCTAGACTGGCAAATGTCCAGGGACCCACAAGGTGCTGAATTCGAGCAGTATATTGCATTATTGACCATAGCTCCAACATGTGGGATTAAAGTTGAAGTCTAGAAACTATACTTTGATGTAAGATAGAGGGAAAACGTAAATTTATTACCATACCTTCCAACTGTCCCGATTATCGGAGAACAAAAGGGTTAGGGTTTATAGGAAATAAAACAGATTTCAGCAGAAAGTGGGTGGATCACGGCATGTTTGTATGAATTATGGGTGTGTCTTGTTTTGCCAGCTTTTATCCAGGTTTTGTCTGATGTAAGTAATGTCATCTCTAGAGGTAGAGGAACTAATCTTGAGGGACACACATGTTGATGGCTGGATCAGATACTGAACATTCTTGGTCATACTGTAGCTTGAAAAGGTTTCTTATTCAAACCTGACAGGTCCCATCCTACTGTGTAAGATCCTCTGTACATCTGTGCCTCACCTCAGCTGTCTACACAGGTGCTTCCCAAATCCAGTACTCGAAAATACACTAATGGTAGATACACAGAGCAATGGGCAATCGTCCCGATGGTCGGGCCGAATTCCCTTCGGCCCGGACCAGCAGAAAGTGGGTGTACACACCAGTGGCGTTCGGTGAGGTCAGTGGCTGGTGAGGCACTACAGCCATAAAGTCCGCCGAATCTTGCCGATGGCCCCTACCGCCGCCGAGCCAATGCCCGCTACTTGCCCTGAGCCGCTGCCTGCTGCCACCGCCAATGGCTTACAAACTCACCCACCATCAACTGACCCAGCCCTCCGCCACTAATTTGCATCTCAGTCTGATGCCGCCAATGCCCGCTGCCTGCCTGCTCATCATACTTGTGATATATTGTATGTTTGTATAGAAAAAATAAATAAAAATTAGTGTTTGGCACTAGGAAGGGAATGGGAGGAGGACATGAATGCAATTTTGTTGTCCAGGGCTTCCATTAACTTAATGGAAAAGGGTCTGAATGGGTTAAAAAAAATGTAAAAAAAATGCGTGAGGTCCCCCCTCCAAAGTATAACCAGCCTGGGGCTCTTTGAGCCGGTCCTGAATGTTTAAATACCAGGAAAAAATTGGTCAGGGGTTCCCCGTATTTAGACAACCAGCAGCGGGCTCTTAGTCCGGTCCTGGTTCCAAAAATACGGGGGACAAAAGATGTAGGGGTCCCCCGTATTTTTAAAACCAGCACCGGGCTCCACTAGCCAGGGACATAATGCCACAGCCGGGGGACACATTTATGTAGGTCCCTGCGGCCGTGGCATTACCCCCTCAACTAGTCACCCCTGGCCAGGGTTCCCCGGAGGAGTGGGGACCCCTTAAATCAAGGGTTCCCCCCCTCCAGGCACCCAAGGGCCAGGGGTGAAGCCCGAGGCTGTCCCCAGCACCCCTGGGCGGTGGGTGCCGGGCTGATAGCCATGTGTGTAAAAAAAAAAAAGAGTATTGTTTTTTGTTGTGGTACTACAAGGCCCAGCAAGCCTCCCCCGCTTGCTGGTACTTGGGGAACCTCAAGTACCAGCATGCGAGGAAATAACGGGCCCACTGGTACCTGTAGTTCTACAACAACAAAAATACCCAAATAAAAACACAACACACACACCGTGACAGTAAAAGTTTATTAAAAACACACTTACACACTCACACATACTTACCTACATCCCACGCCGGTCAAGTCCACTTGTCCAGTAGAATCCAATAGGGGTACCTGTAAAAATGAGAGAGAGATTACTTACCTACATCCCCTGCCGGTCACGTCCAGTAGAATCTAATAGGGGTACCTGTAAAAATGAGAGAGAGATTACTTACCTACATCCCCTGCCGGTCACGTCCACTTGTCCAGTAGAATCCATTAGGGGTACCTGTAAAAATTAAAATTATGCTTACATACTTCAATGCACAGGCCGGGGGAAAGGGGGGGGGGGAGGAGAGAGAGAGAGAGAGATAGATGTGCGCTGTACTCACCACAGGCGCCTCTCGCTGTCCCTGCACTCCGGACGCGGCTCCGCTGCAGATAGACACCTGGTGCTGAGGTTGGAGGAGGAGAGCGCCAGCCGCCGCTGCTGAACTTTCAGCACTTGCCTTACAGACTCCGGCTCCAGGAGCGCTGCCGCCGCTGTCTTGTACACAGGGTCCCAGGGATGATCACCAGCAGGCAGCAGCAGGTGACTGAGTACGGGGGGGATGAAGGGAGGGGAGCAGCTTACTGTCCCGCTGCCTCGTATGGATGATTGGACCAGCGGATCCAGCACTGGATTCGCTGTCCAATCATTTCTGCCTTGCTGACAGTAATTAGCAATGGGGGAGAGAGAAGGCTCTTGTGTGGGCGCACTCTTGTACAAAGAAAAAGAGATTTTCAGTAATATATGTTAGAAATGATTTAAAACATAGCTTTTATTGATAATATTAACCCATTGTTACTCATCCAAAAAGATCCATGAAAGAATAAAGAGTTATGAAAATTGTTAAAATGTTCTGGTCTCTCTAGTTCAAAGAATATATGGAAAGGTTGTAGACACTGGAAGTGAACAAGCCCTTACGGGCGAAACGCGTTTTCCACGGGGGGGTCCGCTCATGCAATACTTCCATGGCACCATCTCCTTTCACCTGACGAAGTTCTGACCTCCTTACCTGGTTTGAAGATCCGTAAGCCCCATCTATTGTGTGGATGCGTCCCACAAGTAGCAACACTTCAGCTATAGATTTATTCAACTATGGGGTATATGCAATTGCGGTCGAACTCCCGAAAATGTCGAAAAACGGGACATTTTCGCCAAAAAAAATAATTCGACAATGCAATTCAGTACTTTTCGTCAAAGAAACGGACTTTCCAAATTCGACTTTTTGAAATTCGACATTTGTCAAATTCGACATTTCTGCAATGGTACAAATGTGGCAATTCGACAAAAGTATATTCAATTGAAGATTGTAAATTCGACAACAGTGCTTTTAGACAGTAAATTCGTCATTTTCAATCCGCTACACTTTGCTGGCGGAATCTAATAAAAAAATTTTAAAAACATGTTTTTTTGTGTGTTTTTTTTTATTGGTAATTGCATATATATTTATATTAGAAGGGATTAGGTACTTGGTTTGTCTATTTTGGAGGCACAAGTATTATTTATATATTTTTTAAAAATATATATATATATATATATATCTGGAAAAAAAATGCGTGGGGTCCCCCCCTCCTAAGCATAACCAGCCTCGGGCTCTTTGAGCCGGTCCTGGTTGCCAAAATACGGGAAAAAAATGACTGGGGATCCCCCGTATTTTAGCAACCAGCACCGGGCTCTGCGCCTGGTCCTGGTGCAAAAAATACAGGGGACAAAAAGAGTAGGGGTCCCCCGTATTTTTTGTACCAGCATCGGGCTCCACTAGCTGGACAGATAATGCCACAGCCGGGGGTCACTTTTATACAGCGCCCTGCGGCCGTGGCATTAAATACCCAACTAGTCACCCCTGGACGGGGTACCCTGGAGGAGTGGGGACCCCTTCAATCAAGGGGTCCCTCCCCAGCCACCCAAGGGCCAGGGGTGAAGCCCGAGGCTGTCCCCCCCATCCAAGGGCTGCGGATGTAAGAATATTGTTTTTTTGCAGAAGAACTACAAGTCCCAGCAAGCCTCCCCCGCAAGCCAGTACTTGGAGAACCACAAGTACCAGCATGCGGGGGGGAAACGGGCCCGCTAGTACCTGTAGTTCTACTGCAAAAAAAATACCCAAATAAAAACAGGACACAGACACCGTGAAAGTATAACTTTATTACATACATGCTGACACACATACTTACCTATGTTGACACGCCGACTCTGGCCTCATCTCCAATGTCGACGTCCGGGGTACCTGAAAATAGAATTATACTCACCTGATCCAGTGTCCTGGTCTTTTATTATAATCCACGTACTTGGCAAAAAAACAAACCGCATTAACCCGAACCAGACGGACTGAAAGGGGTCCCATGTTTACACATGGGACCCCTTTCCCCGAATGCAGAGACCCCCCGTGACTCCCTTCAGCCAATCAGGAAGCGCCACTTTGTGGCACTCTTTTGATTGGCTGTATGCACGTCTGAGCTGGCAGACAACGCATCGCACAGCTCCCTCCATTAGTTTCAATGGAGGGAACTTTGCAGTCAGCGGTGGGGTTACCCGCGGTCAGCGGCTGACCGCGGGTGACCTCACCGCTGACCGCAAAGTTCCCACCATTGAAAGTAATGGAGGGGGCTGTGCAATGCGCGTCTGAGCTCAGACGCGCAGAACCAATCAGGTGAGTGCCACGAAGTGGCGCTTCCTGATTGGCTGAAGGGACCTTTCCATGACAGGAGTCACGGGGGCTCTCTGCATTCGGGGAAAGGGGTTCCATGTGTAAACATGGGACCCCTTTCAGTCCGTGTGGTCCAGCTATTCGTTTTTTTGTTTTGCCAAGTACGTGGATTACAAATCACAGGACACTGGATTGAGGTGAGTATAATTTTATTCACAGGTACCCCGGATCGTCGGCGACATTGGAGACGTGGCAGTCGGCGGGTCAACATAGGTAAGTATGTATGTGTCGGCATGTATGAAATAAACTTTTACTTTCACGGTGTGTGTCTCCTGTTTTTATTTGGGTATTTTTTTCCAGTAGAACTACAGGTACCAGCGGGCCCGTTTTTCCACCCGCATGCTGGAACTTGTGGTTTTCCAAGTACCAGCTTGCGGGGGAGGCTTGCTGTGACTTGTAGTTCTTCTGGAAAAACCAATATACGTGCATTTTACTCAAGGCTATCAGCCCCCCATCCGCAGCCCTTGGATGGGGGGGACAGCCTCGGGCTTCACGCCTGGCCCTTGGGTGGCTGGGGGGGGGGACCTCTTGATTGAAGGGGTCCCCACTCCTCCAGGGTACCCCGGCCAGGGGTGACTAGTTGGGTATTTAATTCCACGGCCGCAGGGCGCTGTATAAAAGTGACCCCTGGCTGTGGCATTATCTGTCCAGCTAGTGGAGCCCGGTGCTGGTACAAAAATGATGGGGGACCCCTACTCTTTTTGTCCCCCGTGTTTTTTGCACCAGGACCAGGCGCAGAGCCCGGTGCTGGTTGTTAAAATACGTGGGATCCCCTGTCATTTTTCCCCCCGTATTTTGGCAACCAGGACCGGCTCAAAGAGCCCGAGGCTGGTTATGCTTAGGAGGGGGGACCCCACGCAATTTTTTTTCGTGTTTTTTCCCGGTTTTTTTACATTTTTAAAAATCTAATCAAAATCCGTCAAATCGGCCGTTTTTTGACAGCGGGACTGTCAAATCCATTTTTTATTTAATATGTAGAATTCCGGCACCCACCTGCCGGAATTCGACGGTCGAATAGTGTCGAATAAAAAAACGGGCGAAAAATTGCCGCAATTCGCCGGCAATTGCATATACCCCTATATCTGCATTTACTGCATATCAAAGCTAATTTTCCTATGTGGGTTTTTGCTCTCTGATATGGGCCGGTAATATAATCTTCAATTGAGACCAGGACAGTAATAATTTTCATACCAGAATTCCTGTGATTATTATTATCAAAGGTTTTTTTCAGTGTCAGGACCATATATGAAAATTGTACACATGTTAGCTTATCTGCAATAGAGGCATTGCTTGTGTATCCATATCTTTGATAACATTTCGGCTCATACGGTATATGCAGAGAGAAATATATTTATTGTTCTCTGCTGTGGTAAACAATTTACAAGACGAATACCGTTGCCGATAACGACATCCTGCATCAACTTATGGTGATTTATGCATTCTTTTCCTGATAATATGAGAATATGTTTACTGGCTGAATGCTGCTGCTCAAAAACTACACCCTGCATCTATGTATGGTGATTTATGGATTTTCTCCTGAATAACATTTTTTCTGTGTGATATAACTTTTCTCAGATCCAGGTCCACAGTCCAAACCTCATTAGGGTAGGACACTGGTGATTCTTGTCACATAATTTTCCGGATCTGTAGCATCTGTGTGATTTCTTCACATTATTTGAAATCACAGCTAGGCCATTTTATTTATCTATTGAGACAACTATTCTGCCACACTGGTCTATTTCGTGGACTCTCATCCATGATCCACGGAGCACAGTGCCACGTTTGTGAGAACTATTGAACCGTGCCTAACGTGGAAAGCAGATCCACACATTTTCACTCACTTTACTTATTCATCTCTCTTTTCCTATTTTTCTCTCATTATTTCCCACTTTACAATTTCTTATATAGGTGCACTCTCATTGATGTACAGATCACATAATACTCTACTACCATACCACGCTGTCAGCGCCCGATCTCGTCCGATCTTGGAAGCTAAACAACGTTGGGCCGGGTTAGTACCAGGAGAGGAGACTACCTGTGAATACCTGGTGTTGTAGAGCAGGAATTAATTTCCCTCTCTATGTGAGAAGGGACACCAACAGCAGTATCACCACTAATTCTATCAAGTACTTTTCTACCATCATATTTAGTCATCTGATGTTGATTGCAGTTCAATGCCTCAGTTTTTAGCTACAAATATGGCATCTGTCTATTATTCAGGTGTGTAATTAAATTTTGGTGACCATTTATCATTATTTAGTATAATCTAAGTGATCGCAATTGGATATTTTTATAATATCTTGTCTGACCACCCCTCGGTTCCATTAATACAGAAATTCTGTACTGGTCAGGGGAAATGGGGGCATGACAGACAATCCAGTGTCTACAACCTTTCCATATATTCTTTGAACTAAAGAGACCAGAACATTTTAACAATTTTCATAATTCTTTATTCTTTCATGGATCTTTTTGGATGGGTAACAATGGTTTAATATTATCAATAAAAGCTATGTTTTAAATAATTTCTAACATATATTACTGAAAATCTCTTTTTCTTTGTACAAGAGTGCGCCCACACAAGAGCCTTCTCTCTCTCCCATTGCTAGTCTGTGTACTCTCTGGCTCTGGGCGCACCACCAACTAGGACAGCACACAAGAGGAGAAAATTGTATATATTTCTCTCCTTCCCACTGATAAGGGTAATTTACTGGCCAATTTTGGTTTTTCCTTTCATCAATGTTATTATATCTAATGTGACCTGTGCCCGATCGCCCTGTGTCTTGTTGCTGACAGTGATGTCAGCAAGGCACTTCTATAGGTGCCGCTTTGCCTATCTTTTTCAATGGGCTTTTACAGCCCAGTTTTTGGCCTCGCCCCCCGCTCGATCCCCGTTTCCATTATCTACGGGAGGCACTGCTATCAGTGCCTCCCAAACCTATTTAAAGCCCTAAAATTATTAGAATAAAATAAAGAACATACTTATGACACAGGACATTTGTCATAAGTATCTTCTTTGTGTTATTTTAATTAGTGATGTGCACCTGAAATTTTTCGGGTTTTGGTTTTGGGTTCGGTTCCGCGGCCGTGTTTTGGGTTCGAACGCGTTTTGGCAAAACCTCACCGAATTTTTTTTGCCGGATTCGGGTGTGTTTTGGATTCGGGTGTTTTTTTCAAAAAACCCTAAAAAACAGCTTAAATCATTGAATTTGGGGGTCATTTTGATCCCATAGTATTATTCACCTCAATTACCATAATTTCCACTCATTTCCAGTCTATTCTGAACACCTCACACCTCACAATATTATTTTTAGTCCTAAAATTTGCACCGAGGTCGCTGGATGGCTAAGCTAAGCGACACAAGTGGCCGACACAAACACCGGGCCCATCTAGGAGTGGCACTGCAGTGGCAGGCAGGATGGCCCTTCCAAAAAATACTCCCCAAACAGCACATGACGCAAAGAAAAAAAGAGGCGCAATGAGGTAGCTGTGTGAGTAAGCTAAGCGACCCTAGTGGCCAACACAAACACCTGGCCCATCTAGGAGTGGCACTGCAGTGTCACGCAGGATGGCCCTTCCAAAAAATACTCCAAAAACAGCACATGACGCAAAGAAAAAAAGAGGCGCAATGAGGTAGCTGTGTGAGTAAGCTAAGCGACCCTAGTGGCCGACACAAACACCTGGCCCATCTAGGAGTGGCACTGCAGTGTCACGCAGGATGGCCCTTCCAAAAAATACTCCAAAAACAGCACATGACGCAAAGAAAAATGAAAGAAAAAAGAGGTGCAAGATGGAATTGTCCTTGGGCCCTCCCACCCACCCATATGTTGTATAAACAGGACATGCACACTTTAACCAACCCATCATTTCAGCGACAGGGTCTGCCACATGACTTTGACTGAAATGACTGGTTGGTTTGGGCCCCCACCAAAAAAGAAGCAATCTCTCCTTGCACAAACTGGCTCTACAGAGGCAAGATGTCCACCTCATCATCATCCTCCGATTCATCACCCCTTTCACTGTGTACATCCCCCTCCTCACAGATTATTAATTCGTCCCCACTGGAATCCACCATCTCAGGTCCCCGTGTACTTTCTGGAGGCAATTGCTGCTGGTGAATGTCTCCATGGAGGAATTGATTATAATTCATTTTAATGAACATCATCTTCTCCACATTTTCTGGAAGTAACCTCATACGCCGATTGCTGACAAGGTGAGCGGCGGCACTAAACACTCTTTCGGAGTACACACTGGAGGGAGGGCAACTTAGGTAGAATAAAGCCAGTTTGTGCAAGGGCCTCCAAATTGCCTCTTTTTCCTGCCAGTATACGTACGGACTGTCTGACGTGCCTACTTGGATGCGGTCACTCATATAATCCTCCACCATTCTTTCAATGGTGAGAGAATCATATGCAGTGACAGTAGACGACATGTCAGTAATCGTTGGCAGGTCCTTCAGTCCGGACCAGATGTCAGCATCAGCAGTCGCTCCAGACTGCCCTGCATCACCGCCAGCGGGTGGGCTCGGAATTCGTAGCCTTTTCCTCGCACCCCCAGTTGCGGGAGAATGTGAAGGAGGAGATGTTGACGGGTCGCGTTCCGCTTGACTTGACAATTTTCTCACCAGCAGTTCTTTGAACCTCTGCAGACTTGTGTCTGCCGGAAAGAGAGATCCAACGTAGGTTTTAAATCTAGGATCGAGCACGGTGGCCAAAATGTAGTGCTCTGATTTCAACAGATTGACCACATGTGAATCCTGGTTAAGCGAATGAAGGGCTCCATCCACAAGTCCCACAGGCCTAGCGGAATCGCTCTGTTTTAGCTCCTCCTTTAATGCCTCCAGCTTCTTCTGCAAAAGCCTGATGAGGGGAATGACCTGACTCAGGCTGGCAGTGTCTGAACTGACTTCACGTGTGGCAAGTTCAAAAGGTTGCAGAACCTTGCACAACGTTGAAATCATTCTCCACTGCGCTTGAGACAGGTGCATTCCACCTCCTTTGCCTATATCGTGGCCTGATGTATAGGCTTGAATGGCCTTTTGCTGCTCCTCCATCCTCTGAAGCATATAGAGGGTTGAATTCCACCTCGTTACCACATCTTGCTTCAGATGATGGCAGGGCAGGTTCAGGTGTTTTTGGTGGTGCTCCAGTCTTCTGTACGCGGTGCCTGTACGCCGAAAGTGGCCCGCAATTCTTCGGGCCACCGACAGCATCTCTTGCACGCCCCTGACGTTTTTTAAATAATTCTGCACCACCAAATTCAAGGTATGTGCAAAACATGGGACGTGCTGGAATTTGCCCAGATGTAATGCACGCACAATATTGCTGGCGTTGTCCGATGCCACAAATCCCCAGGAGAGTCCAATTGGGGTAAGCCATTCTGCGATGATCTTCCTCAGTTGCCGTAAGAGGTTTTCAGCTGTGTGCGTATTCTGGAAAGCGGTGATACAAAGCGTAGCCTGCCTAGGAACGAGTTGGCGTTTGCGAGATGCTGCTACTGGTGATGCCGCTGCTGTTCTTGCAGCAGGAGGCAATACATCTACCCAGTGGGCTGTCACAGTCATGTAGTCCTGAGTCTGTTCTGCTCCACTTGTCCACATGTCCGTGATTAAGTGGACATTGGGTACAACTGCATTTTTTAGGACACTGGTGAGTCTTTTTCTGACGTCCGTGTACATTCTCGGTATCGCCTGCCTAGAGAAGTGGAACCTAGATGGTATTTGGTAACGGGAACACACTACCTCAAGCAATTGTCTAGTTCCCTGTGAACTAACGGCGGATACTGGACGCACGTCTAATACCAACATAGTTGTCAAGGCCTCAGTTATCCACTTTGCAACAGGATGACTGCTGTGATATTTCATCTTCCTCGCAAAGGACTGTTGGACAGTCAATTGCTTACTGGAAGTAGTACAAGTGGTCTTCCGACTTCCCCTCTGGGATGACGATCGACTCCCAGCAGCAACAACAGCAGCACCAGCAGCAGTAGGCGTTACACTCAAGGATGCATCTGAGGAATCCCAGGCAGGAGAGGACTCGTCAGACTTGCCAGTGACATGGCCTGCAGGACTATTGGCTTTCCTGGGTAAGGAGGAAATTGACACTGGTGGTGTGGTTTGCGCGAGCTTGGTTACAAGAGGAAGGGATTTACTGGTCAGTGGACTGCTTCCGCTGTCGCCCAAAGTTTTTGAACTTGTCACTGACTTATTATGAATGCGCTGCAGGTGACGTATAAGGGAGGATGTTCCGAGGTGGTTAATGTCCTTACCCCTACTTATTACAGCTTGACAAAGGCAGCACACGGCTTGACACCTGTTGTCCGCATTTCTGTTGAAATACTTCCACACTGAAGAGCTGATTTTTTTGGTATTTTCACCAGGCATGTCAATGGCCATATTCCTCCCACGGACAACAGGTGTCTCCCCGGGTGCCTGACTTAAACAAACCACCTCACCATCAGAATCCTCCTTGTCAATTTCCTCCCCAGCGCCAGCAACACCCATATCCTCATCCTGGTGTACTTCAACACTGACATCTTCAATTTCACTATCAGGAACTGGACTGCGGGTGCTCCTTTCAACACTTGCAGGGGGCGTGCAAATGGTGGAAGGCGCAAGCTCTTCCCGTCCAGTGTTGGGAAGGTCAGGCATCGCAACCGACACAATTGGACTCTCCTTTGGGATTTGTGATTTCGAAGAACGCACAGTTCTTTGCTGTGCTTTTGCCGCAAGTCTTTTCTTTTTTCTAGCGAGAGGATGAGTGCTTCCATCCTCATGTGAAGCTGAACCACTAGCCATGAACATAGGCCAGGGCCTCAGCCGTTCCTTGCCACTCCGTGTCGTAAATGGCATATTGGCAAGTTTACGCTTCTCCTCAGACGCTTTTAATTTAGATTTTTGGGTAATTTTTTTACTGACCTTTTGTGTTTTGGATTTTACATGCTCTGTACTATGACATTGGGCATCGGCCTTGGCAGACGACGTTGATGGCATTTCATCGTCTCGGCCATGACTAGTGGCAGCAGCTTCAGCACGAGGTGGAAGTGGATCTTGATCTTTCCCTATTTTTTTAACCTCCACATTTTTGTTCTCCATATTTTGCGCACAACTAAAAGCCACCACAGGTATACAATGTAGATGGATGGTTAGTATAGTATTACTTATGGACGACGAGTGCACTGACGACACAGAGGTAGGTACAGCCGTGGCCTACCATACTGCTGCTTATATATATATATAATATACTGTATAACGGACCTGGTGGACACTGTCAGCAGACTGCTAAACTAGTATGAAGAAAGAAAAAACACCACAGGTATACAATGTAGATGGATGGATAGTATAGTATTACTTATACTTATGGACGACGAGTGCACTGACGACACAGAGGTAGGTACAGCCGTGGCCTACCGTACTGCTGCTTATATATATATATATATATATAATATACTGTATAACGGACCTGGTGGACACTGTCAGCAGACTGCTAAACAAACTAGTATGAAGAAAGAAAAAAAAAACACCACAGGTATACAATGTAGATGGATGGATAGTATAGTATTACTTATACTTATGGACGACGAGTGCACTGACGACACAGAGGTAGGTACAGCCGTGGCCTACCGTACTGCTGCTTATATATATATAATATACTGTATAACGGACCTGGTGGACACTGTCAGCAGACTGCTAAACAAACTAGTATGAAGAAAGAAAAAAAAACCACCACAGGTATACAATGTAGATGGATGGATAGTATAGTATTACTTATACTTAAGGACGACGAGTGCACTGACGGCACAGAGGTAGGTACAGCCGTGGCCTACCGTACTGCTGCTTATATATATATATATAATATACTGTATAACGGACCTGGTGGACACTGTCAGCAGACTGCTAAACTAGTATGAAGAAAGAAAAAAAAAACACCACAGGTATACAATGTAGATGGGTGGATAGTATACTATTACTTATACTTATGGACGACGAGTGACGACACAGAGGTAGGTACAGCCGTGGCCTACCGTACTGCTGCTTATATATATATATATATATATATATATATATATATATAATATACTGTATAACGGACCTGGTGGACACTGTCAGCAGACTGCTAAACTAGTATGAAGAAAGAAAAAACACCACAGGTATACAATGTAGATGGATGGATAGTATAGTATTACTTATACTTATGGACGACGAGTGCACTGACGACACAGAGGTAGGTACAGCCGTGGCCTACCGTACTGCTGCTTATATATATATATATAATATACTGTATAACGGACCTGGTGGACACTGTCAGCAGACTGCTAAACTAGTATGAAGAAAAAAAAACACCACAGGTATACAATGTAGATGGATGGATAGTATAGTATTACTTATACTTATGGACGACGAGTGCACTGACGACACAGAGGTAGGTACAGCCGTGGCCTACCGTACTGCTGCTTATATATATATATAATATACTGTATAACGGACCTGGTGGACACTGTCAGCAGACTGCTAAACAAACTAGTATGAAGAAAGAAAAAAAAAACACCACAGGTATACAATGTAGATGGATGGATAGTATAGTATTACTTATACTTATGGACGACGAGTGCACTGACGACACAGAGGTAGGTACAGCCGTGGCCTACCGTACTGCTGCTTATATATATATAATATACTGTATAACGGACCTGGTGGACACTGTCAGCAGACTGCTAAACAAACTAGTATGAAGAAAGAAAAAAAAACCACCACAGGTATACAATGTAGATGGATGGATAGTATAGTATTACTTATACTTAAGGACGACGAGTGCACTGACGACACAGAGGTAGGTACAGCCGTGGCCTACCGTACTGCTGCTTATATATATATAATATACTGTATAACGGACCTGGTGGACACTGTCAGCAGACTGCTAAACTAGTATGAAGAAAGAAAAAAAAAACACCACAGGTATACAATGTAGATGGGTGGATAGTATACTATTACTTATACTTATGGACGACGAGTGACGACACAGAGGTAGGTACAGCCGTGGCCTACCGTACTGCTGCTTATATATATATATATATATATATATATATATATATATAATATACTGTATAACGGACCTGGTGGACACTGTCAGCAGACTGCTAAACTAGTATGAAGAAAGAAAAAACACCACAGGTATACAATGTAGATGGATGGATAGTATAGTATTACTTATACTTATGGACGACGAGTGCACTGACGACACAGAGGTAGGTACAGCCGTGGCCTACCGTACTGCTGCTTATATATATATATATAATATACTGTATAACGGACCTGGTGGACACTGTCAGCAGACTGCTAAACTAGTATGAAGAAAAAAAAACACCACAGGTATACAATGTAGATGGATGGATAGTATAGTATTACTTATACTTATGGACGACGAGTGCACTGACGACACAGAGGTAGGTACAGCCGTGGCCTACCGTACTGCTGCTTATATATATATATAATATACTGTATAACGGACCTGGTGGACACTGTCAGCAGACTGCTAAACAAACTAGTATGAAGAAAGAAAAAAAAAAACACCACAGGTATACAATGTAGATGGATGGATAGTATAGTATTACTTATACTTATGGACGACGAGTGCACTGACGACACAGAGGTAGGTACAGCCGTGGCCTACCGTACTGCTGCTTATATATATATAATATACTGTATAACGGACCTGGTGGACATTGTCAGCAGACTGCTAAACAAACTAGTATGAAGAAAGAAAAAAAAACACCACAGGTATACAATGTAGATGGATGGATAGTATAGTATTACTTATACTTATGGACGACGAGTGCACTGAAGACACAGAGGTAGGTACAGCCGTGGCCTACCGTACTGCTGCTTATATATATATAATATACTGTATAACGGACCTGGTGGACACTGTCAGCAGACTGCTAAACAAACTAGCATGAAGAAAGAAAAAAAAAAAACACCACAGTGTTTTTCAGGCAGACAAACGTATACTGGACTGGTGGTCACTGTCCGCAAAACTGTGCACTGTACTCCTGCTATAACTGCTCCCCAGTCCCCACAATTAGGCAGTGTGAGCAGAGCAGTGCACTCAGCACAGATATATCATGCAGCAGTGCATCACACTGAGTGAGCACAGCCACAGATATGGTGGATCGTTTTTTTCAGGCAGAAAAACAAAGGATTAAAATCACTGGTGGTATAATCAAAACCCTGCACTGTACTCCCTAACAGCTGCTCCCCGTCCCCAATCCTCCCCACAATTATAACAATGTCACTCTTAGACTTAGTCTTTTCTATTACGGAGAGGACGCCAGCCACGTCCTCTCCCTATCAATCTCAATGCACGTGTGAAAATGTCGGCGACGCGCGGCTTCTTATATAGAATCCGAGTCTCGCGAGAATCCGACAGCGGGATGATGACGTTCGGGCGCGCTCGGGTTAACCGAGCAAGGCGGGAGGATCCGAGTCGCTCGGACCCGTGTAAAAAATAGGTGAAGTTCGGGCGGGTTCGGATTCCGAGGAACCGAACCCGCTCATCACTAATTTTAATAATTAATCACAGGGGAGGCACTACCTTCCCTGCCTCCCCTGACTGCACGTCCCTGGTACACACTGGGCGATGTATTGAATGACAGAACAACATCTCGTTCCATGCTTGGCTAGACTGCATCGGGTCGCTTGCGATATCTTCCAGTTGGCCGTGCAGCGGGGCTGACCAGAAGATGTCGCATGTGACCCACAGAAGCACGCAATCATGTGTACACGTTAGGCGATATGCCCAACTTGTCGTTCCGATATGGCAAATCGTGGTGATATTGGCCTAAAATGTAATGTGTCCCAGTCCTAACAGTGCATGTTTTCAGTTCACCTCACAGAATCACAAGTGATACAGCGTCTGCTACCTGTGAATTTTTGAAAATGTCAGTAAGTAATGAATACACCTGTAATACAGTAGGAGATATGGAAAATATGCACTGTTAGCTTGTCCCAGGGACTGGATTTGAGAAGCACTGTTCTGTGAATGTCCAATAATGGGGGGGGGGGTCGTGGGTGGAGGTGGGATGGTTGTCAGACATCCTCTTCCCACTGTTCTGTTTAGCAGAGCAAGTGGCGAATAGATGTTGTGCGCATCTATTCACTGGAGAGAGGACATGAGGCATGTCCAGCAGCGTGATGAAAATAAGGGCGTGGCTCGCAGGTTTGGTATTTCCTGGAAAGCCACACCCCCTTTTCGTGTCCTACAAGGCTTTATGGAAGTTGTGAGGTATGAACAATGTTATACACATAACTGATTATACTCTTCTCACTGTTCTTATACTGATGATGGTATCTTTCTTCTTAAAGCTTCATTCTGTCTTCTCTTCTAAATGTAGGTATTCCTGGCGCCATCAGTTACGGGAATTTAAACGTGAATACCGAGTGGTGGCTCTTGATTTACGAGGTTATGGAGAAACAGATGCACCTTCATGTAAAGATAATTACAAACTAGACTATATCATTGTGGATGTTAAAGAAATTGTGGACTCTCTAGGTAAGTAACACTAATATTTTCAAATATATTTCAAATAAATGTATATCTAAGGTGTCACTGACGCCTATTGAAACTGCAGTTTTGTGGATTGAAATGAGAACATTTGAGTAGGATTTGATCTGAAGGAACACAGGGATGTCAGTTCAGATAACAAAATGGCTGCTTTCACTGCTTGGTGAGGTGACAGGTGCACATTTAAATACACTTTACATTAGTTAACTTTGACTACACTACAATAACATTCATTGGGTGGTATTCAAATGATTTATCATGCCCAATCTCGTTTCTAAAGTGATCCCCGTTGAAGCACATATCGCGTCCATAGTAATCAAGTTTTGCTGCGTAATGGGTTGGGTGCCCTCGCTACCACAGGGGTAGTGAGCTGAAATGATTATACCAAGCCCATCAGCAGAAACAGAACAGGTGTGGAAGGGGGTGAAAAGAATTGAATACCGCCCATTGTCTTTATTGATCATGACTATGTAACCTAAACAGCACAACCTACGGTAACTTAACGCAGAGTTAGGACCTCTCATTTCTCCAAGAAAAGCATTTGGTGACTTTAATATAATGCATCTGGGGCTCTTGCCTTTCCCAGCAGCCCCCTCTTGTATATACAGGTTATAGAATAACGGGTCTGGGGTCTCACGTTGCCCCAGCAGCACCCTCCTGTATATTGAGGTTATCTAATAACTTGTCTGTGGTTTCTCACCTTGCTTAGCAGCCATATCTTGTATATACAGATAATACGCTGATGGTCTAAGAGACTCACCTTGCCCAGCAGCACTCTCCTGTATATACAGGTAATACAGTAATGGTTCTGGGGGTTTCG
This sequence comes from Pseudophryne corroboree, assembly GCF_028390025.1. Classification (NCBI taxonomy): domain Eukaryota; kingdom Metazoa; phylum Chordata; class Amphibia; order Anura; family Myobatrachidae; genus Pseudophryne; species Pseudophryne corroboree. The sequence goes on along the minus strand of NC_086452.1, from coordinate 159,330,216 downwards.
CCTTGCCTAGCAGCCCACTCATGTATATACAGATAATATAATAATGGGTCTGGGCGTCTCACTTTGCCAGCAGCCCCCTCCTGTATATACAGGTAATGTAATAACTTGTATGTGGTTCTCACCTTGCTTAGCAGCTGTATCGTTGTATATACAAGTAATATAATCATGAGTCTGGGGGTCTAACCTTGCTCAGCAGCCCTATGCTGTATATACAGCTTATATAATGATTTGTCTGTGGGATCACCTTGCCCAGCAGCCCTCTCCTACATATACAGGTAATAAAATGATTGGTCTGGGGGATCACGTACCTCAGAAGCCATCCCTTGCTGTAGCTCCAACTGCTAAGAGGGTCAGAGGCTCTGGTAACAAAAATTAAGACAGTGAGCAGCGCAAGAGTTTGCTTTATAAATATATTATATACTAAATGTTTATAGGAAATTTGCCTAAATGGTGTGAGAGTACAATTCATGTATTTGAAAATGTTAAAACAAATACAGGTTGAGTCTCCCTTATCCAAAATGCTTGGGACCAGAGGAATTTTGGATATGGGATTTTTCCGTATTTTGGAATAATTGCATACTATAATGAGATATTATGGTTATGGGACCTAAGTCTAAGCACAGAATGCATTTATGTTACATATACACCTTATACACACAGCCTGAAGGTCATTTTAGCCAATATTTTTTATAACTTTGTGCATTAAACAAAGTGTGTGTACATTCACACAATTCATTTATGTTTCATATACACCTTATATACACAGCCTGAAGGTCATTTAACAATATTTTTAATAGCTTTGAGTATTAAACAAAGTTTGTGTACATTGAGACATCAAAAAACAAAGGTTTCACTATCTCAGTCTCACTCAAAAAAGTCTGTATTTCGGAATATTCCGTATTTCGGAATATTTGGATATGGGATACTCAACCTGTATAGCGAAATCAACAAATATAAATTCTTAAAATATATACACCTATAGCATAGCTGGAAATGTAATGTATTCAAAGTAGTTCATTACTTAGTATTGGTACCAGATAGAGGCGTCTATTCATGAAGCAGTGAAAAGTGTGGAGAAGTTGCCCATGGCAACCAATTAGCTGCTACTGTACGTAAACTTTTATAGAATGCATTTTATAAATTTTACCTCAACACTGGTTGGTTGCCATGGGCAACTTCTCCACAGGCTCACTTCTCCACTCTTTTCACTGCCTCATGAATAGAGCCCAAAGTCTGTTACCATATCCACAAGTGTTAAAGCTGTGTTAGTGTGTCCACAAGCAGTATGGAATGAGTGGGAGCATGATTATGTGCATCTTGGTGCGATGTAAATTCATAGAGCCCAAGGGTGGACAGAGTGCCAGGAAATTCTGCAGCTTGGTGTAGTCCTGATGTGCACTGGCTCTTTGTGGAATTGACGGTGTGTTAGGCTGTGGACTATGAATGCTGTCTGATGGAACCGGAATGGCAATCAAGTAACCAGTGTTAGCACTGGTGGTGGTAGATTATAAGTGATACCAAGAAACAGCTGCTCAGGGAAACCTGTGAATGAATGCCTAACACGGTTCCCTGTATTCACAACTTCAGAGGGGATGTGGTCATGTGACCAGCGTTCGGTCATCATGCCGATGCTGTAATCCTGAGCGCTCAAAATGCTGGCCGATGGCCACCCATAGAGTGGGAATATACGTGAGCCCGAAAGGGGCTATGTTGCACCCCCCAGAATGCTAGGATCCCAGGATCGGTATGCTGTCTGCCGGGATCCCGGCAGCTGGCAATGCGCTCCCAACCCCTTCAGAGGCCCAGTAGCACCCTCCTGTATATATAGTTAATATAACAATGGGTCTTGGGGTCTCACCTTTGCCAGCAGCACTCTTCTGCATATATAGCTAATATAATTATTGGTTTCTGGAATCACCTCGTCCTGAAGCCATCTCTTCCTCTAGCTCCAACCACTCAGAGGGTCTTGCAGGGCAGAGGCTCTGGTGCCCGGTATGAGAGGGTTCAGGGCTTAATGTCTCTCTCCAAACAGTGAAGGAGCTGGTGGGTATCTGGAGTGGAGAGTAGCCGATCGCACAGCTAGCATAACGCACATCGCAGCGGGTATCCAGCAATAGCGATTGTGGCGGTAGATGAGCCTGGTGGGTGCGGCCGGGGCATCCTGGATCAACGGCCCTGGCTGCACTGCCCTCCTTACGGCCCTGGACAACGTCATATGTGCCGTTGAGGCAAAGGTAAGTAGGCACAAATGGATTTTACATATGTCCCCATAGGGAGAATCAGCAAGGCAAATTAGAGTTAGATGTGTTACATATATGCAAATGTGACTACTTTCTGTAGTCACATTTACATATATGTAAACAAGTTAAGGGATAAAGAATGTTCTGTAGAAATGTTGTTCTGGCTATATGTAACTCCACTGTTCTGAGTAGTTAATGAGTGTAGTTATTATATGGCGATTAACATATTTGCTTAACTATTAATCACCTTCCCTGGAACACTTACATTCCTATGTTTTGCACACAAATTTAGATTCTTACAGATACATTTCTGATACACAACAGATGGAAGTGGGATGTATATTAAAGAATACTTAACTACAAAGTTAATAGCAGCTATGCTATTTCTACGGAGACATTTGTAATGCAAAAGAGAGACCTCATTATAATTACAACAAAGAATTCTGAAACATTGCTCATTATTTTTTGTATTACTCTGAAGTAGGACAATTTGTAACTCTGGGCCTTTTTCTACATTCACATACACACTAGAGGAGACACCAAGACCTTAGGTGGCCGCAGGTACTGGAAGCGTGGCCAGTAGAGGAAATGTGACTAAACTCCGTCCCATGGTGGGAGGACGTGGTGGCGGCAATATGTGGGGAGCTCCCAAACCCCTGAGACTATCTATAAACTAGTGGTCATTGATATCTAGGGCAAATGCAGAGTAAGTACACTGACACTTCTCTGAACACTTCATGCACCACGCATAATATTTATTCGGCTTGTGGTTTGTTGGACATACTGTACAGTATGGAAACGTACAAGCACTGTTTCTACAAGAAGCGAAGTTCCCTGTTATAAAGTAAAACAGGGAACATTGCTAAATGCCTTTGTGTAACAATGTCATAGTACAGACCCTGTAATATGTAAGCCTTGCCCTGGTAAATATTACGCTGCTTACGTTTACCTTTTCCAAGGAAACTTCAATCCAGTCCATTCGAAATAGATAAAACAATTTTTCTTTAAATAAAGAAAATGGGGGTGTTTCTGGATGAGTCCAGACTTGTAGACTAGTCTATTTAGCTGCAGAGCTTAAGCAACTCCGGGACACCCGTTGATCCTGGGAAGGATACCCAGAATAGCCCATTAAGGAGTACATGGCAGATAATTGACTAGATTATCGAGGGCATATCTGTAAACACTAAACCAAAAGGGCCTACCTCTTGGACAAGACCACAAACAATGATTTAGGTCTGTATTCTCCCCTTGACATCGAGGACATCTGTGTGAAGAGGAGGAGCCGATTACAAAGCTTCGATGTGGACTAATATATAATCTGTGGTGAATGACATTTATCTTTTTTAAATGCACTAATCATTAATTAAGTGAACCAGGGATACTGTATGGTAAACTTATTTATTAACTTTTGTTTATAAATCACCAGCATATTCAGTTGGGTACAAAATGAGACTAGGTAATGACAAACAGAGAGGTTGCAAGCTTACAATCTGTAGAATAAGAGATGTTTCATTCATGACTTCCACATAACCAGGGCCTGATTAAGGGTTCCAGTTGTCCTAGGCTAATACATTTGAAGCGCCACAAACTGTAGATTCAGCAAATTGTGACCTTTAGGAGCTCTCATTGCAATCTGATTGCAGCAGACCGTGCAAATAACATGACAAAGAAGTGCTTGGACCCAGGGGTTTCCATCCAATACATAGATCATCCCAGTAACCGCCATATAAAACAGTATTTTAGTGACCACCATAGAATACAGAGTGTATCCTAGTAACAATTGTGACTAAAAAGTGACACCCTTGGTGGCACCCCCCAATTCCTGGGGTCCTAGGATGCAGCATAATCAGATTGATCATTCATTGCACACATTGGGCCGGATGTAATGGAAGATGGCCGAACTCGTACGTTATTTTCAAAGCAGCAAATGTTTACAAGGCAAAACCTGCTTGGCTTTGCTTTGTAAACATTTGCTACTTTTAAAAAAAACGTATGAGTTTGGCCGGAGTCTCGGAGCTCCGGCTGTCTCGCAAGCCATTACATCCGGCCCCATGTGTATAGAAATAGAACACATATTCAGAGATTTGATAAGCTTGCCTGAAGAATTACGTTTTCATGATGTAATTCATGGACCACCAGGACCAACTGGGACCTGTAGTTTATCAAAGAAAAAGAAAAGGAGACAGGCACAGTTTATAAAAAAAAAACACAGTTTAGCTATAAAACATCTTTTTATTAAATACTTAAATAAAGAAGGCCACACTTACCATACATAATAAAAGCAGCAATACATTTAATACATGTCTAGATTAGAGATATGTGCTGGGCCATTTTTGCTGGTTTTGTTTTTTTTATTTCGGTGACTAGTTTTGGTTTTAGATTTTTCCAAAAATTGACCAAACAAAGCTAAAATCACAGTTTTGTGCCTTTTTTGTTCATATAGTAGTATTAACCTGAATAACATTAATTTCCTCTCATTTACAGTCAATTTTGAACATGTCACAGCTCACAATATTGTTTTAATCTGCTTTAGGCCAAAGTCTGGAGCGATCTGGCTGGTTACTAAGCAACAGAGCAGCGGCACAAACGTACGGCAGTTTATAGCACATCTAAGAAACATTGGCAAACAGCAGAAATGAAAAGTGGTGCAAGATGAAATTGTCCATGGGCTTTCTCATCCACCATTATGTTGCATATTAAAAAGGACATGCACAGTTTAACAGATCAAGCACTTCAGCATCAGGAACTGCCACTTTTGTGGCTGAAGTGCTTTGTTTGTTTGGGCTCCCACAAAAATTTTTGGGGAAGGACTACTTTCAATCATTAAGGAGGAGATTGATGATTAGGGTGTTAATTACATTATAATCTTATTAAATACATTTCATAACTTGCTGCAAACGACGTAACATGGAGGAGGTGCCTAAAGGGCTAACATCCCTACCTCTACTAATTTTGGCCTCACAAATGGAGCAGATGCCTTCACAAACGTTGTCAGGATTTGGGTAAAAATAATTCCACAGCCAAGAGGTGGCTTTTTTGGTCTTATGCCCAGTCATCACAATGCCTTTCTGTTTATCATGAGCAAGAACTGTAGCCACTGGTGGCTGACTTAAGCAGACATCATCAGCAGCTTCCTCTTCTTCCGTGTCAGATAGTAGTAGTACACATATATCCCCCTCATCCTGTTCCACTTCCACACAAGCATTCTCAATTTCTATTATCTTTACTTGTACCATCTTTACTTGTACTGCTTCCCATGTGCAGATGGTGTAGAAGTGGACGATGGAGGCGAAAGAAGCTTCACTATGAGGACAGTGTGCAAAATGTCAGACTCACATATAGCTAACAAGGACACCAATTGACTCTCCTTGGGATGTGTGACGGTTCTGCACAGTTTGTTCTACTGCCTTAGTGGTTTTCATTTTTTTTTTACAACTTTTCTAGACTCTAGACGGAAAAGGTCTTTCGCCATCATGAGAGACAGAGGAAGATGCCTCACTGACAGTTTCAGAACCACCACTCATAAATAAAGGCCAGGGATTGAGCCTTTTCCTTGCCACTGCGTGTTGTGAATGGCATGTTGCCAATTTTATGTTTTTCTTTTTCTTCACTAATCTTTACCAATAATAAAGGTGTTTTAGTTTTTGTCTTACCCCTGTAAAATATGTTTTTTTTTATTTCATATGGCCTGATTTTTTAAACCTTCTATTCCCTTGAGCATCTGCTTTAGAAGATGTTCAATGACTAGCAGGGGCAGATTGGGAACCGAAAGTGGCCCTAGAAAAATTTGTTGAAGTTTCCTCACATGGGCAGCACCAAAGGTATACCATGTAACCATGGCAGCAGCACCACCCCTAACATGTCAACAAACAAAACAGGCCTGCACATGCACAACAGCCCACCAGGAATCTTCTCTATAGTCCCTATGGCCAATCCGCCCTTGATGACTAGTATTGTCATCTTGACTGGTTGCAGCAGCTGCAGCGACAGTATTTTGGTGCTGCTGCTCTTCTTTAAACTGATTGTTATCCTTGTTATAAATTTTTTTACATGTACTGGGGTACTACAGTGTACAGTGCAAACATGCAACAATTTTTCTTTTTAACTTTTTTGCTGAGTATTATTGAGTCACACTGTGTGAACGCAGTGGGTGGGGTCTGTGGAGTCAGTGCAGCACCACTGTGATGGAATTAGACTAAGGGGACTGGACACAGCTTGTGGATGGACACAGCACAGCACATTCACTTAGATGGGCACAGTGACCGCAGCACAGCCCCTTAGATGGACACAGTGACAGCATTTGTATTCCGCACAGCCACTTGGATGGACAGAGCAGAGTGCAGCATGCAGCAACATGAAATGGTGCCGAGTCCCGGCTGCGGCTCCTTATATGGAATCCGAAACACGCTAGGATGACATTCGGCCTCGAACTGGAATCCGAGTCTGACAGGTACTTATAAATCACGCTATCCTATCAGGAAGGCATCTGATTGGCTCCAAACATATTCTGCAGCAGGAAATCGACCCCAAATATACAGCCAATGTCATTAAGAACTATCTTCAGCATAAAGAAGAACAAGGAGTCCTGGAAGTGATGATATGGCCTCCAAAGAACCCTGATCTTAACATCATTGAGTCTGTCTGGTATTACATGAAAGACAGAAGGATTTGAGCAAGCCTACATCTGTGGTTAGTTCTCCAAGATGATTGGAACACCCTACCAGCCGAGTTCCTTCAAAAACTGTGTACAAGTGTACCTAGAAGAATTGCTGCTGTTTTGAAGGCAAAGGGTGGTCACACCAAATATTGATTTGATTTAGATTTCTCTCCTGTTCATTCTCTTTGCATTTTATTAATTGACAAAAATAGACTATTAACGCTTAGATTTTTTTTAAAGCATTCTTACTTTGCGGCACTTTTTCCACACCTACCTAAAACTTTTGCACATTACTGTGTATATAATAAAATTTTGTGGAAGCTCCAAGTTTACACTTATGAAAGCTACTGGACTAATATTTGGCTTTAAAACAGTTACTGCCTGTTCATTATTTAAAAATATTCAGCTAAACATCGGTCATACAGTGAATCTTAAAGATAGCTTTGAAAATAAAAAACAAATAACATTCTAAGAAAATCAAAAAAGATAAGCTAAGGCTACAAAATAATATCCAAAATAATATCCAACACCGAAAAGATAGTGCTGACTGAGCATGTGCTTACTACCAGAACTTCAGATCACTGCTGTAAACATAGGAGTGTATTAACCAGCAATTAGTAACACTTGGGTCTTATGTAACCATGAAAGAGCTTGAGGACGCTATATCCCTGGTACTGCTCTGATGCAAGACCTGTTTCCGGAATCTGGATGATGGACTCAGAAGAGAGGAACAATCCAGGTAAAACAGTACTGGACACTGGAGTGCATAGGCTGTAACCTGATCATGTACTCCAGACCTGGAACCTATACTAAACTGCCAGCCCAGGACAACAGCACACAGCAGTGGCGGGTTTGGCTGGGGGGAGGGAGAGATATGTATATGTATATGTGGAGCACTGTGGCTCTGATATAATAAAAGTTTTAGTATTTGCTATTCACGTTTGCATATCATTAGTTCCTGGCCCACATTCGATTGTATAGTCGATCTATTGGTATATTGGCAATTAGGGACATTGGGTAACCCTAGGGACCAGTTGCCTAATTCACTATGTAGTGAAGTGCATAGCCTCTCCGTTTAGCTAAATGTTCCACAATGTCACATTCTCGCTCTATATTGGAGTTTCAAACACTGTCACTTCTCGCTCTATGGGGGTCATTCCGAGTTGATCGATAGCTGCAGTTGTTCGCAGCGGAGCGATCAGGCTAAAAATCAGCGTTTCTGCGCATGCGTATGGGCCGCAGTGCGCACGTGCGACGTAATTTCACACAAAACTATGCAGTTTTACACAAGGTCTAGCGGCGCTTTTCAGTTGCACTGCTGATCATTGAGTGATTGACAGGAAGTGGGTGTTTCTGGGCGGAAACGGACCGTTTTCGGGGAGTGTGTGTAAAAACGCAGGCGTGTCGGATAAAAACGCAGGAGTGGCTGGGGAAACGGGGGAGTGGCTGGCCGGACGCAGGGCGTGTTTGTGACGTCAAAACAGGAACAAAACTGTCTGCAGTGATCACAAGGTAGGAGTAGGTTTGGAGCTACTCTGAAACTACATGGAAATATTTAATAACAGAACTGCTAACCTTTCGTTCGCACTTCTGCTAAGCTAAGATAGACTCCCAGAGGGCGGCGGCTTAGCGTTTGCACTGCTGCTAAAAGCAGCTAGCGAGCGATCAACTCGGAATGACGGCCTATATTGGTCCATATGAGTCTGTAATTATACAATCAATTAAAAATAACACAGGTGTATAGGATGTAATAATGGACTGAGGAAGGTCAGCGGGAATAAATTAAATACAGACCCATATGGATTGACAGACACTCTTTGACAAAGCTCCAGTATAGAGCAAAACGCATTAAAGGACATACAGGACACCTGCTGAAGACACCTGGCCGTGTCACGCTTTTATGGTCAGACCCCCTACACAGCGCACCAGCTCATTTGAAAGTTGTAGCGGCATTTCACCTTGGAGAACGGAGACATCAGTCTGTCTCCTAGCCGGCTCCTTCCGCTTCGGGAGAGTGCTACTAGCTGGGGAACTCTGATCCCACTGGCGTCTATGTTCCCGCAGCCCAAAGACGTAAATCACTGTGCTGACACACATGGTCGGGAATAAGACATTCAGCCATGTTGGATTGCAGTGAGACTGCATCTAGGACACTCCAGTATAAACCAGGGGTCTGGAACCAAGGAACGGTATTATATCCATTTTATCTTCTTTTATCCTGCGCGTATATGATAAAATCTGAAATTCATATGGCTACAGCACTCTTATTATTTTTAATAGGTTTTTCTTTTTAATCATTGTTTTATTGTGTACTGAGAATATTAGAATTGATCCACCTCAGGGTAATATTTGTATATGCGTATGGAATTTTTATTATCGAGACAATCTGTTTTACAGTTGAGTATATAGATAATACTTATATGTCTGTATATGTTCATCTTTGTGTTGCTATATAAAAATATAAAGAGTAAAAACTAAATATAAATATTGGTCTCATGTGACTCCACCCATACTGGTGCTTAATTGAGTTACTAGCGCAGAGTGAGACTTTGTAGTTCTTTTTGGGTCTCTTCTGTATGCAGAGGTTTTTGTTTATGCACACAGGTGTAACTGGCACACTGCAGCTTAATTAAGAAGAATATTGAATTAGGTATTTCTCTAACGTCCTAGAGGATGCTGGGGACTCCGTAAGGACCATGGGGAATAGACGGGCTCCGCAGGAGATAGGGCACTTTAAGAAAGCTTTGGGCTCTGGGTGTGCACTGGCTCCTCCCTCTATGCCCCTCCTCCAGACCTCACTTTTACACGGTGCCCAGAGCAAGATGGGTGCACTGCAGAGAGCTCTCCAGAGTTCTCTGCCTAGAAGCATTTTTGTTTGGATTTTTTCTTTCTACATGTTACTTTTTCACAGGGAGCACTGCTGGCAACAGGCTCCCTGCATCGAGGGACTGAGGAGAGAGGAGCAGACCTTCTTGTCAAAGATAGGCTCTGCTTCCTCGGCTACTGGACACCATTAGCTCCAGAGGGGGTGAACGCAGGTTCTTACTGGGCGTCCACCCCCGGAGCCGCGCCACCGTTCTCCTCACAGAGCTAGAAGTACAGAAGACAGAAGTCGTCAGAAGCCTTCAGCTTCACTGAGGTAACGCACAGCACTGCAGCTGTGCGTCATTGCTCCCATACACCTCACATACTCCGGTCACTGTAAGGGTGCAGGGCGCAGGGGGGGGGGGCGCCCTGGGCGGCAATATAAACCTCTGCATGTCATAAAGAATATATACATGAACAGGTGGGCTCTGTACATGTATATAAAAGAGCCCCCGCCATATTTCACTAAGTTTGAGCGGGACAGAAGCCCGCTGCCGAGGGGGCGGGGCTTCTCCCTCAGCACTCACCAGCGCCATTTTCTCTCCACAGCACTGCTGAGAGGAAGCTCCCCGGACTCTCCCCTGCTTACACACGGTGAAAGGGTGCTTAAAAGAGAGGGGGGGGGGGGGCACATAGTATACAGCGCTGCTGGGGAAAAACAATTTGTGTTGGTCTCCAGGGTTATTGCGCTGGGGTGTGTGCTGGCTTACTCTCTCTCTGTCTCTCCAAAGGGCCTTGACAGGGATACTGTCTTCAGGAAAGGGGTTCCCTGTGTGTGTGTGAAGTGTGTCGGTACGCGTGTGTCGACATGTTTGATGAGGAAGGCTCGCTTAATGTGGAGGGGGAGTGCTTGAATGTCAGGTCGCCGTCGGCAACGCCGACACCGGAATGGGTGGATATGCTGAATGTCTTGAATGCAAATGTCAATCTATTGCATAAAAGATTAGACAAAGCAGAAGCTAGGGATCACTCAGGTAGCCAGTCCATGCCTGTCCCTGGGGCGCCAGATCCTTCGGGGTCTTAGAAGCGCATCATATCCCAGATCGATGACACAGATACCGACACAGATACTGACTCTAGTGTCGACTATGAAGATGCAAAATTACAGCCAAAGGTGGCTAAGGGTATACGGTACATGATTATGGCCATTAAAGAGGTTTTGCATATTACTGAGGAACCCCCTGTCCCTGACACGAGGGTACACATGTATAATGGGAAAAAGCCTGAAGTCACTTTTCCATCCTCATTTGAATTAAGTGACTTGTGCGTAAAGGCTTGGGAATCTCCGGATAGGAGACCACAAGTTCCCAAAAGGATTCTCATGGCGTATCCTTTTCCACAAACTGATAGGATACGCTGGGAATCTTCGCCAAAAGTTGACAAGGCGCTGACACGTTTGTCCAAAAAGGTGGCACTGCCTTCTCAGGATACGGCTTCCCTCAAGGAACCTGCTGATCGCAGGCAGGAAATTACCTTAAAGCACATTTACAATCATTCTGGTACTATTGCTCGACCGGCTATGGCGTCGGCCTGGGTTTGTAGTGCAGTTGTAGCATGGGCAGATTCCTTATCTACGGAAATTGACACCTTAGATAGGGACGCCATTCAAATGACCATAGAGCATATCAGAGATGCTGCCTTGTATATGAGGGATGCTCAGAGAGACATTTGTTTATTAAGCTCCAGAATAAATGCTATGTCTATTTCTGCTAGGCGGCTCTTGTGGACCCGACAGTGGACGGGAGATGCCGATTCAAAGCGGCATATGGAGTCCTTGCCTTACAAGGGAGTGGAGTTGTTTGGAGACGGCCTCTCGGATCTTGTTTCTACGGCTACGGCTGGTAAGTCAAATTTCTTACCTTATGTCCCCCCGCCACATACAAAAAAGGTACCTCATTATCAAATGCAGTCCTTTCGTTCCAATAAAAACAAGAAGGTACGTGGATCATCCTTTGTTGCCAGAGGGAAAGGCAGGGGAAAAAAGCTGCACACAGCTAGTTCCCAAGAGCAGAAGTCCTCCCCCGCGTCGGCAAAGTCCACCGCATGACGCTGGGGCTTTCCGGGGGGAGGCAGATCTGGTGGGGGCTCATCTTCGATTTTTCAGCCACGTCTGGGTACACTCGCAGGTGGATCCCTGGGCATTAGAGATTGTTTCCCAGGGATACAGGCTGGAATTCGAAGACTTGCCTCCTCGCCGATTTTTCAAATCGGCTCTGCCGGCTTCCCCGTCAGAGAGGGAGCTAGTGTTGACAGCAATCCAAAAATTGTATACTCAACAGGTGATTGTCACAGTTCCTAATCTCCAGCAAGGAGAGGGATATTACTCAACCCTGTTTGTGGTCCCGAAACCGGACGGTTCGGTCAGACCCATTTTAAACCTGAAATCTCTGAACCTGTACTTGAAGAGGTTCAAGTTCAAAATGGAATCACTCAGGGCGGTCATCGCCAGCCTGGAGGGGGGGATTGGATGGTGTCCCTGGACATAAAGGATGCTTACCTTCATGTTCCGATATTCCCCCCGCATCAGGCATTCCTGAGATTTGCAGTGCAGGACTGTCACTACCAATTTCAGACGTTGCCGTTTGGGCTTTCCACGGCCCCGAGAATTTTCACCAAGGTAATGGCGGAAATGATGGTGCTCCTGCGCAGGCAGGGGGTCACAATTATCCCATACTTGGACGATCTCCTCATAAAGGCGAGATCTCGGGAGAGGTTGCTGGACAGCGTGTCTCTGTCCATGTAGACGTTGCAGTTACACGGCTGGATTCTCAATATACCGAAGTCCCAGCTAGTCCCTACAACGCGTCTGACCTTTTTGGGGCTGATTCTAGACACAGACCAGAAAAAGGGTTTTCTGCCGATCGAAAAGGTACAGGAACTCATAGCCATGGTCAGGAACCTATTAAAACCAAAAAAGGTTTCAGTGCATCATTGCACGCGGGTCCTGGGGAAGATGGTGGCTTCCTACGAGGCCATCCCTTTCGGCAGGTTCCATGCGAGGACCTTTCAATGGGACCTTTTGCACAAGTGGTCCGGGTCCCATCTACAAATGCATCAAAAGATCACACTGTCTCCGAGGACCAGGGTATCTCTCCTGTGGTGGCTGAACAGTGCTCACCTACTAGAGGGTCGCAGGTTCGGCATTCAGGACTGGGTCCTGGTGACCACGGATGCAAGCCTCCGAGGCTGGGGAGCAGTGACACTGGGAAGAAATTTCCAAGGTCTCTGGTCAAGCCTAGAGTCTTGTCTCCACATCAACGTCCTGGAGTTGAGGGCCATATACAACGCCCTGCGTCAAGCGGAGGAATTGCTTCTGAGAAAACCGGTTCTGATTCAGTCAGACAATGTCACGGCAGTGGCTCATATAAACCACCAAGGCGGAACAAGGAGCAGAATGGCCATGGCAGAAGCGACCAGGATTCTACGCTGGGCGGAAGGCCATGTAAGCGCGCTGTCAGCGGTGTTCATCCCGGAGGTGGACAACTGGGAGGCGGACTTCCTCAGCAGGTACGGCCTGCATCCGGGAGAGTGGGGACTTCATCAAGAAGTCTTCGCACAGATCACGGATCGTTGGGGACTGCCTCAAATCGACATGATGGCATCCCGTCTCAACAAAAAGCTAAAGCGGTATTGCGACAGGTCAAGGGACCCTCAGGCGGTAGCGGTAGACGCTCTGGTGACACCTTGGGTGTTCAGATCGGTCTATGTGTTTCCTCTTCTTCCTCTCATACCCAAGGTGTTGAGAATAATATGAAGAAGTAGGGTCAGAACAATACTCATTGTTCCAGATTGGCCACGGAGGACTTGGTATCCGGAGCTGCAAGAGTTGCTCGCAGGGGATCCGTGGCCTCTTCCTCTAAGGCAGGACCTGCTGCGGCAGGGGCCCTGTCTGTTCCAAGACTTACCGCGGCTGCGTTTGACGGCATGGCGGTTGAACGCCGGATCCTAGCGGAAAAAGGGATTCCGGAGGAGGTCATTCCTACACTGATCAAGGCTAGGAAAGACGTTACGTTAAAACATTATCACCGTATATGGCGGAAATATGTTTCTTGGTGTGAGGCCAGAGCCGCTCCTACGGAGGAGAACCAATTGGGCCGTCTACACCACTTCCTTCAAACAGGAGTGACTTTGGGCCTAAAATTAGGGTCCATAAAGGTCCAGATTTCGGCCTTATCCATTTTCTTTCAAAGAGAATTGGCCTCTATTCCTGAAGTACAGACGTTTGTGAAGGGAGTGCTGCATATTCAGCCTTCTTTTGTGCCTCCGGTGGCGCCTTGGGATCTTAACGTGGTGTTACGGTTCCTCAAGTCACCTTGGTTTGAACCACTCAAAACTGTGGAGTTGAAATACCTCACGTGGAAAGTGGTCATGTTGTTGGCGTTAGCTTCGGCAAGACGTGTTTCCGAATTGGCGGCTTTATCACATAATAGCCCATACTTGGTTTTTCACGTGGATAGGGCAGAGTTGAGGACTCGCCCTCACCTTCTGCCAAAAGTGGTCTCCTCTTTTCATGTGAACCAACCTATTGTCGTGCCTGTGGCTACACGGGACTTGGAGGATTCCGAGTCCCTGGATGTATTCAGGGCTTTGAAGATTTATGTGACCAGAACGGCTAGAATCAGGAAGACTGAAGCTTTGTTCGTTCTGTATGCGGCCAACAAGGTTGGCGCTCCTGCTTCAAAGCAGACTATTGCTCGCTGGATCTGTAGCACGATTCAGCAGGCGCATTCTACGGCAGGATTGCCGTTACCGAAATCGGTTAAGGCCCACTCCACTAGGAAAGTGGGCTCTTCTTGGGCGGCTGCCCGAGGGGTCTCGGCATTACAGTTGTGCCGAGCAGCTACTTGGTCGAGGACAAACACCTTTGCAAAGTTCTATAAGTTTGATACCCTGGCTGAGGAGGTCCTCCTGTTTGCTCAATCGGTGCTGCAGAGTCATCCGCACTCTCCCGCCCGTTTGGGAGCTTTGGTATAATCCCCATGGTCCTTACGGAGTCCCCAGCATCCTCTAGGACGTTAGAGAAAATAAGATTTTACTTACCGGTAAATCTATTTCTCATAGTCCATAGAGGATGCTGGGCGCCCGTCCCAAGTGCGGACTTCTTCTGCAAGACTTGTATATAGTTATTACTTACATAAGGGTTATGTTATAGTTTTCTGTGGTACCGTGGCTATGTTGTTGTTCATACTGTTAACTGGGTAAGTTTATCACAAGTTATACGGTGTGATTGGTGTGGCTGGTATGAATCTCGCCCTTAGATTTACAAAAATCCTTCCTCGCACTGTCCATCTCCTCTGGGCACAGTTTCCCTAACTGAGGTCTGGAGGATGGGCATAGAGGGAGGAGCCAGTGCACACCCAGAGTCCAAAGCTTTCTTAAAGTGCCCTATCTCCTGCGGAGCCTGTCTATTCCCCATGGTCCTTACGGAGTCCCCAGCATCCTCTACGGACTATGAGAAATAGATTTACCGGTAAGTAAAATCTTATTATTTCTATAAGTGGCTATTTAGCCCTGGGAAACAAAAGTTTGTTTTCTCTTGGACACACCCCACCCAAATCTAAAGGTGCATACACACCAAGGGATATAGTAAACGATATAGGTCATATTGCCCCTCCTGAGTGATATTGTTTATTACATCACCCAGTGTGTATGCAGTTGACGACCAATGCACGGCCGGCGGTTCGTTAACGACCCTCAGTGTTGGCTGTACATGCAGGTCAATTTGGACTCATCATCCAAAGCTGCATGTACAGCCCAGCTGCGGCATGATGTCACTGTACACAATGTGTATGCCCGCCACCAGACGGCCCGGGTCGGGAGTGGAAACACTAGGTGATGTTGCTCACGGAGCTAACTCTCTGTGCACATATTACATCTGCCCCACCTGCAGTGCAACATGGTTTTGCTCAATTGCTAACTTTATTGGGTTGCTAACAACTCAGAATAACCCCCTAAGATCTCCAGCTCGGTCCTCCAGACACCGACCTGTGCATGTTTTCCAGGTTTCCTCACAGAATCGCAAGTGAAATAATTAGCTCCACTTGTGGCCCTTTTAAAATGTTTCAATCAGTATACCTGTGCACGTGCTGGGTGACCTGGAAAACATGAACTGTTTGGGATCCTGTGGACAGAGTCGGAGAACCACTGAGCAGTGTCATTACATTACTTTTTATAGTGTTCAGATAATTAATCCTGTTTAATAAGTTCAAGTTTACCTTTCAAACAATAACTTAATGATAAAGCAGTGCTACAGTCAATAGTATGCAGTAGACAAAAGTAGATGTGGGCCACTTAAGACATACCACTTTCTCATCAGTTGAATCTCCCCCTCCCAAATATGATAAGTGTGCGATTCAGCACTGCCTGTACTCATTTTGGAGGCAATGACCCACTGCAGCAGGCACTTAATATGTCCTACCCTTCATTTACAGTGGAGAAGGTCCTAACAGAACTCTCAAAACTTAAAGTGGATAAATCAGTGAGGCCAGATGGGATTCATCCAAGGATACTAAAAGAGCTTAAAGAGGTGCTGTTAGCACCAATTACAAAATTATTCAACCAGTCACTAGATACAGGAGTAATTCCAGAGGACTGGAAAAGAGCAAACGTAGTCCCACTGCACAAAAGTAGAAGCAAGGAAGAAGCAAGCAACTACCGACCAGTGAGCCTTACATCAGTAGTAGGGAAAGTAATGGAAACATTATTAAAATAAAGAGTTGTATAATATCTCAAATCCAGCAATTTAAAGGATCCCAAACTGCATGGATTTACTGGCTGGAGATCATATCAAGCAAATCATATTGACTTTCTTGAGTGGGTGACTAAAGTAATAGATCAAGGAGGGGGCGTAGATGTAGCTTATCTAGACTTTAGTAAGGCTTTTGACCATTGGCGTATCTATAATGGATCTGCACACGGGCCCCCTCCTCTTAATCCAACCCTGCTTTGGAATAGAGTCTAGGATGGTTGGATGGATAAGATCTTGGTTGCAGGGTTGAAAACAGAGGGGGTAATTCAGACTGCATCGCTGCAGCGGCAGTTGTCGCAGTCTGAATTACTTTGTGGAGTGCGCACGCACCCTGGGAGCCCAGTGAGATGCTATCAGCATCTCACTGGCTGCGATCGCCTCTGCCTGATTAACAGGCTTGAATTACAGAAATGTGGCTGATTAGTGCCCAAGAAACTCAGGATAAGTATGTGGCTTGGAAGGCTTTACAAGTAGGAAACCAGCAATACAAGGAACTGTAGTAAACTAAGAACTGTAGTTTTTCTACCAACAGAAGCCAGAAATAGCAACATGACTTGCTGCAAATAGCAGCCTGTGAACCAGGATGTGATTTATTGCTCTGGCAGTCATCTGATTGTCAGAGAAGGCTTACATAACAGTTGCAGATCACTGATTGGCTGCGAGAGTTAGCTGAGGCAAGGAGCACTCTGACTGGAAAGAATGCGATCACCTGACATGTTTTAATATGGCAACATCCGTGTATCAGCTCACAGAACAGAGTCAAGCAGAAAATCTGACCTGCAGGACAGGTAGCAAAGGTAATCTTACAAATAAAATTTATTCTGCGCTCCTATCAGTAGCAGCTCAATTATGAGAAATAACTGTAAGAAATAAAAAGTAGCGCTGTTTATAATTATTGCACCTGTAAAAAAAGTTTTTTGTTAAACATGTATAAAACAATAAATATGTTTGCAGCTCCTTTTGTGAGCATTTTTGTGAGTGGTTTCTGATGGATGCCAGTCCGAGCTCTTACTCTGTCCCTACCTTGTGTGCCGCAGGATTCCTCAGCCTTACAGGGTGTCCGTGACTTCAGATGGTTTAGTCTCCGCTGCGTCCAGTGGTAAACAGATGGATGACGTCACTCAGCGGGCGCCGGGTCTTTCGGATGGCAGTGTATGCTTCTCCTTGGTGTCACCACGAGTCACCAATGCGTTTCGTGCGTTAAATGCACTTTTTCAAGGTTGACTCTCCTGTTTACTCTCCAGGCTTCCTATTTATAGCTAAAACTTTATTATTCCAATTAGGAAAAAATGGAATTTCCAGTCCGGAAGTGTTAAAAAATAAGTGGGAACCACATGTAGATTCACTAACAGGGATTCCAATGGAGTTCTTATAGACTTTTATAGTTGTAATACTTGATAAAAATTTTTATAAAATTAATACTTTCAAAATCATTAAAAAATAAGTGTTTTTAAGGTACACATTTTGTATTGTGTTGATTTTATGAAAATACATTCAGTTCAATATCTATATTGTGTCCGGAAGGTTCTAGGGTTTTTAATTCGAATATCCATTGGCTTTCATTTCTCTTCAACTCAGCTGCAACATCTTGATAAAGCTAAATATTTATCTTATTTAAAACCCTTTAAGAGGCCTAAGAACACTGTACGCTATTGACGTATGGAGTACCGTAAGGGTACGCACGTTGCGTAACAATCGCTTAGCCGTGGTCGAGACGCTCAAGCGTCACGTTCGCTCACGGCCAAGAGATCACAGGCAGGCACGCTATTGGCTGCTGACTAACGTAATGGTTCGCTATAGCGTAGCGGATGCTCGGGACCACGAGGAGATCACCAGCGGCGCAGACGCTCACAATGTTAAACCTTTATATCTAAACCATAAACAATGTAATATGCAGTAAAACCTTAGTGTAGAGATAGGGTGTAGATGCAACACCGTGTAACCTTATTAACTTAAAAGCTGTTCGAGCGTCACCGATGCTCTGAGAATACTTAACACTATAAGAAATACACAACTACCGGGCTTAGGGTCTAACGCCTTATGAATATGTTATACTTGCAAAAAGAATAATACAGTACAAGTCATACGCTACAATATAACATAGACTACCTAACCAGAAAACTACACGTGAAATACAATATCAGTACAATAACTATATAAGAGAAACGAGAGAGAAAGAGAAGAGAGAGAGAGAGAGAGAGATATGGCCCACCATAACAAGAAATACAATATGATTGCGGAGAAAACTTACGCACAAAGGGGAACGATCGCATGCGCCTCTGGACATCCAGCTCCCGATTATCAGCAATGAGAACCGTTGAAGAGTGAGAGCTGGATGTGATCGGCTTGTCTATTTATGCCCCACACACAATACAATTCAATGGTCCCTACAATCTCATTGTTCATTGGACACAGGAATTCCTCCTCACATTATAACAAAAGGTCATAGGTTGATTCATACAGGTGGGCTGTGACAATTTCCAACTGCTCAGGTGGGTGGGAAACTAGGTTTCCCGCCGCATGGATAAGTAAGTGCAAATAATAGTAAATGGACATAAACTTCTTATGTCCATAACTATTCGCACGAGCGATTAATCTGCTTTAAACCAACACCGGAATATTGCTAATTAAATATTCTTCCGATGGATACTAAACACCACTGTATTACTCCTGTCTGACCCTTCGTATCAAACAAAGAGGGATTTCTCTGTCCATGAACATGCTACATTAACCAAACTTTCAGATTCTATCAAAGGGACCATAATCTACAAAATACATTATATGGTGAAAATATGTAACGAAAGAGTCGCCCGCTAGACGCATACAATCTCTACCATAAATGCGCATACCGTGCGCCTGCGGGTGCCCGCAACAGCGAGTATGCGCACGCACGGGAGAGCGCACGCATGCGCAGCAGGGACACATATGAGGTGCAAATATGGCAGTGTGCATCGTGATATTTTTTGACTTTGACAGTCCACCATTTGGCAGTCAACAATAACTGCCACTTCCTAAAACATTTCAAAAAGAGGAAAATATATGTCAAGTGTAAATACATTTCCATGGTTGGGTAGGGGAGGAGAGGAGAAGGTAGGAAAAGGGTATGACCTAGTGAGATAGCAGAAGCATGTGTGTATGAATCCGTGTTTGGGGGTCATGTATCATCGTGCCGTACGTGTTTTAAATCAAGCTTCGAGGTATTGCGAAGTATACATTTGAATTCCTTCTTATCCCGTGGTACGGGTCTGTGGATGGGCTGTCAAACTTTACCGAGCTCTTTTCGGCTGTGGTTGTAACAAAATGGGGAGCACATTTTAGTTGATGATACATGAATGGGGGAATATGTGATTGCTGATATCTGTGCCTGTATTCCCTATCGACTATGTGTGTAATTACCTGAAGGTTGTAGAGATGAAGAAAAGACATAATTACGGTAAATGCAGTGGTATTCTATGTCAGGTTAATGAACATTTTTCGGTTGAAGTCTTGTTCGGTGTCTGTTGAATGCAGTCTTCTTTGTGCTTTTGCCAAAAGGCGTGTGGGCAAAAAGCTTTGTCAATGTCCATAGACTTACAAAAGTGTTGGGCTAGCGTAATTTTAAAATTTCTAGGGAAACTGGGGGTCTATGGCATAGTTCATCAAATCTCTGTGTGTAAGGTTGTCAAAACTTCTTCTTTAATCCATCAGTTGTCTGTATACAGGATCATCAAATTCCTCGTCCAAGTGGGTCTTTTTACCTTGGAGAAAACGGAAAAACAGGTGAAAGAAACGGACCGTAGAAATCGCATTTTCATCACATCATTGTTTCTACATTTGGGTCATAAATCAAATCCATTGGAATTACAATTTCCTCACTCCTTAAACTCATCACCCTGTTACTTCGTTTACACTTCATTAAAGCCTGACCGCATCTAAATATCAAGCCAATCGTTATGATAACACCTAAGATACATAGGAGAAACTTCCCTACATCCATTATGACTCCTTGAGCCCATTCTCCTAAACCAGAGAACCAATTTCGCGGGTTCAACCATGACACCCAACTAGTCAGCTCATTACTCACAGCAGCAAGGGTGAGATTGTGTCTCCTGCGAAATTCCCACTTCAATTGGAGAATATCGTCCATCTTTTGGTCTATGACCTCGACCGGGTCCTCGGTACTATTCGATATATATGTGCAGCATTTCACGCCGTACTGCGTTGCCAGTGTGACACAATATCCACCTGTCACTGCCGTGAGATAATTGAGAATCATTCTATGCTGAACCAGTTCTGTTTTATAAGCCTGAAGCTCTCTTCCAGTATACCTAAAAGTGTCATCATACATTTCTGTGATATTATCTAACAAATTTGCGAGCGCAGATATGTATCTATAGTTCAGCACTCCTCTGGCGGTGCGAGTGATGTCTAACGCGATTAGAAACTGAATCCCGGTGGATTCGTGGATCATGTCAGAGGCCGGATGCTCTGTTCTTTCTATCAGGTGCCGTTTAACTACGTGCTCGTAGTGGGTGTGAGTATAAGGAGCTTGGGCAACACGGTGTATATCTTTCATTTTGGCATGTGATACAGTCATTACTTCAGGCAGTACTTTTCCAATATAACACAATCCTTCAGAGTTTGGGGCAAACCACTTATACGCCTTCCTCCCGCATATGAAATATGCATCATCGGGGAGAACATATGGGACGGAGTAGGACATAACCATATTACACATCCTCCATGTGAAATCTCCTACCCCTAATTCTCCCATCTGTCTAGTACACGTATCAGCTTGTACGATATGTGCACAGTATCCTGGTGATACCTCTCCAACTCTCGTAATCCTACTTCCTAGGGTATACCTATATCAGAAAGATTTTCCTCTACTGGCTATGTGGCGTATAAGCTCTGTATCTGTCGGCATTCTATCTGCTCTATATGAAAAGGTCATGGTTTGGTTACTCCATGACACTTCCCAATTTCCCGGCTTTCGGGGATTGGAAATGTTAAAACATATTAGGGATCTATCCACATGATATTGGTGGAGCTTCAAACTAGGAGGACTGGAGATATTAAACCTCCTGTCCACCGGCCTCCCACCACTTAGCTCAAGTACCTCCCCTATCGTTAAAGGAAATGGTACTAGTCCTGATTTGCTATGACCTTGAGGTACTTGAGAGCATACCCAACAATCTGTCTGATTTAACACACTACCCACTAAGGAGTGATAGTCACTCAATGGATGCCGGTCCATGTGGATATTAAGACTGGATTGGCATTTCTTGATGCACCCATCCTCAACCACATTGTCACAGAGCCTACAGATACAGTTTTCTTCAGCTAACAATCCTTCACAATTCCTTCTATGGTCAATGCTATCGGATCGTTTTCTGATACTCGCCTTTGCTTGTTGATTATGTTGTTCTTGGGAAACTACGCCTCCATCTCTGTCATCAGAACCCATTCCAGAACCTCTCTCGACCTCCATGGTACTCTCGCCGGAACAGACTGCTCTGGTCAACATCATGGTCAACAGGAAAATCCGGATCACAGTCTCTTGGGGCAAGTCCATCTTATAGGAGGAAATGAAGAAGAATGAGAAGGGGGAAAAAATAATTTGAGGGAGAGGGGATGGGAAGTGGAGAAAAACAATAAAAGGGAACAGGGAATCGACAACTGCTTTTGATCTTGTTATTCTCAATGCTCAGGTGCCGCCTCAGTCCTCCTGGAACAGACACTCCAGTGATACAACTTCCTCTACCGTCTGTTCCTTATCACGGGACCTCTCTGGATCAGCAACCTTCTTACAGTGGGACGAATGAACCCAAGTCTCTCTCTCGGCAACCTTCAAAGCTGTAGTGCTAGTCAATAAGACTTGGTATGGTCCTTCCCATCTGTCAATAAGGCAACCTGAGCGTAGAAAATTCCGTATCATTACATAATCCCCAGGTTCAATGTCATGACAATTACTATCTGGCAGATCAGGAATCACCAACTTCAAATTATCATTCTGATTCCTTAACTGTTTACTCATGTTAATCAAGTATTTTACAGTCACTTCATTGTTACACTTCAAATCATCCTGAGGGTTAATCATAACATGCGGTTGTCGACCAAACAAGATTTCAAAGGGAGACAGATTAAGAGGGGACCTGGGAGTGGTTCTGATGCTGTACAGTACAATGGGTAAAGCTTCTGGTCATGTCAATCCTGTCTCTGCCATAACTTTGCTCAGTTTATTTTTAATAGTGCTGTTCACTCTTTCCACATTCGCACTCGCCTGTGGACGGTATGGAGTGTGCAGCTTGCTATCAATTCCCATCAACTTACACATTCCTTGGAAGACATCACCTGTAAAATGGGTACCCCTATCACTTTCGATTATTCTAGGGATACCATATCTACATACAAATTCCTGCACAATTTTCTTAGCAGTAAACATAGCGGTATTTGTGGCCGCAGGAAATGCTTCGACCCAATTTGAAAAAACATCTATACAAACAAGTACATATTTCAAATTTCGACAAGGGGGTAATTGGATAAAGTCAATCTGTATTACCAGAAAAGGACCGCCTGTAGGTGGGATATGAGATGGTTCTGTTGGTATTGCCTTTCCGATATTCTTTCTCAAGCATGTAAGGCATGACATTGCTCTCTTACTTGCATGAGATGAAAATCCTGGGGCGCACCAATATGCTCTTACCAACTTGCACATTCCTTCCTTGCCCAGATGAGTCAGCTCGTGAGCTGCCTCAGCTAAACATGGAAGATATGCTCTGGGGCCACCGGTTTACCTTGTCCATCCGTCCAGAGTCCTGAGGACTCCTGGCCATATCCCTTTGCCTTCCAGACTGCCTTTTCCTGTGTGGAACACAAATTTTGCATCTCACACAGCTTCTGTGTGTTGATGGTATTAAATACCATCAATTGTGTGGTGTCTGTCTGTCTGGGGGTACCAGCTGCTAACTTAGCTGCTTCGTCTGCTCGGCTGTTACCAAGTGATACTGGGTCTTGGCTATATGTGTGTGCTTTACACTTGATAACAGCCACTCTGTCGGGTTCCTGTATCGCTGTTAGAAGCCTTTTGATGTGAGCTGCATGCGCTACCGGTGTACCAGCTGCCGTCATGAAATTTCTGAGGCGCCATAGGGCTCAGAAATCATGGACTACCCCGAATGCGTATCTAGAGTCGGTGTAGATATTGGCTGATTTGCCCTTAGCCAATTCACATGCTCTGGTTAGGGCGACCAGTTCAGCAACCTGGGCTGAGTGAGGTGGGCCTAGCGGTTCTGCTTCTATGGTGCCTTGGTCATCTACGACTGCGTATCCAGTACACAAGTCTCCCGAGTCTGACTGTCTGTGACAACTACCGTCCGTGTAGAAAGTTAGATCTACATCTTCCAGTGGGTTGTCACTGATGTCAGGCCTTGCGGTAAAATTTTGGGTCAAATATTCCATACAATCATGTGTGTCCTCCTTTGTATTAAATTCTCCTTCCCCACCACTCTCGTCCTCCACCCTTTGTGCCTGTCCAGGCACACCTGGGAGATATGTTGCAGGATTTAATGCACTGCATCTCCTTATGGTGATGTTTACGGGGGCCATTAGTGCCAATTCCCATCTTGTAAACCGCGCTGATGAGACGTGCCTGGTTTGGGCAGAATTTAGCAAGGCTGACACTGCATGTGGTGTATGAATTGTGAGGTTGTGACCTAGCACTACATCTTCGCTTTTCGTTACTAGCAATGCTATCGCAGCAACGCTTCGCAAGCATGTGGGGAGGGATCGCGCTACCGTATCTAGCTGAGCGCTGTAGTATGCTACTGGCCTGCTGGCATCACCGTGCTTTTGGGTTAAGACGCCTGCCGCGCAACCAGCACTTTCTGTTCCGTACAGCTCAAAGGGTTTCCCATAGTCTGGCATACCTAATGCTGGTGCCTGCGTTAGGCACTGTTTAAGTCTCTCAAATGCCATCTCGGACTCGTCTGTATGCGAAATCCGATCAGGTTTGTTTGAGGAGACCATCTCCTGCAAAGGTAACGCTAGAATGGAAAACCCTGGGATCCAGTTACGGCAATACCCACACATTCCTAAAAATGTTCTGATCTGTTGCTGGGTTTGTGGCAGAGTCATGTCTCTAATTGCTTGAATTCTATCAGCGGTCAGGTGTCTCAGTCCTTGTGTTAGACAGTGTCCCAAATATTTTACCTTAGTTTGGCATAATTGTAACTTGTCTTTGGAAACCTTGTGTCCTGTGTCTGAAAGATGAAACAGGAGCTGTTTCGTATCCTTCAGGGATGCTTCCACTGAATCAGAACACAGTAGTAGATCATCCACGTACTGTATTAATACTGATCCACTCTCTGGTTGGAAAGACTGTAAACAATCATGCAAAGCCTGGGAAAATATACTTGGACTGTCTATGAAACCTTGTGGTAATCGAGTCCATGTGTATTGGACTCCTCTGTATGTAAATGCAAACAAATATTGGCTGTCAGGGTGCAGAGGTACCGAAAAGAAAGTGGAGCAGAGGTCAATAACAGTGAAACATTTCGCAGTGGGAGGGATTTGCATAAGGATGACAGCTGGATTTGGCACTACGGGGAACTGACTCTCAACTATTTTGTTAATCCCCCTTAGATCCTGCACTAGCCGGTAACCCCTCCCCCCACTCTTTTTCACAGGGAAGATGGGACTATTGGCAGTGCTGGACGTTCTTACCAGAATGCCCTGTTGTAGCAAGCGCTCTATTACGGGATACACTCCTAACTCCACCTCTGGCTTCAGAGGGTATTGTGGGATTTTTGGAGCTATCCTACCATCTTTTACTTGTACAACTACCGGAGCTACGTTTGCCATCAATCCAGTGTCTTGTCCATCTTTAGTCCAAAGTGACTCTGGTATCTGGGATGTCATTTCTTCTACTTGGGATGGAGTCCTATTTGTCATAATGGTATGTGATATTAATTTTGATGGGGAGTCTAACATGTCTCGCACTTCCTGAGCGTGATTCTCAGGTATGTCCAAGAATACACCTTCAGGAGTACAATAAATGACGCACCCCATTTTACACAATAAATCTCTTCCCAGGAGATTAGTCGGTGCCGATGCAGCCAGCAAAAAGGAATGCTTGGTATGTAAAGGCCCTATTGTAATCTCGGCTGGTTTGCTAACAGGGTAATGCTGGACTACTCCCGTTACCCCTATGGCTGGAATTGTCTTACCAGTGGTTCTCATGCCCACTGTCGAATTTATCACTGATTTGGCCGCCCGCGTATCTACAAGAAAGTTTAATGATTTACCAGCTACATTTATTGCAATCTCGGGTTCACTTCCAAGATTTGCAATCAATTTTACTGGCTGCAGATTACAGGTATGGCCACACCCCTATTGGGTATGGTGACCTCCCTGAATCCCGCTGGCAGCAACTACTTGTGAAGGGGTTAAATGGGAACTGCCAGGAGTTTGCCAGTCTCCTTTTGGGGGATATCTTTTTGTTTCCCCTGTATGTGGCTCATAACTCCGTCTCTGTGGACCCTGATCCCAATCTCGTGTGTCATGTCGTTGTCTAGGGGGTTGGTATGATCTTTGTGAATTTTTCGCTCTACAGTCTCGTGCTATGTGTCCCTGTTTATGACAAAAATAACATGTTACCACATTTGACTTACCCACAGGGTTTGGTGATCTATACAAAGGCTGCTTTTTTGGTCAGGGCCTGTATACTTACGGCCATTAACTTATCACCTTGTGACTCCCTGTGTCTGGTGATATTCCGGTCGTGATCAATAGCAGCCTCTCTCAAAGTAGCCACCGACAGACCTCGCCAACATGGTTGCGTGGTCTGTACCCTTGTCTTTAATGCTTCTTTTAAACCATCCATTAGCACAGATACTGCTACTTCTTGATGATTTGCATTGGTCCTAATGTCCTCTATGCCAGTGTATTTTGCCATTTCTAATAGTGCCTGGTGAAAATAATCAGCAGCTGTTTCTGACTCTTTTTGTTTAATGGAAAAAATTCTATTCCATTTGGCTACAGCTGGGAAATACTCCTTTAACTGTAAATTTATTCTTTTTACATTGTCTTTGTTGTACACATCTGTAAGAGGTACATCCTGATCCAGTCCACAGTCAGCTAAAAATTGAGCTGCGTCGACATTGGAGGGTAAACAAGCCCTCAGCAATACCTGCCAGTCTTTGTTATTGGGCTCTAAAGTGTTCCCTAGGTCTCTGATGTATTTCTGGCTAGCAACTAAGTCTTTTCTAGGATCAGGGAATTCAGACACTATGGTTCTTAATTCCATTCGGGAAAACGGGCTGTACATGGCAATGTTCCTGATAGGAGTGACTCCTGTAGTGTCCGTTTTCCCATTTGGAACTGCTATTACCCTCACGGGAGCAAGTTTAACAACATCATTCTGTGTAGATTCTACAGTCTGTGGTGAAATGGTTTCAGCATATTGTATGGTGCCGTACTTACCCGTTGATACGACCTCACCTGTCCCTCCGCTAGGGGGCTTTGTTACTAATCTTATGGGTTGGGCCGTGCCTACTGTTGTTTCTGATATAGTGGCTGCTAGAGAGAGCGCCGATATTGTTGCCGATTCGTCCTCTTGATCACACTCCTGGGGAAAGTTCAAAACAGGGTACAACTTGCACTGGTTAATACTTGCATTGGTTAACTTATTAACATTATCTTTAACATTTATACAGTTGCTAAGTGCCTGTTTGTTACCCCCTGATGCGTCATTCTCCGCAACCAATTTCTCTCCTGATATGTATGGTGGCGGCGGGGCCGTGGCTACCAGTTTCCTGATAGGATTAGATCCCGCCGCCAGAGCCAATCCTCTCTGTATTTCACCCTCCTGTTGCCATAGCTGCAAATAATCATAATGTTGGATTCGTCTCTTTGTTGATTTAATGAGACATATCCTTCTCCTTAGATTTTGTAACACTTCTGGGCTAAAGCTGCCTACTCTTGGGAATTTCTCCCCGTCATGTACCGTCATTCTCTCCCATTCATCACATAAAACTTCTGTGTGTGAGCCGTATTTTTCACACATTACGTACCTTGCCGACCCGATTGGTCGGTTCACTAAATCAACCCGAACCGAGGTTGATCGCCCCCTTCCTGAACAACTGGCCCCCATAATTTGCAGGTGTTGCTTGCTCTAACTCTGACCTTTATATCAGGGTCTTCAGCGAACCCTTACAAAAATCCAAAATATTCAAAGATAGGTTGACGGTGGTGGTTTACCGAGTACCCCACTTACTCGCCCACGCCGACCAATACGCCCACACACTGCTTTAGCGCTGGCGTACTCGACCTAGGGCCCCTATGAACCTTTGTTTACTGGAACATGTGGGTGTGATCCGCAGAGCATTAACCCTTTCCAGTAACTATGGGGTTGTTGGATAATTCCTGAGTGACCAGCGAACTTCCCTTTTAAAAATAAAAAATTACACAAATCACGTCAGAATGTACAAATAGTGTTTATGACCGGGTTCGTACACAAATGGTACTGGTCAGACTAACTAATGCACACAATTACGTGCGGTACAATCGTTCAGTACATAAGCAACTAATCTTATGTACGGAGCGACCAGTGGAATCGACATTCAGCAGCTGCAAATTCCTTCAGCCTGAGCTTTATGGCCTATATGGGTTCCGCTCCAACCCTTCTTGGTGTTGGGCTACTTGACTCTATAGCGGACTTCCTTGTCTGCTGTACCTGGACCTCCTGGTCTGTTATGCGACCTCCTGGTCTGACCTCCTGGTCTGTTACAGTATGACCTCCTGGTCTGCTACACTCTAATGCTCTTTATATGTTTAACAAGGGATGCCTCCCTAGCCACCATGTATGTCACTTACACGTATGTACTTCACGAGAACTCAATGATTTCTGTGGTTTAATCCCCAAAATTGTAAAAACTTATATAATTGCAAACACTCACTCACCACATGTACACTTTTGTTTCTATTTCTATTTCTGCGCAGAAATTTTCTTTAAACCAGATGTGTTGTAAATTTGGAGAAGGATCTGTTAATTTAAATTTCGGATATTAAAATAGATTTGCGCTATTTATCGCCTGTTGCGCTATTTATCGCCTGTTGCGCTATTTATCGCCTGTTGAAAATCAACACTATCGTGTGACTTGAGTTACGTGGGCGTACCCAGACGCTCCGTTGCGTAATTTACGCTGCGTGCGTCGGCCTTTGCGTACGCGAGTCTCAGCCCTTTGTTAGAGACACGTGTACACAAAACCAATGTCCACCGTAACACAATGTACACGTTTATCAATGTAGATGGTCCTCGATCCTCTACTGAACCCCACACCAATCTCTCCTTGTACCTTTAGGTAGAGCTGCGTGTGTGCTTTACACTTTATCCCTTAATGTATTACTTTTACACTTTTAACTATGAAATAGCGACAAATCTCTCTTAGCACGTTTTATCAATTATAAAATGGCAAACAGGAGAGTGATATATGAAAATACACGAATGAAAAAGAAATGCAGATATGTGCGTGCGTACGCAAGACAGAAATAAACAGTTTTAAAAGACACTAGCGTTTTGTTCTTACCTCCGGTTCCGGATTCCCTCAGCACCCTTTACTAAGCGAAGCAGACGCTTATCCCGTCAGCACTGCGAAGAATATGATCTCCCGCCCTTTGCTGATGGATAATGTCTGCTGAAATTACCCAGCAGAGATATGTGAAGGACAGGACGAGCCGCCAATTGATAAAGCTAAATATTTATCTTATTTAAAACCCTTTAAGAGGCCTAAGAACACTGTACGCTATTGACGTATGGAGTACCGTAAGGGTACGCACGTTGCGTAACAATCGCTTAGCCGTGGTCGAGACGCTCAAGCGTCACGTTCGCTCACGGCCAAGAGATCACAGGCAGGCACGCTATTGGCTGCTGACTAACGTAATGGTTCGCTATAGCGTAGCGGACGCTCGGGACCACGAGGAGATCACCAGCGGCGCAGACGCTCACAATGTTAAACCTTTATATCTAAACCATAAACAATGTAATATGCAGTAAAACCTTAGTGTAGAGATAGGGTGTAGATGCAACACCGTGTAACCTTATTAACTTAAAAGCTGTTCGAGCGTCACCGACGCTCTGAGAATACTTAACACTATAAGAAATACACAACTACCGGGCTTAGGGTCTAACGACTTATGAATATGTTATACTTGCAAAAAGAATAATACAGTACAAGTCATACGCTACAATATAACATAGACTACCTAACCAGAAAACTACACGTGAAATACAATATCAGTACAATAACTATATAAGAGAAACGAGAGAGAAAGAGAAGAGAGAGAGAGAGAGAGAGAGATATGGCCCACCATAACAAGAAATACAATATGATTGCGGAGAAAACTTACGCACAAAGGGGAACGATCGCATGCACCTCTGGACATCCAGCTCCCGATTATCAGCAATGAGAACCGTTGAAGAGTGAGAGCTGGATGTGATCGGCTTGTCTATTTATGCCCCACACACAATACAATTCAATGGTCCCTACAATCTCATTGTTCATTGGACACAGGAATTCCTCCTCGCATTATAACAAAAGGTCATAGGTTGATTCATACAGGTGGGCTGTGACAATTTCCAACTGCTCAGGTGGGTGGGAAACTAGGTTTCCCGCCGCATGGATAAGTAAGTGCAAATAATAGTAAATGGACATAAACTTCTTATGTCCATAACTATTCGCACGAGCGATTAATCTGCTTTAAACCAACACCGGAATATTGCTAATTAAATATTCTTCCGATGGATACTAAACACCACTGTATTACTCCTGTCTGACCCTTCGTATCAAACAAAGAGGGATTTCTCTGTCCATGAACATGCTACATTAACCAAACTTTCAGATTCTATCAAAGGGACCATAATCTACAAAATACATTATATGGTGAAAATATGTAACGAAAGAGTCGCCCGCTAGACGCATACAATCTCTACCGTAAATGCGCACACCGTGCGCCTGCGGGTGCCCGCAACAGCGAGTATGCGCACGCACGGGAGAGCGCACGCATGCGCAGCAGGGACACATATGAGGTGCAAATATGGCAGTGTGCATCGTGATATTTTTCTGACTTTGACAATCTCCACCTCTCCAATTTTTTTTTTTTTTTGGATTGGGGCAAATTTTAAACCTGATGGATGTTTGTTGTGATGCTCTAGAAAGTGATTTGATAAGCTGTGTGTACTTTGTCCTCTCTTCACATTGTAAATATGTTCTGAAAATCTTATTTTGGCTTTTCGCTATATTTGTGATTTCACTCGTGGTGAAGGATTTGGATGATTCCATAGTTGGTGCAGGTTGTGATTGTCCCCTAGGACTAGAACCCTGACTATACGTCGGGGAAACAGGAGCACTGCTAGCGGAGTTTTCACAATTTTTGCTTTTACCCGTCTGGGCACCCCGCGGATTACGTAACGATGTAGACATGAATTTGTCCATAATAATAGACACAGGGAGAGCGGGAAGGTGGTCCACAGAACTGTGACTAAAGGCATCGTAGGGAGAGGTTTCTGGTCTGGACCTGCCACAACCAGAGTACTGACTGGTGAGGTATGTATAGGTAAAAAGGTAGAGTCGTCTTGCAAAAGGGGGTCTTCAGGGAGCTTGAGTGTACAAATAGAGACAGAAATGGCCGCACACGGGCGAGGAAGTAGATGAGGCTCAGACGATGCTTCACACAGAGCCCAGTACTAGAAGCTGATGGGAGGGACAGCTGAGACCGCGGTCGCACGCCGCTTAGTATAGAGCTGGTACTGTGTCAGAATAGGATCAGGTACCTCAGCTCTGGTATTATCATCGTTAGTGGTACGGTACTAGCGGAGGACCCGAGAGAGGTGCAAGGTATTGGTTTGTTTGTCGGCAAGGCAGAGGTCGCGGTTTCACCAGGTGTTGAGGCCGCAAACAACAGAGTGTCCCCCAATCTCTCCCCAGTCTGCGTGTCTGGCCCGCAGGTTGTAGAAGGTGTCAAGCCGGTGCGGAGAAGCAATAGATATGAATATGAGTATGAGTAGGAGGGGAGAAATAATTTCCAGCAATATGGCCCGTGCAGGAGCCCCAGGAAACCACTTCTGTGATTGCAGTCCCTTCAGCAGTTGCCCCTTCAGCAGTTGCCCCGTTACCTGCCAGACGAGTCCCAAATAAGAGAGGCCGTTCAGCGGGAGGACCAGAGGCTCAGGCAGGCGCTCTGTTGTAGACACACTCTCCTATGTCCCACCGGTTGCCTGGCAACCCCCAGCCGGCTCCCGCGCTCTCCGCGGCGTCTCCTCCGTGCAATCAGGCCACTCAGCGGGTGAGCAGGGTCTCCGGGCACAGGTCGAGGTGTGGAGTGCACTCCGACGCACACTCCACCGCGCGCGAGGACGAGCCCATGCCGGCCCCGGCCCGAGCTCAAACTCGAGGTCCCGGCACCGGTGGTAAACGTAGGCTGCAGTCCGCGAGCGTGCTAACCCCGCTTCTCGGGTCAAGGATCCGTACCCCCGGGAACAAGCAGGACACAATTCCTCTTCCAGCAGGTGTAGGTGGAGGGAGGATTCAGCACTGAGGCGTGATGCACTTCCGCCCGGGAATCGAGGTCCCGGCTTCTTGTAGATGGCAGGCCACAGCCCGCATGAGTAGACAGAATGTCCGCCGGTTCCGCAATCCTGCCACACACTGTAAGCAGGTCTGCACAAGAGGAGATGGAGTTGTAGGGCTGTCTGATAATGGCTCCGTTGTCCAGAAATAGAAGCCCAAGGCAGGAGCTCTCATGCAACACGTCTGCCCAGGTCAGTCTCCAAGCCACGCCCCCTCCTGAGCAAACATTTTAAAAGTTTCTGTGGTAACTTAAATTAGAAACAGATGTCTATTTGACCCTGGAGGAGAGTGGCAGAAACAAAATTTTCCTTAAGTGGTTGAACATTGCATTGTGCATCAATCACTCTGAGGTGTTCACTAAACTTGTTCACAGGATGAACCTCACATTGTGATTCCTTTGTGGAAAAAGAAACACAGCGCTAAACGATATGGTGTGTAAATAAAAAAATTGACATTTGATAACACAGTACCTATTTATCTTTGCGGTAACTCTCCAGGCTGGCACGATGATCCGCTCTTAGTGTGCACTCTCACTGCTCACGGATAACACTGGGATCTGCCTACGGGCTTCACTCCCAGCAGACGCTGAGGACTGTCCACATTGCCACTGCACAGTGTCATGCTGTCTCGGGGCTCCACTCTCTGCAGCACTCTGCTCCCTCTCCATATTCCCAGTGTTCAGGCTTTCTTCCTCTATGGTAGACGTGCCCCCAAAACTCAGACATGGGCGCTGCTATGTTGGAAGAGGTCATCTGATAATCCACAGCCATTCCAGTCACTGTTCTCAGTCACCTGATCACAGCAGCTGATCACAAGACACTGATACCTATAAAGGGAGCTACCAGGCCACTCTCAAATAGCCTGTGCAATGTTGCTTCTCCAGTGAATGCAGCTCTGTGCTGAGCTCCCTGAAGGTGTCAGTATGGATCCAGTCCATCAATCCAGTTCCAGCCTGTTATCTATTGTCTCTGCTTCTCCACTGCTCACCAGTACCAGCCTGGTTATACAGATATTCAGTACTTAACACCTGCCCAGTTCCAGTCCGGTTGCCTCACCGGTCGCAGTCCGGTCACCTATTCAGTAGAGATGAGCGGGTTCGGTTTCTCTGAATCCGAACCCGCACGAACTTCATGTTTTTTTTCACGGGTCCGAGCGACTCGGATCTTCCCGCCTTGCTCGGTTAACCCGAGCGCGCCCGAACGTCATCATGACGCTGTCGGATTCTCGCGAGACTCGGATTCTATATAAGGAGCCGCGCGTCGCCGCCATTTTCACACGTGCATTGAGATTGATAGGGAGAGGACGTGGCTGGCGTCCTCTCCATTTAGATTAGGAGAGAGAGAGAGAGATTGACCTGAGGCTGATACTGTAGAAGAGAGTGCAGAGTTTAGTGACTGACCACAGTGACCACCAGCAGTGCAGTTGTTTTATTTAATATATCCGTTCTCTGCCTGAAAAAAACGGTACACACAGTGACTCAGTCACATACCATATCTGTGTGCACTGCTCAGCCCAGTGTGCTGCATGCCTGCATCATCTATGTATATATTATATATCTGACTGTGCTCAGCTCACACAGCTTATAATTGTGGGGGAGACTGGGGAGCACTGCAGTGCCAGTTATAGGTTATAGCAGGTGCCAGGAGTACA
The DNA here is from genome assembly GCF_028390025.1 of Pseudophryne corroboree. Lineage (NCBI taxonomy): Eukaryota > Metazoa > Chordata > Amphibia > Anura > Myobatrachidae > Pseudophryne > Pseudophryne corroboree. Next base: position 159,296,451 of record NC_086452.1, on the reverse strand, counting down.
AGACAGTCACATACCATATCTGTGTGCACTGCTCAGCCCAGTGTGCTGCATCATCTATGTATATATTATATATCTGACTGTGCTCAGCTCACACAGCTTATAATTGTGGGGGAGACTGGGGAGCACTGCAGTGCCAGTTATAGGTTATAGCAGGAGCCAGGAGTACATATTATATTAAAATTAAACAGTGCACACTTTTGCTGCAGGAGTGCCACTGCCAGTGTGACTGACCAGTGACCTGACCACACTGACCACCAGTATAGTTAGTAGTATACTATATTGTGATTGCCTGAAAAAGTTAAACACTCGTCGTGTGACTTCACTTGTGTGGTGTTTTTTTTTTTATTCTATAAAAAACTCATTCTGCTGACAGACAGTGTCCAGCAGGTCCGTCATTATATAATATATATACCTGTCCGGCTGCAGTAGTGATATATATATATTTTTTATATCATTATTTATCATCCAGTCGCAGCAGACACAGTACGGTAGTTCACGGCTGTAGCTACCTCTGTGTCGGCACTCGGCAGTCCATCCATAATTGTATACCACCTACCCGTGGTTTTTTTTTCTTTCTTCTTTATACATACATACTACTACATCTCTTTATCAACCAGTCTATATTAGCAGCAGACACAGTACAGTACGGTAGTTCACGGCTGTGGCTACCTCTGTGTCGGCACTCGGCAGTCCGTCCATAATTGTATACCACCTAACCGTGGTTTTTTTTTCTTTCTTCTTTATACATACATACTACGACATCTCTTTATCAACCAGTCTATATTAGCAGCAGACACAGTACAGTACGGTAGTTCACGGCTGTGGCTACCTCTGTGTCGGCACTCGGCAGTCCGTCCATAATTGTATACCACCTAACCGTGGTTTTTTTTTCTTTCTTCTTCATACATACATACTACGACATCTCTTTATCAACCAGTCTATATTAGCAGCAGACACAGTACAGTACGGTAGTTCACGGCTGTGGCTACCTCTGTGTCGGCACTCGGCAGTCCGTCCATAATTGTATACCACCTAACCATGGTTTTTTTTTCTTTCTTCTTTATACATACATACTACGACATCTCTTTATCAACCAGTCTATATTAGCAGCAGACACAGTACAGTACGGTAGTTCACGGCTGTGGCTACCTCTGTGTCGGCACTCGGCAGTCCGTCCATAATTGTATACCACCTAACCGTGGTTTTTTTTTCTTTCTTCTTCATACATACATACTACGACATCTCTTTATCAACCAGTCTATATTAGCAGCAGACACAGTACAGTACGGTAGATCACGGCTGTGGCTACCTCTGTGTCGGCACTCGGCAGTCCGTCCATAATTGTATACCACCTACCCGTGGTTTTTTTTTCTTTCTTCTTTATACATACATACTACGACATCTCTTTATCAACCAGTCTATATTAGCAGCAGACACAGTACAGTACGGTAGTTCACGGCTGTGGCTACCTCTGTGTCGGCACTCGGCAGTCCGTCCATAATTGTATACCACCTAACCGTGGTTTTTTTTTCTTTCTTCTTCATACATACATACTACGACATCTCTTTATCAACCAGTCTATATTAGCAGCAGACACAGTACAGTACGGTAGTTCACGGCTGTGGCTACCTCTGTGTCGGCACTCGGCAGTCCGTCCATAATTGTATACCACCTAACCGTGTTTTTTTTTTCTTTCTTCTTCATACATACATACTACGACATCTCTTTATCAACCAGTCTATATTAGCAGCAGACACAGTACGGTAGTTCACGGCTGTAGCTACCTCTGTGTCGGCACTCGGCAGTCCGTCCATAATTGTATACTAGTATCCAATCCATCTCCATTGTTTACCTGAGGTGCCTTTTAGTTGTGCCTATTAAAATATGGAGAACAAAAATGTTGAGGTTCCAAAATTAGGGAAAGATCAAGATCCACTTCCACCTCGTGCTGAAGCTGCTGCCACTAGTCATGGCCGAGACGATGAAATGCCAGCAACGTCGTCTGCCAAGGCCGATGCCCAATGTCATAGTACAGAGCATGTCAAATCCAAAACACCAAATATCAGTAAAAAAAGGACTCCAAAACCTAAAATAAAATTGTCGGAGGAGAAGCGTAAACTTGCCAATATGCCATTTACCACACGGAGTGGCAAGGAACGGCTGAGGCCCTGGCCTATGTTCATGGCTAGTGGTTCAGCTTCACATGAGGATGGAGGCACTCAGCCTCTCGCTAGAAAAATGAAAAGACTCAAGCTGGCAAAAGCAGTAGCACCGTTAAGAACTGTGCGTTCTTCGAAATCCCAAATCCACAAGGAGAGTCCAATTGTGTCGGTTGCGATGCCTGACCTTCCCAACACTGGACGTGAAGAGCATGCGCCTTCCACCATTTGCACGCCCCCTGCAAGTGCTGGAAGGAGCACCCGCAGTCCAGTTCCTGATAGTCAGATTGAAGATGTCAGTGTTGAAGTACACCAGGATGAGGAGGATATGGGTGTTGCTGGCGCTGGGGAGGAAATTGACCAGGAGGATTCTGATGGTGAGGTGGTTTGTTTAAGTCAGGCACCCGGGGAGACACCTGTTGTCCGTGGGAGGAATATGGCCGTTGACATGCCTGGTGAAAATACCAAAAAAATCAGCTCTTCGGTGTGGAACTATTTCAACAGAAATGCGGACAACAGGTGTCAAGCCGTGTGTTCCCTTTGTCAAGCTGTAATAAGTAGGGGTAAGGACGTTAACCACCTCGGAACATCCTCCCTTATACGTCACCTGCAGCGCATTCATAATAAGTCAGTGACAAGTTCAAAAACTTTGGGTGACAGCGGAAGCAGTCCACTGACCAGTAAATCCCTTCCTCTTGTAACCAAGCTCACGCAAACCACCCCACCAACTCCCTCAGTGTCAATTTCCTCCTTCCCCAGGAATGCCAATAGTCCTGCAGGCAATGTCACTGGCAATTCTGACGAGTCCTCTCCTGCCTGGGTTTCCTCCGATGCATCCTTGTGTGTAACGCCTACTGCTGCTGGCGCTGCTGTTGTTGCTGCTGGGAGTCGATGGTCATCCCAGAGGGGAAGTCGTAAGCCCACTTGTACTACTTCCAGTAAGCAATTGACTGTTCAACAGTCCTTTGCGAGGAAGATGAAATATCACAGCAGTCATCCTGCTGCAAAGCGGATAACTGAGGCCTTGACAACTATGTTGGTGTTAGACGTGCGTCCGGTATCCGCCGTTAGTTCACAGGGAACTAGACAATTTATTGAGGCAGTGTGCCCCCGTTACCAAATACCATCTAGGTTCCACTTCTCTAGGCAGGCGATACCGAGAATGTACACGGACGTCAGAAAAAGACTCACCAGTGTCCTAAAAAATGCAGTTGTACCCAATGTCCACTTAACCACGGACATGTGGACAAGTGGAGCAGGGCAGGGTCAGGACTATATGACTGTGACAGCCCACTGGGTAGATGTATGGACTCCCGCCGCAAGAACAGCAGTGGCGGCACCAGTAGCAGCATCTCGCAAACGCCAACTCTTTCCTAGGCAGGCTACGCTTTGTATCACCGGTTTCCAGAATACGCACACAGCTGAAAACCTCTTACGGCAACTGAGGAAGATCATCGCGGAATGGCTTACCCCAATTGGACTCTCCTGTGGATTTGTGGCATCGGACAACGCCAGCAATATTGTGTGTGCATTAAATATGGGCAAATTAAAGTTTTCAACCAAATCCATCCAGTGGTAGGCCAAGAAGAAGCTCCCTGTGTCTGCCCAGCGTACACCAACGGGAAGTCCGGCCGGGACTCTAACCCCCCCACCCACCTAAAACCTGCCCAGGATCCAACTAGACCACCTTGCATTGGTTTCATCCCAATCGGTGTAGGGGTGTCTGAATGCATAACCGGACAGGCACACAAACAGACCAATTGATTTTATATATGAAATGTTGCTTTAAATTAATCTATGCATTGAGCTCCATTCTTACAGTAGGGAAGTCAGTGACATTTTACAGGGAATTGTTTCTTGGAAGTACAGTATATAGACATCAGTAAACTGAATCTTAAGAGCTAAAAAAAACTCTGTCCTATGATATTGTCAGTGGAAGTCTCAGGAGCGATAATCATGGAAACAGAAGTCATGATGGTTGATGGTCTCATCATAACTGACCTAGAACATTCGCAGGAACTGCTCTCAGGCTATTTAGTGTAATAGATGGATCTCAAATGCCAGAGCACAGTGCTGTGGAAGAAAGATGTAAACCATAGATAAGCTCCAAATTAAACATGTACAACTTCTCAGAAACCTATGCATTAGGGCAGGGGGCAGACCAACATTACATATATGAAAGCGAATGCTTATACACAAGAGGTCTGGGATTGTCTACATATTATTACATTCTGGTGTCATTTACTGGAAATAAATACACACCATACTAGATAAAAGGATACCACTGAACCCTATTATATACCTCTTTGATTTGGTATATGAAATAATTGCCAAACCTTCTTTATATATATATTTAATCCATAGAGCTATTTTTATTAGATATAATAACACAGTGGTGGTTCTCTGTACAAGTTGCTATTAGCTTATTGATCGTCCAGGTCTGGCTACTATTAACAACTCACTGGATTATTATTAGTGATGAGCGGGCTCGGATCCTCGGGATCCGACCCGCCCGAACTTCACCTTTTTTTTCCACGGGTCCGAGCGACTCGGATCCTCCCGCCTTGCTCGGTTAACCCGAGCGCGCCCGAACGTCATCATCCCGCTGTCGGATTCTCGCGAGATTCGGATTCTATATAAGGAGCCGCGCGTCGCCGCCATTTTCACACGTGCATTGAGATTGATAGGGAGAGGACGTGGCGGGCGTCCTCTCCGTTATATTAGAAAAGAACAGAGTAAACTGAGTGACTTAGTTATGTGGGGAGGATTGGGGACGGGGAGCAGCTGTTAGGGAGTACAGTGCAGGGTTTACCACCAGTGAGTTAGTTTAATCCTTTGTTTCTCTCCCTTAAAAAAAACGCTCCACCATATCTGTGCTCAGTGTGCTGCACTGCTGCATGATATATCTGTGCTGAGTGCACTGCTCACACTGCCTAATTGTGGGGACTGGGGAGCAGTTATAGCAGGAGTACAGTGCACAGTTTTGCTGACAGTGACCACCAGTCCAGTATACATTTGTCTGCCTGAAAAACACTCCTGTGGTGTTTTTTTTCTTCTTCTTCATACTAGTTTAGCAGTCTGCTGACAGTGTCCACCAGGTCCGTTATATACAGTATATTATATATATAAGCAGTACGGTAGGCCACGGCTGTACCTACCTCTGTGTCGTCAGTGCACTCGTCGTCCATAAGTTATATAATACTATACTATCCATCCATCTACACTGTATACCTACCTGTGGTGGGTTTTTTTTTCTTCATACTAGTTTAGCAGTCTGCTGACAGTGTCCACCAGGTCCGTTATATACAGTATATTACATATATAAGCAGTACGGTAGGCCACGGCTGTACCTACCTCTGTGTCGTCAGTGCACTCGTCGTCCATAAGTAATATAATACTATACTATCCATCCATCTACATTGTATACCTACCTGTGGTGGGTTTTTTTTTCTTCATACTAGTTTAGCAGTCTGCTGACAGTGTCCACCAGGTCCGTTATATACAGTATATTATATATATAAGCAGTACGGTAGGCCACGGCTGTACCTACCTCTGTGTCGTCAGTGCACTCGTCGTCCATAAGTAATATAATACTATACTATCCATCCATCTACATTGTATACCTACCTGTGGTGGGTTTTTTTTTCTTCATACTAGTTTAGCAGTCTGCTGACAGTGTCCACCAGGTCCGTTATATACAGTATATTATATATATATAAGCAGTACGGTAGGCCACGGCTGTACCAACCTCTGTGTCGTCAGTGCACTCGTCGTCCATAAGTAATATAATACTAAACTATCCATCCATCTACATTGTATACCTACCTGTGGTGTTTTTTTTTCTTCATACTAGTTTAGCAGTCTGCTGACAGTGTCCACCAGGTCCGTTATATACAGTATATTATATATATAAGCAGTACGGTAGGCCACGGCTGTACCTACCTCTGTGTCGTCAGTGCACTCGTCGTCCATAAGTAATATAATACTATACTATCCATCCATCTACATTGTATACCTACCTGTGGTGTTTTTTCTTTTCTTCATACTAGTTTAGCAGTCTGCTGACAGTGTCCACCAGGTCCGTTATATACAGTATATTATATATATAAGCAGTACGGTAGGCCACGGCTGTACCTACCTCTGTGTCGTCAGTGCACTCGTCGTCCATAAGTAATATAATACTATACTATCCATCCATCTACATTGTATACCTACCTGTGGTGGGTTTTTTCTTCTTCATACTAGTTTAGCAGTCTGCTGACAGTGTCCACCAGGTCCGTTATATACAGTATATTATATATATATATAAGCAGTACGGTAGGCAGCGGCTGTACCTACCTCTGTGTCGTCAGTGCACTCGTCGTCCATGAGTAATATAATACTATACTATCCATCCATCTACATTGTATACCTACCTGTGGTGGGGTTTTTTTTCTTCATACTAGTTTAGCAGTCTGCTGACAGTGTCCACCAGGTCCGTTATATACAGTATATTATATATATATAAGCAGTACGGTAGGCCACGGCTGTACCTACCTCTGTGTCGTCCGTGCACTCGTCGTCCATAAGTAATATAATACTATACTATCCATCCATCTACATTGTATACCTACCTGTGGTGGGTTTTTTTTCTTCATACTAGTTTAGCAGTCTGCTGACAGTGTCCACCAGGTCCGTTATATACAGTATATTATATATATATAAGCAGTACGGTAGGCCACGGCTGTACCTACCTCTGTGTCGTCAGTGCACTCGTCGTCCATAAGTAATATAATACTATACTTACTATCCATCCATCTACATTGTATACCTACCTGTGGTGGTTTTTTTTTTCTTCATACTAGTTTAGCAGTCTGCTGACAGTGTCCACCAGGTCCGTTATTATTATACAGTATATTATATATATATAGCAGTACGGTAGGCCACGGCTGTACCTACCTCTGTGTCGTCAGTCACTCGTCCTCCATAAGTAATATAATACTATACTATCCATCCATCTACATTGTATACCTGTGGTGGCTTTTAGTTGTGCGCATTAAAATATGGAGAACAAAAATGTGGAGGTTAAAAAAATAGGGAAAGATCAAGATCCACTTCCACTTCGTGCTGAAGCTGCTGCCACTAGTCATGGCCGAGACAATGAAATGCCATCAACGTAGTCTGCCAAGGCCGATGCCCAATGTCATAGTACAGAGCATGTAAAATCCAAAACACAAAAGATCAGTAAAAAAATGACCCAAAAATCAAAATTAAAAGCGTCTGAGGAGAAGCGTAAACTTGCCAATATGCCATTTACGACACGGAGTGGCAAGGAACGGCTGAGGCCCTGGCCTATGTTCATGGCTAGTGGTTCAGCTTCACATGAGGATGGAAGCACTCATCCTCTCGCTAGAAAAAAGAAAAGACTTGCGGCAAAAGCACAGCAAAGAACTGTGCGTTCTTCGAAATCCCAAATCCCAAAGGAGAGTCCAATTGTGTCGGTTGCGATGCCTGACCTTCCCAACACTGGACGGGGAAGAGCTTGCGCCTTCCACCATTTGCACGCCCCCTGCAAGTGCTGGAAGGAGCACCCGCAGTCCAGTTCCTGATAGTCAAATTGAAGATGTCACTGTTGAAGTACACCAGGATGAGGATATGGGTGTTGCTGGCGCTGGGGAGGAAATTGACAAGGAGGATTCTGATGGTGAGGTGGTTTGTTTAAGTCAGGTACCCGGGGAGACACCTGTTGTCCGTGGGAGGAATATGGCCATTGACATGCCTGGTCAAAATACAAAAAAAATCAGCTCTTCAGTGTGGAATTATTTCAACAGAAATGCGGACAACTGGTGTCAAGCCGTGTGTTGCCTTTGTCAAGCTGTAATAAGTAGGGGTAAGGACGTTAACCACCTAGGAACATCCTCCCTTATACGTCACCTGGGCCGCATTCATCAGAAGTCAGTGACAAGTTCAAAAACTTTGGATGACAGCGGAAGCAGTCCACTGACCACTAAATCCCTTCCTCTTGTAACCAAGCTCCTGCATACCACACCACCAACTCCCTCAGTGTCAATTTCCACCTTACACAGGAAAGCCAATAGTCCTGCAGGCCATGTCAATGGCAAGTATGACGAGTCCTCTCCTGCCTGGGATTCCTCCGATGCATCCTTGAATGTAACGCCTACTGCTGCTGGCGCTGCTGTTGTTGCTGCTGGGAGTCGATCGTCATCCCAGAGGGGAAGTCGGAAGACCACTTGTACTACTTCCAGTAAGCAATTGACTGTCCAACAGTCCTTTGCGAGGAAGATGAAATATCACAGCAGTCATCCTGCTGCAAAGCGGATAACTCAGGTCTTGTCAGCCTGGGTGGTGAGAAACGTGTGTCCGGTATCCACCGTTAATTCACAGGCAACTAGAGACTTGATTGAGGTACTGTGTCCCCGGTACCAAATACCATCTAGGTTCCATTTCTCTAGGCAGGCGATACCGAAAATGTACACAGAAAAAGAGTCACCAGTGTCCTAAAAATGCAGTTGTACCCAATGTCCACTTAACCACGGACATATGGACAAGTGGAGCAGGGCAGACTCAGGACTATATGACTGTGACAGCCCACTGGGTAGATGTATTGCCTCCCGCAGCAAGAACAGCAGCGGCGGCACCAGTAGCAGCATCTCGCAAACGCCAACTCGTTCCTAGGCAGGCTACGCTTTGTATCACCGCTTTCTATAAGAGGCACACAGCTGACAACCTCTTCCGGAAACTGAGGAACATCATCGCAGAATGGCTTACCCCAATTGGACTCTCCTGGGGATTTGTGACATCGGACAATGCCAGCAATATTGTGCGTGCATTACACGTGGGCAAATTCCAGCACGTCCCATGTTTTGCACATACATTGAATTTGGTGGTGCAGAATTATTTAAAAAACGACACGGGCGTGCAAGAGATGCTGTCGGTGGCCCAAAGAACTGTGGGCCATTTTCGGCATTCAGCCACCGCGTGCCGAAGACTGGAGCACCAGCAAACAGTCCTGAACCTGCCCTGCCATCATCTGAAGCAAGAGGTGGTAACGAGGTGGAATTCAACCCTCTATATGCTTCAGAGGATGGAGGAGCAGCAAAAGGCCATTCAAGCCTATACATCTGCCCACGATATAGGCAAAGGAGGGGGAATGCACCTGACTCAAGCGCAGTGGAGAATGATTTCAACGTTGTGCAAGGTTCTGTAACCCTGTGAACGTGCCACACGTGAAGTCAGTTTAGACACTGCCAGCCTGAGTCAGGTCATTCCCCTCATCAGGCTTTTGCAGAAGAAGCTGGAGACATTGAAGGAGGAGCTAAAACAGAGCGATTCCGCTAGGCATGTGGGACTTGTGGATGGAGCCCTTCATTCGCTTAACCAGGATTCACGGGTGGTCAATCTGTTGAAATCAGAGCACTACATTTTGGCCACCGTGCTCGATCCTAGATTTAAAACCTACGTTGGATCTCTCTTTCCGGCAGACACAAGTCTGCAGAGGTTCAAAGAACTGCTGGTGAGAAAATTGTCAAGTCAAGCGGAACGCGACCCGTCAACATCTCCTCCTTCACATTCTCCCGCAACTGGGGGTGCGAGGAAAAGGCTACGAATTCCGAGCCCACCCACTGGCGGTGATGCAGGGCAGTCTGGAGTGACTGCTGATGCTGACATCTGGTCCGGACTGAAGGACCTGCCAACGATTACTGACATGTCGTCTACTGTCACTGCATATGATTCTCTCACCATTGAAAGAATGGTGGAGGATTATATGAGTGACCGCATCCAAGTAGGCACGTCAGACAGTCCGTACGTATACTGGCAGGAAAAAGAGGCAATTTGGAGGCCCTTGCACAAACTGGCTTTATTCTACCTAAGTTGCCCTCCCTCCAGTGTGTACTCCAAAAGAGTGTTTAGTGCCGCCGCTCACCTTGTCAGCAATCGGCATACGAGGTTACTTCCAGAAAATGTGGAGAAGATGATGTTCATTAAAATGAATTATAATCAATTCCTCCATGGAGACATTCACCAGCAGCAATTGCCTCCAGAAAGTACACGGGGACCTGAGATGGTGGATTCCAGTGGGGACGAATTAATAATCTGTGAGGAGGGGGATGTACACAGTGAAAGGGGTGATGAATCGGACGATGATGATGAGGTGGACATCTTGCCTCTGTAGAGCCAGTTTGTGCAAGGAGAGATTGATTGCTTCTTTTTTGGTGGGGGCCCAAACCAACCAGTCATTTCAGTCACAGTCGTGTGGCAGACCCTGTCGCTGAAATGATGGGTTCGTTAAAGTGTGCATGTCCTATTTTTACAACATAAGGGTGGGTGGGAGGGCCCAAGGACAATTCCATCTTGCACCTCTTTTTTCTTTCATTTTTCTTTGCGTCATGTGCTGTTTGGGGAGTATTTTTTTAAGTGCCATCCTGTCTGACACTGCAGTGCCACTCCTAGATGGGCCAGGTGTTTGTCGGCCACTAGGGTCGCTTAGCTTAGTCGTCACACAGCTACCTCATTGCGCCTCTTTTTTTTCTTTGCGTCATGTGCTGTTTGGGGACTATTTTTTTAAGTGCCATCCTGTCTGACACTGCAGTGCCACTCCTAGATGGGCCAGGTGTTTGTGTCGGCCACTTGTGTCGCTTAGCTTAGTCACACAGCGACCTTGGTGTGCCTCTTTTTTTCTTTGCATCATGTGCTGTTTGGGGACTATTTTTTTGAAGTGCCATCCTGCCTGACACTGCAGTGCCACTCCTAGATGGGCCAGGTGTTTGTGTCAGCCACTTGTGTCGTTTAGCTTAGCCATCCAGCGACCTCGGTGCAAATTTTAGGACTAAAAATAATATTGTGAGGTGTGAGGTGTTCAGAATAGACTGAAAATGAGTGGAAATTATGGTTATTGAGGTTAATAATACTATGGGATCAAAATGACCCCCAAATTCTATGATTTAAGCTGTTTATTAGGGTTTTTTGAAAAAAACACCCGAATCCAAAACACACCCGAATCCGACAAAAAAAATTCGGTGAGGTTTTGCCAAAACGCGTTCGAACCCAAAACACGGCCACGGAACCGAACCCAAAACCAAAACACAAAACCCGAAAAATTTCAGGTGCACATCACTAATTATTATTATTATTATTATTATTAGTATTATTTATTTATTTTTTACAAACACAACCTGTTTACTAAGCCTTGGAGACAGAGATAAAGTGGAGAGAGATAGGCCAGGCACACATCTAAATGACTGAAAATCTCGTCGATGGTTGGGATGAGTTCATAGATTGGCGGTACACACTGAGCAGTTTTATTAATCATGAAACGATCTGTCTGCAGCACGGCCACTCAGCAGAAATTGCATGTGACCCAGGAGAGCGTGCAATTGTGCGCACACACTAAACGCATTGGCATTTCTATAATGGGTGCAGTGTGTGCGGTGCACACGGGCCCCTGAGTCCATGGGGTGCCCACACCACACATACTGCATCCATTTCTCCTATACTTACCTTTCCAGAGTCCATCGCTGACTGCGTGTGGGCCCCCTCCTCTCCCGTAGCCACCGCGCCACTGCTAGCGCACTGACCACTAGAGACTCTGGCACAGTGCCAGAGTCTACAGCGCATGCGCAGGACTCCGAAAAAATGGCGAGGTGCCCATTTTTCGGAGTCCTGCGCATGCGCTGTAGACTCTGGCACTGTGCCGGAGTCTACAGTGCTCACAGCGCTAGCAGCGGCGCGATGGCTACGGGAGAGGAGGGGGCCCACACACGGAGTCTGCACACGGGTCCCCTCCTCTCTAGAGACTCCCCTGACTAAACGATGTGCACAATTTGTTGTTACAATATGACAAACAGTGGCAATATCATTTAAGTGTGTACCTGTACATAAAGTCACAACCAACCAGCTAGCTGTCCTTTTTCAAACACAGCCTGTAACATGACTGGAGCTGATTGGCTGGTACTTTATGTCTCTCTACATTATCTCTCTCCAAGGCTTAGTAAATAGACCCCAAAGTACTAACCAATCAGCTTCTTTCTCCAAGATTTGATACTACCCCCTGTAATTATGAACTGCTGTATATGTTGACAAAGGTCCAGCTTTGGACTGAATTGTCCATCACGACTCATGTTCCAGTAAAGTTTTTTTTTTGTGCTAATAAACCCTTTTTCTCTTTTTTGCATCAACCCTGGTGAGTGCACTGTTTCCTCCATTTTTTTTTTAATGGGATTTGTATCTGTAATCCCCAGTAAGTGCAAATAGTAGAGATGAGCGCCTGAAATTTTTCGGGTTTTGGGTTCGGTTCCGCGGCCGTGTTTTGGGTTCGAACGCGTTTTGGCAAAACCTCACCGAATTATTTTTGTCGGATTCGGGTGTTTTTTTCCAAAAACACTAAAAAACAGCTTAAATCATAGAATTTGGGGGTCATTTTGATCCCAAAGTATTATTAACCTCAAAAACCATAATTTACACTCATTTTCAGTCTATTCTGAATACCTCACACCTCACAATATTATTTTTAGTCCTAAAATTTGCACCGAGGTCGCTGTGTGAGTAAGATAAGCGACCCTAGTGGCCGACACAAACACCGGGCCCATCTAGGAGTGGCACTGCAGTGTCACGCAGGATGTCCCTTCCAAAAAACCCTCCCCAAACAGCACATGACGCAAAGAAAAAAAGAGGCGCAATGAGGTAGCTGTGTGAGTAAGATTAGCGACCCTAGTGGCCGACACAAACACCGGGCCCATCTAGGAGTGGCACTGCAGTGTCACGCAGGATGGCCCTTCCAAAAAACCCTCCCCAAACAGCACATGACGCAAAGAAAAAAAGAGGCGCAATGAGGTAGCTGACTGTGTGAGTAAGATTAGCGACCCTAGTGGCCGACACAAACACCGGGCCCATCTAGGAGTGGCACTGCAGTGTCACGCAGGATGTCCCTTCCAAAAAACCTGAACCACTAGCCATGAACATAGGCCAGGGCCTCAGCCGTTCCTTGCCACTCCGTGTGGTAAATGGCATATTGGCAAGTTTACGCTTCTCCTCCGACAATTTTATTTTAGGTTTTGGAGTCCTTTTTTTTCTGATATTTGGTGTTTTGGATTTGACATGCTCTGTACTATGACATTGGGCATCGGCCTTGGCAGACGACGTTGCTGGCATTTCATCGTCTCGGCCATGACTAGTGGCAGCAGCTTCAGCACGAGGTGGAAGTGGATCTTGATCTTTCCCTAATTTTGGAACCTCAACTTTTTTGTTCTCCATATTTTATAGGCAGAACTAAAAGGCACCTCAGGTAAACAATGGAGATGGATGGATTGGATACTAGTATACAATTATGGACGGACTGCCACGGTTAGGTGGTATAAAAAAACCACGGTTAGGTGGTATATATTGTAATACAATTATGGATGGACGGACTGCCTGCCGAGTGCCGACACAGAGGTAGCCACAGCCGTGAACTACCGCACTGTACACTGGTTGATAAAGAGATAGTAGTATACTCGTAACAACTAGTATGACTGACTATGACGGTATAAAGAATGGAAAAAAAACCACGGTTAGGTGGTATATATTGTAATACAATTATGGATGGACGGACTGCCTGCCGAGTTCCGACACAGAGGTAGCCACAGCCGTGAACTACCGCACTGTACACTGGTTGATAAAGAGATAGTAGTATACTCGTAACAACTAGTATGACTGACTATGACGGTATAAAGAATGAAAAAAAAACCACGGTTAGGTGGTATATATTATAATACAATTATGGATGGACGGACTGCCTGCCGAGTGCCGACACAGAGGTAGCCACAGCCGTGAACTACCGCACTGTACACTGGTTGATAAAGAGATAGTAGTATACTCGTAACAACTAGTATGACTGACTATGACGGTATAAAGAATGAAAAAAAAACCACGGTTAGGTGGTATATATTATAATACAATTATGGATGGACGGACTGCCTGCCGACTGCCGACACAGAGGTAGCCACAGCCGTGAACTACCGCACTGTACACTGGTTGATAAAGAGATAGTAGTATACTCGTAACAACTAGTATGACACTATGACGGTATAAAGAATGGAAAAAAAAACCACGGTTAGGTGGTATATATTATAATACAATTATGGATGGACGGACTGCCTGCCGACTGCCGACACAGAGGTAGCCACAGCCGTGAACTACCGCACTGTACACTGGTTGATAAAGAGATAGTAGTATACTTGTAACAACTAGTATGACACTATGACGGTATAAAGAATGGAAAAAAAACCACGGTTAGGTGGTATATATTATAATAATACAATTATGGATGGACGGACTGCCTGCCGACTGCCGACACAGAGGTAGCCACAGCCGTGAACTACCGCACTGTACACTGGTTGATAAAGAGATAGTAGTATACTCGTAACAACTAGTATGACTATGACGACGGTATAAAGAAAGAAAAAAAAATACCACGGTTAGGTGGTATATAATTATACAATTATGGATGGACGGACTGCCTGCCGAGTGCCGACTGCCGACACAGAGGTAGCCACAGCCGTGAACTACCGCACTGTACTGTGTCTGCTGCTAATATAGACTGGTTGATAAAGAGATAGTATACAACAATATACTACTATACTGGTGGTCAGGCACTGGTCACCACTAGTCACACTGGCAGTGGCACTCCTGCAGCAAAAGTGTGCACTGTTTAATTTTAAATTAATATAATATTATGTACTCCTGGCTCCTGCTATAACAACCTGCAGTGCTCCCCAGTCTCCCCCACAATTATTATAAGCTTTTATACATTGATGTGCAGCACACTGGGCTGAGCTGAGTGCACACAGACTGAGTCACACTGTGTGACTGCTGTGTATCGTTTTTTTCAGGCAGAGAACGGATATAGCAGAGAACGGATATATTAAATAAAAGTTAACTTAACAACAACTGCACTGGTCACTGTGGTAAACTCTGTCTGCACAATCTCTCTCTCTCTCTCTCTCTCTTCTAATCTATTCTAATGGAGAGGACGCCAGCCACGTCCTCTCCCTATCAATCTCAATGCACGTGTGAAAATGGCGGCGACGCGCGGCTCCTTATATAGAATCCGAGTCTCGCGAGAATCCGACAGCGTCATGATGACGTTCGGGCGCGCTCGGGTTAACCGAGCAAGGCGGGAAGATCCGAGTCGCTCGGACCCGTGAAAAAAAACATGAAGTTCTGGCGGGTTCGGATTCAGAGAAACCGAACCCGCTCATCTCTAGCAAATAGATGCTGATGTGAGTGCATACAGGGCACCTATCAGGGGGGGACTGTGGGGACTGGTGTCCCGGGTCCTTACAGATGGGGCCCAGCCCTTGCTCTTACCGCCAATACCTGTAGAGCTGCACCAGTCTGTGAATCGGCAGCAGGCCTTCCTAAAACAAGCCTTATCTATGCATCAGTTCTCTGTAAACTGTTCCTGTAGGTCCGGAACACTTAACCTATACGTAACGCTACAATGTATAACATTACATAGAGGTGGAGCAGTGCGGCAGAATCTTTTTGGGGTAGGGAGGGCCCTGTCTATTTTGTCAGTCCAGGGCCCCACAATTTCTGGTGGCAGCCCTGAGTGCATATACTGTATATTGGTGTGTGTACAGTATATGTATGTATTGTGTATATATATGTGTGTGTGTATTTATCACCTGAATATCGGGAATTGCTAAGTGTCATCTATACTCATAACTACCATGGCAAAATGCTGTGTACAGAAGATGTAATACTTGAGTACTTTGCTTTTTACATTTTTCAGAAGTTGCTCTGATGAATTGATCCTGACTACTGTATGTCTGAGGTTTTCATACACCTATTCATTAGTAAGGTTATTTACTATATACATTTACTAGCAGTTTATTATACCCCTTTCACATTGCAAAAATAACCCAGGACGACATGGGTCATTGTGCGATGTGATTCCCAAGTTGAATACCGGGTCAGTGGCAGTGTAAATGGGTCCCGGGTCGATGCGACCCGGGACCCATTTACTACATAGGGAGAGGCGGCGCGGAGATGAGCTCATCTCCCAGCGCCACCTCCAACCCTGCCCCCGATGCCGGCTCCGCCCTCCGCTGCTATTGCCGGGTCGGGAAGCCAGCGCAGAGGCTCCAATACCGGATTCCATCCGGGAAGGACCCGTTTCCAATTCCCGCGTGGGATCCGTCATTGGAGATGTGAAAGGGGTATTATGTATTGTGGGAAAATTCTAATAGTTTTTTATTTGAAAATGTTAACAGGGAAAACCTGGGAAGGCTCCGAGGCTCGCTGATTACTATTGCCCTATTTCCCTGATACCTACTGAAGTTGTTATTACCACTATAATCCATCCAGATGGGGAAATCCACATCAGAAAACTAACACGACCTTCCATGTGGAGGAGTCCTCCTCGGTTATTGTTTCTTTAGATGCTGCTTAAGCATCTGACTCCGTAGTGGTCCTTGCTGTGGGAGGTTATGCCTCATTTTGGAATAGGTCCACTTTTTATTAAATGGAACAAACTGCTGTACACGTCTCCTAGTACCTGGATTTCTGTTAAAGGCTTTGTCTCTGCCTTCTTCCCATTGTCCCGTGGTAGAAGACATGGGTGTTTTACTATCACTGCCATTGCATTCTGGGGTCTATTCATGTACAAAACGAAAAATATGAACTGCTACTTATCACTATACATCACATCAGTTCGATGCGATATATACTGTAGCTTTGGTAAGTAGTGATACATGTATACTGACCTTTCCGGCGATGCGATCCAATATCCTGGGCTACAGCAGTGTTGTCTTCTCCAGTGGTCCCCTCTGTGGTGACTGGAGTCAGCCGGCGGGTCCCATCTGCGTATTAACCAGCAGCTGAGCACCCAGGAGGCTGCAGGAGCTGCTGGGAGGTCAGGGAGCGGAGCTAGTGCCAGGTGTCGGGCAAAGACCAAGGAAGCATTGAGCTTTCCTGCCGATTACTTGTTGATGGTTAGATTACGCCAATCTGGGATGGCGAATCTGCATGGAGAAGCGGAAAGTGGAGTCATCCATTTCTCCATGAGTCGCACCCACCATACAAAAGTATTCTTTGCTTTATTAATAGACCCCCTGTATCATTGTGTGGCTTACCACTTCCTGTGCTAAAATGCGTGAGTTCATATAGTTTATGAAATATATACATAACGCTTTGTTTTATTGTTATATGTATATTATGCCTACATGCTCATGGCTCACACATGCTTGCTTCTGTGTTTATGCGGATACAGATTTTATTTGTGTATATACTTCAAATACTATCGGCGGGATGTAATGCAGTGCGAGAGCGCCACTGGTGGTGCAGGTTGCCAGCCGAAGTCCAATGTTTTTTTTTAAAGGGACAATCACTTACTAGGCAAAATCATGCCTTGTAAGTGATTGTCCCTTTAAAACAAGTCTGAGATCGTCCAGCAACCCGCACCTCCGGAGATCTTTGACTGCATTACATGCTGCCATATATGTTATCTGATAATTGATAGTTGATAATTGATAGTTGCCTGCTTTGTCGTATGAGCCTATTACATGCTTGCCTACTTTCAATTTCTCCTCTCTGGGAGAAGCCCGGAGAGGAGACGCTGCAGGAGACTTCGGGGGGCGGGGGCGGACTGTGACATCATCAAGCCCCACCCCCACATCGGGAAAAGCCACAATTCGCAGGTCCGCGGTAAGGGGTTGGGGCTAAAATTATGCGATTTGCGTCATTTTAACTCATTCCCCACCCCACGGACCCGCGTATATGGGGGATTATCTCTCCATCCTGCCCGCATCACTAGGATGCGAGCAGGATGCGGGAGACCTGCCTACTTTTCTGGGAGTGCGGAGGCTACCACAAAAAATGGGAGCCTCCTGCAGCTTTTGGGAGAGAAAGCAAGTATGGCCTATTACTTATGCTAATGTTGTATCTTTACTTTACTCTTTCTTTTCTATTTTCTTATTTTTAATGGGTGTTGTAGTGCGTATATTGTTTTATTGAAAATCAATACAGTTACACAAAAAAAGTTAACAGGGTGCTGCTCAACACACATGAGGACTTATGAAATGGAGCTGTGTTATTTTTGTATAGGTTACTACTTGTTCTGAAAAAAATTAGATTTTTGTTATTCAGTGTTGTAACTTGGGTTCTATTCATGAAGAAGGGAAAAGTGTGGAGAAGTGAGCCAGTGGAGACGTTGCCCATTATAACCAATCAGCTGCTACATATAATTTTATAGAACACACTTTATAAATGTTACCTCAACACTGATTGGTTGCCATGGCAACTTGTCCACTGGCTCACTTCTCCACTCTCTGCACTGCTTTTTTCCAAGTTCTGTTCTGCTCTTTATACAGACTCAGGCATACACAACAATGGTGGTCATTCCGAGTTGTTCGCTCGTTGCCGTTTTTCGCAACAGAGCGATTAGGTGGAAAATGCGCATGCGCATGGTACGCAGCGCGCATGTGTTCAGTAATTAACACACAACTTTGGAGATTTGCACAAGCTCGAGCGACGATTTTCATCGCTCGAGTGATGGTAGTGTGATTGACAGGAAGTGGGTGTTTCTGGGCAGAAACTGCCCGTTTTCAGGGAGTATGCTAAAAAAACGCAAGCGTGCCAGGTAAAAACGCAGGAGTGGCTGGCCAAACGCAGGGCGTGTGTGTGACATCAAACCAGGAACTAAACGGACTGAGGTGATCGCAATCTAGGAATAGGTCTGGAGCTACTCAGAAACTGCAAGGAATTATTTAGTAGCAATGCTGCTAACCTTTCGTTCGCTATTCTGCTAAGCTAAGATACACTCCCAGAGGGCGGCGGCCTAGCGTTTGCAATGCTGCTAAAAGCAGCTAGCGAGCGAACAACTCGGAATGAGGGCCAATATACAATGGTTATATATCAAATGAATCAGCCCAGTCTCCTTGTGCGTCCTAGCCCAATACGTTGTGACTAAGGTGCATTTTCACCAATAAAAGACGCCTAATGTTAGCCAATTTGCACCGGACCTGGCAACTAACTCACACAAGGCATCTCGTGTTGCATGGCGTACGGAGTCTGGATGTATGATGACACATCTGATGTCCTGCGCATTAACACCCCTAATTCTCCCGTTAAAGTGCAAGAAACTGTAAATGCAAGATACCTGGAAGGCTAAACATGGATGCAAGTTGTGCACGTACTGTATACAGTGCGCCAGTTTATCACCAAGACACATCTCTACATTATTTTCAAACCTGTAAAACAGGCATGTCAAGCTGAAAATCCCAAACAGGCTGAATAATCAAGGTTTACGACTGAGTAGGTCGCAAGAAATAAAAAAAAGTCTTGTATGGGTGCAGTGACTTCTGGTAAATATAGTCTCTATCTCCCTGATGTTCTATAGGTTCCCTGTCAGCCTCACTCATAGCATCCCCATTAGAATAATAATTGCGACAGTGTGGGAACAATGGGGGAGCCTGGAGACACCCCATTTCCCGATCATGGCCCTTCAATATGTGCCCCCTCACAGAAAGGGGCATGGCTTCAAAGCAATTACCCGGTTCCCCGTCCCACCAGTATGAGCCTGCGTACAACAATACCACATGTTTAATAGCAGTATTATGAGTAGTATACTACTCCGCACATGTGGATGGCTTATGGCAGGCCGCAGGCTCCTCACTGTCTTCTGGCAAGCCCCAGGCTTTTGTCTGCAGGGCGGTGCTGCAGTTGTGGCACTGGATCTGACCATCTGCAAGCTTCTGTGCTGGGTCTGGGGGGCGCCGGTGGACCCTGTCACCCTCCCCCGCTCCGTGTATGCAGAATCTGGTCGGGTCCGTCCCATGACATCATGACACACATGACGTCCGCCACACCCGTAGTGCTCTTCTGGGAACGGAACTTGTGATAGCCAGGGCTGGAATTTGTGGGGTCCCTCCGCTGCATTGTGGAAAATGTGGCACTGATTATGGCGCTACAAAAAATGTGTTTGACACGTCTGCTGTAAAATAATTAAGTGGATAATTCTAATGCTGTGCATCATTGCATCATTGCAATTTGTAAATAACCCTTACCCCAAACATGTTTGGTCATAAAGATTACTTAAACATTGCTTAATTGCTAAAGACAAAATTATAGATTACTGAGCAGTAACTCTTTTATCTCTCCTTTGATAGGTTACACCAAATGTGTCCTCATTGGCCATGATTGGGGTGGAATGATTGCTTGGTTAATTGCCATATGTTACCCAGAGATGGTCACCAAGCTGATAGTGTTGAGTTTTCCTCATCCGACAGTGTTTACAGGTGAGTTGAAAATAAACTGTTTTCTTTTGTGGAATGTAGTGGCTAAAATACAGAGAACGTCACACATTATCCACTAGAAGGAGGCATCATTGCCTTATCAGTGTAACCCTTGTACTAACTAGTGTCTAACGGAAAACATAATGAACGTGAACAAAAATGACTGTATACAACTACTGTATAATGCCTGCTTTGCCCATACAAGTAGTCTATAACCATGACACCTCAAATATACACATCCAGTGTGAGCTTCTAAATAATACCCTTTAGGGCAGATGTATCAAGGCTACTTTTGGGAAAATGCCGAAAATGGCACTTTATGCATGATTCTCATTTATTTTTGTATTTAATTTATGTTTTCACAGGGTATTTGTAAGTGATATTTTTGGAATAGATCAGCACAGAAAAGGATTTCCATTCTCTAATTTGATTGCTTTAGTTTTCACCATCTTTTGATAGCGAGTTAGGTAGAATTTCATGAAGATGCATCAGAATAAGGCATCTTTCTCATCCCTCCCCTGAATCTCTGTGTTGCTCCTTCTTTCCCAGCACAGTAAACATATTTTGGTGGTAGCAGAAGATTAAACTAATTTTCTGTACTTGTAAAAACATCTGATATAAAAAATCCCTTCCTATACACCCCGACCTCTGCACTAAAGGTGCATACATTACACACTCAATAATAGAATAACAGAATAATCAGCAAAGAGAGTAGATTTATCTGTGAGAGTAGTGTACATAATGCAGTGACGTGCGGTGGGGTGAGGCAGAGCCTTTCCTGTCATACTTACGTTTAAACCAGAGTTTTGACTGAATAAAATATATGAAAAATACTGATAATTTGTTTGAAATATCTTCTTTACATTATTCTAATAATTTTTATAGCCCAAACTCTGGAGTAAAAAGTCTATGACAGGGGAGGCAGTGCCTCACCTGTGTATCCTTTCCACACATCTCTAATCAAGACTCACCAGATTTTCAGGAGTTTATACTGCTGCACCTGTGTATAATGCCCAGGTGTACGCTTTGTCTTATATATTGCATGTAAATCTGGATCTGTGGTTAGCCAGTGCCTCCATAGCCATTTAGCTCACCGCACGTCCCTGACATAATGGCAGCAGAGACCCAACAGCCTGTTTCAACTGCTCCAATGCAGTTTTTCATCATGGGCATTACCGATTTCTTGCCCCTTTCTTTTCCTCTGTTTATTAGTTTATTACATGTACATCATTGTGTGTTTATGTATATGCAGTGCTCGAAGGGTGCTGGTATGCAGCGGTATGGCATACCGGCACTTCGGCACCGACCCGGAAGTTGAGAAGGGGAGTGGCTTGCTGCATGTATGACAGCCGTGTCCCGCCTTCAGCTTCACCTGTGGCCCTGAGCATCGGGGTCGATGCTTCGTCTTCTTGAACTTTGATCACTGCCGCCAGTGCTCTTACTACAGGACCGTCTCTCTGTGTTGCTGGTGAGTTGCACAACCAGACCCCTCCAGACAGTGCTATTCCTACAGGGACTGCCTGCTGACATCCAGGGCTGTGTGCAATAGAGGTGAGAGTCTGGTTCTTGTGCCTGGCCCTTCCTCCTACCGGTCCCCTTCCAGCCCGCACAACAAATATTAGAGATTGCATAATACAAAGGCCACTACAGAGGCAGAGAACCTGATGCTCTCCAGCTACTGCAACACTACTAAGTCCCAGCACACCTGAGCTAAATGATGTGGGACAAAGAACTAACAGGACTTGCGGCTCCTTACAGACAAACTCTCCTGTTTCCAGAGCCACATCTGCATGGCTAAGTGCACTGACAATCTGTTTAACCCATTCACCACTGTGGGTAACCTGCAACGCGCTGTAAGTGGACTATGGAGTGGGCTATAAGAAATGGACTATTTAGTATGAGAGCTGCATGCAAAGTACTGTAGAGGCCACATCAAACCCTTTAGTCCATTAATACATTAATTTCTGATTTATGTTGTACTCAATATTGTTACTGCTAGATACAGGGGAGGGGGTGTCTTAAGAACAACCCCCCCCCCCTACCGCCTTTTGAGTGGCCACTTGAAATTTTCCATGCCCCCACTTTAACCACTATGTATGTTTATTAGAGATGTGCACCTTTTCAGGTTTTGGATCTGGACCTCTGTTTGTGTTTTGGATTTGGATTGGTTTTGCCAAAACCACTGTTTCGGGTTTGGGATTTTTTTTTGATCCTACAGCATTTTTAACCTCAATAACATTCATTCCCACTCATTATCAGTCTATTCTGAACACCTTACAATATTGTTGTTAGGCCAAAAGGTTGCACTGAGGCAGCTGGATGACTAAGCTACGCGATACAAGCAGGGGCGGATTGGGAACAAAAAGCGGCCCTGGAAAAATTTGTACTAGTGGCCCCACTTGGGCAGCACCAGTGTAAGGTCTAGCCATGGGCCATGGGAGCAGCACCCTCCCCCCAAGACTTTCCAGATAGTGGGCATGTCCAGCATCAAGGGGAAGTTAAAAGGAAATAAAATTAAATGTTATGAGCACATTATATGATACACCTTTAGAATTTAGGAAACTATATAATTCTTTAGAAAGATATAATTTCTTGCTTATTACACCAACCGAATCCCAATCACTATTCATTCAATCTTTTATGTCAGCCAAGCAGGCAGACAGAGCATACACACTAGATCATCTGCAATCACAGGCTAAGTGGCAAAGTCATTTTCATATATGCAAATGATTTTGCATTTTATTCATTATGTCTATAAATAGGACCACATGTCCTCAAACAAAACAGGCCCCGCGGGTGCGCCGGCCCACCGGGAATCTTCCCTACAGGCCCTATGCCCAATCCGCCTCTGGATACAAGTGAGCGGCACAAACAACTGGCCCATCTAGGAGTGGCATACAGGATGGCAGTTTTAAAAACTAAGCCCCAAAGAGCACATAATGCACACAAAAAATAGAGGTGCAAGATAGAATTGTCATAGGGCCTACCCACCCACCCTTATGCTGTTTAAACAGGACATGCACAGTTCAATAAACCCATCATTTCAGCAACAGGTGGTCCCCCTGGAAAAAGCTTGCCAAGTTCTCTGAATCATAGCTCACTACAAACATACCACCTCCATATTTGATGATTTTTCACATTATGAGAAGGGGCAAGAGGAAGAGGACAGTGTCAAGAAGGTGATTAAAAATTAGAGAGGCACACGCAACCAGGAACAACACACAGGCTTTTACCTCCACTCCTATCTTGGTGTGGAACAGAAAGGACTTTAACCAAGCAAATATATAATTATTAATTACCACATTACTGGACAAACTGAAAAACTAGGGCCAAAGCCTCCAAATTTGTACCCCCTTCCATTTTCAGGGATTACAATAATCTCAGATTTAATGCTGGGATGAAAATAAACTGGTTTATACCACAAGATTAAGATTGGATATTTTCCCCTCCACGGAGTCTGGAGATTTTGTGAAAATTTTGTGGGTTTCTTTTTTTTTTCATTTTTCTTTATTGCATTTTTATTTACGTATTTTGTGGTAGATGCCTTATTTTCATTTTTCACAGCTCCCAGTTACACGCATGTGAGCATACCTGTGTGTCCCAGTTACACGCATGTGAGCATACCTGTGTGTCTTGTTTATTTTATTCATATTTTATTTTTAAGTAAAGCAGCCCCTTAGATGTTTTAGCAGCCCCTCGTGAGCCCCCACAGCAGCCCCGGATCGGGCAAGTTGAGTTCGGGTGGGTTTGGTACAGTGCTAAGCAGAACTGTGCAGTGATTTTTTTTGTTTTTGAGCCCCTGCCCTATTGAAGCTTACCACTCTAGTCGAGAGTCATTTCATATTACAAGTAGGACTGTGGGAGGAAGCAATGATAACCTCTGTGCCACCAGCATGCCTCAGCCTGGCAAGCCAGACAGCTTCCTGGCTGCAAGTCACCATGAGACTCCATACTGGGCCCTTATTCAGTAACAGTTTGTGCCTCACAGGAGCTCTTGGCGCATCTAGTGCTGCAGTGCAATGGAAAGCTGACTCAATGCAAGATCACTGAAACTCTGTTCTTCTAACACCCTGAAGTCTTGCGATAACCCCTTACCCTACGCAGCCCTTAGGAAAAGAAACCTGTACAATAAATGCGCATCTTGTAAGTAAATAATCCCAAAATGGGGAACATCAATAATAAATCAAAATAAAGGTTGACTAATTGTAGCCATTCATTCAAGTCCCTAACATGAAATAATTGAGATGAACCTCTCTCTAATGCTGGGTACACAGTGCACACTAGAAGATACTGTATATCTACTAGAGATGAGCGGGTTCAGACAGGGCACTCCTGGAATTATATGGCAGACGTATAGACATAGGTGTGTTTGGAAAATGTTGTTATCTCCGGCAGTTGCTAGAGAAAATGAAATAGGAGATGTGGCCATGTCACGTTCCGCTGGATTATGATTCTGTCTCTTCTGAGTCTGACTGACTTTGTCCACAAATGTGGTCTCTCCCCATTTTATTGGAAAACACTTCATCAAACTTGAAATTTCCATTACTACCCTTTGCGTCTGGTTGTGATGTTGAAGCTTGTTTTATATTCTGCACTAGGCTTTAGTTTAAACTTTAAACCTAGGATCAAGTACAGCAGAACCCCTGCAATTATACGGCAGCGCCTCTGGACTTATACAGCAGATAGGCAGCACCCCTATGTTTTTGCAGCATACAGGACAGGGCCACATCATTCCTTTATATTTACAGCAGCCGACAGGTCCACAGCGTTTCTTTATTTTTACAGCACCCCTATATTTTTACAGCATACAGGACAGGGCCACAGTGTTACTTTATATTTACAGCACCCGACAGGGCCACAGCGTTCCTTTATTTTTACAGCACACAGGACAGCACCCTTGTACAGCACAGGACAGCAGCACCCCTAACAACACAGGACAGCACAGGACAGCAACACCCCTGTACAGCACCTCAAACCGGACAGGACAACCCAGGACAGCAACCCTGTACAGCACCCCTAACAGCACAGGACACCATAGGACAGCACCCCTGTACAGCACCCCTAACAGCATACAGGACAGCACCCCTATAGTGCACACACTAACCCCCCACTGACGCCACCACCTACAGAGAGACAGAGGTCTTTCTATAGATCACACTAGCACTGTGTTTTAATCATTTGTTATTCCCAAATACATTGTAAAATGTGAATGAGACCCAGTAACCAGAAGCTGTGATATACCACACTACAGTATGGGGGATATTCAATTAGCGGCAAATATCGCATTTTCACTGTTAAAACATGCAAATTTACTGCAGATCACAAGTAAGTTTGCAAAAATGCCTATGCAATTGCCTGCAAAAGTATTTTTGCGGTAATTTTACCGCAAATTTAAATTCACCAACTCAGAACAGGTGATAAACTTGGGGAAAATCCCTATTTTAAGTTAAAAATGTGGGGATTGGGTTCCAAACCCTTGGGACAGCCCCTGAATGACTAATTAGGCACTTAGAAGTTTTTACTTATTTTTAATTGGCCAATAATTACATGTCATTTTTGGCGTGAAAAAGTGTAAATGATGAAAATTACGGTACAAGGTATGGGACAGGTATATTAGGGTGCTTTATGAGTGGGACAAGTGTTTTTAAACTTGCAGGTGGGCGTAATCATTCTGTTTCTACTGTTTCGAAAATGACCCAAATATATACTTATACCCATTTTTATGTACCCAAAGTTTAATTTTAGCACTTATTTTGCTGTAAAAACTTTGCTTTCTATCAGTTTTTTAAAATTTTAAATAAATGCATATAACAACCATTTGATCCAATTTGTGTACCAGAAAAACATTTATTATAACAAATAATAAACTTTTATACTGTTATCTGATGTTAGATTAGCTTTTTGGGGGAGGGTTACGGACAGGTTTACCCATTTTCACTTTTCACTTTCAGCACCAATTTTCACAGCAAACCCGTCTTCAATAATTTGCATTTGAATAGGGCGAATCGCAGGAGCACGCATACTTGCAAAACGTCCGTTTATGCGGCATAAAAGATGTGAAAATGGCAATCGCTGTAAATTGCCATGGTTTTTTACGCTAATTGAATACCCCCCTATGAATAAGTTCTCATCATTTTACTGGTATAACCTTGATACTTTTAAAATAGCTGCAATTATTTAGTCACTATTTGTACTTAAGTAATCAGTAGAACGAGTCTGTACAGACGAGTTGCTGGTAGACTGCCTTTCCCGTTGACGCAGCAGCTCATATTGCTGTGATCTATTCTCAGCAGAATATTTTGTTGTGAAAAAGGAAATAAACAGATAAATAAGAAATGCATCTTGTGCCTCTCTGGGAACATGTCCGGGAATACATTTATTTTCCTCAGGCATCTCTAACTGTTGGAGACTCGCTCACAATATATAATTTATCAGGATATCAGTAACACAGCATGACCCACATCTCTTGCAATGTAATGAGCATTACTGGGAGATTATTATGAGCACACACAATGCACTGAAGTCTCTGCATGCGGGAATGTAAGAAAGTACAGGCCAAGGCATTCCGTCTCGCTTGTGCCATTCACTGAAAGTTACATGGCAAGAGCTGTCTTCTACCACTGAGACAGGGATGTTGTCATTTTTTTTCTAAGATGTTTGCGCAAAACTAAGGGGTCGTCGCTGGAGATAAAGTACCAGCCAATCGGCTCCTTTCTGCTGTGCCACAGGTTAGGATCCGATTGGCTGGTACTTTATCTCCAGCGACTTTATCTCCATACAAGGTTTAGTAACTAGGGGGGACATTTACTAAGCAGTGATAAGAGCGGAGAAGTGAGCCAGTGGAGAAGTTGCCCCATCAACCAATCAGCAGCTCTGTATAATTCTATAGTATGCAAATTATAGATGTTACTTCAGTGCTGATTGGTTGCCATGGGCAACGTCTCCACTGGCTCACTTCTCTGCTCTTATCACTGCTTAGTAAATGTCCCCCTATACACCTAAAATACAAAAACTTAAGGGCGCTGTGTATCAAAGTTTGGATGATAAATAACCAATTAGCTCCTGTCATGTTACAGGCTGTGTTCGGAAAAATGACAGAAACTGATTGGCTCGTACTCTATCTCTCTCCACTTGCTCTCTCTCCAAGCTTTGATACATATCCCCCTTAAAATTCCTATATTGTATAACCTTGGGAAAAAGGCACTTATTAATAAATGATAGGATTGGAAGGCTGGCAGGATTGCCCTCATCCTTTTTCACCTGAGCTGCTCAGAGCTCTATTATCTGCTACAAATATTGCTGTTCGGCTGTGCAGTTAATGAAGCCCACATGTCTGATTATTGAATGTGGCCATGGTGATATCCTGGCAGATATTGCAATGATTATTGCCCTATTACTGTAACTCATCCAATTGGAAAACATTGGATCATTATCAGTATATTATCACTCTGCATGTTGGAAATTGCAGGTGGAAACTAAAGCTGGGCATACACTATACAATTATCCGCCAGATCTTCTGCCAGATCTGGCTGTTTGGAATGAAAGTCTGGTAATGGATGAGAACAAATGACAACTATTTGCTCCGAAACTGGAAAACGAGCGCAAACTGTTGTTCGTACAAATTGGTTAAATCCCTGGTTTAATGATTATGGGCCATTTTAATTGCTTTTTCTGTGCTATTTATTACAGTGAAGGTGCCGGGATATGGGCTCCGGTAAGAAGCTAAGGGGTCTATTTACTAAGCCTCGGAGGTAGATAAAGTGGACAGAGATAAAATACTAGCCAACCAGATCCTAACTGTCATGTTTCAAACACAGCCTGTAACATGACAGTTAGGAGCTGATTGGTTGGTACTTTGTCTCTCTCCACTGTATCTCCCTCCAGGGCTTAGTAAATAGACCCCTCAGTCTAAGAAGTAAGTACGGTGATAGCTAAAAAGTAAAGTGATGGCTAACCACTATCACTTGCCACTGGCTTGCTTAATGCACATGCACGGCCAATGGGCTACTCAGGTGTAAATGGTAGTTACTGGAGAGGGAGACTCTTAACTGGATCAAGCTCTGAAAAGCTTAAGTTTTCAGAGCTTCGTTATACCATACATTAGTAAGTATACCTTAGTTTTCCACTAGCTCTAAAAACATGGGTAAATGCGTGTGGGCGACAATTTACCCGTGTTTTTTTCTAGTGGAAACGGCCCCCCCCTGCAAATTCACGGATCAAGTGATCCGGGAATCCTACCCGGGTAGCTTGCCGGGTTGAACACGTGTAGTATAAACGGAAGCCGTGTCGATGCGACATGGCTCCAGTTCACAGTGTATGGAAGGGCGGCGCTGGGAGATCATGTGATCTCCCAGCGCCGCCCATGCCGCGTCAGCAGCAGCGTCACCAACCCGGCAATATGCCGGGTTGGTGAGCTTAGTGTAGAAGGGGGCTCTAGCACGGGTCACAGCCATGTCAGGCTCCCGGCTGCGACCTGTGCTAGCAAGTGGAAAAGGGGTATAAATGAGGCATTATCACTGGTCTCATAGAAAGCTATGGGGACTGCTGATGCGATCATTGAGAGTGGCCATAGCAGATATTGCATTTGCTCTTTAGGTGTGCTTTCAGTAAAATTATTTTTAAATTATGCCCATAACCTCATCTAATATATACACAAACACTGAAGAAAGTACCTATCCGCTTCATAGCTGAATATACAGTCAGTCAGTCTGAAGTGATTGGTGCTGGCGAACATCATCCGTGTAAATTTATACCAGCAAAACCAGCACATCTCTGCATCTGTTTGCAAGTAAGCAAACACCCTTTTCCTGTACTGAGGGTCTGATTCAGAGATAGACACAGAACACATTACTGCTGGGTCTTTGCAGCGATGTGTAAAAATGCTAATGCAGCAGGAGGTATCTGAAGGAAAAAGACGCCTCCTGCAGCATCTGCAATCTAAATGCTGCATCTGTAGACGCAGCTTTGGACTATCAATCGAGATGTTTGCAGCATTGGTCATCTTAGTCAGCCAAAGCTTATCAGAATGACGGAGAGGGGTCCTGGACTGCACACCCTGGCTTCTTATAATGGGATGTGCTACCTTGCTGGGACTTAGTACTGCAATATAGGAACAAGGATGCAGGTTCACCATACACCATTAAAATTATATTTATAACAACCATCATATCCGAGGTTCTTGGCATATATTGGCAATTTATGAGCCTGCTTCACGGTGAACTCGTCGGATAGGTCCCTAACAGAGGCGAACCCTTATGATGAAGTCTAATTGCTGACGAAACACGTTGGTACTGCTGTTCCTGAACCCCCCATATGGACAGATAAGCCTTTTAAATATTTATTTTCTGTACGTTTGCATTGTTAACATTTCTACGGATATTTATGGAAAGTTAGGACGTACCTGTTTCTATATGGATAGATTAGCTCATTTGAATTTTTTATCCTGTATGCTTGCATTTTTACCATTTGTTTTTATGTGTTGTATTAAAATTAGTGAAAAACCTTTTAATTATCCCTGGTTGTGGATTTTAAATTCTGGGATTTGCTTATCCCTACAAAGGTTTTTTTATACATAAAACTGATTTTATGTTGAACAATGGTGTGATAATTGCATGAAAACGGTATGCGCTATGTTATATTTCTTTTATCTTTTTTTATGCTCCAACATTGGTCTCATGACTGAAGAAAAATTTATGCTCCAGATAAGTAGTGTTCATTTCCTGCACACACTGGTTTACACCTTATTTAATTGTATCTAGACACTAGAAGGCGCCCTTTTTCTCTACTTAAAAAATAAAAAAAATAATAAAAAAAAAATATATGTGTGTGTGTGTGTGTGTGTGTGTGTGTGTGTGTGTGTGTGTGTGTGTGTGTGTGTGTATACACTGCTCAAAAAAATAAAGGGAACACTAAAATAACACATCCTAGATCTGAATTAATTAAATATTCTTATTAAATACTTTGTTCTTTACATAGTTGAATGTGCTGACCACAAAATCACACAAAAATTATCAATGGAAATCAAATTTATTAACCCATTGAGGTCTGGATTTGGAGTCACCCTCAAAATGAAAGTGGAAAAACACACTACAGGCTGATCCAACTTTGATGTAATGTCCTTAAAACAAGTCAAAATGAGGCTCAGTAGTGTGTGTGGCCTCCACGTGCCTGTATGACCTCCCTACAATGCCTGGGCATGCTCCTGATGAGGTGGCGGATGGTCTCCTGAGGGATCTCCTCCCAGACCTGGACTAAAGCATAAGCCAACTCCTGGACAGTCTGTGGTGCAACGTGGCATTGGTGGATGGAGCGAGACATGATGTCCCAGATGTGCTCAATTGGATTCAGGTCTGGGGAATGGGCGGGCCAGTCCATAGCATCAATGCCTTCGTCTTGCAGGAACTGCTGACACACTCCAGCCACATGAGGTCTAGCATTGTCTTGCATTAGGAGGAACCCAGGGCCAACTGCACCAGCATATGGTCTCACAAGGGGTCTGAGGATCTCATCTTGGTACCTAATGGCAGTCAGGCTACCTCTGGCGAGCACATGGAGGGCTGTGCGGCCCCCCAAAGAAATGCCACCCCACACCATTACTGACCCACTGCCAAACCGGTCATGCTGGAGGATGTTGCAGGCAGCAGAACGCTCTCCTTGGCGTCTCCAGACTCTGTGACGTCTTTCAAGTGCTCAGTGAGAACCTGCTTTCATCTGTGAAGAGCACAGAGTGCCAGTGGCGAATTTGCCAATCTTGGTGTTCTCTGGCAAATGCCAAACGTCCTGCACGGTGTTGGGCTGTAAGCACAACTCCCACCTGTGGACGTCGGGCCCTCATACCACCCTCATGGAGTCTGTTTCTCATCGTTTGAGTAGACACATGCACATTTGTGGCTTGCTGGAGGTCATTTTGCAGGGCTCTGGCAGTGCTCCTCCTGTTCCTCCTTGCACAAAGGAGGAGGTAGCGGTCCTGCTGCTGGGTTGTTGCCCTCCTACGGCCTCCTCCACGTCTCCTGATGTACTGGCCTGTCTCCTGGTAGCGCCTCCATGCTCTGGACACTACGCTGACAGACACAGCAAACCTTCTTGCCACAGCTCGCATTGATGTGCCATCCTGGATGAGCTGCACTACCTGAGCCACTTGTGTGGGTTGTAGGGAGGTCATACAGGCACGTGGACGCCACGCACACTACTGAGCCTCATTTTGACTTGTTGTAAGGACATTACATCAAAGGTGGATCAGCCTGTAGTGTGTTTTTCCACTTTAATTTTGAGGGTGACTCCAAATCCAGACCTCCGTGGGTTAATAAATTTGATTTCCATTGATCATTTTTGTGTGATTTTTTTGTCAGCACATTCAACTATGTAAAGAACAAAGTATTTAATAAGAATATTTCTTTCATTCAGATCTAGGATGTGTTATTTTAGTGTTCCCTTTATTTTTTTGAGCAGTGTATATATATATATATATATATATATATATATACACACTTAAACAATTCACCATTATCATATCAATTTCCCTCTCCAATCTGATATTGAACATGTAGATTGTTTGTAAAATGCTTAGTTCATAGACTTAAAGATAACAGATTTGTTATGACTTTATTTAAATGTATAGTGAAACGTGGCTTTATTTATTTTAAATAAAGTCATCTTTGGCTAGAATGGGTTACTGCTGCTCACTTCAATATTGAATCCTAAAATAGTTATTATGGTTCTTCGTTTCAGCGTACTTCTGTTGGATAATGTGAAGGTTTTCTATTAATAGTAAAAATAGTATTACATGCCCTAGATGTCCTACTGTTCATCTCCAGTCTGTATATTTCTAATCTTAAATCAGTAGCCAGTGTTTCTACTGATTCTGTTTTGCTCTGGCATATATTTGTCATGCTGCTAAAATTGCATTGACCTTGAGGTGAAATGCGTTTGCTTTCTAGCTTTTCTGCTATATTATAAAGTATTGATTGTGTGGAAACTAGAGAGCAGGGTAGACTCAGCGCTAGATGAACTAACAAATTGCATCTGTTGCAACAACAAAAAATGTGCAATGTACTTAAAAGGATTTTTGTTTGATAGTTTAACTATATAGTATTTGTTGATTCCTTTTTCACAAAAGTAGTGTATATGGGGGGTCATTCCGAGTTGTTCGCTCGGTATTTTTTTGTCGCAACGGAGCGATTAGTCGCTAATGCGCATGCGCAATGCCCGCAGTGCGACTGCGCCAAGTAAATTTGCTATGCAGTTAGGTATTTTACTCACGACATTACGAGGTTTTTTCTTCGTTCTGGTGATCGTAATGTGATTGACAGGAAGTGGGTGTTTCTGGGCGGAAACAGGCCGTTTTATGGGTGTGTGCGAAAAAATGCTACCGTTTCTGGGAAAAACGCGGGAGTGGCTGGAGAAACGGAGGAGTGTCTAGGCGAACGCTGGGTGTGTTTGTGACGTCAAACCAGGAACGACAAGCACTGAACTGATCGCAGATGCCGAGTAAGTCTGGAGCTACTCAGAAACTGCTAAGAAGTGTCTATTCGCAATTCTGCTAATCTTTCTTTCGCAATTTTGATAAGCTAAGATTCACTCCCAGTAGGCGGCAGCTTAGCGTGTGCAAAGCTGCTAAAAGCAGCTTGCGAGCGAACAACTCGGAATGACCCCCATGGTACGTGTCTACATTACTTAAGATTCTGAATTTTGATTGTGAGATTAACCTGGATAGTGTGGTCTGTGTTACAGTGTGTGACCACTGGTAAGTATCAAGATCTGGGTATTTATGGTAAATGTGGAAAGGGATTGGCCACTGGTCAATAGCTGGATGATATGGCTGATCAGAGAATGGTATGGTCACAAGTAAATGTCTATTATCTTTAACAGAAGTGCTTAGCATTATATCATGAATACAGTTGTTTGATAGTTGCACAAATTTTATTCTAGCTTAGTAATACAAAAATACCTAAACATACATTATAGCCTAACATACATGGCACCAGTAGAAAATGAACAGTTCATATACATTACACAATGTACAAAACGCAACAGTATCTGGTAACAGTTGCCTGCTCCAATACTGATTTTCAAAGAACATTCTATTTACCATATATACTGTTACCCAGCATACATTTGTGGTGTAGATACTGCGAACAGAGGTAAAAATAGACATACTGTAGTTGAGCCATGTGCTAAATGCATTGTCTGTACATATTTTGGTTGACAGATCAAAAATGCTTTATCGTTATTATACTAATGTGGTCAGTATAGACATTAAATGTAATACTAATCCCTATTTTTACCCTTAAAAATAGGGATCAGTACAGGTGGATGTTCAAATCATTGTGATCACCATTCAAGTCCATAGGCGCTCATGCAAAAGAAGGATAAAACATACATAGTGTAATTCGTTTTTTAACATTAAACCAGCAACTGATTAAAATCTATCAAATCTCCCGTACCAAAAGGATAGGTCTACCATATATAAGTAGACAATCACGCTTTTTATAAGAGCTGAAGTAGGACCAGTCAGGATTCCTCCTTATCAGGATCTCCTTATCAGCATGGTGTAACCGGAAAAAGAGAAATAAACCTCCAATAGTGCAACACCATTTTATTCCAATACATTAAAAAACACAAACTTAGGGGATATAGATGGTCTCTTACCAATAGAAGTGGTCTACCATGAAAAGCAGACAAAACAGCAAGGGTAAAGATGGTAATCACAGGCATCCCTGGAACCCAAAAAAAGGAAAGAGAGGCGCCCGTATCTTACAACCTTGGTGAACTTCCAGATGCCGCACAATATGGAAGAATGGGGAAGCTGTCAATCCCCAAAAATTAACAGTAACAAGATAAAAGAACCAAAACGTGCGCAAAAGGAAGAGCCAAACTAAAAATATATTAATCTATTTTATTAAATAGTAATTGTAGTTATTAAAAAATATTCAATTCAAATATATATTCCTCGGAGTGACCACAGTAGGATATTACAAATAAATTTAAAATAAATAAAACAACATAATCATAAAATATATTACCAACTAGTTGTTCTCATATATGATTAATATTCTAAAGGATCAATAATGGATACAGATATATATAATCCTGAAGAACAATGGCTGGCCAGCCTTAATTAATACTTAATAAATTGTGCACAAATAGGATGTATCAAAAGAACGAATAGAAAAATGAAAGATTGTTGTCTAGAAGATATCATATAATTGCATAGATGGTAAGAGCTCAGGATTCTTCCAACAACAGTCTAAAATAGTAATAGTTAGCCGTTATATATGTATCCAAAAGTCTCGTGAGGGAATTAACCTCATACGGCTGCTGATGTAATTGCTAAATGTTGGAGCTAATGAATAGACACCAGTCCCGTCTTTTAGACCAAAAACTAATGAAAGTCTCGGTAAAAGTACCTAGCCTTAGGCAGCTGTTTAATGTGGGCAGCCAATGCCGTGATAATGCAGTCCCGCAACAAGATGATAAATGTGAACAAAAAATACTGGAACAAAGTCCCGAATGACTCAAATAGCACCTAGCCCACGAGACTTTTGGATACATATATAACGGCTAACTATTACTATTTTAGACTGTTGTTGGAAGAATCCTGAGCTCTTACCATCTATGCTCTTACCATCTATGCAATTATATGATATCTTCTAGACAACAATCTTTCATTTTTCTATTCGTTCTTTTGATACATCCTATTTGTGCACAATTTATTAAGTATTAATTAAGGCTGGCCAGCCATTGTTCTTCAGGATTATATATATCTGTATCCATTATTGATCCTTTAGAATATTAATCATATATGAGAACAACTAGTTGGTAATATATTTTATGATTATGTTGTTTTATTTATTTTAAATTTATTTGTAATATCCTACTGTGGTCACTCCGAGGAATATATATTTGAATTGAATATTTTTTAATAACTACAATTACTATTTAATAAAATAGATTAATACATCCCTGGAACCCGCAGTTCGAATCCAAAGGTGAAGTCCCAAATGTCTCCCCAAGAAAAAATCCTCCTACCAACGCGTTTCGACACGTCTTGTGTCTTTCTTAAGGCATTATGAGGATTACGGAGTTTATGCCCCGCATCACCTAGAAATCCGGGAGGTTAAATGAAGCAAGTGCACTCAACATATCCTGGTGCAGGGGACGGACGACAACTTCTGATTACCGGGATGATAACTTCCGGTAATGATGGCGTCACATGATGATGATTTCCGGTTGACGCACTTCCGGACACAGCACGCCGAGTCTGGTGCAGGAGTTTTCAACATCATTAATTAATGGAGTGGACTTGGGGAAGGGATGCTGACATTGGATGGGATAGGAATAATAGTTTGTAGTGGATCCATGTCTGGAAATAGAATTTGATTGGGAGGGGTAATTATAGGTGTAAGATGGTAATCCTCATAATGCCTTGAGAAAGACACAAAACGTGTCGAAACGCGTTGGTAGGAGGATTTTTTCTTGGAGAGACATTTGGGTCTTCACCTTTGGATTCGAACTGCGGGTTCCAGGGACACCTGTGATTACCATCTTTACCCTTGCTGTTTTGTCTGCTTTTCATGGTAGACCACTTCTATTGGTGAGAGACCATCTATATCCCCTAAGTTTGTGTTTTTTAATGTATTGGAATAAAATGGTGTTGCACTATTGGAGGTTTATTTCTCTTTTTCCGGTTACACCATGCTGATGAGGAGATCCTGATAAGGAGGAATCCTGACTGGTCCTACTTCAGCTCTTATAAAAAGCGTGATTGTCTACTTATATATGGTAGACCTATCCTTTTGGTACGGGAGATTTGATAGATTTTAATCAGTTGCTGGTTTAATGTTAAACAACGAATTACACTATGTATGTTTTATCCTTCTTTTGCATGAGCGCCTATGGACTTGAATGGTGATCTCTTTGACTGCATCCATTTTTGAAGTGTTAGGTGGCACTTCTTTTCCATTTTTGAGACCAAAGTGCAGCTCATTTGGCGCACAGTATTTTATTCAATTATTTCTGTTCAAATCATTCTGTTTACAAGAATATAAGTC
This sequence comes from Pseudophryne corroboree, assembly GCF_028390025.1. Taxonomy (NCBI): domain Eukaryota; kingdom Metazoa; phylum Chordata; class Amphibia; order Anura; family Myobatrachidae; genus Pseudophryne; species Pseudophryne corroboree. Next base: position 159,259,971 of record NC_086452.1, on the reverse strand, counting down.
ATGTCTAAACTTTCCTGGACGATATTTGGTGATAGAACACTGAATGTGTCCTATAATAGGGGTCACTGGTCCAATATTGGATGTTTAGTTTGTATACACACAGGAGCCATTGGATTAACATGAGCATCTATAGATAATACAGTGTATTGTGTACCCATTCATCATAGTGTTATTTCACATTGATCACAAATATCCTTTCAAAATCAATGACCCCTGTTTTATGACGTGCCTGTGCTCCGTCCACAAGATGGTAAGTGGAACATAGCTCCAGTGTGTGCCGAAATGCACATATATTCTCTATCAATGAACTGTTTCCATTTGTTGTTGCACTATATTGTGATACTTCACATAGGGTAAACACCCTTCATATAAACCAATTGCAATTTCCCCACATTATTTATTTATTTATTTATTGCATAAAAAAAAATAGTCAATAGTAGGTTCAAAAATAATTCATGGGCATTTTTGTTTCAGAATATATTCTACGAAACCCTTCACAATTGCTTAAATCTGGTTACTACTTCTTTTTCCAAATGCCTTGGTTTCCTGAACTCATGTATACTGTAAATGATTACAAGGTGAGCTGACCTAGAATGTTACATTAACAATGTCATTAATCGGAGTTATCACCAACCGTTATTTACAAATCTGAGAAGTTAAATTAAAAAAAAATCAACCTTTCCATATCCATTTTACAGCTCACTTTTACGTTTTACCCAGAATGCTTTGGGTATGACATGGCCATTAATAGTACCCCTTACATTACTTCTATTCCACTATTTCATAGTTAAATGTTTGTTCTCATGTTGGAAATGGAATATATACGCATGACTCATTTTTGTCTTTTGTAAGATGTCTGTAATAATCTACAGTATTATTAAATTTAAGGAATAGCAAATATAAAGAATAAGTGTGCCTCATGTGATTGATGATTGTCTTTCAAAGGAGTTTTCTTTTATTACATATTTGCACAGCTGCTAAGGTGTATCTTTCTTACATCCAAATTTATCTGTTCCCACTTGCACATTTAATGCCCAATCAGTTAAATTTTTTATTCAAACCACCCAGTTGACAAAAACTGTGATTTGCTAATTATTGTTAATATTTTGAGGCAGCCGGGGAAAATTGGGGGATACAGAGACTTCCCAAAATGTTCTTACAAATGTTTTTTGATGGAACAATTATAAAATTTGGCACCATATTCTACTGAAAATATTCAGGTTAAAATATTTCTGGGGGCTGGTGCGACATTGAAATCTGTCATTACAAATAAAAGCGCTTTCCTGACATCCTGATTTTTTTGGACAACACAAAGCAGGAAGTGAATCTGCCTTAAGTTGGGGGCATAAAGAGTAACTGAGGTGGCAGGGTGAGCACCTACAGATGTTTCCTCTTGCATCTTTGCTTTGTGCGCTACAAGTCGTGTTACACATAATGCGTGAGTGCCATGTGACTCGGCAGCGCCGAGCATCTTCTTTTGCGTTTTTCCCCACAAAAAATGCGTCTTATGCGCTGATTAAAATGATATGCAGCATACCTATATTCTGTGTGTGACTACGACTGTATTTGCATACAAAATGCTATGCTACAGAGTTTTCATGGAAAGGAGTAACTAATCAGAAGAGCTACAATATTTTGTTTAAAGAGTCCGCAAGACACACGGGGGAGTGTTGGTAGAAAAATTTGTTTCTTGCACAGCAGCAATATCTGTAATTTGTGTAGCAAAATGTTTAAGGGTCATCTTACACTTATTCAGAGAGTTGAGTCCTTTAGCATTTATACTACAGCAGATTACCTTCACAGAAAACTATGGCAATGGCAAATAGGAAATGCAACTACAGCATTTAAATGAAAGAAATGGGATGCGGTCTGACCCTCGGCATCCCAGTGTGTGTCTATATATATATATACAGGTTGAGTATCCCATATCCAAATATTCCGAAATATGGAATATTCCGAAATACGGAATTTTTGGAGTGAGAGTGAGATAGTGAAACTTTTGTTTTCTGATGGCTCAATGTACACAAACTTTGTTTAATACACAAAGTTATTAAAAATATTGTATTAAATGACCTTCAGGCTGTGTGTATAAGGTGTATATGAAACATAATTGAATTGTGTGAATGTACACACACTTTGTTTAATGCACAAGTTATTAAAAATATTGGCTAAAATTGCCTACAGGCTGTGTGTATAAGGTGTATATGAAACATAATGCATTCTGGTCTTAGACTTGGGTCCCATCACCATGATATCTCATTATGGTATGCAATTATTCCAAAATACGGAAAAATCCGATATCCAAAATACTTCTGATCCCAAGCATTTTGGATAAGGGAGACTCAACCTGTATATATATATAATATCCAAATGATCCGGCACTCCTGGTATTGTCCAACCGCCTGTGTGCCTTTGTCCAAACAATGGTATGTAATAGAATCAGAACAAGTGAATGTTCAGAACAGGACACGGCACTCCAGGACTGTGAGTAAATGCATATAGTTTAATGTCCAAAATGAACAAGAGCCTGCATCAGTGCATTGTCTGGGTGAGCACAACCACAGACAGCTGTAATGCAGGATGAATCTTACATAGCACAGGCATGAAAAACACGATGCAGCATCTCGGGACACACCAGGCCCCCTCCCCAGGTGATGCTAGTGCCCAACAAACGGGGAGGGGGCCTGGTGTGTCCCGAGATGCTGCATCGTGTTTTTCATGCCTGTGCTATGTAAGATTCATCCTGCATTACAGCTGTCTGTGGTTGTGCTCACCCAGACAATGCACTGATGCAGGCTCTTGTTCATTTTGGACATTAAACTATATGCATTTACTCACAGTCCTGGAGTGCCGTGTCCTGTTCTGAACATTCACTTGTTCTGATTCTATTATATATATATATATATATATATATACACAGTATATATAGTTCCACAACAGCCAGCACACTCTATATAATAATCATCCAGACTCCATTCCCGATAAAAATCATACACAACCTCCCAAAAAGAACTGCACTGGAGGTATTATCAATTGCATTAAAAACTTGTATTGGCAGGCATCATTTCGGAGCAAATGCCCTGTCTTCAAGCACTTGTTTGCGCCTAAAGACGGGGCGTTCACTCCGAAACGTTGTCTGCTAATACAAGTTTTTATCTCAAATGAAAGTGCCTCCAGTGCCGTTCTTTTTGGGAGGAAATATATATATAGTACGAATAGGATGGCACTCCAGGAGACTAGTAATGCAGCATAAAATAGACACAAGTCACTTAGCTCTTCTAATCAATGTTTCGGAGTGATTTTCTCCTATATTTTATTTATTTATTTATATATACAAAGCAATGGTGTGGCACTCAGGTTGGTAAATGAAGAGACACATGCTGGTATATTATCAATGTTTCAATCCTCTAAGGAATTGTCATCAGGATACAGCAATAAGAACACACAGGCAAAACTTACCCATACTTGTACCCATCACCAAGTGCCTGCAGGCCCGGCATTCACGCCGGCTCCCCGGCGCCGTCCCGCATAGATGACGTCATCACGCATAGACACGACGCACGTCCACCACACAAGTGTCATGTCACCATGGCAACCAAATAACAGCCGTTCTGTAAAGCAGCATAAAGTACGGTTGTACATCATACTCCACCACCACCACAAAAACAATGCAGCACAGCACAGGACATGTATATTCACAGTTCAAGGAATGAGATACTGATTTGAACATCCAGGAAGTTCACTGATTCCTGGCTCATTGTAAATGTTAATTTAGCTGGTTCCGCTGACTGATTATGCCCAGTAATTAAATCCATGAACTCCTGACATGTCCCTAGCCAGATTAACATGATATCGTCAATGTACCTGGTGTAAAACAGTACTTTTGATGAAATGGCTAAATCACTGAAAAACAATTTGTCCTCAACTGAAAACATATAGGTATTAGCATATGTAGGTGCTACTGAAGCACCCATAGCACAACCTTGTACTTGGAGAAAAAAGTTATTATAAACTGTCGGCAAGAATAAACGCAAATTCAAGGAGAGGATGGCAGCCCATCACTCTGCGATTAAGGCATCACTAGAGAATGGCTATAGTGACCAACCAGTCACTAGGCATTTCATTGAGGCTCGCCATAATCTTCCTTGTTTGCGCTACCGCATGATTGATCATGTACCACTTAATAAAAGAGGGGGTGACCGTGACGCATTACTTATTAAAAGGGAAAACGAGTGAATTCATCGTCTGGATGCTATCCATCCCAGAGGGCTCAACGATATGTTATCTCTCTCCTATGTTTAAGTAATTGATGTTTTTATTGCTAGTCTCATTCCTTGAACTGTGAATTTACATGTCCTGTGCTGTGCTGCATTGTATTTGTGGTGGTGGAGTATGATGTACAACCGTACTTTATGCTGCTTTTACAGAATGGCTGTTATTTGGTTGCCATGGTGATATGACACTTGTGTGGTGAACGTGCGTCGCGTCTATTCCCGATGACGTCATCTATGCGGGACGGCTCCGGGGAGCCGGCCTGAATGCCGGGCCTGCAGGCACTTGGTGATGGGTACACGTATGGGTAAGTTTTGTCTTTGTGTTCTTATTGCTGTATCCTGATGACAATTCCTTAGAGGATTGAAACGTTAATAATATACCAGCGTGTGTCTCTCTATTTATCAACCTGAGTGCCGCACCATTGCTTTGTATATCCGTCTATCTGTGAGGGCACCGGGGAAAGTTAACTGCTACATGGAGTGCCGGAACATCAATTGTATTTATATATATATATATATATATATATATATAAACTCTGTATCAGGCGGCACTCACGGACTTGTAGGTAAAAGGAATGGAGATCACTCCACACTTAGCTTAACATTTCGGTTTATTCAAACCTTTTTCAAAAGCAGCAAAACAAATGTAAAAAAGCTCACCTTTATACAAATAAGAACACACCACATGTGCAGGTCCACGGAGCCCCGAGGACGAACATCCGGAAACGTCATCACGAATGGACAAGCCTGTCCAGCTGATGACGTCACCCGGTCAACATGCAGCCATCACCATAACAACCATGTAAACATGACAGAGGAAGCAGCGCTGTAACAAAATTCAGAGAGTCGTTGTTACTGAAATGCAGCTGATTGAAAACAAATGCACACATATGTTAAAGTAATACAATACTGTAGATAGCTTAAATGAACTATAGAAAACATGAAAAAGACAATGTTTCATTAAGACCGTGTGGAGCCACCGTATTTAAATGGTGGATCCATCGTGCCTCCAATTGTAACAGGGTTTTACCCCTATCACCACCCCTCTTAGAGAAAGCTTCCTGATCTATAATTTTGTAACGTAGAGTGGATAAATTATGGTTACAAAGTTTAAAATGCTTGGCAACGGGTTGGTCAATGGATTTTCCTTCAAAAATCTGTTTGATGGCACTTCTGTGTTGTGTCATCTGTTCTTTAAATTGGCAGTTGGTCTTCCCTATGTAATAGAGACCACAGGGACAGCGTATATAGTAAATAACAAATTTGCTAGTACACGTTAACACTTGCCTAATCTTAATCTTTTTACCTGAATGTGGATGTACTACGTAATCGCCAACTTCTAAATACAAACACGATGTGCATCCCGTACATTTATAATTGCCGGGTTTTCTGGACAAAAATGTCCCGGAAGCAGATGAAGGGAATTGAGAAATATCTGTGGGCACTACTATGTCTCGAATATTTTTAACTCTTCTATAGCATGGTAAAAGGCGGTTAGTAGAGAGGCTAGAAAGATCAGGATCTGATTGTATTATAGGCCAAATACGTTTAGCTGTAGTGGTAATTTTCTTACTTGAGGTAGTAAAATTAGTTACACAGATCATAGCCTCATCGATATTCCGCTTTAAAACTTTATCACTAGAAACTTTGGGAGCAGATAATGCTTTTAATTTCGCTTGTTCTAACAGCTTATTACTATAGCCTCGTTGTAAAATTTTTGGGGTCATACGATTCATCTGAGTGATTTCATCTTACTCTAAGGTATTGCGAATAAGGCAAGCCACTTTTCAAAGGGACAGGGTGATGACTAGAAGATAACAAACTATTCACGTCAGTGGGTTTATTATAGATAGATGTAATAAATCTACCTTGGGACTTAGTCACACTGACATCTAAGAAATGAATGGTGTCTGCCTGTATATCAAAGGTAAATTTGATGGACTCATCTACCAAATTTGCCTGATTCATCATGTTAATGAAACCCTCTTTTGAGCCTGTCCAAAGTATAAACACGTCGTCAATATAACGTGTGTACATCGCTAAATTAGAGCTATATTGTACATAAGAAAAAAACATGTTCCTCTCAAACCCAAACATAAAGGCATTAGCATATGCCGGGGCTGAGCACGAACCCATTGCACACCCCTGGGACTTCTGGAAAAACTAATTGTTAAAAAGGAAATAATTTCTATGCAATGTTAAAGAAATCAACGACATGAAAAACGAGTTTTATGGTAAGAACTTACCTTTGTTAAAACTCTTTCTGCGAGGTACACTGGGCTCCACAAGGAAAGACATAGGGGTGTAGAGTAGATCTTGATCCGAGGCACCAACAGGCTCAAAAGCTTTGACTGTTCCCAGAATGCATAGCGCCGCCTCCTCTATAATCCCGCCTCCCCGCACAGGAGCTCAGTTTTTAGTTAACCAGCCCAATGCAGTAGCAGGAAAAGAGACGACAACGGTTAGTAGCGACATACACCACACTCTCACGACAGGAGAAGTGTCAGCGGCTAATGCCATACCAACCCAAAGAAGCTAAGTGCATCAGGGTGGGCGCCTTGTGGAGTCCAGTGTAACTCGCAGAAAGAGTTTTAACAAAGGTAAGTTCTTACCATAAAACTTGTTTTCTGCTGCAGGGTACACTGGGCTCCACAAGGAAAGACATAGGGGATGTCCTAAAGCAGTTCCTTATGGGAGGGGACGCACTGTAGCGAGCACAAGAACCCGGCGTCCAAAGGAAGCATCCTGGGAAGCGACAGTATCGAAGGCATAGAACCTTATGAATGTGTTCACAGAGGACCACGTAGCCGCCTTGCACAATTGTTCAAGGGTCGCACAACGGCGGGCCGCCCAAGAAGGTCCAACAGACCGAGTAGAATGGGCCATAATGTGAGCAGGAGCCGACAGACCAGCCCTCACATAAGCATGTGCAATCACCATTCTAATCCATCTGGCCAAAGTTTGCTTGTGAGCAGGCCAGCCCCGTTTGTGAAATCCAAACAGCACAAAGAGAGAATCAGATTTCCTAATAGAAGCAGTTCTCTTCACATAGATATGGAGAGCCTGTACCACATCCAAAGACCGCTCTTTGGGAGACAGATCAGGAGAAACAAGTGCCGGAACCACAATCTCCTGGTTAAGGTGGAACGAAGAAACCACCATAGGTAAATATCCGGGACGAGTCCTAAGAACCGCCTGGTCACGGTGAAATATCAGATATGGGGAACTACAAGACAATGCACCCAAATCCGACACTCTTCTAGCTGAAGCAATAGCCAGCAGAAACACCACCTTAAGGGAAAGCCACTTAAGATCAGCTGAACCAAGAGGTTTAAACGGAAACTCTTGTAACACCTCCAAAACCACCGACAAGTCCCAAGGAGCCACAGGTGGGACATAGGGAGGTTGGATACGCAACACACCCTGAGTAAAGGTATGCACATCACGTAAGGTCGCAATCTTCCTCTGAAACCACACCGACAAGGCAGATACTTGAACCTTGAGGGAGGCCAGACGCAGGCCTAAGTCCAGGCCCTGCTGAAGAAAGGCCAACAACTTGGCTATACTAAACATGGAAGCGTCATAATTGTTAGATGCGCACCAAACAAAGTAAGAATGCCAGACCCTATAGTAAATCCGAGCAGAAGCCGGTTTCCGGGCCCGCAACATAGTTTGAATGACCGCCTCAGAAAACCCTTTAGCCCTTAAGACGGAAGCTTCAAGAGCCACGCCGTCAGGGACAGCCGGGCTAAGTCCTGGTAGACACAGGGGCCCTGAACGAGGAGGTCTGGGCGTTGTGGAAGTAGAATTGGACGCTCTGACGATAGGCCCTGCAGGTCTGAGAACCAGTGCCTTCTGGGCCACGCTGGAGCTATGAGAAGCAGAATTCCTCTTTCTTGCTTGAACTTCCGAATTACCCTGGGCAGGAGTGACACCAGAGGGAACACGTACGGCAGCCGAAACCTCCATGGCACTGCCAGCGCATCCACGAATGCTGCTTGAGGATCCCTTGTCCTTGCTCCGAAGACCGGAACCTTGTGATTGTGTCGAGACGCCATCAGATCCACGTCTGGAAGGCCCCACTTTTCCACTAGGAGTTGAAACACTTCTGGATGGAGGCCCCACTCGCCGGCATGTACGTCCTGATGACTGAGAAAGTCCGCTTCCCAATTCAGGACTCCCGGAATGAATATTGCCGATATGGCCAGTAGATGGCGTTCCGCCCAATGTAGAATCCGTGAGACTTCCTTCATTGCCAAACGGCTTCGAGTGCCCCCTTGATGGTTTATGTAAGCCACTGTGGTGGCGTTGTCCGACTGTACTTGAACAGGACGGTTCTGAATTAAATGCTGGGCCAGGGTCAACGCATTGAAAACCGCCCGCAATTCCAGAATGTTGATCAAGAGGAGAGATTCCTCCTTGGTCCACCGACCCTGAAGGGAGTGTTGCTCCAGCACCGCTCCCCAACCTCTGAGACTGGCATCTGTCGTCAACAGGGCCCACTCGGATATCCAGAAGGGGCGGCCCCTGCACAATCATTGGTCCTGGAGCCACCAGTGCAGCGACAGACGGACCTCCGGAGTCAATGAGATCATGTGAGACCTGATCCGGTGAGGTAGGCTGTCCCACTTGGCCAGAATCAGCCTTTGGAGGGGGCGAGAATGGAATTGAGCATACTCCACCATGTCGAATGCTGATACCATGAGGCCCAGCACCTGCATCGCCGAATGTATCGACACTTGCGGACGAAAAAGGAAGCAACAAATCCTGTCCTGAAGCTTCAGGACTTTCTCCTGAGACAAGAACAACCGCTGGTTGTGAGTGTCCAATAGCGCTCCCAGGTGCACCATGCTCTGAGCAGGGACCAGGGAGGATTTCTTCCAGTTGATGAGACACCCGTGGGCTTGTAGAAACTGGACAGTCATATCCAGATGACGTAGGAGAAGTTCTGGGGAATTTGCCAGGATTAACAAGTCATCCAGATACGGCAGTATCCTGACCCCTTGACGGCGGAGTACCACCGTCATCACTGCCATAACTTTAGTGAAAACTCGCGGAGCCATAGTTAAACCAAAAGGTAACGCCCGAAACTGGCAATGGAGGTTGCCAATCGCAAACCTCAGGTATTGCTGATGGGACACTGCTATAGGAATATGCAGGTAAGCATCCTGTATGTAGAGGGAGACCATGTAGTCCTCAGGTTCCAAGGCCAGAACTATAGAGCAAAGGGTTTCCATACAGAACTTGGAAACTTTCACAAACCAGTTCAATGCCTTGAAGTTGAGAATGGGCCGGGAGGACCCATTCGGTTTCGGGACCAGAAACAGCGGAGAATGGTACCCCCGGCCCCTCTGAACAAGAGGCACCTGTCCTACGACTCCTGTATCCAGGAGGGTCTGTACCACCGAATGTAGAGTGTTTGCCTTTGTCTGGTCCAACGGGACATCTGTCCGGCAAAATCGATGAGGGGGTCGGTTTTTGAAGGCTATGGCGTAACCTCGAGTGATGACTTCCCGAACCCAGTCATCTGAAGTGGTCTTCAACCATTCCTGGGTATACCCTAGAAGCCGGCCCCCCACCCTGGGATCCCCCCAGAGGAGGCCCACCCCGTCATGCGGCAGGCTTATCGGTCTTGGAAGCTGGCTGACGGGCAGCCCAGGCTCTTTTGGGCTTCGGCTTACCAGGTTTGGAAGTGCGGGCCTGCTTGTTGTACGCTTGACCTTTTGCTATACCTGAAGGACGAAAGGGGCGAAAGGACGTACCTTTAGCCTTCCACACAGAAGGAGCGGTACTTGGCAGACAGGCAGTTTTGGCAGTAGCCAAGTCAGCCACTATCTTATTTAAGTCCTCCCCAAACAGAATATCTCCCTTAAAAGGGAGTACCTCCAGGGTTTTTCTAGAATCCATATCCACAGACCAGGATCTCAGCCACAATATCCGGCCAGCCAGTACTGATGTAGTAGAGGCCTTGGCTGCTAGGATACCGGCATCAGAAGCCGCCTCTTTAATATAGTGAGAAGCTGTGACAATATATGACAAGCATTGTCTAGCATGGTCAGAAGAGATTTCAGCTTCTAACTCTAGTGCCCATGCTTCAATAGCCTCTGCAGCCCATGTTGCCGCAATAGTGGGCCTTTGTGCAGCACCCGTGAGGGTGTAAATCGCTTTTAAACAACCCTCCACACATTTATCCATAGGCTCTTTTAGAGACGTGACGGTAGTGACAGGTAGAGCTGAGGAAACCACCATCCTAGCCACATGTGAGTCTACTGGAGGAGGCGTTTCCCAATTTTTAGACAGCTCTGGCGCAAGGGGATAGTGAGCCAGCATCTTCTTTTGAGGCACAAACTTCTTTCCCGAGTTTCCCCAGGGTTCCTGACATATATCCACTAGGTGGTCAGAGTGAGGTAAAACTTGTTTAACCACCTTCTGACGCTTGAACCTATCTGGTTTCTTAGGAGGGGCGGATGGCTCTGGATCATCCGTAATCTGTAAAATCAACTTAATAGCCTCCAAAAGATCAGGAACATCCACATGTGAACTACCCTCCCCATCAGCAGTATCTGTGTCAGAATCGTGGGGTCAGTGTAAACGCCATCTTTATCAGACGAGGTGTCAGTGACAGCAGTGGATTGTGAGGAGATAAGAGCTCGCTTAGAGTACCCCTTGGTTTTAGGCGAGTGAGGGTCAGACTTTTTAGTAGTCAAGGACTGGTTCAACTTCTTCAATTGAGCAGACAAATTATCCGCCCACGGCGGGTTAGCTGCAGGGACCACATACGGTTTCACCGGCATAGGAGGTCCCATAGGGGGTGTTAGTTTAGTAACTAACGTATGTAGAAGCGTGGAGAAAGTAGCCCACGGTGGGTCATTATGCCCCCCCCCGTTGCCACAGTCCCACTGGGGGCAAGGAGCCCCCAGAACCAGAGCCCACAGCTGCTACGGTCTCCTCATAGGGATCTGTGGCTTCAGCAACACCGGCAGTGTGTTCAGCCCCAGAACCGTTACCTTCAGAAGCAGATATGATATAACTTGCAGTATCAGGTAACACAGTACAATTGTCAGCAGCACAATACCTCTTGCCCAAACCCCTGTGCAGTGTAGTCAGCACAAGCAGGGATACAGGAGAGATATGGTGACTAAAATCACAGAGAAAAATACGTATTAAAGTATATCTTGTGAAAATCCTATATAATTATAAAACCTGATGCACCAAGCCCCCTCAGGTTATAGAATATAGGGATAGCAAGTTGAGTGAGAGACACGAAATGGAAACCACTCAGCAAGATAATGCACACACATATAGTCACAGTTATACAATGCAGAGGTTATTACTAACAATAATACTGCACTGGACCAGCTTATATATATAGCTAAGTAGTCAATAGATATAACACTGCACAGTAAGAACTGGATGTATATCACAGGGTACTTGTACCAAAGAACCCTGACTAAATGCACTCTTTCTTAACTAACACTGTCTAATTGACATGTAGAATACTTAAGTGTCATGTAAAGTCACAGCGCTGTCAACCAGGCGGCTTTACAAAGGAGGATTTGCCCAAACAGTCCCAGGAACAGTGTAGCTGAGAGAAATGGCGCCCAAACACTGACAGGGAGTGAGGGAGAGACAGATATGCAGCTCCAGGGTGGGAACATTTGCTGGAAATGGCGCCCTGGGGCTGGGGGAGGGGCTCCAGGTCTAAGCCTTATCCCCTCTGCTGGGAAAAACCACCAGGTACTGCAGGCTACACACAAAAAAAGGTTTTAAGAGAAAACCTGACCTGCACCCATGCCCTGGTGATCTAGTGGGATTGCCTGTACTGCCACAGTGTCCACCGCCAGCGCGCGCGGCCCTGCCTCCCACCGACCGCGCCGGATCGCGATAAAGCACGGGTCCCACGAGCGGGACCCACTCACCACCTCCCGAAGCTCGGCCACGCGATCCCGGAGAGCCCCCGTTGTGTATGCCTGACTCAGAAGAAAACCGGAGCCTCCTGCTGTAGTTACCCGGCAACCAGGGCTCGGGAGTGTACATCGCCGCTGGGGAGAGATGGAGCTGCAGCCGTGAATGTCACTAGACATGTACACACAGCTGCAGCCCTCGAAGTCTTCACTTTTCTTCTCAAAAAAGCTCTTCTTAGGGCTGCCCAGAGCAGCCCCTCTGTTATGTGCCTGCTATCTGCGGCACCAACTACAAAACTGAGCTCTTGTGCAGAGAGGCGGGGTTCTAGAGGAGTCGGCGCTATGCATTCTGGGAACAGTCAAAGCTTTTGAGCCTGTTGGTGCCTCGTAACAAGATCCTACTCTACACCCCTATGCCTTTCCTTGTGGAGCCCAGTGTACCCCGCAGCAAAAAAATCAATTGCAGGTCATTCATAATGTATATTGTCTTGAATTAGATTTTTAACCGCAAGCATACCACGAGCATGAGGAATGCTAGTGTACAGACTGACAACGTCAGCTGTACACAGCCAGCACCGTTCAGGATCAATATCAATACCTCTCAATTTTTCTAAAAAGGTAGTAGTATCTTTAAGTTACGTAGGTTCATTCTGTATAACAGGTTGAAGGAAATGGTCAACATATTTAGCCACATTGGAGTATAAAGACCCCCTAGCTGCAATTATATGTCGACCAGGAGGCTGTACAGAATTTTTGTGCAGCTTGGGAAGAGTATAAAATACAGGCACGTATGGTGCTTCAATAAGCAAAGCTGACATGGTGTTTTTAGAAATTATTCCATTGTTGACCGCAGCAGTAAGTACCCCAACCAGTTCCTTAGTGTATTGACCAGTGGGATCAGAAGGTAATCTAGAATAAACGGCAGTATCATTCAATTGCTGATATGCCTTTATTTTATAGTCAAGAACATCTTGTATCATTATGCCGCCCCCCTTATCGGCAGGGCGCACAGTGATATCTGTGTAAGAGGCTAAATCTCTTAAAGCCAAACGTTCCTCTCTAGAGACATTGGAAACAACTTTAGTATCTTTAGGGTCACAATTCTCAATGCAAGCAGAGATGGTTTTGGTAAAGGATTTGATGGCTACATTGTTAGAATAAGGATCAAATGAAGATTTAGTCCTGATATGACATTCTACTGGACCAGATACAACATCAACCTTTCTGTTAAAGAATTCTTTTAAACGGAGCTGTCGGTTAAATCGATTCAAGTCAATTTTACTGTCAAATACATTATGTGCATTAGTGGGCACAAAATTCAGACCCTTAGAAAGCACCCGTATTTCTGTCTCAGTAAGGGATCTAGAAGACAGGTTATACACCATTTCTTGTTCTTTGCCTTCTTTCCACCTGTCTCTTTGGCACTGGTTGCCGCGGCGGGTTCTAGATCGCTGTGTTGTCCTAATTGTGCACGGTTCTTCACCCCTAAAGGGACACGTGAGGCAGCAGTCTTTCTGTTAGACGTTATCTGTTCCGATTCGCTGTTAGAGGCACCACTGGAAGTCTCGCCCTCCAAAGGAAAACAATGTGGTCTCCTATATGATTTAGATTTAAAGGATTTTTGTTTGCCAGCAGGATTATTAACCCACAGATAAACACGGTTCTCCGTATAATCTTTAGTAACCGTGCTATATTTTCTGGTTTTAAAGTTGATCAAGTCAGTTTTGTATTTTTCAACTTGTTGTGCAAGTTTTGCTGAACAGTCACAACTTGAATCTGAGGTAAGTTTAGGGAGGCACTCTTGCTCAAAAGCCCTGATTCTGAGCCGGACTGATTCCATCTCGCGTGTTGCCTCCTCTATAACCAACAGGATGAGATCGAAAGATGCTTTATTAAGAACTGCAGCCCGTCTCTGTTATGCACACCAGTGCCAGCAGGAATGTACTGGTGTCTGAACGGAGAGGGATGCAAAACAAATGAACTCACAGCCAGACTGGGGAATATGACATTACATACATAGAAGGTGATAGGGTAACAAAATAAACACAAAGTGAACAGAGAAGCCCAAAGGCTAAGAAACTGGGTGTCTCCCTAGTATTAGGAATGCTCAGATGGAAAGAAGCGAGATGTTGTGATTTAATACGTAGAGAACCCGAAATACTGTTGCTAAGGGCAACAGCAAAACCCTAAAGGGTTACCAACGGGTGTGGCAGTAAACTCCTTGGTCAGAGATGGAATAATAGACACAAGGAGAGTCTCCACAATCCTAGTCTTCACTTGCAGTGCACTGGTTCAGCTTACTGCCACTAAACTGACACCTGAACACCTTGCACAGTGAGAAAGGATTTTGGCAGGCAAGTCTGAGAATACAGCCGCAAACCTGCTAGGTTCACAGAGTAGCAAAAGAACCCCAGCAGGTTAAACGACTGACTCCAGTCTTACTGCTAGGTCTGGATTGGCAGAGTGTAATACCAAATCCCAAGGCCTATTTGCAGTAAGCAACAAACAAATACAAAGTTTACACAGTACTAGCTAGCTTTTAGGAACTGACTAACCAACAAAGATTCAGCAGCATCTGCCTAACCCGAGAAGAGGGTTTATATAGCAGGTGCTGTCCACGCCCCACTCAGACCTCACAGACTGTGAGCACAAAAACCAGCACCGGATCCCCTGCCGTGCACAGAGCCTGTAACTACTGCACAGCAAAAGACCCGAACCGGAGTATCAGCTATGCTCAGGTTACTCTGCTAGCACTTGTCTCCCGGTTGCCATGACGATGTGGCAGCACAGAGCAGGAGACCCTAACAGTACCCCCCTCTGACGAGGGGTCAAAGAACCCCTACCACCGGGTTTATCGGGGAACTGCGAGAAGAAAGAGCGTAACAGTCTGGGGGCATGAAGATCACAACTGCGCACCCACGACCGCTCCTCCGGGCCATATCCCTTCCAGTGCACCAAAAATGACAGCCGACCCCGAACCATCTTGGAGTCAAGAATCCTTTCAACAACAAACTCCCTCTGGCCACGTATCAGAAGAGGGGAAGGTCTTCCATTGGAAGAAGGATTACTAATCGCCCGTTTTAAAAGGGAACAATGAAATGTTTTATTGATACCCAAAGAACGGGGTAGATCTAACTGAAATGCCACCGGATTGATAACCCTAGTGATCTTATAAGGACCGATGAACCGGGGGCCTAACTTATGAGATGGTTGTCTCAACTTCAAATTCTTGGTAGACAACCAGACGAAGTCTCCTAATTTGAAGCTGCAGGGTCTTTTCCGCTTATCAAAAACCCTTTTGGTCACTAATGACACATACACAAGGGCTTTCTTCACTTTCCTCCAAATACCTCTAAGGACCGAAACCACAGAGGAACCACCAGGCGTGGAGTCCTGGGGGTCAAAAGAATTGGCCTTAGGATGATGCCCATACACACAAAAGAAGGGAGAGATCCCTGTAGCAGAGTGAGCCGCGTTGTTATAGGCAAACTCCGCCATGGACAGATGAGCAACCCAGTCAGTCTGACACTTGGAGACATAACACCTGAGGAACTGCTCCAAGGACTGGTTCACCCTTTCAGTCTGCCCATTAGACTGCGGATGGTAGCCTGACGACAAGCTGACAGAAATCTGGAGATCGGAACAAAATGCCCTCCAGAATTTGGCCACAAACTGGGATCCGCGGTCAGAGACCACATCAAGTGGCAACCCGTGGAGGCGCACAACATGCAGCATAAATAATTCAGACAGGCGTCTGGCCGATGGCAGCCCAACCAATGGAACGAAGTGCGCCATCTTCGAAAACCTGTCAACGACAACCCAGATGGCTGTCATCCCCGAGGATTTGGGCAAGTCCACCACAAAATCCATTGAAATGTGGGTCCATGGCTTAGATGGAATAGAGAGTGGATGTAATGGGCCAACAGGAATCCCTCTAGGAGTCTTATTTCGGGCACAGATGTCACATGCCCGAACCCACTGATCCACATCCCTAGCCACCGAGGGCCACCACACCGCCCTAGATAGCAACTCCCGAGTTCTGGCAATACCCGGGTGACCTGCCGACTTCTTGGCATGGAATTCCAGGAACACTCGCTGTCTTAACCTAGGAGGCACAAACAAAAGACCTACCGGAAGGTCTGGAGGAGCCTGCTCCTGTGCTCTAAGGACTAATGACAAGAGGTCCTGGGTAATGCCCACTTTAATACATGATGGGGACACAATGGGCAATGGCTCCTCTGTGGTCTCCTGGATTGGAGCAAAACTCTGCGAGAGCGCATCAGCCTTGATGTTTTTTGACCCAGGGCGATATGTTATCAAAAAATTAAAGCGAGCAAAAAACAAAGCCCATCGTGCCTGCCTGGCATTGAGGCGCTTCGCTGACTCTAAATATGCCAAATTCTTATGGTCGGTGAGAATTGAGACCACAAACTTAGCCCCCTCAAGCCAGTGTCTCCACTCCTCGAGTGCATCCTTAATAGCCAACAATTCCCGGTTACCCACGTCATAATTCATCTCGGCAGGCGAAAATTTACGGGAAAAGTAAGCACAGGGATGAAGGCGATTATCAGACACCCCCATCTGAGAGAGCACTGCCCCAATACCCATCTCAGAGGCATCCACCTCCACCACAAAAGGACGCTCTGGATCTGGGTGTCACAGCACCTTGGCCGAGACAAATGCCCTTTTGAGACGGGCAAAAGCCGCTTTGGCCTCACAAGACCAGTGAGCAACATCCGCCCCTTTCTTAGTGAGTGCCACCAAGGGCGCCACTATAGATGAAAATCCAGCGATAAATCGTCTATAAAAATTCGCAAAGCCCAGAAAACGCTGAAGCGCCTTCAAACTAGTGGGCTGCACCCAATCCAGGACTGCCTGTACCTTGGAACCCTCCATTTGGAAACCTTCTGGAGAGATAATATATCCTAGAAATGCGATTTGCTGAACTTCAAATTCGCACTTCTCCAGCTTCGCCCCAAGCCGGTGGTCTCTGAGTTTCTGGAGGACTAAGCGTACATGCTTCCGATGTTCCTCCAGGGAATGGGAGAAGATTAGGATGTCATCTAAGTATACAACTAAGAATCGATCCAAATATTCCCTGAGCACATCGTTCATGAAGTCCTGGAAGACTGCCGGGGCATTACAGAGCCCAAAAGGCATCACCAAATATTCATAATGCCCTGAGTGGGTATTAAAGGCAGTCTTCCATTCATCCCCCTCTCTTATTCGGATTAGATTGTACGCACCGCGTAGGTCAATCTTAGAAAAAATGGTGGCAGTACGAAGCTGGTCAAACAAGACCGAAATGAGAGGCAGTGGGTATGAGTTTTTAATCTTGATACGGTTCAATTCCCTGAAGTCGATGCAGGGTCGCAATGAACCGTCCTTTTTACCTACGAAGAAGAACCCCGACCCAACTGGTGACTGTGAAGGTCTGATAAATCCCTTAGCCAGGTTCTCCAAAATGTACTCTGCCATAGCCTGAGTCTCAGGACGTGACAGGGAGTACAACCTGCTCTTGGGAAGCTTAGCATTCGGCAACAAATCAATGGCACAGTCATAGGGGCGATGGGGAGGTAGTACCTCTGCAACTCTTTTGGAGAACACGTCCGCAAAATCTGCATAACATCCTGGCAATCCTGGCAAACTTAGCTGCGAAAGCCTGACTGGAAGGCTCAAGCAACTCCTGAAACAATCAGTACCCCAACTAAGAATCTCCCCAGAGACCCAGTCAAATTGAGGATTGTGGTCCCTTAACCAGGGTAACCCCAACACCAATGGGGCAAAAGTACAGACAGTCACATAAAAGGACAATTTTTCAGAGTGTGTGGCTCCAATAAACAAAGAAATCTGGCTAGTGCAAGAGGTAATTTTACCCTGGGATAATGGTTCCCCGTTTAACCCACAAATCTCAATCTCCGATGCCAAGGGTACTAAGGGAACAGAGTGTTTCAGGGCGAATTGGCGGTCCATAAAAACCCCGTCGGCCCCACTGTCCACAAAGGCCTCAGTCTTGACAGTTTGACCGAGGATCTTCAAGGTCACCGGAATGATAAAAGTCTTCTTGGGAAATTCTGACTTCTGGCCTGACAGGATATTTCCCATCACCCTCAGGCCCTGAAGTTTTCCGGCTTTTCTGGGCATGATACTACCACATGACCTTTATTCCCACAGTACAAACATAACCCCTGCTGTCTCCTCCGTGTCTTCTCACGCGAGGAGAGGCGGGTAGCCCCAATCTGCATAGGCTCCTCGGAAAATTCCTCAGAGTCTGAGGTTCCCTTTGGAAAGAAGGAAACCTCGGTCTCCCTTTCAAGCCTGCGCTCTCTCAGCCGTCTATCCACCCGAATGGATAACTGCATGAGCTGATCCAAGCTATCAGGCAAGGGATATTGTACCAGTTGGTCTTTTAACTGGTTAGAAAGACCTCTTCGGTACTGGTGTCTCAGGGCTGGGTCATTCCACTGTGTATCATGGGCCAACCTCCGAAACTCCGTACAATAAACCTCAACTGGCCTTCGCCCTTGCTTAAGGATCGAAATCTGAGCCTCGGCTGAGGCCGTCTTGTCAGGGTCATCATACAACATGCCCAGTGCCGTAAAAAAAGCATCAACACTTTTAAGCGACGGACAGTCAGGCTGCAACCCATATGCCCAGACCTGTGGGTCTCCTTGTAGCAAGGAAATCACTATGCCCACCCGCTGAATCTCCGACCCAGAAGACTGAGGCCTAAGCTGGAAATATAGCTTGCAGCTCTCCTTGAAACAAAAGAACTGCGAGCGATCTCCAGAAAAACGATCCGGGAGATTTACTTTCGGCTTCTTAACCCCTGAAGGCACTGCTGCTGCGGGAGCTCCACCAGCGGCCTGCGAGGTGTGCATTTTAATGGACAAATCATTAAATTGTCGAGTCAGGACCTGCACCTGATCGACCACCTGTTGCAAAGTATTTTGAGGGGTATGCTCCATATTCCCACAAAATTTCAACAGGAGTATTAGGCTGCTGAATATGTTATGCACACCAGTGCCAGCAGGAATGTACTGGTGTCTGAACGGAGAGGGATGCAAAACAAATGATCTCACAGACAGACTGGGGAATATGACATTACATACATAGAAGGTGATAGGGTAACAAAATAAACACAAAGTGAACAGAGAAGCCCAAAGGCTAAGAAACTGGGTGTCTCCCTAGTATTAGGAATGCTCAGATGGAAAGAAGCGAGATGTTGTGATTTAATACGTAGAGAACCCGAAATGCTGTTGCTAAGGGCAACAGCAAAACCCTAAAGGGTTACCAACGGGTGTGGCAGTAAACTCCTTGGTCAGAGATGGAATAATAGACACAAGGGGGTAAATTTACTAAGATTCGTAATTTCCGAAAAAAGGTCAAAGTTCAATCACGAATGACATCGACAGTGTAAAACTGCAACTTTTTGAATTGATTACGATGGATTTACTAAGCTGTCGTATTCGGGTTTTTCTTTTCTTCCGATGTCGATGTCATTCGTGGTTTTTTACCTATTTTTACGGCAGTGATTAGCAAAACACTGCCGACTTTTTTTACAATCAATCTCGGCCGGATCTGTGTGATCCGTGCTGGGGTTTATTTTATTTTATTTTTTTAATTAAACACTGTAAAATAATTAAAAAAAATGCGTGGGGTCCCCCCTCCTAAGCATAACCAGCCTCGGGCTCTTTGAGCCGATCCTGGTTGCAAAAATATGGGGGGAAAAATGACAGGGGTTCCCCCATATTTAAGCAACCAGCATCGGGCTCTGCGCCTGGTCCTGGTCCCAAAAATACGGGGGACAAAAAGAGTAGGGGTCCCCCGTATTTTTAAAACCAGCACCGGGCTCCACTAGCTGGACAGATAATGCCACAGCCGGGGGTCACTTTTATATAGTGCCCTGCGGCCGTGGCATCAAAAATCCAACTAGTCACCCCTGGCCGGGGTACCCTGGGGGAGTGGGGACCCCTTCAATCAAGGGGTCCCCCCCCCCCAGCCACCCAAGGGCCAGGGGTGAAGCCCGAGGCTGTCCCCCCCCATCCAATGGGCTGCGGATGGGGAGGCTGATAGCCTTTGTTGTAAAAGAAAAGATATTGTTTTTAGTAGCAGTACTACAAGGCCCAGCAAGCCTCCCCCGCATGCTGGTACTTGGAGAACCACAAGTACCAGCATGCGACGGAAAAACGGGCCCGCTGGTACCTGTAGTACTACTACTAAAAAAATACCCCAAAAAAGACAAGACACACACACCGTGAAAGTAAAGATTTATTACATACATCCACACAAACATACATACATACTTACCTTATGTTCACACGCAGGTCGGTCCTCTTCTCCAGTAGAATCCAAGGGGTACCTGTTGAAGAAATTATACTCACGAGATCCAGGGGTCCAGGCTCCTCGGGAAATCCAGGGGTAATCCACGTACTTGCATAAAATAAGAAAACGGAAAGCCGAGCCACGAACTGAAAGGGGCCCCATGTTTTCACATGGGACTCCTTTCCACGAATGCCAGAAACCCACTCTGACTGATGTCTAAGTGGGTTTCTTCAGCCAATCAGGGAGTGCCACGTTGTAGCACTCTCCTGATCGGCTGTGTGCTCTTGTCCTCACTGACAGGCAGCACACGGCAGTGTTACAATGTAGCGCCTATGCGCTACATTGTAACCAATGATGGGAACTTTCTGCCCTGTGGTTGACCTAAAGTGACGTCACCGCTGAGCTGAAAGTTCCCATCATTGGTTACAATGTAGCGCATAGGCGCTACATTGTAACACTGCCGTGTGCTGCCTGTCAGTGAGGACAAGAGCACACAGCTGATCAGGAGAGTGCTACAACGTGGCGCTCCCTGATTGGCTGAAGAAACCCACTTAGACATCAGTCAGAGTGGGTTTCTGGCATTCGTGGAAAGGAGTCCCATGTGAAAACATGGGGCCCCTTTCAGTTCGTGGCTCGGCTTTCCGTTTTCTTATTTTATGCAAGTACGTGGATTACCCCTGGATTTCCCGAGGAGCCTGGACCCCTGGATCTCGTGAGTATAATTTCTTCAACAGGTACCCCTTGGATTCTACTGGAGAAGAGGACCGACCTGCGTGGGAACTTAAGGTAAGTATGTATGTATGTGTGTATGTATGTAATAAAATTATACTTTCACGGTGTGTGTGTCTTGTCTTTTTTTGGGTATTTTTTTAGTAGTAGTACTACAGGTACCAGCGGGCCCGTTTTTCCGTCGCATGCTGGTACTTGTGGTTCTCCAAGTACCAGCATGCGGGGGAGGCTTGCTGGGCCTTGTAGTACTGCTACTAAAAACAATATCTTTTCTTTTACAACAAAGGCTATCAGCCTCCCCATCCGCAGCCCATTGGATGGGGGGGGACAGCCTCGGGCTTCACCCCTGGCCCTTGGGTGGCTGAGGGGGGGGGCCCCTTGATTGAAGGGGTCCCCACTCCCCCAGGGTACCCCGGCCAGGGGTGACTAGTTGGATTTTTGATGCCACGGCCGCAGGGCACTATATAAAAGTGACCCCCGGCTGTGGCATTATCTGTCCAGCTAGTGGAGCCCGGTGCTGGTTTTAAAAATACGGGGGACCCCTACTCTTTTTGTCCCCCGTATTTTTGGGACCAGGACCAGGCGCAGAGCCCGATGCTGGTTGCTTAAATATGGGGGAACCCCTGTCATTTTTTTTCCCATATTTCTGCAACCAGGATCGGCTCAAAGAGCCCGAGGCTGGTTATGCTTAGGAGGGGGGACCCCACGCAATTTTTTTAGTAAAAATAAGCACTTTCCCACCCCTTCCAACTGATATACATGCACGGATCTCATGGATCCCTGCATGCCTATCAAATCACGGAAAAAAAAAGCAGGTCTGTTTTTTTTTAGCACTTTTTTACGAGTTGTAATTTTTCACGGCAGTGTTTTGTGTTTTTTTGCTTTGCACTTCTTAGTAAATGACCGAGATTCATACTTAAACAGCCGCGTTTTGACCGATGGTGTATTCATTCGTAATTTTTTACCTGAACTTGGAAAAAATTACGAATGCCCTCATCACTGCCGTGATTAGTGCTTAGCAAATTACCGAGATGACACTTTGATGAAAAAACGGCATCTCGGTCAAAATCGGGAGCTTAGTAAATTTCCCCCAAGGAGAGTCTCCACAATCCTAGTCCTCACTTGCAGTGCACTGGTTCAGCTTACTGCCACTAAACTGACACCTGAACACCTTGCACAGTGAGAAAGGATTTTGGCAGGCAAGTCTGAGAATACAGCCGCAAACCTGCTAGGTTCACAGAGTAGCAAAAGAACCCCAGCAGGTTAAATGACTGACTCCAGTCTTACTGCTAGGTCTGGATTGGCAGAGTGTAATACCAAATCCCAAGGCCTATTTGCAGTAAGCAACAAACAAATACAAAGTTTACACAGTACTAGCTAGCTTTCAGGAACTGACTAACCAACAAAGATTCAGCAGCATCTGCCTAACCTGAGAAGAGGGTTTATATAGCAGGTGCTGTCCACGCCCCACTCAGACCTCACAGACTGTGAGCACAAAAACCAGCACCGGATCCCCTGCCGTGCACAGAGCCTGTAACCACTGCACAGCAAAAGACCCGAACCGGAGTATCAGCTACGCTCAGGTTACTCCGCTAGCACTTGTCTCCCGGTTGCCATGACGACGTGGCAGCACAGAGCAGGAGACGCTAACAGTCTCCTACAAAAGTCAGGGTTATAACGCCCTATTGTGGGTGTATTACGGATGCGAAAACCCCTTGGTATCATTTTATCACGAAAATAGTCGGAGAGGGAAACCCCATGCAGATGAAAGTCAGTCTCTCGGATTTTTCAATTTCAAAAGCTGTGCATATAATTGTTCAGAAGACTCAGCAACACAAGCAGTGGTTAATTTATCTTTGAAAAGAATACGTTCCACATCCATATCAGAAAGGGATAGTTGTTCACCCTGTGGTAATGTGGATTGATGAAAACCAGCTACTGTTTCATGTAATGCCTCCATATCCACCACCAATTAGTGAAATAAAACAGCAAAACAACAATCCAAATGCTACTGCTATTGATGCACAATGATGCAGAGATTGTCCTGGGTGGGTGCCTTAATGCAAAGTTATGCTCCAACGAATAAACTTGAAATATACAATTGAAGTATTCGGCACTCCAACAACAGCATTACATACAACCTGCCGGGTGCCCTCCTCAGCTTGATGCAGAAATATAAACTCGGTATCAGGCGGCACTCACGGACTTGTAGGTAAAAGGAATGGAGATCACTCCACACTTAGCTTAACGTTTCGGTTAATTCAAACCTTTTTCAAAAGCAGCAAAACAAATGTAAAAAAGCTCACCTTTATACAAACAAGAACACACCACATGTGCAGGTCCACGGAGTCCCGGGGACGAACATCCGGAAAAAACGTCATCACAAAAGGACAAGCCTGTCCAGCTGATGACGTCACCCGGTCAACGTGCAGCCATCACCATAACAACCATGTAAACATGACCGAGGAAGCAGCGCTGTAACAAAATTCAGAGAGTCGTTGTTACTGAAATGCAGCTGATTGAAATGTGTCCACTCTACGTGGACAGAGGTGCGGCGCTCCAATAAAGAGAACGACCCAACAGCACATAAGATCCAATGACTTATCTCATTCTATTTGTCTTTGGCCTTACGGCCCATAAATGAGGTATATGATAAAAAAACATTAAAAAAACAACAGAACATGGTGTGTACTGTAAAAGCTGCATAGAAAGCAAAATACACAGTGATCCAGTAATTAGGGGCAGCACGGTCCCATATATAAAACCATTGAAACAAGTTTCTATATAAAAACACAGTATTTAACATATATAGCAGCAGCAGCAGCAAAAAGGCAGGTAGCACACGTAGAGGAAATATAGAAAAATAAGGCTTCCCTGTCCATCTGAGAGATTCAGGGGTACACAATTAGTCCCAGTTCCAATTAGTCCATTAATTCCAATTAGTCACAGTTTCATCCTATTCTTTGGACTTCACCAAGGGGACACCAACTTCTTGATGAAGTCCAAAGAATAGGACAAAACACGTTGGGACTTTGAGTAAATATTGTTTTCTCCACTCTTTTGTCTACTTGATACATAGACAAGTTATTTATTAAATTATCAACACGAAGCAATATGCATAATCAACAGTATATTAGGTTACTAGGGAGTACATATTAATATCAATCCAAAACTATAACAGCAGATCAGTAGCCTATGCCAAAAGCTGTATAATATGTTGATTGGTTTTACAAAGTAGAAGAGTGGGCATAAAAAAAGAGAGAGCTTTATAATGAGCAGCCAGGTGGAGAGATTTATATTGGTGTTGTGGGGTCCTTGTAAACAAACAGTAAGTGCTTTCTAAATCATAGAGATGTATTTATCCACATATGGATTTCATGATAGCTGAAATCTGTTGTCAAAAAGAGTTTATCAAAAGAATGTTATCTAGGGCTTCCACACCTTGTTGGGAGTCTTTGATGAGTGATTTGCCATAAAATCCATCCAGTAACATTCAGTTACTAACCACTTGCATTAAAAGGGTGCAAGTTTGTTAAGTGGTAGCCGCTACAATGTGTCAGATTATTTTATTTTAGTGCTGCATAGCAGCTGGAAAGCCAAGTGGAAATGGAAAGAACCTGGGAGAGATGGGAAAATTGAGGTGTAATAGTGGTTATTAAGAGTTTTAATCTTGGTACACCTAATAGCAAGCAGGATACCATGAAGGAAATATTGTCACTCATAAGCAAACCTTGGTAGATGGCATTGCCTTCAAGATACAAAGAAGTTAAAGTGGTCACTCGCCGTAAACGTTCAGTATATGGACAAATGATCAGTACACTAGTGAGAGCACTGTTGGGATGTAGTCAAGAGAAGCAAGGTTAAAGGAAAGCAGGATACATGATAACAGTCTGGGGACCTGGGGCTAAGTAAATTGAGGACAATAACCAAGCAATGAATAATGAGTAAAGACTCCTTTAGGGAGACAGCTGATGCCACCAGATGACATTACTGCCAAAGCTTTATTGAAATACAATTCTATTGCTTTGAGGAAGCTATATACTGTAATGCCCAGGTCACATCAAAGCCCATTGACATGAGTACTCTGAGTTCTCCTTATGGATTCAGTATACTATATTGATGGCCGATATGTCGCCGGTCACATCAATACTGGCATAATCCCGACAGCGCCCCAGAAATTACCCTAACCCTGCCTTGTGGGTGCCTAACCTTTACCCTCCCCAGCGGTGCCTAATCTTAAACCTCACCGGTGGTGCATAACCCGAACCTTCCCTTCCACACTGCCTGAACCTAACCCTACTCACATGGTACCTAACCCTAACTTCCCCTTGTAAGTGCCTAACCCCCCCTCCCCCCTCCCCGGTACCTAACCATCCCCTTACCGTCCCTGCACATTAGCCCTAACCCCTCTTCTAATGCCTAAACCTAACCTCCCACCCCCAGCGGCAGGACACTAACAGAACTTTCAGGATTCCAGGCATCAGTATTTTGACGCCGGGATCCTGAGCTCTGTCAGGATTGTGATGCCAGCCTTATGCCGCCATTCAGGATTCTGACATCGGTATTTGCAATGAATTCGATCAAGTACCATAGAATTGTCCTCTCTTGTTTTAGCCAAAATACAATCTGCTTTGTTATAAAATTGCTGCAGACTTATTTTTACAAAAATATTAACCAATTTATTTGGGGGTTTTTGTGAGAGAATTTGGTTGTTTTGGCTTTTAAAGAGTCCATCTGAGTGAGAAGACTTTCTAAGGGTCTTGTTTTAATTATTTCAGCAAAAAAGCAATCCGCCCTTCTAGGAAAATTAGTTCTCGGGCCTCAATGGGTTTTTTTGTACTAAGTAAGCATTGCTACTTAGCCAACCTCTAATCGTGGCCTTATGCGCTTCCCATATGAATTCCTATGCAACCTCCTAGGAGGAGTTAATTAGGAAAATGACTGTGACTGTACGCTTAATCTCCTGAAAGGTCAGTTGACTCAAAAGTTGTGAATAATTTAGACGACATCTATGGCACTGAGGATGGGATTTAATGAAATCAAGCATTATATTAACTCCTGCATGATCTGTCAGAGGGTTGGGGTTATGTCATCTGCAGTAGCCACGTGAGAGAAACTTGAATGCATGAATAATTTTGTTGTGGCACTGAGAAATGGATATAATTTGTTGCTGAAGTTTTTTAGATGCGAGGAGTCATAGAGGTCCATATGTCTAAGGAGGCCTAAAATAACCCCCATCCAGGCTGGAATCTCCACAGTGCCATCAAAAAAGAGCCAAACTACAAAGCCTGCCAGTATAAGCCACCTGCCTTCATAGACCAGCTTTGAACCAGTGGATGTAAAGGACATTGCTGAAATTGCTTGGATTTTGCGTCCCACCACCTGTGATCTGGACCCTGCCTCAACCAAGCTTCTAATAGGTTGTATGGATATAATTGGTCCTGTCTTTGCTTGAAAAATTGTTCAATGCTCTTTGCAGACAGGCATTTTCCCTGGACCCCTAAAGGAAGCAATTTTAGATCTCTTCTTAAAAAAACTAATTTAGAGCCTGCATGACCAACTACAGACTGGTATCAAACCTTCCTTTTCTAGGAAAGGTTATTGAGAAAGTGGTTGCAAATCAACTGGAAACTTGCCTGACAACCCATGATATTTATGATCCATTCCAATCAGGATTCAGGAGAAGACATACCACTGAAACAGCCCTGGTTGTGCGTTAAATGATCTTCTGATGGCAAGAGACAGAGGTGACTGTTCAATATTAATCCTTCTGGATCTCTCTGCAGCATTTGATACCGTGGACCATGGGCTTCTGATTGAGCAACTAATACATTTTTGTTGACTGGATGGCACAGTCCTAAGCTGGTTCAAATCATTTCTCACAGGCAGGTCACAGAGAATATCGTCTGGAGTATACTCATCATCATCAGTGCCATTGCCATGTGGTGTCCCACAAAGTTCTATACTATCCCACATGCTTTTTGCAGTATACATGCTCCCACTGGGTGAAATAATCAGGCGTCATGGCCTGGTCTACCACTGCTATGCAGATGATACACAACTGTACTTGTCCTTTGCTCTGGGCACTGATAACCCAATAGCAACCCTACATGGCTGTCTAGCTGAGCTCCAGAGTGGATGAGTGCCAGTTGGCTGCGACTGAACCCGGACAAAACAGAAGTCCTGATGATATGACCGCAACATCAAAGGACAAGACTGCAGCATAGCCAACCAACTGGACTTACACTTGGAGATTCAGAATTACAAACTACTGATCATGTCCAGAATCTTGGCGTTGTCCTGGATGGCAGCTTGACACTTAAACATCAAATATAAGCCACAATGAAATCCTCATTCTTTCACCTGAGGAACATAGCCAGAATCAAGCACTTCATTCCCTCAGATGATCTGCCAAAAGTCATACATGCATTTGTATCATCTTGATTAGACTACTGTAATGCCCTCTATGTTGGTCTCCCAGCAAAAGAATTGCACCACTTACAGCTGGTGCAAAACACAGCTACCAGCCCAGTTCTAGCCACATAACACCCAACTCTACTCCCTTCACTGGCTGCCTGTAAGATGGTGAATCATCTTCAAGATTGGCTTACTGAGTTTCAAAGCACTACATGACCAGGGACCAAGGTAAATGAAGCCAGTGACGTGGGGTGAGGCAGATGAGGCAGAGCTTTTCCTGTCATACTAAAGTTTGTGCCAGAGTTTTGGCTGTATAAAGTATATGAAAAATACAAAGAATATGTTTGAAATATGTTATTTGCATTATTCTAATAATTTTTATAGCCAAAGCTCTGGGGTAAAAGTCTATGGCAGGTGAGGCAGTGCCTCACCTGCCTAACTTTTACACTCATCTCTGATTAAAACTAACCAAATTTCCAGGAGTTTATACTACTGCACCTGTGTATAATGCCCAGATGTACTCTTTGGCTCATATATTGCTTGTAAATCTGGCTCTGGTGCTAGCCAGTGGCTCCTGAGCCATTTAGCTCACTGCACGTCCCTGCATGAAGCAGCTTCTGATTCCATACTGCCCCAGTCGATTACTGCGATCTGTATATGAAGGACTTTTAGCAGTACCTAGAATCTCCCGTAATTCATCTAGGGTTCGAGCTTTTAGTCATGCGGCTCCGACTCTATGGAACTCACTTCCCCGCACAGTGCGAGAGACCCCAACTATAGAATCTTTCAAAAATAGACTCAAGACCTTCCTGTTTTCTCAAGCATTTCCATAATGTCCCTTTAGTATCTACATGCTTCTGTATTTTATAATAAGCTGTTCTGTACTTCATTGTTTCTGTACTATATTATGCTATGTATCTGTTAAGTGCCTTGAGTCCTATTGGAGAAAGAGCACTATATAAATAACATTATTATTATTATTATTATTATTATTATTATTTATTTTTTAAATGCACTGACATCTAACGGCTGCAGCGGATGCAGCCCATATAAGTCAGTGCATTTTTTATTATTAGGGCTGCCATGTAGAACGTGCGCATGTGTGTTGGCACCAGATTCTCCTCAGCGGCTTCTACGGACTGCATATGCTGCAGTCCTGGAAGCACATTACTACTGGCTAAAAGGTTTCCTATTGGAAGACCTATCTGCCAATCACAGTCCTGTATGTGATTGGCAGATTATGCTTCCAATAGGAAGCCCTGCAATCACTCAGGGCTCACTGGTGGTAGAAGGATTTTACTGGGGGGGCTGGCTGCAGCCTACTAGGTAAAATCTGCCACTGGTACAGACGCTTAAAGCGGGTGTTTCATTCCTTGCACGTTTGGACGCATGGCTGAACATAGGGGAAGGACTTTGTAACGGCATTTGCATAAAGTTACAGACGAGCACCCGCCAGCAGATGCAGATGTGGGCACTTCTGCGTCTACCTCTGAATTAGGCCCAAAGTAATAACGTTGTTAAAAAACTATACGTTTATTGAAGAGCAAGTCGCAGGGTCATACAACATGGTGTCTGTATTACCAAATTCAGATCCTATATGTAGAATAATTAAAATGATGTATTAAAGTGGGATGGGAGAGGCCATTTTCGATGAGCCCGGTGACCTTTTGGCAGTATTACCATAACAGAAGACCTCCAGGAGTGAGAGATATGCATGAACACGTATCACATAACTGCATAGCAAAGGACCCAGTTGAGAACGTAACTAAGTGGTCATATGGAAATCTCTATAAACAGTAGAGATCTGGGAATGACTAACAAAAATCAGACATCTCATTTTGGTTTTCCCTCACTTGAGGAGAAGGAAGGGAAAACCATAGCAGTCTCATGACGAGTTGGTGTATAGTCTACCTCAGTCCTCGCTCTGTTATTTAATTTGCACATGACACTTTGTTATGATCGAATCACCACTCCTTGATGATTCAAAGTGCTGAACATTTGATTTTGGTCCTTTAATGGTCTAATCGTGTAGATTTTTTTTGTAATAGTATAGGTATCTTTGACAAATCTGAGATGTTCAACGTACGCTAGGCATACACCCTTCTCTCGCCAATAATTTTTTCTTGCCTGTTGTAAGAGTGCTAGACTATTTTTTTCCCTAAATCTAAATCCATATTGAATCCCAAGTTCCCCTTTATTCTTCATTGAGACTTCTCATTGGGCACCTATGACGTGTCTAAAGTAACAGTGGTAGGGAAGGGCTTCACCTTGTTAGATTGTTGGAATTTAGAGAGAAGAAGTGATTGAGAGGACAACTGCTATACTTTTTACAACGAAACAGAACACATTTTGAAAGATGTTTGCTATCATATAAGTCACACTTCTTTCTTTTATTTTTTCTACTCCTTTAATGTTGTTGAATTACCATACATATAATTGTATAGCTAGTTTATGGGATATCATTTGCAGGAGTTTCTACATATATTTGGAACAATTACGTATCACATCGTTTTACTGTTTTTATTTTATGCATTAATATTATTGTAGTAATATAAACACATCTGGAATCTGTGCACTGAATGCAGGGAAAAGAAAAAAAGTTCTATAAAAAGCAAAGAATAACCAACATGCTCCGAAGGATATCTGCTCCAGTAACGTTAATAGTGCCTTTTAGGTAACTGCTATTTTATGGGCACTAATTAGCAACACTAATCACTTGCACACACATTAGCTAAACAGGTATTTTCTTAATTGAATATGCCTATTGTTTTGGCTGCATTTACCTGAGTAGTAACTGATCCTAAGGGTTAGTTCACTATTCAGTGGTATGTAAAAGGTGATGCTGATTGCCGGCTTTGACCAATGGATTTAAAGTGGCAACAGAAATAGATGCTAGACCAGCCTCATTTAGCATTTATTTCTGTTGCCGTTTTAAATCCATCATTTAAAGTCGCTGATTATTGGCAGCTTTAAATCTACACCTAAGTATGATGGACTTCTGTTACTCTCGTAGGTGTAGCCAGCGGGGGCTGTGGGTCCCACTTACTTGATAGCATGAATTCTTATGAATACTGAATTAGCACACAAAATGGCTGCCTCTACAGTGTGTAGATCAGAGTTGCACATATAAAGTTAGCTGTTATATACACAGATTTCAGGCAATATTGTGTTTCTGTGCGATCTGATATTGTGTTTGCATTTTAACTTCTTTCCTAGATCCTTAAAGATCTATTTACCAGTGATGCAACTGGCATCAGAAAACACAGCTTCAGGTTCACAGATGAAGACATGGAGGCTTACCTTTATATATTTTCACAACCTGGAGCCCTAAGTGGTCCTTTAAACCATTATCGCAATATCTTCAGGTGAGCTTTAAAAACAAAAATGACTTGTCTGTCTGTTTTGGATGTGTACAGTGTGTAGCATACTTACCAATGTTTTCCAGATATGCAGCAATGTTGCTCTGGAACTGGTCTCCAGTTGCGCAAATCATTGCGAATCATATAATTATCTTAATTATTTCTGGGAGCCTTCTATCCAGGGAATTTGTGAGTCTCCAAAAAAATTCCAAAGGAGAGTTGGCTAGACTAGAGAGGACATTTTCAGTGAAGTAAGTAACATGAGTGGGTCTCTGAGCTGGTGTATAGACACAAGGGGTGGGGGGTGGGTGGGGGGGGGGGGGCTCTGGGCTGGTATATAAAAATACAATGGGGGGCTCTGGGTTGGCATACAAAGATAGGAGGGGGCTCTGGCCTGGCATATCATGCAATCCGAGTCACAACTCCATTTTTCATATTAATGCAGCATCTCCTGACAGTGAGTAAAATCATTTAAAAATTGTATTACTGTAATATTAGTGTATCTTAGAATAACATTTTCTTAGCAAAAAACCCTTTCCTAATGCTGGGAGGGTAACTGAGAGAAAAATTTGTGGTCCCCTGTTCAAAATAATTTATGTAATATGGCACGCCAGGAAAAAAGTTTGCCCAACACTGTACTAAGGGATAGTTATGGGGTGTGTGGCCTGGTGGCCATATTTGAAGGCTGCTCCACTCTCCTGTAAAGTTGCTCCATGTGATTACTTTTGCTGCATACTGAACTGGAAGGGAGCCAGTACCTGCACACTGTGCCTGACTGATCGCTCATCTCCGATCTCCGGCACCCCTGTTGTCTTCAAGACTTACATGCTGCATGTAACAGCCAGGACCCTGTGGCATCTCTCTGCAACTGTGTCTACCCCCCCCCTCCCCCCGCCCACTGTTGCCCCTCCACGTTGCCGTGCTTGTTATTGCTCCAGGGAGTGTGAGAACTCCATATCCGGGGACTCTGTTGTGGAACCTCGAGTTGTCTTGTAAGTTGCTTCCTGCTGGCCCTGGGTCTTGGTGAGTTGTGATTTCTCTCCTGTTGTGACACATGCACAGCAGCTCCATTAGAACCATTTGAAGGGTGCTTTATATGTGGTAAGTCAGTCTGCGGATTTTGGGGATACCCTTGTACCTCCCCAAATATTTCACTCCAGTTATATTAGTTAACTCACTCCTCTGTACTTGCATCTCTGCATTGCTGCTTAAGAGAACTCTGAGCAACACAGGGGACTCTTTTACAACACTGGCAGAAATTAAGGTCTCTCAACCTTCCCCCCTTCATGTGCCTGTACACCTCCTTCTCTCTGTCACCCTTTGGTGCTGTTGTGTATATTTGAATGGTTTCATATTCTCTGATTTACCCTCTGTTGATGCAGCAGCACCTAGAACTGTCCACAATGCTAATGCTCTTCCTGGCTTAACAAAGCCAGTGCCAGCGGGGGTCATTCTGAGTTGATCGTTCGCTGCCGTTTTTCGCAGCGCAGCAAACAGGTTACTACTGCGCATGCACCGCAATGTGCACGTGCGTCGTATGGGTACAAAGCGAATCGTTGCTGGGCGACGGATTTAACAAGAATCCATTCGCACAGCTGATCGCAAGGAGATTGACAGAAAGAGGGCGTTTGTGGGTGGCAACTGACCGTTTTCAGGGAGTGCTTGGAAAAGCACAGGAGTGTCCAAGCGTTTGCAGGGCGGGTGTCTGACGTCAATTCCGGGACCAAAAAGATTGTAGTGATCGCAAGGGCTGAGTAAGTCCAGAGCTACTCAGAAACTGCAAAAAACTTTTTCGTTCCGCTCGGCTGCACACGCGTTAGCACACTTGCAAAGCGAAAATACACTCCCCATAGGCGGTGACTATGCGTTTGCGCGGCTGCAAAAAGTAGCTAGCGAGCAATCAACTCGGAATGAGGGCCTGTGTTTCTATGGAGAGACGTGTCCAGCAATGGCATGTGTATTCTTGAGTACACTTATATGTACCTCAATACCATTACTCCAGCCCTCGGCCTTGCTGCTGGATTTGCTATCCTCTTTGTATTTGATGGTTAAACAAAAAATAAGGCTTCCATAAAATGGACTTTCACAAACCATCAGGTCATCTTTTAGCACTGATTTATATGTTTCTGAAGTTTTCCGTGTCCTCTGCTGCAACTCTGAACACTTCCTCTCAACCTTCTTCCCCAGTAGCTCTTCCGTCTCTGGGATTTTCTCAAATTTGTAGACCCCAGTAGTGCTTCTATGGAGGCCCCTAACTTGTAATTTATCAAGTAGCTCCTTCAGTCTTTGCCAACCCAACAAAAATTTCCCTCTAAATACTGTAGGTCTTGGAAATATTAGACCTTAAGCTCAGGAGACAGTACGCAAAGTGGTGGCTACCCTACAGACTGACATCACCCAATTAGCGGCCAGATTGGTAATCTCAGAGGAATGTAAAAATGCCACTCTTGATTAACTCCATAATCGGAAGGATTCGATGTTCAAGCAAAGCGGTTGATATTTTTACCAAGAATCAATGACTTAGACAAGAGAGGACGTCCAAACAATCTCCAGGTCCAGGGTATCCCTGAAGATATTACAATACAGGGACTGATTTCTGTGTTAACCAAACTTTTCAACAATGAAGTGTTGCTGTAG
The DNA here is from genome assembly GCF_028390025.1 of Pseudophryne corroboree. NCBI lineage: Eukaryota > Metazoa > Chordata > Amphibia > Anura > Myobatrachidae > Pseudophryne > Pseudophryne corroboree. The sequence continues at coordinate 159,226,326 of NC_086452.1, read as the reverse complement.
AGGGACAAATGTGATGCTGTAGTGAGATTATGATTGTGTCATTGCTTTTATGTAGTGATGGTGGTATTGCCATCGTATTGGGAGGCAGTACTGTAATGTGGAGGAGATGGTGTAATGCTTTAATATGGAAGAGCTGAGGAGTAGTGCTGTAATATTGGGAAGGGTATTGATGTAAAGTGGAGCATTGCTCCAGTAATAATGCTGTAATATGCTGAATATTGTTGACTAGGTTGGTGTGGGTGGGTGTGTATTTGTGTGTATGGTATTCGCTTCTCTGCTTTTCAAGATTCAAATGTTGGTAGCACCAGAGGCCACTAGATGGCTGCTAGCACTGACATTTCAGCTCACAGCCCCAGGAGGTAGCGAGCTAATATGGAGGAAACGTGACCTGTTTGGGTGCCTAAACTTTTCCTGATTGTGCCCATTAGTTTAGTCGGGTTTAGCCTCTCTAACACTAATGGGTGCGATCAACGCGATAGGGGATATCAATTGAATATCGCCCCTGCGATCTCCCGTCACTTTAGACAGGAGATCGGAGGGCAACAACAATTGAATTCCACCCGAGGACTTCTCCACTGTAACCTGCTCCATGAATAGCACGAAGCAGAGAAAAGCCCTGTTTAACGCAAAACAGGGCTTTTCTCTGCTACATGAATAGACCCTTTTATTTGCATGTGCAGTAGCAAACATCGCTCAGCTCCTGTAACATCAGCATCAACATTTGATGTGCGCAGCAACAATGAATGTTAAATGGAATCCCCCTTATATCTAATTTGATTACCTGAGGTCCATCATAGCCTTATAACTGCCCCAGGTAGTCCTATAGTCATGGGCGTAGGGTCACTGGGGAAGGCTGCATGTTACTCATCCATAATACATGAAAGCGGTTTGCAGGCGCACAGTGTTGGCCAGTTACACTTTATCCAGAGATTTTCTAATCAGTGCTGCCGTCGGACCCTGGAGCAGACAGGGAGAGGGACACCTGGCCAGCGAGGAGGATCCCTCACCACAAGCCCTGCCACAGACCACCCACAGTAAGTAGGAACCGGGCTCTGACGCGCTGTGACAGTCACCCCTTCCTTGTGGTTTATTCCTGCTCTGCAGTGACAGCCTTTTGGGGGTTGATGGAGCTAAGACAGACCACTACTGTTTTATATATAGAAATCTTACTTTCATTTGATCTGGATCTACCAAATATTTCTTATAGGTGTACAATTATGTTTATGAAAATAGCTGTAGTTTTCCTGATATCACTTTATGAGGAAGATGAATGTTTAACACAAAGGGTCACCTACAGCATAAAGCAAATAGTTATGGGTAAAGCTATACTCAGAGCAGTAAGTTGTCAGCTCCGATGGATATTTCATGAATTCCAGTGGAATAGTCTTTGAGATTGCAGTGGTGCTTTACTGTATACCACACAAATATGTGTTCATCTAAGAAATATACATAAAGAGAACCTAATGAATCAAACAACATACACAATCCACGCAATAAAATACACAACACTTGCAATAACATACACAACACACGCAGTAACATATACAACACGGAAAGTTCAGAGTCACATGCCAAGTGGCTGCATTGTGTGCTGTAATATAGTTTTTGACCTCTCCCCGTCTTCAGCTGCATCAATGCGGCTGCGCCGCCACTATACCTCCGCTTGTCACCACTACTAGCGTGCACTGGGACAGGCCCTGTACTTGGTACAGTGGATCCATCTATAATCAGCTGGATCTCTGAATATGGTCACCCCTGAATAGCGGCAATTCCCCCCACGGCACTATGTGCTTAATTCGTGTTTGTACGCAATGCCGATGTTTTCACAATGGAGCAATGATCAGCAGACTGCGCATGTGCTGCACCCGCACTGTGTATGTGTAAGCCACCTATGCAATCGCTCTCGCAGGGACATTTTATAGGCAGAGTGATTGGCAGGAAGGGACTGCTTGGGGTAGTTAATGTGGGAGTGGCAGAATGTCATGCCCATTTTTAAGGTGCATATCTGCTTCAGCTGCGATTATGGGGAGTATTCAATTCAAGTCGGGACTGCCGTCTTGTCGGAAAGACGGCAGTTTCTGACTTTTGTAGGTCGGATAGTGTTCTGACCTATTCAGTTGGGCTGCCGTTTTTCAAGGCAGCCCAAGGTTGGCAATTCCGACTTGTCAGAAAACACGTGCATCGGCAGATTAGCCGTGGATCCACGTGTTTTCTCGGATTCGCAGCCAAATCCGACAGGTTTTAGCCCCATTTCCGACAATGACAATCCAACTTTTTTTTAAAAAGTCGGATTGACATTGTCGAGAACGACCAAATCCTGTCGGATTTGGCCACTGATTGAATACTGAATGTTGGATCCTTTCCAGTGCTGTGTATGAGTACAAAACTGTGGAGGACTTTGCGATGGCTTCGGTGGGCGTATTAACTTCTTTCCTGGGTGGCAGCTTAATTTACGACGATTGGTAGTTCCGTAACCTAGAAATTGTATACAAACATGAATTAGGCCCAGTGTGCAAATGCCCCGTTGCCATCCAGTGACCCCCATATAGCCACAAGAGGAGATGTAGCTCAGCTGTGTGCAACTCGTATCTGCCCGCAGATCCACAGAGATGCATATGTCTGACTCGGAAACATGCGCAGGGTGCACACCTGAGATACGGCTTCAGGCCTTTTGTTATTAAAACAAAGTGCCCTTGACTGGATTGTATTTTATTGGTAGTGGTAATTGTGGTGCTTCACACAATTAAAAAAAAAAAAATAGTTTGAAGAAAGCCCTTAAGCTAACTTGGTAAAATTATGTTATTAAACATGTGTAATAGTGTTAGATATCAGTAAGGTCACTAAGGACTGTGGGTTTTTAAACAGACACAATTTATGAAAATGTGAGAGTATACCCAACAATATGGAAGGAAGAGATGTAAGTAGAGGTGGCTAACACACCACTGGTCCAGGCTCCCAAGCATGTGTCTGTGCCAGGTGACCTGATAGCCACACCCACCTGCAGCTGCTGCATCCCCTTGCTTTGCATATCTACAGAGGACATAGGATCGCAAATGTGATATGTTCGCAATTTCTCTGTCACAGGTCCCATCCTGCGCATGCATGAGCAGTTAATGTGATTGGGTCGCATTATCTGGGAATGCCTCTGCCTAATTGACAGGCAGACGCGTTTGGGGGGGCGTTCGTTGACCGTTGGGTCAACCGTGGGGGAAATGGGGGCATGTCAGCAGCATTTTCAGGGCGGCTGCGTGTCGTCACACACAGCCCCTCCAATCAAAAAAATGGTGGCGGGACTCCTGCTGTCGCAGACAAGCTGTGCCGGCAGGAGGCTGCCCTAGTTTCTGTGACCATGCACTAATTGCGGTGCAATCGCAATTAGAGCATGGTTGCAGTTGGTGGGCGGCGGGAAGCATGCTGGGCGTCCTTGCCCTACAATAGGCGGCCCCCAGCATGCGAAAGAACAGATTGCAAATTCTGCTTTTCAGCAGAATTTGCAAACCATACTGAATACTGAATAGGGTGCATAGCACAAAAAAAAAATGTAAACATTAATAGGATTAAACCTCTTATCAACTTAAGGGTGTCCGCTGCACCAGCCACACAATAAAAATTTAACACTAAAATAACATTAATAAAAGTAAGACTCCGACACAGTGATTTGGCATTAATAATGGTCAGCTATTTATTTTTTATTTAAAGCAATTAAGGAAATGTGTAGCAGCAAAGAATGGAAGGCCATAAACCGTCAATCATCTGAGGGGTGATATATAATTAACTATATAACTATATAATTAACACATTCATAAGTAAACCATAATATAAATAAATACTCGGAGACATGTATATGGCAGAATAAAATTTGTTAGCTATTTATTTAAAATACATTAAGAATATTCAGATATGCTTAAATTAAATAAAGTATGGTAGCAAAGAAAGGACGGACAGCTTCAGCACACTCCAACAATTCTCTACACAGCTAATGAAATGCATTGCCGGTGGATAACAATAAAGGTGCTCACTGACCAAAATATCAACACCTGCCACAATAGGTATCCACTCAACCTTCCAACATGACTATCCACCTGGTAGGGTGACAACGCAGTCCCTGTCAGGGTGGTCCAACGAACAAGTCAATATAAGTGTGCGTGCCCAAAGACTATAACTAAACAACTTAACCAAATATCCACCCGTAGTGGTGACCTGCCATTCTTTCCTGTCATAAAAAAACAGCTAACGACAACAGCACCACCAAAAAATTGGGGAGGGAAGACAGGAACAAAGAGGCTTTGTATCAGCCCACAAAGCCTAACGAACAGCACTAAGAACACACCATTAAGAACAATACGACCAATTAATCACATGGTGCCCCACAAGGCAGACCACAGACTTGAGGTATAACCCATTCCATTTGTATTGAATCTCTCCATTCCTCTAAACCTTCAAAAGACTATAGTAGCTCAACAAATCAAATTTGTACCTGAAGTAGCAACCTGCCATTCTTTCCCACCAAAGAGAGAGTCTGATTACCGAACCATCACACCACTACCATATATCTACTAAAGCACTGAAGCCATAACGTTAAAGATATTCCAAACAAAAGCAAAAGCCTCTCCTCTGTCAAATGACTATATCAGACCTATACAGAGAAAAAATAACAAAACTTAGGGGGTCATTCCGAGTTGTTCGCTCGGTAAATTTCTTCGATTTTCCGCTTAGTGCGCATGCGCAATGTTCACACTGCGACTGCGCCAAGTAAATTTGCTATGCAGTTAGGAATTTTACTCACGGTTTTTTCCTCGTTCTGGTGATCGTAATGTAATTGACAGGAAGTGGGTGTTTCTGGGCGGAAACTGGCCGTTTTATGGGTGTGTGTGAAAAAACGCTACCGTTTCTGGGAAAAACGCGGGAGTGGCTGGAGAAATGGAGGAGTGTCTGGGCGAACGCTGGGTGTGTTTGTGACGTCAAACCAGGAACGACAAGCACTGAACTGATCGCAGATGCCGAGTAAGTCTGGAGCTACTCAGAAACTGCACAGAGATGTCTTATCGCAATATTGCGAATCTTTCGTTCGCAATTTTAATAAGCTAAGATTCACTCCCAGTAGGCGGCGGCTTAGCGTGTGCAAAGCTGCTAAAGGCAGCTTGCGAGCGAACAACTCGGAATGACCCCCTTAATCCTGGAATGTCCAACCGCTGCACTCCTCTTTTTCCTGGCTTCTTCAATCACCATGTAATCATGCACATCACACCAAACAAGTCTAGGCATGATAAAAGACCTAATTATTTTACAAGAAGGCAAAGCTGATCAAATACTATAACAATATAATTCATCGCGGAGCTCCACAATTCCAAAGCAGTCATTACTAGATCATTACCACCTAGACCTCATGAATACCAACATGCTTGGCAATATCCGAACGTTTACATCACAAAGCCTGCCACATCGTACCTCTCATACCCATCTACCGAACAGAATCCGACCAGTAAAAGGAAAGAGCACTATTGGAAGCCATGAACCTTGCAGCTCAAAAAACATATGAGTGGCCAACATTCCACACTTTAAGGGAACCAAACTTAATATCTATAAGGAAGGGAGAGAGAGAAGAAATTATTAAATCAATTAAAATGAAATGGAGGATCTGCCCAAAAAAATAAATATTTTGTTTCATTGAATGCCAAAAGGCCGAATCAAGACAAGCTTCAGTGCCAATTAGAAGCAACATAAAGACACATGAGGATCAACCAGGAATGAGGTGAAAGAGAAAAAGAGGAGGGGGGAGTAGAGATGGGAGGGGGTTGGAGGAGAGAAAGGATAACACAAGTAATACTCAGCGAGAGGTGAAACCAAAAACCTGCTGAGGGACGGAGGAATCATAATTATTTTTGCCATTTGCAAAATTTCAGTTAGCCGAATTAAGCCCGTCAGTTCAGGGACAAGGCAAAATAACTCAAGACTTCCACTGACAACAGTGGCAAGTAGCTTGTCCCCGAGTAGGGTAGACAAGAGGAAACAAGACAACAATGACATGACTAACAAACCTGATAACTATAACACACAGTAGTTAAAACCATCGCTATCTTCATGCTTACTTGGCGAGGTGGTAATGGTGTCTTTGATTTCCTCTATGGATGATGCTGGGAAATTCTGCTCACATCGAAGCATTGTGCATGGCACAGTGGGCAGATGCTGTTAATGTACAGCCATTGTGTTAAACATGATATGTGGAAAACATGCTGATGCGATGAAATGACTACTTTTGACTAGTTTTGGTATGCTACCTGTATTAAAGCTCACAGCAACTTTGCTTTTAAAGGTTAATAAATAAGTTAAAACAGGGTGCATGAGAAAATGTTATCACAAAAAAAAAGATTATTTAAAAAACAAACATATATATATGTATATATATATATATATATATATATATATATATATTTCACTAATCCACGGCACTCACCATTTCTAGAATGGTGACCACATTGTTTAAATAGAAATCACAGGGGCTCTGCACTCACTATATTAACTAACAATAATAAACAGTGGAGTTTTAGGTTATGTATTGATCAATGCATTTTAGGCTGCAGCCCCCAACAAGGGACCACTATATACCCCTAGACCCCTGTATACTGCAGGTCCTACACACACACACATACACACACACAAGACTTGGTAGGAAAATCTGCTGCCACTGGGCATATGCTGCAGCTTTATTATACCTTTTATACCGCATGTAGTGGCTGCTGGTCAGACTGTGGATGAAGGGGGTTTCTGGGCAACTAGAAACTCCCCTTTCCCCTTCCCCCGTATTTGCCCCTCATCATCCACTAAATGCTATAGCATCGGTCAGTAGTGTTGCAGGGTTGGACTGGCCAACACTAGTACAGGGGAAATCCCTGGTGGGCCCTACTGCTTGGGGTCCACCTCCTACTCTAGGGATCAGGTTCCAAACTATTCAGTTGATTTATACATTATACATGTTAAATTATACTCATCAGGTCTATGGTGCATTCTCTACACTGAATTGCTGATATTAATCTGGTACATTATCCTGCATGCACTAGCTGTATTTATTATATATACCTATCAAAGGGCCCAGCCCATGCACTCTCTAATGGTTAGCCAAGTCTCTATGGCAGCTGGCTACACCCCCTCTGGAGACTAGGCACACCCTTAAACATGGGCCCCTACTACTACATTTCCCCGGTGGGCCACTCATGTCACAGTCTGATACTGCTAACCATCACCCAAAGAAATAAATTCTGGGCCTTAAAAAAATCTGCCACCATGTCTTAGTTTGGTGCTACATTGCAGAAATAGATAAAAGAACAGTAGAAAAAAGTTGCAATAGCATCAAGTGTTTTTTTTTAAACTTCCAAAAATGTTTATAGTGTATTGTATAATTTTGCATTTCTGTAAAGTACCTAAAATATGTATCTTTTTCAGTTGCCTGTCTCTGCTGGCATTTATAGTGGTAGTTTGGGCAGACATGCTTAAGGAATGTGTAATTATGAGTAATTCACTGTATTTTAAGATTGAAATATTAAGCTGTGTATCTGTATAATTAGCTGTAAATTCCTCCAAATTCCAATTGCAATTATCCTGCGACATATAAAATGTTGAACTCCCAAAGGTTAGGATTAGGCAGTACTCAGCTCACATTGACTGAATGGACCTATTCGTGAGACTGGAGGGAATGGAGGGATGAAAAAGTGCTTTCTGCATTCTTTTCCCTCTTCCGCTCTTCTAGACACACTGCCTGGGAAAGTAAGGTATAATATTGGGTTGGGTTGGGTACGGGATCCTGGCAGTTGGGATGTCGGAGGTTATAATACCGACCCTGACATCCTGACCATTTGAAATGCCGACAACAGTGCAGGAGGGAGCTAAACCTAATCTTCTCCCTCCCCCTATCCCTAATTCTCCCTCCCTGCAGCATAACCCTAACCCTCCCCGCAAACTAACCCTCCCTCCCTCCCTGCAGCCTAACCCTAACCATCCCTCCCCGCAGCCTCACCCTAACCCTCCTTTGCTGCAGCCTAAACCTAACCCCACCCCACCCCTGCAGCCCTAAAACTAACCCCTCCCGCACAGCCTAACCCTAACCTCCCTGGGATACTTATGTTCAGGATCTCACCTGTCGGGATGCCGGCGTCAGTATTCTGAGAGGTGTTGGGATTCCTGGATCGGCATTCTGAATGTTGGTGTAAGAGGCACGGGGGTGGGGCCCTGGATGAAAGAAGTACGGTGCGCTCACTCACCAGGCCTACTTACCTCCCGGCTCCCGTCCTCCACCTTCAGTCCGTCGAGACAACTCCGATGATACTGGCACACATCCAGACACAGAGAAGAACTTCCTGGGGTGACCTGAAAAGAATGGGGGACACACTACGCAGGGGTGGCCTACACTGGGCTCAGTGAAGGGTCATCATTGGCACTTGTGGCCTCAGACTGGGTGCCCCCGTAGTGGTGCGAAGCACCAGGGGCGACCCTGAACGAAAACGCCCAAAGGGGAGGTGGGGGAAGGGGTAACATACACCACAGGCAACACACGAAACACGTTTACGCTCACCAGCGGTATCCTCGGATCTCTGCCAGACGACTGGCCCTTCTTCCTTGCTCCTGTAAGAGAACACACAACACAGCCCACGGGACGTGGCGCTGCTTACGCTTTATGATGGAGAGACACTTATACAGAGGTTATAACACGATACCGTAATACTGTTTCAACCTTGTGGTACTCACCAACGCGTACTTCCGACAGCCTACCTTTCATGGGGGCCTGGCTGTGGGGAAAACTGAGAACTCATCACACACGCGGCGTAGCGCCAACTTATGCAACCTGCGGCCTAGCGCCGACTTAAGCAACCTGTGGCCGAGTGCCGACTTATGCAACCTGCGACGTAGCGCCGACTTCAGCAACCTGTGGCCTAGCGCCGACTTCAGCAACCTGCGGCCTAGCGCCGACTTCAGCAACCTGCGGCCTAGCGCCGACTTACTGTACACACCATAGCGTTGGGCCTCCTTGCCCTGGATACCCCCTGCCTATGTCTGTCTATCTGGGGGATAATGGGGGGCCTAATGCCCTTTGCTGCTCAGGCCGTGGGCCTGCCTAACTGTGGGGGGATAATGGGGGCCTAACGCCCTTTGCTGCTCAGGCCGTGGGCCTGCCTAACTGTGGGGGGAATAATGGTGGCCTAACGCCCTCTGCTGCTCAGGCCTAGTGCCTGTTTTTGCCCCACGGGCCTAGTGCCCGAATCCCTGGTGGTCTAGGGGAAGGGGGGGGGGGGGGGCACCACCTGTACTTACCCGTCCAAAGGGCCACGGCTGGACCAAGCCTGGTCCGGCCACGCTCACCGCGTTGTCTTCGCCGGAGGCGGGATGGCTCCCACCACGTCCGGGCTTCCTGGAGGCTTCACCTGGGCAGCGGTGGCCCGTGCAAGCTCTTTTGCGTTGCACACCGCTGGCCCAGGGCTTCCGAGGTCTTCACCGACGGGTGTCGGCTCTTTGTACTTAACCCGGCGGGCGGCGGCGTGTCTCAGCTCTTTTGCAACTACCACCGCCCTCCGGGACTTCCGGCGCCGTCTTCCTTCTTCACTCTTCAGGAGCTCTTCTCCGCTCCTTCTCCATCGTCGAACTGAGCCCTCGCGCCCGGCGCTGGCTAATACAAGCCAGTGCCAGGGGGGCGGGGCTATGACGCGGCGAGCCGGGATTGGCTCGCCGCCGCCACTCCTGATTGGCTGCCAGTTCACGAGCCGCGATTGGCTCGCGGCTGGCGCCAAATTCAAAAAGCTGCACGGTGATTGGCGGGGCCTGACTCCCGGAGGATGCAGGTCCGCCACCATCACCCGCGTGGAGCGGCGGTGGATATTCACCGCCGCCCCCACGCACGCTGCCGAACTCTGCAACTGGCCAGCCAGGGGAAGACCGGACCAGGCCCGGTCTCCAGTGCTGCCCGAAACCAGCGCCACCTCCGGCCCCATGGGGCGGCGCCGACCCGCCCCAGGTGAGGAGGTACAGGATTGTTAGTAGCAGGGCCAGTGACCGCACGAGTACACTGGCCCCTGCTACATTGGGATCCCAGTAAAACTGTGTACTGAGATAGAGAAGTAGCTGCAAAGCTTTGTATAACTAAATATACTAATTACCGAACTAAATTATTACAAAAAAATATTTTTTGCACTCAAATAATGCAACAAATTTTCAGGTACTTGTTATTTAGCCGTGCCTTTTATCTAGTTTTCTCCAACCATTCATTCATTGTCTTCAGTGGCAAGTATGTACGTGTAACTTCCAACCTGTGGGACCTGATACGAGGTACCCGGCTGTCAAGACTGTGTCTGGTTACAGCGATATGGCCTGGAACTGTGACTGTTTTTCTGACCTCCCAATATGCTATACTGTACATGTAAAAAAACTGTGTATTTCTCTATGGAGGCCAGATTTTCGGCATAGGACATACCTGCCTACGCTCCCTCATTCTGCAGGAGACTCCCAGAAATAGAAGCAATCTCCCTGACTCCCTGAATAGTCCAGCAATCTCCCTGATTGTACGTACCTTAACCCCATTGTGCAGCTGTTACATTCTTGTAGGGAAAAAATAAATCACAGATACATACATTCAAATGGGAACATCAGTGCCATTTCCCTGCATTGGTTATTTAAAATAAAGTTTCTCGTGGCTACATACAGTATATAGAACCTCTTGTAAAGCACAATACACAATTATTATTAGCAATGTTCTGGGGTTGTGCTAATCGGCATGCTTGGGGGGATGGGGAGGGGGACACTGGCTCCATGGCGCTGGAGGGTACAGTCTGTCTCTTTCTTTCTCTATCATACTTGTTCCCCATTCTCCCGGTCTTTCTAACTTATCTATATCACTTCTCACCAGTTTGTAGCCCATTTCAGTCCCCCCAATGCACCCCCCCCTCCCCCAGCAGGTGTGGGTATCATGGGGGTGCGGATGTACTGGGGAAGGGGGATGTGTATAGGTCACGGCTCTGTGCACTGAGAGGAGGGAACAGTCTCTATAGGCCGAGGGAGCAGAGAGGGTGTGACTGTCAGGCAGTCAGTGAGAGCTCTCTACTGCGCATGTGCTAGGCTGACAGATTATATCATATTTATGCCATTAAAACAATACATATCTGTGCAGAGTAAGGGCTACATTTACTAAGGCGCAACAAGTAATAAAATAAGAAAACCCTATAACACATGTAACTGCGACAGGGAAGGTGACTCCTCTCAGCTCTTGACCCCATAGCAGCTGCACTCCCTGCAGCTATGGTAGCTATGCCCTTGCCCTCAGACCATACTTGCCTACTCTCACGGAATGGCCGGGAGGCTACCGAAAATTGGGTGACCCTCCCGGCCCCCCGGAAAAGCAGGCAAGTCTCCCGATTTCCGTGCTCCCCCCTGCCCGGACCGCCCACTTATTGAGTAAAGTGGGCAGTCGATGACGCGATTCTTGTTGAATCGCATCATCATAGCCACGCCCCTGCAGTATAATGCCGGTAATAGCTGCATTATACGGCAGGGGCGTGGCTAAAATGACACAAAACATCGACCACGCCCCCGTTCTGCCTTCACTCCACCCCTGTTCCGCCATCTCTTTGTGGATGCCAATAGCTTCCTCTCATATGATCTACATACAGGTTAATATTTTCCACAATACAATTAAATTCTCCTATGGGAATTTGAAATCACTTACCATTCAGAAAATGATATATATTGCAGTACTGTTGGGAAAAATGCAGAATCTATGATATATTGTAAACTCTATCTATATTGTATACAGGAGTGGATCTAGGCACGGGCAAGCAGGGCCCGCCGCCCATCCACACCCCGCATATCGCAGTCCCCGGCTACAGCAGGCGCTGTGGGCTGTGTGGGCGCCCGCTGCAGCTGGCACTACTGTCTGACGCTAGAGGTCATAATTGACCTCTAGTGTCTGTGCGGTGCTGACGTCATGACGTCTCTCCCATAGAGAGGAGCAGGCGACCGGAGACGGAGCAGCAGCGGTTGGGAAGCAGGAGTGGGGCTGGTAAGTATTGTTGTTTCGTTTTTTTGTGTTTGTAAGCTGCGCTACTAGGGGGTATAACAACAGGGGCATCTCTACTGGCGGAACATCTAATGGGGGCATAACTACAGTGGCATCTCTGCTGTCGGCACATATAAGGGGGCACATCTGCTGGGGGCATAACTACAGAGGGCACAACAACTACTGGGGGCAAATCTACAGGGGGCATAACTACAGGGGCACATCTACTGGGGGCAGATCTACAGGGGGCACAACTACAGGGACCACGCCCCTTCCCTATGAAGCCACACCCCTAATTTTTTATGCGCATCTTCGGCTCGCACTAACCCTGTATTACCTGTCGGAAGGGGGGGGGGGGGCACAGGAAACTTTTGCCCTGGGCGCTACAAGGTCTAGAACCGGCCCTGTTGGTTTGTATAGGTTGATAAGTGCATTACAACTCCACTAAAACATTGCAGTACTTGTTCCAAACATCGCACACTGCACTTGGTTGTAGCGTATTATGGATGCAGGATTTGTGGTAGACACAAGCCTATGGATCCAGGGGGCCTGTAACACCCTGCACCTAGGACAGACCAGTTCACCACTGTGGCTACCCCTATATTCATCAGGTGGGGACATCTTTCTGTAGATACATTCAGAATGATGGCTTCTCTGCACATGAGATCCTAAAACACCTCTGGCACTTGCCAACACCTTTTTGCTATGAGATCCATTCCAATGCTGTGTTTTGTGTTTTTTTCTGATTTCCAGCTGCCTGCCTTTAAAGCACCACCAGGTGAGCATGCCAACGCTGCTACTGTGGGGAGAACATGATGCATTTGTGGAAGTGGAAATGGCTGAATTGACGCGAGTATATGTGAAGAATTACTTCCAGCTATCCGTATTATCCCACGGCAGCCACTGGCTTCAGCAGGATCAGCCAGAATTGGTTAACACCTTGATATGGACATTTCTAGAGGAAGACAGATTTCGAGCAAAAGACTGAATCTGAGCACTGTTATATACATATATAAAAGGTGGGTGTGGTTCATCAAATCGACAGTGTCTAGGTCGACAATGTTTAGGTCGACCACTATAGGTCGACAGTCACTAGGTCGGCATGGATGGAAGGTCGACAGGGTTTCTAGGTCGACATGTGCTAGGTCTAGAGGTCGACATGGGGATTCTTTTTTTGTGTGTCGTTTTCTTCGTAGAGTGACCGGGATCCCAAATTAGTGCACCGCGTCCCCTCGCATGGCTCGCTTCGCTTGCCATGCTTCGGGCATAGTGCCTTCGCTCCGCTGCTGCTTCGCTCGGCACACTTTACCGTTCCAATCGTAGTCCACGTGGATTGTTAAGTATGAAAAATTTTTAAAAAAGAAAAAAAATGTGAAAAACTCATGTCGACCTTTAGACCTGTCGACCTAGCACATGTCGACCTAGAAACCCTGTCGACCTTCCATCCATGTCGACCTAGTGACTGTCGACCTATAGTGGTCGACCTAAACATTGTCGACCTAGACACTGTCGATCTTCAGACCGGATCCCATAAAAGGTCTACTCTTGCTTGTAACCACTTCTCTCCTAGAACAGGAAGCTGGTTTACTAATAGAAACAGCAATTATCTAACAAAGGGCCATATTTAGCTTGTCTCAGTGAACACGGTCACTATAATGTGTCTACAATGATGTCACTGTGTATTATATACAGAGCGGATTGTCCCGTAAAAGCTGTGTCAATTGTTAATGCCAGTCTGAATTGTAGTGTTATATTTTGCACATATACATGCCTTAACATCTCTGAGTTTACACTGTACAACAATTAAGTCTTGTGAGTCTCTGATCTCTTGCATTCTTTACAATTGTTGTGTGGTGCCTTGTAATAAAATGTAAAATATCAATACAGGGGTGCCATTGGCCAGCTGGTCACATGGATATAATTTCATTTTTATTTTTTTACTACATTTTGTAACATCACTGAGATGTTGTCACTGCACGAAATGGCCTGTCCTGATGCTGTGACTCTTTGTACTAACGTTTGTTCTGGTGGTACTGTGTTTCTGCTATTTGTTGTTGACTATAAGGATGTGAATAATGAAATGTTTTACCTCATCTTAATACTTAGCACAATGTAAGATATAATACAGTGCTGTTAATCTTTGGCTTGATTACTTGAAGCAGGACACGCTATACTGTTACTGCAGGTGACTTCAGCAGAAACATTGATTTGCAGTGAACCGATTTATTGAAGAAAGAAATTTTATTTTGCTTAAAAGTTAATGTACCTGATTTTTTTTTCTTATTAATGTAAATCACGAATATTACAGAGAAAGAAAAGCTGTTTAATTTTTTTTTTTAATCACGTCAAAATGTTCAACATTTTTGCATCACAGCTACATATTTATTTTGTAAAAGGTAATCTATTAAGATACATTTTGTTTCTGACAGTGCACCTTATTTAAAAAATGCTTTGTTTTAGTGGCATGATACCCCCATATTTTTATATGTTTTCTTTAGATAGCAATTAGGCAATGACTAATCCTCATAACAGATCACAATAGTGACACCTACAAAGTGCAGCTGTAAAAAAGGTATTAATAAACACAAAACTATAAAATAGGATTCACCATAAATTGAACAAAGAATTTTGGGAAAAAAATAGATTTATGCAAATGAGTTGTATTTTATTAAAAGCGTTGATTTTTGCTTTAAAATTTAAAGTGTCAGTTTTAATAAAGACAAAAGCCAGGGGTATATGTAATAGGGTGTGAGAAGCCAGAGTTGCATGAGTTTGTGCGAGGATGCCTGTATTTGTTACGCGGCAATCATTTACAAGGCAGTACCAACCTGGTTTTTCCTTGTAAAATATTTCCGCTTTAAAAATATACACATTCTCGCACAAAGCCCCAGTGTGTTTTGCCCTTAATAAAATTGCTGCATTAAATCCTGAGGCAAAAGTTGCAGAAATTCTGCTATTTTGATATATCGCATTTCAGTATATAAACCTCGATATTCACACTAAACACCTTATCAGAATAGATGACAGTGACGCCTGCGAAAGGAAATGGCTATTCCACTGCTGATTCCACCAAGAGACAAGGGCCTTATCTAGGGTGTATGAGTGGTGCCATTGCACAGAGTGCAGGTCTCTGCGAGCTGCTTCGTCGATGCTCCACTGCCCTAGCTTCTGGCTATTAGGGTGCCTAGGACTTCTCCCTGCAGACAGGATCCCTGCTGCAGGGCCACCAGGAGTGTCCTTTGGATGCACCAGGCATGCATCCAGCAGTCTGTATAGTCACTGCACTTCCCGGTGCTGGCAGCACTGCCCTATCTGTGCAACGTCATGACGTCATGTGTTCTGGGGGAGGAGCTGGTACGGGACAGCGACATCCTGTTGTTAAGCCGTTGCTGGCAAGAGATTTATTTATTTTTATGCTTATAACATTTTAGTGTTGAGAGCTGCCATCTTAAAAGGAGTGCTGATATCAAGAACCCTTCAGTCAGTAGAAGCCTGAAAATAGGCTACTACTTGAAAGCCCAGTGCATTAAAATCTCCCAAAAGGAGAATAGCCCCCTAGGTGTTCAGCTAGTTAAGGGTACAAATGACTAAAGGTGGAGCTTTTGTTTAAAATGCACTGCTTACCACACAGTGAAGAAGCGTCCATTTTGTGGGCTAAGCAGTATCCTATAAGATGGTAGGCTTAATTCTCAGTAATTTGGTTCAATACACAAAATGGCTGCCTTAATCATTTGTATGTGATTGGTCCATTTTATGAAACACTTTTGGGTATGATGTGCTTCACAATATTAAATTACATATATTTTTTTTAAACATGTAAAAAATTCTCATTTTTTGTCATTCTACAATAAAAGTGAGACTATGCGGAAATGATTATCTCCTTTAATACTAGGTCAAAAGTTTGTTTCACTGACTTGATTTTGAATGCAGATGGTAAATGAATAAACTTGTGCTTTGATCAGGACACTTTCAGGGATGCTGTGTTTTTCTTACCAGTTCTTATAAGAATAATGTATATGTACAGTAACATTGCTGGAGGCCAATTACACACACAAGTGCTGTTTCAGACTTGGGAGTAAAGCAGAAAAGAAATATAAGGAGTAATGGAGTCCATACACCAAACATACATGAAGTGAATTGCCGTTCTCCCATACTTGCCTACATAGTAATACTCCTCTCTGGGAGAAGCCCGGAAAGGAGAAGCAGCTGGGCAATTCGGGGGATTGGACAGAGCTTCCAGATCATTATGCCCTGCCCCATATAAGGAAATCCTATGAATCGCAGGTCGTCAAGTGTGGGCATAAAATAACAACGGTTTGCATAATTTTAGCCCTGCCCCCTCCATACGGAGCCACGATTTGCGTATTATTTTCCTATCCTGCCCGCTTCACTAGGATGTGGGTGAGATGCGGGAGGGGTACCCGCTCTTCCGTGGGACTACTACTACTTCTGGGAGAGTAGGTATGTATGCATTTTTCCAATGCCTGCGCCGGGAAATTACAAATTCAAACATATTGGAAATTGTCGATTCACCAATTCTGACCCAAAAATCAGATTTGGAGAGTCTGCAAGTCTTCACATGCTGGATTTTGCAGATTCCCTAACAAATCGCAGATCATCTGCGTGTGTCGAAATGCCGATCGGTAGATAGGTTAATAGATGTAGGATCCACATAACTTTGTACCTAGGCAAACAATACTGCACTGCAGGTTGAACAGATTTAAACTGCAGAGATTTAGATATAGGATTGGAGTATTTTACAGTAGATTTGTGGGCTACATGCAAAATCAGACATTATTTATCCTGCATGCAAAAAATAAATAAATTAGTTAATATACTGTAAATGTGTCTGCACTCCCTGCATTGCAACATGGTTTGGTTGGGTGCAAAGTAAATGTTTGTTTTTGGGTTTTTTTTATATACACATTGCTCATTGGTGTCAAAATTGTGCTGTTTGATAGTACTGTTAAAAGTGTCATTGAGAATCAATAAAATCCCTGTTTTTTGAAAGGACTGTATCATCCCTGTGTCTCTCAAGCCTCACCGCCGACTGTGTCTCTCAGCTTCATCTTTTGCCCGTGTCTCACCAGCCGCATCTCCCATGTCTTCCCAGCCTTTATGTCTCTACAGCACTGTTCCTGCCGTGTATCTTCTGCCCCATCTCTTTGTCTTTGGCAACACCCCCCTTAGTTTTTATCCTCAACATTCCTCCCTTGTGGCTCCGCCCCATCCTACTGTGTCTTTCCAGCACAACCCCCTGTGTCTCCCCTGTTGGCAAAGTGTTGCGGTGTCGGATAGGGATGTAAGTCCACACAACGGCAGGACTTACCAGGATGATTGGTTTATTCATATAACAGAGATAACAATAGAAGATGTTCTGCAGCAGCAGGAACTCACAGTATACATGTGAATCAGTACAGTGGTACACACAGGATCCTGCTGTATACACACAGGGTCCGGCTGCGAGGTAGACAAGGTCACACACTCAGGTGAGCAGAAGCTGCATGTCAGTGGTTTTAGTGCTGGGAATGGAGACAGACCGCAGAGTGATCCACTGTCTAACTTCCCCCCTCCCTGCTCAAGGCGGTCTGCGGTTAAATACATTTGCATAACACTTTATCAAAACATTTCTCAACATTTTCCTGTAACCGAAAACACATTAATAAAGCATGGTAAGCAAACAGTAAAACAAATCAACATTTCTCAAAAGTATTTCATGAACATATTGAGCAAGTGTGATGACAGTCCCTTTGCCAACATGTCAGCAGCATTGCTCTCACTTGCTATGTAATCCACATTGACAGACATGTACTCCACTAACTCACGGATAAAGTGATGTCTAATGGCAATGTGTTTGGACTGTCCATAATGCTTGGTGCTGGAAGACAAATCAATTGCTCCCTTGTTATCACATGCAATGTTGATATTCTCACTGTGGTAAAGAAGGATAAGTTCACATAAAGTCTCCTTTATCCATAAAGCTTCTTTTGCAGTTTCTGTAAGTGCCATGTACTCCGCCTCAGTGGTGGATAGGGCAACAGTGGGTTGCTTTCTGCTCATCCAGCTGACGGCTGTGCCTGCCAAAACGAACAAGTATCCCGTGTAGGAACGACGGTCATCCTCATCTGATCCCCAATTGGCATCACAGAAAACTTCCAAAGTCGTACCTTTTGACTTTGTAAACACCAACTTTAATGAACTTGGACCTTTTTTTTAACAACATAATTTTTATTGAAATTTAGGTATTCAAGGGATACAGAAAAAAGAGGGGACGGGTAGGGGAGGGAAGGGGGAACATGGCAGGATCCAGAGACCTAGAAAAAAATCACAATACTTATACATGGCGTCATCAACAGCATATCATAGAGAGATAACAAAACAAACAAACAAACAAACAAACATATAGCTAGACTGTAACGGAGCACATAAGCCAGACAATGTAAAGAGGAGCTGTACTGAGAGTGCAAAATAACAGTTGATGTGGAATATTATTACTCAAAGAGGGTCACAGATCACACGGAGAGGCAGGCATATTCTCATTGAGACTAAACTGAAGAGGGTCAGATGAATATGTTTTGAAGGTAAATCGTGTGCCCTTCCTTTCCATGGAAAATACATGCCAAGGTGACCAACGGACCAATGAAGAATTAACCGAATATGAATAAGGCAAATATTCTGCTTCCATAACAAAATTAAAGTTAATTTTCTGAACAACTTTTAACAGGGTAGGGGCAGTGGGCTGTTTCCACATTTGGGCTAATGCCGCACGAGCGGCTATGAGAATATGGGCGAGTACATATCGCTTGTGGGACAGAATGTCATCAGGAATTATATTTAACAAGGTGAAGGAGGGGGATGGGGACACTGACATATCCAAAGCTTTGTTTATTATTTCAAAAATCTCCAACCAAAACCCGGTAATGTAAGGGCAGGACCAGAAAATACGGAACACATGGCTTATTTCACCACATTGTCAGTCACCAGCAAAATTTAGAGCATACAGGCCAACACATGTGCAATTTATCGGGAGTAAGATACAATCTGTGCACTGGCGTATCTATAATGGGGGCAGTGTGTGCGGTGCACACGGGCCCCTGGGTCCAGAGGGGGCCCACACTGCACACACTGCACCCATTTCTATAACGTCCTAGTGGATGCTGGGGACTCTGTAAGGACCATGAGAATAGACGGGCTCCGCAGGAGACATGGGCACTTTAAGAAAGAATTTAGATTCTGGTGTGCTCTGGCTCCTCCCTCTATGTCCCTCCTCCAGACCTCAGTTTGAATCTGTGCCCGGACGAGCTGGGTGCTGTTCAGTGAGCTCTCCTGAGCTTGCTATAAGAAAGTATTTTGTTAGGTTTTTTATTTTCAGGGAGCTCTGCTGGCAACAGACTCCCTGCATCGTGGGACAGAGGGGAGAGAAGCAGTCCTACTCTCTGAAGCTAGGTCCTGCTTCTTAGGCTACTGGACACCATTAGCTCCAGAGGGATCATACACAGGATCTCACCCTCGTCGTCCGATCCCAGAGCCACGCCGCCGTGCCCCTCGCAGAGCCGGAAGACAGAAACCGGGTGAGTATGAGAAGCAAGAAGACTTCGAAATCGGCGGCAGAAGACTCCGTTCTTCACATGAGGTAACGCACAGCACTGCAGCTGTGCGCCATTGTTCCAAACACACCTCACATACTCCGGTCACTGTAAGGGTGCAGGGCGCAGGGGGGGGGGGGCGCCCTGGGCAGCATATGGACCTCTGTTGGCAAAAGTACTCATATATACAGTTGGGCACTGTATATATGTATGAGCCCCCGCCAAGAAAATGTATATTTAAGCGGGACAGAAGCCCGCCGTCGAGGGGGCGGGGCTTCTTCCTCAGCACTCACCTGCGCCATTTTTTCTCCACAGCTCCGCTGAGAGGAAGCCCCCCATGCTCTCCCCTGCAGATACACGGTAGAAGAGGGTAAAAAGAGAGGGGGGGGGGCACATAATTAGGTGCAAAAATCAATATAAACAGCAGATACTGGGTTAACATTAAGTTACTGTGTTATTCCTGGGTTTATAGCGCTGGGGTGTGTGCTGGCATACTCTCTCTCTGTCTCTCCAAAGGGCCTTGTGGGGGAATTGTCTTCAGATGAGCATTCCCTGAGTGTGTGGTGTGTCGGTACGTGTGTGTCGACATGTCTGAGGTAAAAGGCTCCCCTAAGGAGGAGATGGAGCAAATGTGTGTGTGAGTGGTGTCTCCGTCGACAACGCCGACACCTGTTTGGATATGTGAAATTGAGTGCTAAGGTAAATTTATTGCACAAAAGATTAGAGAACAGACAGGGAATCTACCCATGTCTGTCCCTATGTCGCAGAGACCTTCAGAGTCTCTCAATGCTCACTATCCAAAATAATAGACACTGATATCGACACGGAGTCTGACTCCAGTGTCGACTACGATAATGCAAAGTTACAGCCAAAATGGCAGGAAAGTATTCAATATATGATTATTGTAATAAAAAATGTTTTGCATATCACTGATGACTCATCTGTCCCTGACACAAGGGTACACATGTTTAAGGGGAAGAAAGCTGAGGTAAATTTCCCTCCTCTCAGGAAGAAAAAGAGCGGGAATCTCCAGACAAGAGACTGCAGTTTCCCACAAAGAATTCTCAGGAAGTATCCTTTCCCTACTAGGGCCAGAATACGATGGGAATCTTCCCCTAGGGTGTCACGTTTGCCCAAAAGGTAACGCTGACTTAACAGCTATCCTCAGGGATCCTGCAGATAGCATGCAGTAAAAGTACTTTGAAGTCCATTTACACACATTCTGGTACACTACTCAGACCGGCGATTGTGTCGGCATGGATTTATAGCGCTGTAGCAGCGTGGACATATACCTTATCAGCAGAGATTGAGACCCTAGTATGTATATATATATATATATATATATATATATATATATATATGTATATATATAGATATATATATATATATAAAAGATGCTGTCTTAGATATATATATATATATATATATATATATATATAAAACAGGCCCAAAGAGACATTAGTCTACTGGGTTCTAGAGTCAACGCTATGTCGATTTCTGCTTGACGTGTCCTGTGGAACATGCAATGGACAGGTGATGCCGACTTAAGAGGCATATGGAAGGTTTACCTTACAAGGCTGAGGATTATGTGGAGAAGGGATCTCGGACTTGGTCTCCACAGCTAGGGCTGGTAATTCTGATCTTTTGCCTTATATTCCCGCACAGCCTAGGAAAGCACGACATTATCAAATGCAGTCCTTTCGATCACAAAGAAACAAGAAAGTCCGAGGAGCGTCCTTTCTTGCCAGAGGCAGGGGCAGAGGAAAGAAGCTGCACAACACAGCTAGTTGCCAGGAACATAAGTCCTCCCTGGCCTCTACAAAATCCATCGCATGTCGCTGGGGCTCCACAGGCGGAGCTAGGCCCGGTGGGGGCACGTCTTCGAAATTTCAGCCACAAGTGGGTTCACTCCCTGTTGGATCCCTGGGCAATAGATATTGTGTCGCAGGGATACAAGCTGGACTTCGAGGAGATGCCCCCTCACCGTCGGCCCTGCCGGCTTCCCCCCACGAGAGGGAAATAGTGTTAACTGCAATTCACAAATTGTATCTTCAACAGGTGGTGGTCAAGGTTCCCCTCCTTCAACAAGGAGGGGGTTATTATTCGACCATGTTGTAGTCCCGAAACCGGACGGTTCGGTCAGACCCATATTGAATTTAAAATCCCTGAACATATACCTGAAAAGGTTCAAGTTCAAGATGGAATCGCTGAGAGCGGTCGTCGCAAGCCTGGAAGGGGGGGATTTTATGGTGCCTCTGGACATAAAGGATGCATACCTTCATGTCCCCATTTATCCACCTCATCAGGCGTACCTCAGATTGGGGGTACAGGATTGTCATTACCAATTTCAGACGTTGCCGTTGGTCTCTCCACGGCACCGAGAATATTTACCAAGGTAATGGCGGAAATGATGGTACTTCTGCGGAAGCAAGGGGTCGCAATTATCCCATACTTGGACGATCTCCTCATAAAAGCGGGATCAAGAGAGCAGTTGCTGATCAGCGTAGCACTTTCTCCGGAAGTGTAACGGCAACACGGCTGGATTCTAAATATTCCAAAGTCGCAGTTGGTTCCTACGGCTCGGCTGCCTTTCCTAGGCATGACGCTAGACACAGACCAGAAAAGGGTTTATCTCCCGATAGAAGGAGCTCATGACACTGGTCAGGAACCTATTAAAACCAAAACAGGTGTCAGTGCATCACTGCACTCGAGTCCTGGGAAGGATGGTGGCATCATACGAGGCCATTCCCTTAGGCAGGTTCCATGCGAGGACCTTTCAATGGGACTTACTGGACAAGTGGTCCGGATCACATCTTCAGATGCATCGGTTAATCACCCTATCCCCCAGGGCCAGGGTGTCTCTCCTGTGGTGGCTGCAGAGTGCTCACCTTCTCGAGGGCCGCAGATTCGGCATTCAGGACTGGGTCCTGGTGACCACGGATGCAAGCATCCGAGGGTGGGGAGCAGTCACACAGGGAAGAAATTTCCAAGGTCTGTGGTCAAGTCAGGAGACTTGCCTTCACATCAACATCCTGGAACTAAGGGCCGTATACAACGCCCTACGTCAAGCGGAGACCCTGCTTCGCGACCAACCGGTTCTGATTCAGTCAGACACCATCACCGCAGTGGCTCATGTAAATCGACAAGGCGGCACAAGGAGCAGGGAAGCGAGGGCGGAAGCCACCAGAATTCTTCGCTGGGTGGAAAATCACGTAAGCGCACTGTCAGCAGTGTTCATCCCGGGAGTGGACAACTGGGAAGCAGACTTCCTCAGCAGACACGACCTCCACCCGGGAGAGTGGGGACTTCATCAGGAAGTCTTCGCACAGACTGCAAGTCGGTGGGTACTGCCACAGGTGGACATGATGGCATCCCGCCTCAACAAAAAAGCTACAGAGGTTTTGCGCCAGGTCAAGAGACCCTCAGGCGATAGCTGTAGACGCCCTGGTGATACCGTGGGTGTTCCAGTCGGTCTATGTATTTCCTCCTTTTCCTCTCATACCCAAGGTGCTGAGAATAATAGGAAAAAGAGGAGTGAGAACGATACTCATTGTTCCAGATTGGCCACGAAGGACTTGGTATCCAGATCTGCAAGAAATGCTCACAGAGGACCCGTGGCCTCTTCCTCTAAGACAGGACTTGTTGCAACAAGGGCCCTGTCTGTTCCAAGACTTACCGCGGCTGTGTTTGACGGCATGGCGGTTGAACGCCGGATCCTAGCGGAGAAAGGCATTCCGGATGAGGTCATTCCTACGCTGATAAAGGCTAGGAAGGACGTGACAGCTCAACATTATCACCGTATATGGCGAAAATATGTTGCTTGGTGTGAGGCCAGGAATGCCCCTACGGAGGCATTCCAGCTGGGCTGTTTCCTTCACTTCCTACAGTCAGGAGTGACTTTGGGCCTAAAATTGGGTTCCATTAAGGTCCAGATTTTGGCCCTATCCATTTTCTTTCAAAAGGAGTTGACTTCTCTACCTGAAGTTCAGACGTTTGTGAAGGGAGTGCTGCATATTCAGCCCCCCTTTTGTGCCTCCAGTGGCACCTTGGGATCTTAACGAGGTGTTGAGTTTCCTGAAATCCCACTGATTTGAACCATGCGGATAGACCCGTCCACAATTCCTGCCAAAAGTGGTTTCATCTTTTCATATAAACCAACCTATTGTGGTGCCTGTGGCTACTACTGACTTGAAGGATTCCGAGTTGCTTGATGTAGTCAGGGCTTTGAAGGTTTATGTAGCCAGAACGGCTAGAGTCAGGAAAACAGACTCTTTGTTTATCCTGTATGCTTCCAACAAGCTTGGTGCGCCTGCTTCAAAGCAAACTATTGCTCGCTGGATCTGTAACACGATTCAGCAGGCTCATTCTGCGGCTGGATTGCCGCTGCCAAAATCAGTTAAGGCCCATTCCACTAGGAAGGTAGGCTCTTCTTGGGCGGCTGTCCGAGGGGTCTCGGCACTACAGCTGCGCCGAGCAGCTACTTGGTCAGGTTCAAACACTTTTGCAAAGTTCTATAAGTTTGATACCCTGGCTGAGGAGGACCTTGTGTTTGCTCATTCGGTGCTGCAGAGTCATCCGCACTCTCTCGCCCATTTGGGAGCTTTGGTATAATCCCCATGGTCCTTACGGAGTCCCCAGCAATCCACTAGGACGTTAGAGAAAATAAGATTTTACTTACCGGTAAATCTATTTCTCGTAGTCCGTAGTGGATGCTGGGCGCCCGTCCCAAGTGCGGACTTCTTCTGCAATACTTGTATATTGTTATTGCTTAAATAAGGGCTATGTTATTGTTGCATCAGGGTTGAACTGATGCTCTGTTGTTGTTCATACTGTTGACTGGATAAATTTATCACAAGTTATACGGTGTGATTGGTGTGGCTGGTATGAATCTTGCCCTGGATTTCCAAAATCCTTTCCTTGTACTGTCAGCTCTTCCGGGCACAGTTTCTCTAACTGACGTCTGGAGGAGGGACATAGAGGGAGGAGCCAGAGCACACCAGAATCTAAATTCTTTCTTAAAGTGCCCATGTATCCTGCGGAGCCCGTCTATTCTCATGGTCCTTACGGAGACCCCAGCATCCACTACGGACTACGAGAAATAGATTTACCGGTAAGTAAAATCTTATTTTCTTCTATAGTTACCTTTCAGGTGTCCATCAGTGACTGTGTGTGGGCCCCCTCCTCTCCTATAGCCGTCACCACTGCTGCTAGCGCACTGAGCGCTAGAGACTCTGGCACAGTGCCAGAGACTACATTCGCATGCGCAGGACTCCTAAAAAATTGTGCAGTGCATGCGCTGTAGACTCTGGCACTGTGCCACAGTCTCAGCGCTGAGAGCGCTAACAGCGGCGGTGACGGTAAAGTGTAATGCCTAAGTCCGTTTCCCATTTGCTTTGTGCAGTAGACTTAGAAACGGTGATTAAATCAATGAGAATGTTATACCAAAATGTAATATCACCTTTAGAAGTGGATTGTGTAAGACGTGTAAACATTTTAGCTACCAGGGGATTAACAGGATTCACTTGCTTAGATGTATGATTCCACCAATGACAAATCTGGAAATAAGAGAAAAGCTCAGCGGCAGGGAGATTAAATTTGCATTGAAGGCCAAGAATGAAAGCAAGGTTGAACCTTCCAGCAAGTCACTAAATACAGTTATACCACACACATGCCATTTTGACAAATTCAAATTCGGAATCAATGTGGCTAATGTTTTTAAAGAAATATTCAGGAGCATAAGTAAAGGAGAGGAAAGTCTAGCAGTTAGCCTATTCCACACTGAAAGAGATGCCCAAGTAGAATATGTACTGGGGGAAGGACATAAACTTGGGGATTTTCAATAAATCTTCCAGGGGAAAGAGGGACAAGAGAACTGTTCAAGACATACCCACCCTAATTTTGGACTAGGGGCCGTATAGGCCTTTAGTTGAGATAAAATACAAGCCTCATGATATAAAGTAAAATCTGGCAAGTTTAGACCACCACTAGTTTTAGGGAGAACCATCTTAGAGCGAGCCAACTTAGGTGGACCAGAGGCCCATATATATTTAATTAGAACAGCAGTACAGGCTGCTAAAAAATTTTTGGGGGAAATATAGGGGATCGTACAAAAAATTTACATAAGTTTGGTTAACAAGGTCATTTTAAAGGCTGCCTTACGGCCTAACCAAGAAATTTCATGTGCAAGCCAGGAATTAGAAAGGGAGGTAAAAGAATGAATAAGTGGTGTCAAATTCTCCTTGAAAACCTTTGATGTGTCAGCTGGGATATTAACACCTAAATATCTGATAGAGTCTGATCGCCAATTGTAAGGGTAAGCACTATGCAGGGAAGCAAGAGAGTTTGGAAAATTAATAGGAAGGGCATCAGTTTTTGTCGCATTCAATTTGTAATAAGTAGCTGCACTGTACTGATCCAAAATGAAATGAAGATGGGGCAGTGTTCGTGACGGATCGGAAACAAATAAAAGAACATCATCAGTGAACAAACATAACTTATGAGAAGACGCACCCACAGTCACCCCAGGAAAAGTATTATCACTACAAAGCAGGGAAGCCAGGGGTTCAATTGCCAAAACAAACACCAGAGGGAAGAGAGGACAACCCTGTCTGGTACCATTGGTAATGGGAAAAACTGTAGATAGGAAACCATTACTAAACACCTGGGCCGAGGGAGAACTGTATAGAGCAGAGATAGAAGACAATATTTGATCTTTAAAACCAAATTTCGTCAGCACTTCATACATATAGGCCCAATTAAGGCGATCGAATGCCTTCTCCACATCCAAGGACAACAGAAGAAGGCTTTGATCTTTAGGAAGCGAATCAATCAAATTAAACACCCTACGTGTATTGTCTGATGCCTGTCTACCAGGGACAAATCCCACCTGGTCCGGGTGTATCAGCAAGGGTAAAAAATAATTAATATGGGTAGCAATTAATTTGGCGTAGAGTTTTATGTCCCCGTTCAGTAACGCTATTGGGTGATAGTTATGACAATACAATGAGGTCTTTCCCAGGCTTAGGCAACGTCACTATTTGCTCCTCCAACAGTTCCTTCCTACAGAGGTCATAGTATTAAAAAGAACAGTCAGGTGGGGCGTCAGAGGTTCCTGAAATGTTATATAAAAGTAATTAATAAATCCGTCAGGGCCAGGAGCTTTGCTCCGAGAAAGGGACTTTATGGCTACCTCAACTTCAGAAGGAGTCCAGGGGGAATTTAACACCTCCAATTGAGTCGGAGAAAGGGACGGTAAATTTACTTTATCTAGAAAAGAGGATATAGAAGACAGTGAGGGTTGAGAAGTATGAGAGTCTCGAGAAAGGTTATAAAGTTGGCAGTAATAATCAGCAAACTGTGTCGATATATCTTGGGGGTTTAAGACCTTCATTTTAGATGGGGTAAAGACATGTTTAATGCTATTCTTGGCCCTCTGCATACGTAACCGTCGGGCTAACATATTGCCAGACCGATTGCCAAATAGGTAGAATATCTGATGCAACCTATTCAACGCTGATTGTGTTCGGCCCATTAATAGCTTCTGCAGTTGTCTAAGCACTACAGATAACTAGTTCCCTCAGTTTGGACTCAAGGTCCGCTTGCCGTTGAGCATTTTGTTTTTTGAGGATTGCATCAGCCTGAATGGTGGCACCCCTAGTAACGGCCTTAAAGATGTACCAATGGTTTAGGGTGGTTGTGTCTTGGGGAGAGTTATGAGACATATAGGAATCTATACTATTAGAGATAATCTGCTTTGACAGTGTATCCATTAAGAGGTGGGGAGATAAGCGCCAAGGACGGGGTGGAACATTCCTGTGGTTAATATTCCAAGACCAAACTATCGGGACATGGCCAGACCATGTAATGGGGAGAATGTCTATGTTTTTAGAATGTTGTAAGGTGCATTTATCACCTAACACAAGATCAATTCGGGAGTAGGAGTTATGGACTGGGGAATAGAATGTATATTTGTGCCCTGAAGGATTAGGAGTTCTCCATATGTCATAGAGATTGAATTCAGCCAGTAAATTACAAAATTAAGTGGATGAGCCAGCAGATGGAGAGGACCTAGGTGTCTGAGGCCTATCAGATCTATCCAAGTTTGGATTCAAAACTAAATTAAAATCTCCCATTATAATTAAAGAACCTTTGACAGATTTTTGAATCAAGAGGCATAATTTACAGAGAAAGGAGACCTGATTAGAATTTGGGGCATAAACGGCCACTAAGGTGACCAGTTTATCATCTAATAACCCAGTGAGGATTAAATAGCGACTGTTTTTATCCGATAACAGTGAATGTTGGACAAAGGACACTGCACTGCTAAATAAGATGGCAACTCTATTCCATTAAAAGGGGCCATTGGCAAAGTATCCATGAGGATATCTATTATCCTTAAATAGCGGCAGTCTAATAGAAGAGAAGTGGGTTTCCTGTAACGCTACAATCTCGGCTTTTAGTTTATGGAAAAGGGAAAGGACCAGCCTACATTTATTAGGGGAATATAACCCCTTAACATTCAGGGAGAGCAACCTGGGCATTGTATAGTAATAAGGAAAAACAGTAATTAAACCAACATATAGCGTAGTATGTAGAATAGTAAAAGAGCCATGTCTGGGAAGTACATACAGAAGGATCCAAAAGTAGGAGAGAGGATAAAAGACAAAGGACAAAAAAATGAAGAGAAAAGGGAGGGAGGGATATAGGGAGAGAAAAAAACAACACAGCCTGGTATATCGGGCCTGCATGACTACTGCAGGGGTAGAAACAGTTGTGCTGTAGCATAAGAAAAAATTGGGGGTGTAGTGGCCTAACACCCCCACCCACAAAAATATTAGAGAATTGTACATAAACAATATATATGAAATCACAGAGCCGTCAAAGTAAAACAAACCGTAAAATATACTTTCAAGTAAATAAACAGAGGCATAGAGAAAACTTATATAGCAAGACAGAGAAATGCAAACAACGGCGACCCAACCTAAGGTTGTCATAAGGATGCTAAGAGCAGAAATAACTGATGCACTTTTTATAAAACGAGAGAGACAATAAAAAATATATAAAACATTTAACGCAGTAAGCTACTATACTTAGCCTATCTGGCCTGCAGAAGGAGACAGGAGGCCAACGTCCTCAAAACAGTAGGCATCTGGTATAGAGAATAGAAAACCAACACAATGCAAGAAGGCAATCAGGTGGAAGCCCATTCCGTGTGGGGGGCTGCAGACGACTTGATTCCTGAAGTCTGTTTAACGGAAATGTCCCAGTCCAACAACAGCGAAGAGATAGTGTAGGAAGATTCTTCGTACATAACAATGAGCTTAACTGGGAATCCCCAGCGGTACGGTATGTCATGAGCCCAAAGAGCCAATGTGATAAACGCCAAGGACCTCCGTTTAGCAATAGTCAGCGCAGAAAAGTCAGGGAAAATTTGTAGGCCTCCCAGGATGTCTGAATCACTCGCATCTCTTGCGACTCTAAGGATACGCTCTTTAGTAGTGAAGAAGTGGATTCAGAGAAATGTGTGTCCCTTGGCAAGGAGGCCGAGACAGTGCGGGGGTGAGGAAGGTGGTGAATGCGGTCAATCAGCAAATCTCTTACCTCTGCAGTCGGCAGCAATTTATGGAAGAGGACCAACGCATAATCTTCCAAGTCAGAGTTGGAGACCGGATTTGGAATTCCTCTGATCTTAATATTATTTCTCCGAGACCGATCCTCCAAATACGCCACCTTATTCCTGAGGGTCTCAATCTCAGATTGCTGGAGGTCATGAGAAGATATCAAATCATTGTGAGAGGCGACCAGTTCCTCCATATTCTCCAAATGATTGGTGCGGTCGCCAATAGCAACCAAGTTAACTTCCCGGATTGCGGACATTAAATCCTTGTTTAGATCCGACTTGAAAGCCGATAAAATTTGGCACAGTGACTTAACCGTAAGCTGAAGCTGGTGAACCAGATGGATAGGAGAGTACTCGCAACGATTTCTGAGTAGGAAAAGTCACACGAGGGGGCAGCACCCCGTTAGTTTTTTTGGGAGGCATGCTGAAAGGTATCACTGACGAAAATTAAAGTATCACAACCGCAACGGATATCACTGTTGAGTAAAAGAAGAGGCACTCTTCAGGCGGAGACAGCAAAGTGATTATAATCAACGTGGGTGAGATGCCTCGGGGCCCACAGTTACATCATGAAGTGCTCCATGTCACGACTCCAATATACTTATGCACATGAGCAGACAGCAGGTGGGGAGAGTGGGAAGCCAGAGGCAGTGACCCACACAGAGAACTGTGGCAGTATGAAATTGTGAGTCAAAGTCAGAGAGTGGAAGTGAGATGAGGGCAGAGCCACGTAAGCTTAACTCTGCAGGCAGGGCACAGGGTGGCAACTGCACGGCACCACACTCTTAGAACTGGATATAATGTGTCCTAGCTCTGAATGTACATCACTGTTGGGGAGCAGTATGTTCCCGCATAGGCTCAGCCGACACACTGCCGACAGATTAAACCAGAGGGAGGGTGAGCAGGGGTCAACAGAGTGGCATGCAAACAGGCCCACCAGAAGGGTAATCAGGGATTGCCTGGTGACAGAGGCAAAGCAAGCACTTCAGGGGAATAGCAGCAGCAAGGGGACTCACTTGGAACAGGAGAGATCTGCAGCTCCACACCTCCAACGGAACACACAGGCAGGGAGCGTTGGGGGATAGTGTAGCAGGGTATATGCCTCCAGGCAGCCCGGCACCAGTGGTCACAAGCGGGAGATGCTGGGTAAGGGGACACGGCCGGAGATCGCGGACCTCCGCGTCTACAGCTCACTTCTGGCCAGGCACAGAAAGCAGCACAGGCCGCCGCTTCTGGGAACCTGCTAGGCCACAGCCTGCAGAATTGATGCAGCAGTGTCCTGGCTCCGCTGCTGAGAGCGGGACACTTGAGGACCACACACCGGCAGGGAAGAGGTGAGCCAAGTAGGACCTGGGTGCACTGAGGGGCCGCAGTAGAAGAGCTCAGCGGGAGCCCAGGGAAAACTCGACTGCCCTGGACTGTTGCTAGGCCGTGTCCCCCGAACTTGTACCTTTTAAGGGGTATATTCAATTAAAGTCGGATCCATTCCGACATGCATTTGTCGGAATGGATCCAACAAGGGTTATTCAATGACCATCTCAATCCGACTTTAAAAAAAGTCAAATTGAGATGAAGGAGATGAGAGGAGGAGGAAGTGGGAAGACCAGCGGGGAGACAGGGGAGAGGAGCAGCTGCAGCAGCATAGTAGGAGGATGTGGCACCGCCGCCAGACCTCACGGCAGCTCTTGTTTGCTGGAGCCAGGTGGACACTGCCGTTAGTGGCGGCTGTTCCACATCCTCCTGCTACGCTGCTGTAGCCGCTGGTCTCTCTTGTCTCACCACTGCTTTCCCCCATCTCCTTGCTGCTCTCCCCCCTCTCCACCTCTCAGCTCCCTCGTCTCAATCCGACTTTTTTTTAAAGTTGGATTGAGATGGTCAGAAACAGGGCCAAAACCTGTCGGATTTGGCCCCGTTTCCGACAGAAGCACACGGATCGGCGGCTATTCCGCCGAGCCACGTGCTTTCTGACAAGTCGGAATTCCCAACTTGTCGGATAATTCTGGGGTGTGTTGAATAGGTCGGAACACCTTCCAACCTAAAAAAGTAGAAAACTGCCATCTTTCCGACAGACGGCAACTTTCGACTGCAATTGAATATACCCCTAAGTACCTTAAGAGTCTTTTGACTGCAATCCAATGTTATCTCCCAGGGTTAAATGCAAACTGGCTTGCCCGGCTCACTGCATGTGTGATGTCGGGGTGAGTCCCAATACTTGCATGCATTAAGCTACCAACAGCATTTTGATAAGGAACCTCTCTCATTTCCTCTATCTCCTCCTGGCTGGTTGGTGACATAGCCTTTACCATCTCACTGGTTTTGCAACAGACATTCCATACTTGCGAAGTATTGTTTCAATATATGTCTGTTGATCAATTGTAACAGTCCCATCTTTAAGGTTTTGTACAACTCTCATGCATAACAAATGATTTGCAGGGCCTAAATCCTTTAGCTTGAATCTTTGTTTCAGCTGCTGTTTTACATCAGTAATGTGCTCTTCTTGACCTGTTAGCAATAGGTCATCCACATACTCAGTTATGATGAACCACTTTTCTTCTATAGTTTTGTGATATAAGCAGTGATCAGTCTCTGACCTAACAAAGGCCCTCATTCCGAGTTGTTCACTCGCAAGCCGTTTTTCGCAGCAGTGCACACGCTAAGCCGCCGCCCTCTGGGAGTGAATCTTAGCTTAGCAGAATTGCGAACGAAAGATTCGCAATATTGTGAAAAGATTTTTCTGTGCAGTTTCTGAGTAGCTCGAGACTTACTCTTCCAGTGCGATCAGTTCAGTGCTTGTCGTTCCTGGTTTGTCGTCACAAACACACCCAGCGTTCGCCCAGACACTCCCCCGTTTCTTCAGCCACTCCCGCGTTTTTCCCAGAAACGGCAGCGTTTTTTCACACACTCCCATAAAACGGCCAGTTTCCGCCCAGAAACACCCACTTCCTGTCAATCACACTCCGATCACCAGAACGAAGAAAAAACCTCGTAATGCCGTGAGCAAAATACCAAACTTCTTAGCAAATTTACTTGGCGCAGTCGCAGTGCGAACATTGCGCATGCGCAGTTAGCAGAAAATCGCTGCGATGCGAAGAATATTACCGAGCGAACAACTCGGAATGAGGGCCAAAGTTCATTTTTAGCAGCACAGCATCCCACTTTACATACCTACAATGACCACTTTGCTTTAGGCCGTACAAAGATTTCTTTAAGAGGCAAACTTTTCCCTCTTGGAACATACTCTCGTCATAATGTTCAGGTTGTTCCATATAAATCTCCTCAATTAACTCTCAATTTAGGAATGCAGAATCAAAGTCTAACTTGTATAACAATAAATCATGAAGTGTAGCAATGGCAATAACTAACCTCAAGGTGCTGTACCTTGCCACAGGTGAAAAGATCTCTCCGTAGTTGATTCCGGATTTTTGTGTGTATCCTTTAGCAATAAGGTAGGCTTTATAATTAGCAATAGTCCCATCTGCATTCAGCTTTCTGCAAAAGACCCACTTGTTCTTGATTGTCTTACGGTTATTCGGCCTGTCAAATACAGTCCATGTACTGTTATCATCCAGAGTTGACAGCTCTGTATCTATTGCTGAATTCCATTCTTTCCAGTCGCTACTTGATTTTTCTTCCTGTATATTTTGGGGTTCACAGTAAGCTATATTTGCATATTCCTCACTGCATCTTTTGGTTATTGCTCCTCATGAAACTCCTGTTTCCTGATTGGGTATCCCCATTAACACTATCAAGTTCCGACATGCTTTCTGCTGCCTGTACATCCAGCAATACATATTGTTGCTGTGATTCTTGTTCCACTGTTCCAGTGATTGGTGCTGTCTCATGGAACACTACATCTCTAGACTTTAAAAGACATTTGTTTGTAATGTCCCAGAGCTTGTATCCTTTGCTTTCTTCATAGTATCCTAGCATAATACATTCCGCTGACTTTGGATCTAATTTCCGTTTTTTCTCCTTAGGTATATGTGCATAAGCTTTACAGCCGAAGACACAGAGATGATTGACAGCTAGCTTTTCCTTGGACCACGCCTCCAGTGGCGTTTTACCTTTTATGGCTACTGTGGGCACACGGTTTTTATGATATACTGCAGTAGACACTGCTTCCACCCAAAAGCTTTTCTCCAGGCCTGCATCACTCAACATAGTCCATGCTCTTTCAACTATTGTACAATTTGTACACTCACTCACACCGTTTTGTTCTGGCATGTAAGCAATTGTTAGTTGATGCTGTATGCCATATTTCTTCAGGAACTGTGCTAAACACCCTTGTCATACTCTCCAATATTGTCGGATCTCAAGACTTTTAATTTCAGACTCGTCTCAGTCTCCACCAGGTTCTTGTATTCCACAATTTTATTGACAACTTCACTTTTAGCTTTCATGAAATACACGTGTCATCCTTGTGGCATCCTCAATAGATGTTATAAAATACCTGTAGCCACTCATTCATTCTATCTCCATCGGACCACATACAGTACATCAGTATGCACTAGGGATAGGGGTATTTCAGCTCTACTAGTAGACTTAGGAAATTGGGTGCAAGTCTGCTTTCCTTTTATACAACTCTCACACACAGGTCTCTCAGTATTACTCACTGTGATTCCAGTTGCCATTCCATAGAGTAGTTTCTGGACGTTGTTATATCCCAGATGACCTAGGCGCCTGTGCCACAGCTCCATCAACTGATTTGAATCAGAGGCCGCCATTGCAGAACACTGCTCTGTGTCTAGGACATACAGTTGGTTGCACCGGGTTGCTGAAGCAATTACAGTCCCTTTCTCACTTTGCACCATACATTTGCCCTTTGCAAACTGGACTCTGTAACCCTTTATCTCCAGGACACTTATAGCAATTGCTTCCCAACTCTGGCACGAACAAGACGTCTTGGATGTCCGTAATAACTGTTTCACCTTTAATTCTTAGACATACTGTGATTGTCCCAAATTTTGAAGCAGTAAGGACTTTGGGGTCATTCCGAGCTGATCGCATGCTGCGGTTTTTCGCAGCACAGCGATCAGGTCACTACTGCGCATGCGTATGCACCGCAATGCGCAGGCGCGTCGTACGAGTACAAAGCGGATCGTTGCTGGGCGATGGATTTAACGAAGAATCCATTCGCACAGCCGATCGCAAGAAGATTGACAGGAAGAAGGCGTTTATGGGTGTCAATTGACCATTTTCAGAGAGTGGTTGGAAAAATGCAGGTGTGTCCAAGCGTTTGCAGGGCGGGTGTCTGACGTCAATTCCTGGACCAGACAGGCTGAACTGATCGCAGCGATTGAGTAAGTTCAGACCTACTCAGAAACTGCACAAAATATTTTTGTACTGCTCGGCTGCACAGGCGTTCGCACACTTGCAAAGCTAAAATGCACTCCCCTGTGGGTGGCGACTATGCGTTTGCACGGCTGCAAACAGTAGCTAGCGAGCAATCAACTCGGAATGACCCCCTTTGTCTCCAATCCCATTTACTGTAATGGGTTCACATGCTGACAGTGAATTAAACCATTCCTGATTACAACTGAAATGCCTAGTGGCCCGAGTCCATGTACCAGCATTCCTTCTTGTGACTATCTGCTACATTCAATGCTGACTCATTTGGTTCGTCACGCTTCTTCTGCGTACCACTGCAATTTCTCAGTCTACAATCTGAGGCCTTCTGCCCCACCTTGTGACATATAAAGCACTTGAACTTGAGCGTTCTGTACTTGGGTCATTCAGATCTGATCGCTGGGCAGTGATATTTGCAGTCTTGCGATCAGATAGTTGCCGCCTACAGGGAGAGTGTTTTTTCGCTGTGCAAGTGTGCGATCGCATGTGTAGCAGAGCTGCACAAACTGATGTTGTGCAGTCTCTGCACAGCCCAGGACTTACTCTTCCCATGCAATGAGAACAGGCTGATAGGGGCCGGAGCCGACGTCAGATACCCTCCCTGAAAACGCTTGTTCTCGCTTGCGTTTTTCCGGACACTCCCTGTAAACGGTCAGATGCCACCCACAAATGGCCTCTTCCTGTCAATCTCCTTGTGAACGCCTGTGCGAATGGATTCTTTGCACCATCCCGTCGCAGGGCGCCGATGCCCGTTACTGCCACGCGTCGTGCCTTTGCAGTGAGGTGCATACACATGCGCACTTCAAATCTGATTGCCCACTGTGCGAAAATGCATAGCAGCGATCAGATCTGAATGACCCCCTTACTCTTACCGTGCGATGAGAGCAGGCTGATCGGGGCCGGAGCTGACATCAAACACCCTCCCTGAAAATGCTTGATCCCACCTGCGTTTTTCCGGACACTTCTTGTAAACGGTCAGTTGCCACCCACGAACGGCCTCTTCCTGTCAATCTCCTTGCGAACGCCCGTGCGAATGGAATCTTCGCACCATCCTGTTGCAGGGCGCCGATGCCCATTGCAGCCGTGCGACGCGCCTGCGCAGTGCATATGCATGCACAGTTTGGATCTGATCGCCCGCTGTGTGAAAACGCACAGCAGCAATCAGATCTGAACTACCCCCCTAGCCCCTTTCCGGATTCTCACCATTGGGATGCCATGGTTGGTCTTCTGACCGTCGACATATCATACCCAACCCGTAAAAAACACCATAAAAACATGTACAGATATAAAATGCACATGTATATTGTGTTAATAATATTCAGCCATGAAAAACTGAGGAAGGATATGACTCTTTAAGTGGCAGCAGTTGTCTGTCTTATATAGTTTATGGTCTGAACTGATGGTAGGTGATACACCTTAGAGAAAATGCACAGCAATGATCAGATCTGAATGACCCCTTAGTACCTTTTGTGAATAAGGCAGAACCCTCAGCATGTGTCCCAACATGAATACATTCTTGGAACTGCAGCAGCTTGGCTCTTACAATTTCTGGAAATCGAATTCTGTGTGGATCAGGTTTTCGGTTTGTTTTTTTAATCAAGTCCCTGGATTACGTCAGATAAGAAAAGGACAGATCTACACAGGATTGGTTGTAAGTATCATTTTTATTTGATAGGTACCCTGTGGATTCTACTGGACAAGAGGAACGAGGGGTAAGTATGTGAGTGTATAAGTGTGCATGTATGTAAAATAAAGCTTTACTGTCACGGTGTGTGTGCTGTGTTTTTTTGGGGGTATTTTTTTGTAGAACTACAGGTACCAGCTGGCCCGTTATTTCCCTGCATGCTGGTACTTGTGGTTCTCCAAGTACCAGCTTGCGGGGAAGCTTGCTGGGACTTGTAGTTCTTCAACAAAAACCAATATGCTTACTTTTACACAAAGGCTACCAGCCCCCCATCCGCCGCCCAGGGATGGGGGGGACAGCCTTGGGCTTCATACCTGGCCCTTGGGTGGCTGGAGGGGGGACCCCTTTATTTTAGGGGTCCCCACTCCTCCAGGGTACCCTGGTCAATATAAAAGTGTCCCCCAGCTGTGGCATTATCTCTCTGGCTAGTGGAGCCCAGTGCTGGTTTTAAAAATACGGGGGACCCCTACGTCTTTTGTCCCCTGTATTTGTAGAACCAAGACCGGATGTAGAGCCCGGTGCTGGTTGTTTAAATATGGGGGACCCTACGCAATTTTTCCCCTATACTTTTACAACCAGGACTGGCTCAAAGAGCCTGAGGTGGTTATGCTTAGGAGCGGGGACCCCACGCAATTTTTTTCTTTGATTTTTAACACTTTCACACTACTCATACTGTACACAATGAAGCCCTGCACGGATCTCACTGATCTGGCTGGGCTTCATTGTGTTATGTCCGGCAGTGTTTTACTAATCACTCCCGTAAAACATCGGAAAAAACGAAAATAGAAAACTCGGCAGCTTAGTAAATTACCGTAGAT
Source organism: Pseudophryne corroboree (assembly GCF_028390025.1). NCBI lineage: Eukaryota > Metazoa > Chordata > Amphibia > Anura > Myobatrachidae > Pseudophryne > Pseudophryne corroboree. The sequence goes on along the minus strand of NC_086452.1, from coordinate 159,189,239 downwards.
GGATTCAAAAAGTTGCAGTAAAATATCACCAATAAAATTTGAGATCAAACTCGCTAAAAATCGGCACAAACACGAATATTAGTAAATATACCCCCATATCTCCAGAAGGATATAAATACATTAGAGAGTGTACAAAGAAGGGCAACTAAAATGGTGCATGGCCTACATCACAAAACTTACCCGGAAAGACTAAAAGATCTTAACATGTATAATTTGGAGGAGAGAAGGGAAAGGGGGGACATGATAGAAACTTTCAAATATATCAAGGGTCTTAACAAAGTTCAGGAGGAAAACATTCTTCAAAGGAAGAGAAGTATTAGAACTCGAGGACGTACACTGAGACTGGAGGGGGGAGGTTCAGGGGAAATATAAGGAAAAATTACTTCACAGAAAGGGTAGTGGATAAGTGGAATAGCCTCCCATCAGTGGTGGTAGAGGCTAAGACTGTAGAGCAATTTAAACATGCTTGGGATAGGTGTCACAACTGAGGGCCTGAGCTGACGGGAGGCAGCCTCAGTTGTAGGGGCTGAGTTGTAACGGAACCTGGGAGGTTGTATCAGACCCCTAGACATGTAAGTAACATGTAGAATAACTGCCCGAAGGCGTGACCACGACAACCAGGATAAAAGTCAATGATGTTTATTATGACAAACTCCGTAGCACAGCAGCAGTAAAAGGAAACATAAAAGTCAACAGAGGATAAATACAATTCCTGGGTACTACAGGGTGGCAAGGGCCACAGGCACTGGTAGTGTGAGACAGTTCTTATAATCTTCTAGTTGGAAAGTCCTTACCAGGCCTGACTGCAGCAATGGAGAGAACCCAGGATCGTACCAGCTGATGTTCCAGGAAAGGCTGGGCTGCTGAAGGTAAAACGGCTGCTGTGGATACTGGCTGGAACCAGACTGTTGTTGGTACGGAGTGGATACTGGCTGGAACCAGTTAAATAATAAACGAACTTGAGAGCGATGAAATAATAATGAAGTTTGGAGTTTGAGAGCGGTGAAATAATAATACCGGTGGAGAGTGGTAAACTGCAGAAAGGACACCGGCCCTTTAAGAGAAGCTGTACACTGCTGGAAGCTGGGCTGGAAGCAGGTGATTGTTGTAGCTGGAAACAGGTGAGTCCAGAATGGATCGGAGAGTCAGGCTACACCGCAGATGGAATGCTGGTGCGGGTCTCTATAGCAGAAGTCTGGAGACAGGAGCTGGAACCTGGAAGACAACCACAGGAGAGAGACAAACTGGAACTAGGTTAGACAACCAAAGCACTGACGCCTTCCTTGCTCAGGCACAGCATATTTATACCTGCAGCAAGGAAGGGGTTGGCTAGGCAATTATGCAGATTAACAATACAGACAGCAGATTGGTGGAAATGATCAGATGACAAAATCCAAGATGGCTGCGCCCATGCAGACACTTGGAGGGAAGTTTGGTTTGTAATCCATGTGAGAATTGAAACAGCAATGGCGGCGCCGGCCACAGGAGACAGGAGACGCCAGACTGATGATTGCACATCTAAACCACGCGGGCACAGCGGAGGCCGCGGCTGACGTAATCGCCACTCTGACACTCTGCATGCAGGAACTCAGGGACAGCGGTGGAGGCCGCGGGGAACGCCATTCCAGATGTTACATGGCGCCGCAGTGACCACGTCTCAGAGTGACAGGAGAGGAGGCAGGAATGTGGACATCAGTGTAACGGATGGGATCCGGTCCTGGAACGCTGAGCCAGCCTCAGGAGGCATCTGAAGGGTAAGTAATGGCGTCCAGATACCCGGATCGTGACAGCACCCCCCCCTTTAGGAGTGGCCCCAGGACACTTCTTAGGCTTTAAAGGAAACTTTGCGTGGAAATTTCGGACCAAGGCAGGAGCATGGACGTCTGAGGCATTGGTCCAAGAGCGTTCTTCAGGACCATAGCCCTTCCAGTCAATGAGGTATTGTAACTGACCGTAACGGAAACGTGAGTCCAAAATCTTGGCCACCTCGTACTCGACTCCCCGTTGAGTCTGAACTTTGGGAGCTGGAGGAAGTGCGGAATGAAACCGATTCAGGATCAGCGGTTTCAACAAAGAAACATGAAATGTCCTGGGTATTTTCAAGAAGGGTGGTAACTGTAACCTGTAGGCAACAGGATTGATGACTTGTTCAATCTTGAAGGGTCCGATGTAGCGAGGTGCAAATTTCATGCTGGGAACTCTCAACCTCAAATTCTTCGTGGACAGCCACACACGATCACCCACCTTGAGAGCAGGAACCGCTCTACGCTTCCTATCGGCAAACTTCTTATACCTGAATGAGGCTTTAAGCAGGGCTGCGCGGACGTTCCTCCAGTTATTTGAAAACTGACGCAAGGTGACATCCACTGCTGGAACAGAAGTTGCGGGAAGCGGTTGGAATTCTGGGACTTTAGGGTGGAATCCATAATTAATGAAGAATGGTGTAGAAGAAGATGAGGAATGGTATTGATTGTTGTGGCTGAACTCGGCCCAAGGAAGGAGTTGAACCCAGTCATCTTGAGAGGAAGACACATATATACGGAGGAAGGCCTCCAAGTCCTGATTCACCCTCTCGGTTTGACCATTGGTCTGAGGATGGTAAGCCGTGGAAAACTTTAACTTGACTTGGAGGGCTTGACACAAACTTCGCCAAAATTTGGCTACAAATTGTACTCCACGATCCGAGATGATCTCTTCAGGAAGACCGTGAAGTCGGAAGATCTCTTGTATAAACACTTGAGCCAACTTGGAAGCTGACGGAAGACCGGTGAGAGGGATGAAATGTGCCATCTTGGTGAACCGGTCAACTACCACCCAGATGGTATTAAACTTGTTGCAGATAGGTAGATCGGAAACAAAGTCCATCGACAAATGGGTCCAAGGTCGACGGGGAACAGATAATGGAACCAGTTGCCCCGCAGGCGACTGGCGGGAGACTTTGTGTTGGGCACACTTTGGGCAGGAGGCAATAAATTCCATAACGTCCTTCTTCAGAGTTGGCCACCAGTAGGACCTAGAAATAAATTCAAGGGTTTTCTGAATGCCTGTATGTCCAGAAAAACGGGAAGCATGGGCCCAATGCAAGAGCTTCTTCCTTAGAACTGGCTTAACAAAACTTTTCCCTGGTGGAGGCGTAGAGTCCATCCCTACCGTGGAGAATGCCAACGGATTAATAATAGGATGCTTGTCTGCAGACTCGGACTCATTTTCTTGCTCCCATGAGCGGGAAAGGGCATCGGCCTTACAATTCTGAGAACCCGGACAGAACTGGAGTTTAAAGTCAAACCTAGAGAAGAAAAGTGCCCATCTGGCCTGACGAGGATTCAGACATTGTGCGCCTTTGAGATATAAAAGATTTTTGTGGTCGGTAAGTATGGTGATTGAGTGGGAAGCTCCCTCCAACAGGTATCTCCACTCCTCCAGAGCGAGCTTGATGGCTAGCAACTCCTGATCGCCAATGGCATAGTTGCGCTCAGCTGGGGAGAACTTCCGGGAGAAGAAACTGCAAGGATGTAGATGTCCATCTTTGGCCCTCTGGGATAACACTGCTCCTACTCCAACGGAGGAGGCATCTACCTCTAAGATAAAAGGAGAGTCGGTGTCGGGCTGTTTCAGAACTGGTGCAGAGATGAACCGTTGCTTCAGAAGGTGAAAGGCCTGTGTAGCTTCCTCGGACCACTTGGACGGATTAGCACCTTTCTTGGTTAATGCAGTGATAGGCGCCACAATGGTGGAAAAGTCTTGTATAAATTTTCTATAATAATTGGCGAACCCTAAGAACCTCTGGACCCCTTTGAGGCTTAAGGGTATAGGCCAATTCTGGATTGCTTGGAGTTTCTCAGGATCCATCTCTAGTCCGGAACCGGACACAATGTAACCTAGAAACGGAATGGTTTTAACTTCAAACACACACTTCTCCAATTTACAATAGAGGTGATTGACACGGAGACGGGAAAGAACCTCTTTTACCCAGAAACGATGATCTTCGAGATTATTAGCAAAGATGAGGATGTCGTCTAGATAAACCACGACATGGCGGTACAAGATGTCCCTGAAAATCTCATTCACGAAGTGCTGGAAGACTGCTGGAGCGTTGCTCAATCCGAAGGGCATGACGAGGTACTCATAATGTCCGTCACGGGTGTTAAAGGCGGTCTTCCACTCGTCACCCTCACGGATTCGGATGAGATTGTAGGCACCCCTCAAGTCCAGCTTTGTGAAAATAGTTGCACCACTAACTCTATCAAAGAGCTCGGTAATCAGGGGTAAAGGGTATCTGTTCTTGACGGTAATGTCGTTCAGACCTCTGTAGTCGATGCACGGACGCAGACCACCGTCTTTCTTCTTAACGAAGAAGAAGCCTGCGCCGGCTGGAGAAGAAGATGGTCGGATGAAACCCTTCGCCAGGTTCTCTTTGATGTACTCTTCCATGGAGTGTGTCTCAGGCAGAGACAACGGGTAAGTTCGGCCTCGCGGTGGAACCTTCCCTGGAATGAGGTCGATTGGGCAGTCCCATTCTCTATGAGGAGGAAGGATATCAGCAGAGGCTTTACTGAACACGTCCGTGAAGTCTTGATATGGAGGAGGCGGAACATCAGATGACCTGGGGAAGGAAGAACAAACAGGAAGAACTTTGGCTAAACAAGTCTCAGCACAGGAGGGACCCCATGCCAGTATTTGCGTAGTCGTCCAGTCAATTGATGGGTTGTGGAGACGGAGCCATGGAAGGCCTAAAACCACTGGATGTGTGGCTCTTGGAATCACTAAAAAAGAAATATACTCAGAATGAAGAACTCCCACTCTCAGACGAACTGGAAGAGTCCTTAAGGAAATGACTGCGTCAAAAATCTTGCTGCCATCCACGGCAGTCAAAGAGATGGACGAGGACAGTCTCTCGGTGGGTAGGGACCACCGTTTAACATAAGCTTCGGTTATGAAATTCCCAGCTGCTCCGGAATCAAGGAGGGCAATGACGTTCCTGTAACGTTGAGCAATTTGGAGCGACACTGGGAGGTTACAGTCATGAGGAGATGGAGAGGAGATCATTACTCCTAGCCGGCCCTCTCCTTGGCGAGCTAGGATCTGGAGTTTCCCGGACGTTTGGGACAGGCATTGATAGTGTGCGACGGAGCTGCACAGTAGAGACAGAGAGACTCAGAGAGACGTCTTCGGCGCTCAGCGGGAGATAGACGGGAACGACTAATTTGCATAGGCTCATCCTTGGATGGAGATGGTTGACGAGGAGGAGGAGCAGAAGATTTAGGAGTAGATGATCTTCCTCGCTCGGTTGCTCTCTCTCTGAAACGTAGATCACCCTTCGTGCAAAGAGAAATTAGCTCATCCAACTTAGAGGGCAAGTCTCTGGTAGCTAACTCATCCTTGATGCGTTCTGATAAGCCATGCCAGAATGCAGCATACAGGGCCTCGTCGTTCCATGCCAGTTCGGATGCCAGGATTTTAAACTGTATAAGATACTGTCCCACAGTACGTGTTCCCTGGCGTAAACGGAGAATCTCAGATGAAGCAGATGTTATCCGGCCTGGCTCGTCGAAGATGCGCCTGAATGTAGCTACAAAGTCAGTATAGGAGGATAGCAGGGGATCAGACTTCTCCCATAAAGGTGATGCCCAGTCAAGGGCTGAGCCACTGAGAAGGGAGATGATATAGGCAATTTTGGTACGGTCACTGAAGAAATTGCCAGGTAGAAGCTCAAAGTGGATTTCACATTGATTGAGAAATCCCCGGCAGAACCTTGGAGATCCATCAAATTTTGCTGGCGTTGGAAGATGAAGATGTGGACTGGAAATGGGTAAGGTGGGTGGGGTTACAGCTGGTGTCACTGTAGTGGACGCACCGGACGTGCCAGGTCCACGGAGGGTCGTTTGAATCCCATCCAGCCGTGTAGAGAGATCCTGGAGACAGCGGATGATGTGGCCCTGTGCAGCCTCCTGATGTTCAAGTCGGGCTGCCAGTTCTTGCATCGGCCTGGCCGCTTGATCCTGGTCTCCGGCTGGATTCATTAGGTCAGTGCTTACTGTCACAACTGAGGGCCTGAGCTGACGGGAGGCAGCCTCAGTTGTAGGGGCTGAGATGTAACGGAACCTGGGAGGTTGTATCAGACCCCTAGACATGTAAGTAACATGTAGAATAACTGCCCGAAGGCGTGACCACGACAACCAGGATAAAAGTCAATGATGTTTATTATGACAAACTCCGTAACACAGCAGCAGTAAAAGGAAACATAAAAGTCAACAGAGGATAAATACAATTCCTGGGTACTACAGGGTGGCAAGGGCCACAGGCACTGGTAGTGTGAGACAGTTCTTATAATCTTCTAGTTGGAAAGTCCTTACCAGGCCTGACTGCAGCAATGGAGAGAACCCAGGATCGTACCAGCTGATGTTCCAGGAAAGGCTGGGCTGCTGAAGGTAAAACGGCTGCTGTGGATACTGGCTGGAACCAGACTGTTGTTGGTACGGAGTGGATACTGGCTGGAACCAGTTAAATAATAAACGAACTTGAGAGCGATGAAATAATAATGAAGTTTGGAGTTTGAGAGCGGTGAAATAATAATACCGGTGGAGAGTGGTAAACTGCAGAAAGGACACCGGCCCTTTAAGAGAAGCTGTACACTGCTGGAAGCTGGGCTGGAAGCAGGTGATTGTTGTAGCTGGAAACAGGTGAGTCCAGAATGGATCGGAGAGTCAGGCTACACCGCAGATGGAATGCTGGTGCGGGTCTCTATAGCAGAAGTCTGGAGACAGGAGCTGGAACCTGGAAGACAACCACAGGAGAGAGACAAACTGGAACTAGGTTAGACAACCAAAGCACTGACGCCTTCCTTGCTCAGGCACAGCATATTTATACCTGCAGCAAGGAAGGGGTTGGCTAGGCAATTATGCAGATTAACAATACAGACAGCAGATTGGTGGAAATGATCAGATGACAAAATCCAAGATGGCTGCGCCCATGCAGACACTTGGAGGGAAGTTTGGTTTGTAATCCATGTGAGAATTGAAACAGCAATGGCGGCGCCGGCCACAGGAGACAGGAGACGCCAGACTGATGATTGCACATCTAAACCACGCGGGCACAGCGGAGGCCGCGGCTGACGTAATCGCCACTCTGACACTCTGCATGCAGGAACTCAGGGACAGCGGTGGAGGCCACGGGGAACGCCATTCCAGATGTTACATGGCGCCGCAGTGACCACGTCTCAGAGTGACAGGAGAGGAGGCAGGAATGTGGACATCAGTGTAACGGATGGGATCCGGTCCTGGAACGCTGAGCCAGCCTCAGGAGGCATCTGAAGGGTAAGTAATGGCGTCCAGATACCCGGATCGTGACAATAGGCATATGAATATCCTTACAAAGAATTAAGGTTCAAAAAGGGTTGAGATTGCCTAAAGGATAAAGAAGGGGCAGACTAGATGGGCCAAGTGGTTCTTATCTCCCGTCAAAATCTATGTTTCTATGTTACAGATACTTAACTTTGTCCCGTACAGCATACGCCTCAAGTTTATTTATCTCATCAGATCTTTGTCGTCATACGCCATTTGCAGTGCTGCTTAAATGTCTGGCTGACACTTTCCCACTAATAATGGAGTAGATGTGTTGTTCCACGGCCAAGCCTATTGTCCCGATGGCTCTATCCACTTCAACTGGGTTTGGGTCTGCTCCTGGCTCAATTGTGACTTTCCACAACTTATCCCACTTAAGCTGCATCTCCATGGCGAATTTCCATGTTTTGTGATTCTTTGAGCCTTTTAGCTTTGTAAAGTTCATGCTGTCCCCTGTACTGTACATTCTTCTCTATATTTAATAAAAGTACTCCTTCTTTAATCAGCTGCACTTTTATTTCTTATGTACCTCTGTTTTAGAATGCCTTTCCGACTTGGGGTCCTGGGCCCATAACCTGTTGGCAGAGTGTTGTGGTGTCGGATAGGGATGTTAGTCCACACAACGGCACTTAACCAGGATGATTGGTTTATTCATATAACAGAGATAACAGGTTGTAGCATATAGAAGATATTCTGCAGCAGGAACTCACAGTATACATATGAAGCAGTACAGCGGTAACACAGCGTTTCACTACACACAGGATGTGGCTACAGCAGGGACGTGCAGTCAGGGGAGGCAGTGCCTCCCCTGTGATTAATTAGTAAAATAATACATAGAAGATACTTATGACACATATTCTATGTAGTTATGTGCACTGGAAATTTTTTGGGTTTTGTGTTTTGCTTTTGGATTCGGTTCCGCGGCCGTGTTTTGGATTCGGACTCGTTTTGGCAAAACCTCCCTTAAAATATTTTGTCGGATTCGGGTGTGTTTTGGATTCGGGTGGGTTTTTTTCAAAAACCCCTCAAAAACAGCTTAAATCATAGAATTTGGGGGTCATTTTGATCCCATAGTATTATTAACCTCAATAACCATAATTTCCACTCATTTCCAGTCTATTTTGAACACCTCACACCTCACAATATTATTTTTAGTCCTAAAATTTGCACAGAGGTCGCTGGATGACTAAGCTTAGCGACCCAAGTGGCCAGCACAAACACCTGGCCCATCTAGGAGTGGTTATGGATTCAAGGAAAGGGGGAAAGGGTAAAGATCCTCTGCACTGGACTTGTATCAAATTAATAATACTTATAGTGAACTGATGTAGTTCCCCAATTTTATTATTATAGATCAATTCATGATGTTATATGGGGGTGCCGCCACAGACAATAAAAATGGAAGAGAAATACTAGAAAGAAAAGGATTGTCTCTTTGTTGGCGCACTTTTAGGAAAAGAGTAAGTGTATTTAAAATTTAACTTTTAATTTCATCAAATTAAAATACCTGAGAATGTGAAAAATCATGAGACAACAATTACAAACATTACATAAAATTAAATAAATAATAAATCCTCCTATGTGTCTTGATTGTATTTATATAATTTATAGCTCTTTAAGTGTGTGCAGCAATAACTCAGACCTTGCCGCAGATTAGTGACTGTTCAATCAGACCCTTATTTATTGGGGTACCTCTACTAATTCAAATTATAAAAGGGTATATCACTATATCCAGCAGTCTCTGGAGATTTGCGGTGAAGACTTTATTCTGTATTCATAATTGTGCATATACATGTGGGACCAGCTTGTGTCAATTCTGCACACAGTGACTATAAGCAATTGTTATAACGCATAATTCAGTGATTATAGCTCATTTGTGGCTCTATCATATAGCTGTTCTGTTGCTGTCTAGAGAATTACAGCAGTCCGTGGTTATTATGATGCAATCCTAAAAAATTGCAACAGTTAACACTGGAGTTACAGATTATCTTTCTGCCTCTGTAAATGGTCATATACACATTTCTGTGTCTATTAATTACACAAAATAACCTACAGAGGGCATTTATTTGTCAGAGATACAGCTATACCACGTGAATTCTTGTTCAATAAATGTGAGCTGTCTGCTGTGTGTGTTTATTACACAAAATTTTTCACATCCAGTGTATTATGCTGGTTTAGTTTATCAGGATGGCTAATTTGTATCTCTCACATATGACTGCTCTATTCCTGTCTCAAAAGTTGCAACAAACCATGGCTTTTACAATTTTGTCCTAAACATTGCAACAGTTGCCTCTGGGACTGCAGGTTTCTATTCTCTTTATTAAAACGTCATTGGCAAACTACTATGTCCGTTTATTATATGTAGTATCCTACAGAAGGTATTTACAATCACGTCTAAAAAATACAATTCCACCACATGAGCTCTTGTTATTAGGTAGGTATGAGCTATTTTCTATGTGCATTTATTGCACGAGGTTTCCACAGCCCATGTCAGAATATATCTGCATACTGTGCTGATTTAATTTGACAACATGTTAATCAACTTAGAATTGTAGCTCTACCCTTAGAATAATATAAACATTCACTAATGCACCAGTGTAATTATTTTTAGACTGTTGTTGTCCCAATGTTACTTGGAATAATATAACAATTGTGACTCACGCTACTTCTATCCAAAATGATCAATCTCCTATTAAGTAAATGTGAGCTATTCACTGTGTGTATCCATTGTACAAGGTTCCCCAGCTAATATTAAACTATGTCTGCATATTGAGCTGGTTAAATTGAGTTAGGTGTGCTCATGCCGGTATATTGGGAATGGCTCTATCTCATGCTAAGGATAAAGGTCCTGCTGCTAAGCAAATACTGGCCTATAAGTGTTGTTTCAGTGAGCTCTGGTTCCATCCACATTCCTCACTACAATGAAGTCCCATATGCTGCACTTAGTATTTAGAATTACTTAAATGAGTTTAACATTGCACACTAAATAGATTCTTAATGTAGACACATAGCAAGTGAGCTGGCGTGCTGCCGCCGCTCTGAAACGCCCACGTGCACGTTTCACTTTCGCTTCGTCAGGGCAAACCCGATTGCCCTGCTCAGAGACATTATGACGGCTGGAAGGGCCAATCACGGCGCAGTTTGGCAGTCATGTGACGCATTCGGAGATGCTTTATCGCGTCACCTTCCCTCCGTAGCTGATCGGATAAGTAACAACCTTTTGTGTTTCTAAGAAATCCAGTATGGGTGGTTAATATCGATTATGCCCGGAGTCCGGACACTGTATTTCAATAATTTGAAGTTACAAGGAGAAAAGAAACACTAATATATAATTATACTTTGAATATTAAAACTTGTGTTGGTAACGTTGCTGGACACTAATTGTTACAAAAACCACTGACACTCAATTCTGAAGAAATCCAGGATAAAGGAATTATCCATATTGATGCAATTGGCACACTTATTACTTCTTATTGTGTGGGATCCTGCACATGTTCGTATGATTTTAATTAATTTTAATTATAGCTGCATTGACTTAATACGATGATGACTCGGGTAAGTATTCATATCTGCAGGTATACATACTGGGGAAATACAATAGTGATCATAAAATATAATGATATATGCCGTGACTTGTGTCAAGTGTGAGGGAAAACTGATGGGGAATATATGATGTGACAAGTGTCGTGTGCTAAGCCATGAATATGATATCGTGTATGTACGTTTGAACACTACGTGATATGCATTGAATATTAATAATTTGAAGTTACAAGGAGAAAAGAAACACTAATATGTGATTGTGCATTGAATATTAAAGCTTGTGTTGGTAACATTGCTGAACACTAACTATTGCAAAAATCACTGACACTCAATTCTGAAAAAATCCAGGATAAAGGAATTATCTATATTGATGCAATGGGCACAATTACTACTACCTATTGTGTGGGATCCTGCACATGTTCGTATGATTTTGATTCATTTTAATTATAGCTGCATTGACTTAATACGATGATAACTCGGGTAAGTATTCATATCTGCAGGTATAAACACTGAGAAAATACAGTAGTGATCGTGAATTATAAAGATATATGCCGTGACTTGTGTCAAGTGTGAGGGAAAACTGATGGTGAATATATGATGTGACAAGTGTCATATACTAAGCCATGAATATGAGATAATATGTGTACATTTGAACACTAAGTGATATGTGAACCAGTGATGCAAACAAAGTGAAGAAACTCAACAAAATAAAATGAAAAAAAGGTGACAGGTGAAAAAACTGTATATGTATATGTGTGATGTGTGTAATGGCAACCTGGCCATGCTTTGTCTTGATACTGTACTCATCTCTGATTTAATACATGGTATTGCCTCCAAGAGTGGATCCCCAGGTTTAATCGTCAGTGCACTCCCATCTATTACTATAAAAAGATAATCGTGCTCCAGAGATTATTCCTGTCATCCTGACTAATTCTTATTCATTTAGTACATAGTGCTAATGTCAAAAATATCCAGAATCTGGAGTCATATGGATGTACTTCTCCTATACGGGGACCAGAATTGATCTATCCCACCTATTTATTGAGACAAATACAATAATACTAAAATGTAGTGGTATGATTTTATAAGACCCCCGGGGTAAACACCTCATAATTAGCAAAATTTTCCCAAATGTTGCTAAATGTCTGGAAACTCATGTGGGTGTGACCACAGGAGTTTTGAGTGGTAATGGTACTTCTATATCAAATACTTTCACTAAATGGTACCAACATAACAACGGATCCTTCACCGCACAGCAAAAGTGTAGCTGTGAAGATGGAATCTACATAAGCAACGAATTCACTTCTATAATCACAAAAAAGGTAAGTAACTGTTATTCTCGTTCAGCCCTTTGGGATGTTGACTTCCCATCAAGAATATCATCTTGCTCTCAAACCTGAGGAGGTCCCCATCAATGGCAACCCCCCGAATGCCTATGCCAAAATGTTTTAAACCAAATGCCTGAAGACCCTTCGGGATCCCATTGTGTTGGTGCAGGAAATGGTTAGCTACAGGAGTCAAAGATTTGAATCTCAACTTGTCCTGTCTGGCATTCCTGATACTGCCGATATGCTCAGGTAATCTAACCTTCAATGGTCTTATTGTTTTCCCGATGTATATCATGTTGCAAGGGCAAATTAATTGATATACCACTCCCGGGGTTGTACAGTCAATGTAGCTATCAATGTGCCACTTTCTGCCATATCTATCCTGATAATCGGTTTTGGGGATCATATATTGACAGGCTTTGCATTGCCTGCAACAGTAAGAGCCTTTCTTGTGATGGATTGGTTTCTTTTGGGATGATAGGTGACTCCTAACCAGTATGTCTCTAAGGTTATGAGACCTCCTCCAACTGGTTTGTACTTTTTTGGGTAAGATTTACTTGAGATCATTATCCGTTCGTAAAACCGACCAGTGCCTTTGTAAGATGGTATTGATTTCGCGCCATTTGTTATTAAAGGTGCCAATGTATCTCACTGGTTCTTCCTTAGGAGTTCTAACCTTAGGGACAAGTAAGGATTCTCTAGAGTAGGTTTTAATGTCTCGTTTTGCTGATTTGATAATCCTTTTACTGTAGCCTCTTTGTTGTAGTCTGTCTACCAATTGTTGTTCTCTCACAGAAAAATTGGTGGGGTCTGAGCAGTTTCTCTTTGTACGTAACAGTTCGCCTTTGGGTATCCCCTTAATAGTTGCCGGTAAATGTGAACTGGATGAATGTAGAATGCTATTTGTGGCCATTTTTTTCCTGAATATATCTGTTGAGATTGACCCGTCATCCTCAATTTTTATAGTCAGGTCTAAAAAATTGATCATCTCCTGACTCATTTCCCCGGTAAGTTTCAGGTTCAAGTCGTTCTTATTAAGAACAGATATGAATTCCTCCAAAAGAATTTGATCACCGTCCCAAAGGATGAGGACATCATCTATATATCTCAGGTAGATTATGATGTGATCAGTGTACTTTTCGTGATTTTCCTGAAAAACCATTTCCCTCTCCCACCATCCCAGGTAGAGGCCAGCATATGTGGGGGCACACGCCGTCCCCATAGCCGTGCTCCTAACCTGGAGATAGTACCGCTCATTACATGTGAAGTAGTTTTTAGTGAGTATAAACTCCAATAGGTAGAGAACAAAGGCATTAAAATCCTGCTGTATGCACATGTCCAAAAAGAACTTGACCGCCCCTAGCCCTCTTGCGTGGTTAATGCTGGTATACAAGCTCTCAATGTCATATGTTGCTATCCATGTGCCAGGGGTGACTGTGATGTTTTGAAGTCTCGTTAAGACATCCATTGTGTCCCTGACGTAGGAAGGTAGTGAAATGACGAATTGTCGCAGATGTTGATCAACATATATACTCGCTTTCTCGGTGAGACTACCTACACCAGAAACAATGGGCCTCCCTGGTGGTGTGGTCTCATTTTTGTGGACTTTTGGGAGCAAGTACAGTGTCGGTATGGTTGGCTTATCATTCTTCAAAAAGTCGAAGTCCCTTTTGGAAATGGTGCCCTGGGTCAATGCTTGTGAGATGATGTCATGGTACTGTGCTTGAAAATTCGATGTCGGGTTGAAGGTCAGGGGTTTATAACACGACCGGTCTCTCAGCTGTTTGTTCATTTCCTTAATGTACATGGTCCTCGGGCACAATACTACATTGCCCCCCTTGTCTGAGGGCTTGATAATAGTATCCTGCCATTGGGAGATGTCTTTTAAGGCAGATCTTTCATCCTGAGACAAGTTGTCACTATATAACTGATGAAAATGGTGTTCTTTAAAGAGAGTGTCCAAGTCCCTGGATACTAAGTCCAGATAGATGACGTGTTTTCAGTTTTCCCTCACACTTGACACAAGTCACGGCATATATCTTTATAATTCACGATCACTACTGTATTTTCTCAGTGTTTATACCTGCAGATATGAATACTTACCCGAGTTATCATCATATTAAGTCAATGCAGCTATAACTAAAATGAATCAAAATCATACGAACATGTGCAGGATCCCACACAATAGGTAGTAGTAATTGTGCCCATTGCATCAATATAGATAATTCCTTTATCCTGGATTTTTTCAGAATTGAGTGTCAGTGATTTTTGCAATAGTTAGTGTTCAGCAATGTTACCAACACAAGCTTTAATATTCAATGCACAATCACATATTAGTGTTTCTTTTCTCCTTGTAACTTCAAATTATTAATATTCAATGCATATCACGTAGTGTTCAAACGTACATACACGATATCATATTCATGGCTTAGCACACGACACTTGTCACATCATATATTCACCATCAGTTTTCCCTCACTCTTGACACAAGTCACGGCATATATCTTTATATTTTATGATCACTATTGTATTTCCCCAGTATTTATACCTGCAGATATGAATACTTACCCGAGTCATCATCGTATTAAGTCAATGCAGCTATAATTAAAATTAATCAAAATCATACGAACATGTGCAGGATCCCACACAATAAGCAGTAATAAATGTGCCAATTGCATCAATGTGGATAATTCCTTTATCCTGGATTTCTTCAGAATTGAGTGTCAGTGGTTTTTGTAACAATTAGTGTCCAGCAACGTTACCAACACAAGTTTTAATATTCAAAGTATAATTATATATTAGTGTTTCTTTTCTCCTTGTAACTTCAAATTATTGAAATACAGTGTCCGGACTCCGGGCATAATCGATATTAACCACCCATACTCAATTTCATATAAACACAAAAGGTTGTTACTTATCCGATCAGCTACGGAGGGAAGGTGACGCGATAAAGCGTCTCCGAATGGGAGATCACATGACCGCCAAACCGCACCGTGATTGGCCCTTCCAGCCGTCATAATGTCTCTGAGCAGGGCAATCGGGTTTGCCCTGACGAAGCAAAAGTGAAACGTGCACGTGGGCGTTTCAGAGCGGCGGCAGCACGCCAGCTCACTTGCTATGTGTCTACATTAAGAATCTATTGTGTGTGCAATGTTAAACTCATTTAAGTAATTCTAAATACTAAGTGCAGCATATGGGACTTCATTGTAGTGAGAAATGTGGATGGGACCAGAGCTCACTGAAACAACACTTATAGGCCAGTATTTGCTTAGCAGCAGGACCTTTATCCTTAGCATGAGATAGAGCCATTCCCTATATACCGGCATGAGCACACCTAACTCAATTTAACCAGCTCAATACGCAGACATACTGTAGGGGTATATTTACTAAAATTCGTATTTTTCAGAATGAGATTAAAGTTCAAACACGAATGACATCGAATGTGTAATTTTGCAACTTTTTGAATTTATTACAACTCATTTACTAAGCTGTCATATTTTACATTTTCGAGTTTTCCGATGTCGATGTCATTCGTATTTTTTGGCAGTGTTTTACGGGAGTGAATAGTAAAACACTGCCGACATTAAAACAATGAAACTCGGCCGGATCTGTGAGATTCGTGCAGGGTATCATTGTGCATCTTCAAAAAAATTAAAAATAGTTTAAAGTCTGAAAAAGAAATGTGTGGGGTCCCTTCTCCTAAGCAAAACCAGCCTCGGGCTCTTTGAGTCGGTCCTGGTTGAAAAAATATGTGGGGAAAAATGACTGGGGTTCCCCGATATTTTAATCAACCAGCACCGGGCTCTGCGCCTGATCCTGGTGCAAAAAATACGGGGGACAAAAAGCGTAGGGGTCCACTAGTCAGAGAGATAATGCCACAGGTGGGGTACACTTTTATATAGGTCCCTGCGGCCCTGGCATTAAATCACTAACTAGTCACCCCTGGCCGGGGTACCCTGGAGGAGTGGGGACCCCTTAAAGCAAGGGGTCCCCCCCTCCAGCCACCCAAGGGCCAGGGGTGAAGCCCGAGGCTGTCCCCCCCATCCATGGGCTGCGGATGGGGGGCTGATAGCCAAGTGTAAAATAAAAGCGTACTTGGCAAAAAAACAAACCGCATACCCGATCCGCGCACTGAAAGGGGTCCCCTTTCCCCGTCTGCCGTGACCCCCCCTGACTCCTGTCAAAGATGGTCCCTTCAGCCAATCAGGGAGCGCCACATCGTGGCACCCTCCTGATTGGCTGTGACCTCCTGTAGTGTCAGTGAGGCTGTGCAGTGAAGATACAATGTAGCGCATAGACGCTCCATTGTATCCAATGATGGGAACTTTGCAGTCAGCAGTTGACCGTGAGTAACCTCAAATGCTGGGACCCCTTTCAGTGCGTGGATCGGGTATGCGGTTTGTTTTTTTGCCAAGTATGTGGATTATTTAAAAAAAAGGACACGACACACTGGATTTAGGTGAGTATAATTTTATTTTCAGGTACCCTGGAATCGACGTCGAGACGTGGGCCGAGTCGGCATCTGAACATAGGTAAGTATGTGTGTGTTGGAATGTATGTAATAAAGTTGTACTTTCAAGGTGTGTGTGTCCTGTTTTTATTTGGGTATTTTTTATGCAGAAGAACTATAGGTACCAGTGGGCCCGTTTAACCCCCGCATGCTGGTACTTGTGGTTCTCCAAGTACCAGCTTGCGGGAGAGGCTTGCAGGGACTTGTAGTTCTTGTGCAAAAAACAATATTATTTTATTTTACACTTGGCTATCAGCCCCCCATCTGCAGCCCATGGATTGGGGGGACAGCCTCGGGCTTCACCCCTGGCCCTTGGGTGGCTGGAGGGGGGGACCCTTGCTTTAAGGGGTCCCCACTCCTCCAGGGTACCCCGGCCAGGGGTGACTAGTTAGTGATTTAATGCCAGGGCCGCAGGGACCTATATAAAAGTATCCCCCAGCTGTGGCATTATCTCTCTGACTAGTGGAGCCCGGTGCTGGTGTAAAAAATATGGGGGACCCCTACGCTTTTTGTCACCCGTATTTTTTGCACCAGGACCAGGCACAGAGCCCTGTGCTGGTTGATTAAATATGGGGGAACCCCAGTCATTTTTTCCCACATATTTTTTCAACCAGGACCGGGTCAAAGAGCCCGAGGCTGGTTTTGCTTAGGAGGGGGGACCCCACGCATTTTTTTTTCGAATTTTACATCATTTCCCACCCATTCCCACTGATAACCATGCACGGATATCATGGATCCGTGCATGCCTATCAGAACACGGTAAAAAAAAGCAGGTCTGTTTAAAAACTGCCATTTTTTACGATTTGTTTTTTTTCACGGCAGTGTTTGGCTATTGCCGGCAGTGTTTGTGAAATACAATTTTTAGTAAATTACCGAGCTGTATCAAATAACAGGCGTATTTGACCGATGGTGTATTCATTCGTATTTTTTTTCTTTGACTTAAAAAAAAATACGAATGCCCTCATCACTGCCGAGATTTGCGTTTAGTAAATTCCCGAGATGACACTTTGAAGAAAAAACACCATCTCGGTCAAAATCGGGAGCTTATTAAATATACCCCATAGTTTAATATTAGCTGGGGAACCTTGTGCAATGGATACACACAGTGAATAGCTCACATTTACTTAATAGGAGATTGATCATTTTGGATAGAAGTAGCGTGAGCCACAATTGTTATATTATACCAAGTAACATTGGGACAACAACAGTCTAAAAATAATTACACTGGTGCATTAGTGAATGTTTATATTATTCTAAGGGTAGAGCTACAATTCTAAGTTGATTAACATGTCAAATTAAATCAGCACAGTATGCAGATATATACTGACATGGGCTGTGGAAACCTCGTGCAATAAATGCACATAGAAAATAGCTCATACCTACCTAATAACAAGAGCTCATGTGGTGGAATTGTATTTTTTAGACGTGATTGTAAATACCTTCTGTAGGATACTACATATAATAAACGGACATAGTAGTTTGCCAATGACGTTTTAATAAAGAGAATAGAAACCTGCAGTCCCAGTGGCAACTGTTGCAATGTTTAGGACAAAATTGTAAAAGCCATGGTTTGTTGCAACTTTTGAGACAGGAATAGAGCAGTCATATGTGAGAGATACAATTTAGCCATCCTGATAAACTAAACCAGCATAATACACTGGATGTGAAAAAATTTGTGTAATAAACACACACAGCAGACAGCTCACATTTATTGAACAAGAATTCACGTGGTGTAGCTGTATCTCTGACAAATAAATGCCCTCTGTAGGTTATTCTGTGTAATTAATAGACACAGAAATGTGTATATGACCATTTACAGAGGCAGAAAGATAATCTGTAACTCCAGTGTTAACTGTTGCAATTTTTTAGGATTGCATCATAATAACCACGGACTGCTGTAATTCTCTAGAGAGCAACAGAACAGCTATATGATAGAGCCACAAATGAGCTATAATCACTAAATTATGCGTTATAACAATTGCTTATAGTCACTGTGTGCAGCATTGACACAAGCTGGTCCCACATGTATATGCACAATTATGAATACAGAATAAAGTCTTAACCGCAAATCTCCAGAGACTGCTGGATATAGTGATATACCCTTTTATAATTTGAATTAATAGAGGTACCCCAATAAATAAGGGTCTGATTGAACAGTCACTAATCTGTGGCAAGGTCTGAGTTATTGCTGCACACACTTAAAGAGCTATAAATTATATAAATACAATCAAGACACATAGGAGGATTTGTTATTATTTATTTTATTTTATGTAATGTTTGTAATTGTTGTCTCATGATTTTTCACATTCTCAGGTATTTTAATTTGATGAAATTAAAAGTTACATTTTAAATACACTTACTCTTTTCCTAAAAGTGCGCCAACAAAGAAACAATCCTTTTCTTTCTAGTATTTCCCATCTAGGAGTGGCACTGCAGTGTCAGACAGAATGGCACTTAAAAAAATTGGCCCCAAACAGCACATGATGCAAAGAAAAGAGAAAAAGAGTTGCACTGTGGTCGCTGGATGGCTAAGCTAAGTGACACCAACACCTCAATATCACAGGAATTATTCGTTCTAATCAGTGGTATTATTGGTCCAAATCACTAGAAGAAAATGACAAAATCACAGGAATTATTCATTCTAATCAATGGTATTATTGGTCCAAATCACTGGAAGAAAATGTCAAAATCACAGGAATTAAATGGCAGTAATGTCGGGAATTATATCAAATGGCAGTTCCACTGGACATATACGGAAGTGTCAGACAGGATGGCACTTAAAAAAATAATCCCCAAACAGCACATGATGCAAAGAAAAGAGAAAAAGAGGTGCACTGTGGACGCTGGATGGCTAAGCTAAGTGACACAAACACCTCAATATGACAGGAATTATAGTTCTAATCAATGGTATTATTGGTCCAAATCACTGGAAGAAAATGACAAAATCACAGCAATTATTCGTTCTAATCAATGGTATTATTGGTCCAAATCACTGGAAGAAAATGACATAATCACAGCAATTATTCGTTCTAATCAATGGTATTATTGGTCCAAATCACTGGAAGAAAATGACAAAATCACAGCAATTATTCGTTTTAATCAATGGTATTATTGGTCCAAATCACTGGAAGAAAATGACAAAATCACAGCAATTATTCGTTCTAATCAATGGTATTATTGGTCCAAATCACTGGAAGAAAATGACAAAATCACAGCAATTATTCGTTCTAATCAATTGTATTATTGGTCCAAATCACTGTAAGAAAATGACAAAATCACAGGAATTATTCGTTCTAATCAATGGTATTATTGGTTCAAATCACTGGAAGAAAATGACAAAATCACAGGAATTATTCGCTCTAATCAATGGTATTATTTGTCCAAATCACTGGAAGAAAATGACAAAATCACTGGAATTATTTGGCAAGATTACTGTAATTAATAATTATAAATCACTGATATTAATTGGTAAAATCTCACTATCGCCTGCCTAGTGAAGTGGAATCTAGATGGGATTTTGTACCGGGGACACAATAACTTTAGCAATTGTCTAAATCCCAATGCACTAATGGCGGAAAATGGGCGCACGTCTAACAGCGTACTGATTATACTGAGAACTGATTATACTGATCACTGATGATACTACGGAAAACTGACACTGAGCAGCGAGAACAGCACTGGACTATTGTACTGTAGTATACTGGTCACCACAATGCAGCACTGACACTGAGCACAGATATTAAGCACTGATCAGGATACTAGAAGTGACACGGTGCAGCAAGATACAGCAATGGCCTACTGTACTGTACTACTATATACTGGTGGTCACCACAATGCAGCACTGTACTACTGTATACTGGTGGTCACCACAATGCAGCACAGATATTGTGCACTGATCAGGAGAATAGAAGTGACACAGAGCAGCAAGATACAGCAATGGCCTACTGTACTGTACTACTATATAACGGTGGTAACCACAATGCAGCACTGTACTACTATATACTGGTCACAACAATGCAGCAGATATTGAGCACTGATCAGGATACTAGAACTGAGTCTGACACGGAGCTGCAAGATACAGCAATGGCCTACTGTACTGTAATACTATATACTGGTGGTCACAATGCAGCACTGTACTACTATATACTGGTCACAACAATGCAGCAGATATTGAGCAATGATCAGGAGAATAGAACTGAATCTGACACAGAGCTGCAAGATACAGCAATGGACTACTGTACTGTACTGTACTACTATATACTGGTAGTCACCACAATGCAGCACTGTACTATATACTGGTCACAACAATGCAGCAGATATTGAGCACTGATCAGGATACTAGAACTGAGTATGACATGGAGCTGCAAGATACAGCAATGGCCTACTGTACTGTACTACTATATACTGGTGGTCACCACAATGCAGCACTGTACTACTATATACTGGTGGTCACCACAATGCAGCACAGATATTTAGCACTGATCAGGAGAATAGAAGTGACACAGAGCAGCAACATACAGCAATGGCCTACTGTACTGTACTACTATATACTGGTGTGGTCACCACAATGCAGCACTGTACTACTATATACTGGTCACAACAATGCAGCAGATATTGAGCACTGATCAGGAGAATAGAACTGAGTCTGACATGGAGCTGCAAGATACAGCAATGGACTACTGTACTGTACTACTATATACTGGTGGTCACCACAATGCAGCACTGTATTACTATATACTGGTCACAACAATGCAGCAGATATTGAGCAATGATCAGGATCCTAGAACTGAGTCTGACACGGAGCTGCAAGATAGAGCAATGGCCTACTGTACTGTACTACTATATACTGGTGGTCACCACAATGCCGCACTGTACTACTATATACTGGTCACAACAATGCAGCAGATATTGAGCACTGATCTGGATACTAGAACTGAGTCTGACACGAAGCTGCAAGATACGGCAATGGACTACTGTACTGTACTACTATATACTGGTGATCACCACAATGCAGCACTGTACTACTATATACTGGTCACAACAATGCAGCAGATATTGAGCACTGATCAGGATACCAGAACTGAGTCTGACACGGAGCTGCAAGATACAGCAATGGCCTACTGTACTGTACTGTACTACTATATACTGGTGGTTACCACAATGCAGCACACTGAGCACAGATATTGAGCTTTTCAGGCAGAGAACGTAGCCACGTCCTCTCTGCTCAATCGACAATGCATGAGTGAAAATGGCAGCGACGCAAGGCTCTTTATATGGAATCCGAACCTGATGATGACGTTTTCCCCCGTTCGGGTTTTGCGTGTTAGGCAAGAAGAATCGAGGCTGCCTCGGACCTGTATAAACCACGTGGAGTTCGGGGGGGGGGGGGGTTCGGATCTCGACGAACCGAACCAGCTCATCTCTAATTCTATGTCATAAGTATATTCTTGATGTAATGCAATTTTTTTTTTATGTGTGAAATGACTTTGGGAGGCACTGATAGCAGTGCCTCCCATATATAATAGGAACGGGGACAGAGCGGGGGCGGATCCTAGCACTGGGCTGTAAAAGCCCATTGAAAAACATGGAGAAAGCGGCACTGAAAAAAGTGCCTCGCTGACAGGGACACCACCCCCATGTCAGCGAGGCACCTATGATTGGACTGCGGATCCAGCACTGGATCCGCTGTCCAATCACCCAGACTCGGCGTGAGGCGGAAGTGGGACGGGAGCAGTGGTGGCTTTGAAGTGACTGCTGCTCTCCCGTCATCCTCCGCCAGCTTCATCCCTCCCTCCCGCTCACAGGCACCAGGCGCCTCATCTCTGTGCGGCTCTCCCCTGTTATTGTCCGGCGGCTCCGTCCTCCCCTCCCGCTGACAGGCACCTCTCCTCTGTGCGGCTCTCCCCTGTCCTCCGGCGGCTCCGTCCACACACAGCAGCAGCAGGCAGTTCTCTCTCTCTCTCTCTCCCTCCCTCCCTCCCTCCTGTGGATTGAAGTTTTTATGTGTAAATTACTTATGTTATAGGTATTGGATTCTACATGGACAAGTGGATGTGATCGGCGTGGGATGTAGGTAAGTAATCTCTCTCATTTATACAGGTCTCCCTATTGGATTCTACATGGACAAGTGGACATGACTGGCGTTGGATGTAGGTAAGTATGTGTGAGTGTGTAAGTGTGTTATAATAAAATTTTACTTTCACGGTGTGTGTGTTGTTTTTATTTGGGTATTTTTTTGTTGTAGAACTACAGGTACCAGCGGACCTGTTATTTCCCCCTCATGCTGGTACTTGAGGTTCTCCAAGTACCAGCAAGCGTTCTCCAAGTACCAGCAAGCGGTAGAGGCTTGCTGGCCCTTGTAGTTCCACAACAAAAAAAATATTATTTTTTTACACACTTATGGCTATCAGCCCGGCACCCACCACCCAGGGGTGCTGGGGACAGCCTCGGGCTTCACCCCTGGCCCTTGGGTGCCTGGAGGGGGGGACCCTTTGATTTAAGGGGTCCCCACTCCTCCAGGGAACCCCGGCTAGGGGTGACTAGTTGGGGGGGGGGTAATACCACGGCCCCAGGGACCTACATAAATGTGTCCCCCGGCTGTGGCATTATGTCCCTGGTTAGTGGAGCCCGGTGCTGGTTTTAAAAATACAGGGGACCCCTACATCTTTTGTCCCCCGTATTTTTTGAACCAGGACCGGACTAAGAGCTGGTTGTCTAAATACGGGGAACCCCTGTCCAATTTTTCCCCCAGTATTTAAACAACCAGGACCGGCTCAAAGAGCCCGAGGCTGGTTATACTTAGGAGGGGGGACCTCACGCATTTTTTTTTTACATTTTTTTAACCCATTCAGACCCTTCTCCATCAAGTTACTGGAAGCTCTGGACAACAAAATTGCATTCATGTCCTCCTCCCACTCAGTTCCCAGTCCCAAACACTAATTTTTATTTTTTTATGATGAGCAGGCAGGCAGTGGACATTGGCGGCATCGGACTGAGATGCAAATTAGTGGTGGAGGGCTGGGTTAGTTGATGGTGGCCGAGTTTGTAAGCCTGCACAAGAAAAAGGATTTGGAGAGGAGTGTACAGCGCTGAAAACCCCTAAGATCAGGATAATGCCTATATATTTAACACAATAAAAATGTTATCCTTACACATAAAAAGACTGAAGGATGTCCAATGATAAAAATTCTAATAAATATCTTAGTGGATAATTAATGAAAAACATGTAATATAGAGAGTATTAAAATGAGCATTTGGTAATTATTATGCAGACTTTATATCCAGCTGATTGTCAGTGGTGAGATCAGTTTAAGCAGAGTCTCCGTTTTTGCTGTGCTCACTATGAAACTGACACTCACTTTAAAGAAACCAATACCGTTCACTGAAAGGTATCTTTATATTCCTTGATCCCATCTGGCACCTTCAGGATTCAAGACTCCAACAGACCAATACCAAATGGATAAAAAAGAAGTATCCCCATAGGGAATTTATTCACAAAAACTTTACAGATTTTTCTTTAAAAAGGACACAGAACGCATACCCGCTCCCAAATAGAGGCTGTGCTTCACTACTGAGATGTCCGGAATATCTCAGTCCGCTGTAACGGCAAACAGCCTCAGGCGTGCAGGTAAGTTGCGACTCTCTCCTGGATCAGCTTCCACGTCACTACAGCATCAACGCGTTTCGGGGGTCCGCCCCCTTTTTCAAGATACACTGTAGCAGATACGGATCTTCCTTATATGTTCTCAAAGGAGTTCTGATTGGATCATTCTCAATGAGGTCATTATAGGCGGGTAGTTTTAAAATCAGTCACACACCCATTCTGAACTTACGTATTTCACTATTACATTGACACTCGTCTACATGTTTAACAGATCTAATATAAATGGTGAGTTACACAATTGTGAATGTTAAAAAACATACATTAATTAACAATAAATACTGAGACACATACAATAAAAGAGAACTATGCTCGCATTTCATTCCCATTCATACTATTTCTCCATGAATGGGTTCCATATGCATAGGGAAAAAAAGAGAAAAAGAGACAATTATTAGTGATGGTTGTTATAGAAACCATTTGGTCTCAAATTCTTTATTAAGGCCATCAGGTGACAAGGTTCTCATCTCAAAATTCATTTGCATTTCCAGCTTAGCAAGCCTAACGGATCTGTCACTAGTCCTCCAGTTGCATTTTGCAACTTTTATCCCTGCAAACATTTTAATATATTTTGGGTCACAATTATGTGTGGTCTTAAAATGCATTGACACATTATGGTTTTCATAACCATAATGTGTCAATGCATTGATGCCAGATAGTGCAGTGAAGTGAGCAAGCCTACGGGTGAAAACGCGTTTTGGCACGGCTGGAATCAGCATGGCAATGTCGCCTTGTGAAAGTTAGAATCACTGGTCCTACAACCAACATACGCTGCTCCGTCCAGAAGTCCTGCTGCCTTTAGAACGGTAATCTTCCTATTTTCAGCTAGCTCTCATCCACGGATTGTGGTGCAGCGTCCTTGCTCTGTCCTATGATATCAAGGCGCTGCAACCGCTCTAACGTGGAAAGCAGCACAGCTACTAATCTTTTTTCCGGCCAGTAATACCCGAAGCGCTGCTGTTTTCATATTTGCCGTCCGCTGCACTGGTCCTAGTGACCAGAGTACATGACGAAAAGAGATCTCAGCGGCTGGACTGGGTTTGCGGTCATAAAAACTTTTCATTCTAGCTGGGTTTGCTGCTACTTTTTAGCCCAACACATATTGTTCAGTGACCTATGGTCAAATGTTAGAGAAAATAATGAATTATGTTAAGTGAGCCTAACAATATTAGTATACCGATAAAGTATACCTGAAAATAAATTTGGGAAAGTACTTTGCTAATAGCCTGTGTGGAGAACGGCTTTTTTGATAAATGCATTTCTATGTGAGAATGTGCACGGCACTGGTTTAACATTGAACCACTCCCTATCATCTCCCTGCAATTACCTGAAAATTAAACAGGCAGGAATTGTACTCAATTTCGGTTAACACTCATCCCTGGATTGCGGTGCAGTGTCCTGCAATGTCCTAGGATATCGAGACATTCCATCCGCTCTAACAGGGAAAGCAGTACGGCCACTTATCCTCTTTCTGGTCAGAAATTTCAAGGTCGCTGCCCTCTCATCCACCGGCCGCTGAGCTAACAAAAACCTTGAGCTCATGACGGTGAGACAGTAGAAGCAATGTACCATGGCATACTGATCATCTTTTTTACTCTTTCCTTTTTTCTCTCTATACCAACTATTTATGTCGGGCTACTAATGAGCGCATAAGATACCATATAAATATGATGGGCATTCTGCTTCTCTCAACACTGTGTATATACCATTTGGGCAAATTTTGAATTTTTATAATTATACATGTGTTTGAGAATATAGGAGCTGACGTTCGGTAAATCAATACCTATTCATGATATGGTTGTTTAAACAGTGAGAGATCATAATTGGTTATAAAAAAATCTGAATAAAAATAATTAAAACAAGCTCCTCGGTGAGCAATCAGTGTTCTCTGAACCAATAAGCTCCATAGTGAGCAATCAGTGTTCTTTGAACTCCTTGTGATAGACAAGTGATCCCAAGGTGTATATGAATAAACCTGTGTGTGTGTTTATATATTTTTCCTTTTCAAATTCCTATTAATTTTAAAGATACAATTAAAGGTTATATTTTAATGATACCTAAGGGTATATCTGGCCCTATTTATATTTCAAAGAGTGCCCCCAAGATAGAGTCTTCTTTTCTCTTTCTAGAATATTTGGTTTTCATAACCCCGTCTGATGTTCCTGACATGTTCTGTCAGCCTATCTTTTAGTGGGCGTGTCGTTCGCCCAATATATTGTTTGTTGCACTGACATTCTAACAAATAAATTACATATTTGCTATTACATGTAATAAAGGTATTGAGCCTCTCTTTTTTATTATTGCTGCTTGATGTTACTTCTACAATCTTTCTTTCTGTTTTGCAGACTTTACACATGGCACATTCCCCACATCTATGGAAGCCCTTAGTTATAATTGACATATTAGGCTTAGGAGTTTCTATAGCACTATTCACTAGAATGTCTTTAAGGTTATCCGCTCTTCTGTATATGAAGCGAGGAGTTTCGGAAATATACTCCTTTAGGCTAGAGTCCGCCTGGAGTATCCCCCAGTGTCTTTTTATAATACTCTCCATCTCTCTATGATGATTGGTATATTTGGATATAAAGGGTACTCCATGTTTCTTGTCTAGTGTACCTCTTCCTGTGTTCATTAAGATGGTGTCCCTGTCCAAATCCCTGCATCTACTGATGGTCTTATCTAAAGCCATCTCCTTATATCCTTTACTAACAAAATGATGTTTCATTCCGACAGCCTGTTGGTCAAAAACATTAACATCTGTACAGTTGGAATTGGCTGTTAGGAATACTAGACAACCAATTGCTGTGATGATTACTGCTCATATCAATATAAGAGGTGCAGTCGGTCGGTTTACTGTAATTTTTGGTATAGATATGATTATTCTCCACATAAATAGTTAGATCCAAAAAGTTTATGGCTGTGTCACTGATTGTAAAGGTTAATTTTATATTACGATCATTGTTGTTTAACCCTTCACAAAAAAAGATCAAGAGAGGCTCTGTCTCCTCTCCAAATGAATATAACGTCATCTATATAGCGATTATATAGTACCAGGCTGGCAGCCGCCCGCCAATCTGCCCACACCACTGACTCCTCCCAGTGGGCCATGAACAGATTGGCATAGCTGGGTGCCAGCCTGGTACCCACCGCAGTGCCTGTACACTGCAAATAAAAGTCACCACCATACCAAAAATAATTGTTGGTTAAGATCATGGATATACCCTCCATTATAAACTGTTTATATGTGGTGCTATATTCACTCTTTTCTAAATGAAATTTGACACCTTCTAAGCCATCAGCATGACGGATGTTGGTGTACAATGCTGCGACATCCGCTGTAACTAACAGGTATCCTGGTTCCCATTCAATCATGGCTAATTTGTTAACAACGGATATAGTATCCTTTAAGTAGGATCTCGTTGCTACCACTAGGGGTTGTAATTGATGGTCCAAATAACAAGAGAGGTTTGCAGTTACCGAATTAACCCCGGCTCAATGGGGCGACCCGGAGGTTTGCTTAAACTCTTATGCACCTTTGGCAGTGCATATAGCACCGGTATGGAGGGGTTTTCTACTAGTACATATGAAGCAATATCTTCAGTAATGGTGTTATTATTTGTATATAGATTCAAAAACACCTCTAATTTTTTTGTAATTATATTTATGGGGTCTCCTTTTAGCTTCTTATATGTGTGCTGATCTGTGAGTTGGTTCATAATTTCAGCGTGGTAATCGTCTCTATTCAACACAATGACCCCCCCCCCCCCCACCCTTATCTGCTGGCTTTATTACTATTTGGTCGTTATCTTTAAGTTTTTTAATTGCCGCCCTCTGCTTCTTATTACAATTGGTGGACTTTACAGGTTTAAAAACTGTCCTTTCCAAATCCTCTTTAACCAACCTCTCAAAAGTCTCGATAAAACAGCCTTTTTTGTGGTGGGGGAAAAAAGTAGATTTTTTTCTAAATATTTTCACAGAGGGATCATATGGAGTACTCTGCATGCTATCATTAATTTGCTCAGAGAAGAATTTTTTCAAAGTTAGTCGCCTAATGAATTTTTGGAGGTCTACAAAAGTCTCGAAGTTATTGATCTTATTGGAAGGTGCAAATTTTAAACCTCGCTGTAGAACCTCTTGTTCATCCTGAGATAATACATAATCACTTAGATTATAGATCATTGTGTTATTGCTCTCAGTATCATCCTCTGTTGCCACTGGTTCATTACAATTTAATGTTGTCTTATGATACCTCTTAGATCTATTTAAGTGGATGCCACCCCTTTTACCACGTTTTCTGAGTTTCGGGGGTTTGTGTTGGTCATCCACTACTTCCCTAAAAAACGGCCCCTGTTGTCCCGGTTTCTGTGTATTCTTTGGCTAGTGCTGGGTCTGGGGGTGTTGATTATTGGATCTTCACCCTGATGGTTTTCCATTCTATCTTGCGATTGTATTAAATGGTTTGAATAGTTAAACTCAGTATTCCCCCTATTTTCATGCTGTCTGGAACTATGATCGGGTTTATTCACTCTTTCCTTCTCTCTCCTATCTCGCTGATAGTTCCAATTTCTCTGTGGGGGTACCCTGTACTTCCTATTATCTCTGTATTCCCTATCGTATTGTCTTATGTATGTACCTTTAGTATTATGATAATTATTTTGTTTCCTTTGTTCATAAATATTGTCTGTATATTTTCTTCCATTGTTTCTATTTATCCATGTTCTATCTCTTTCATTATCCCTATTGTCTATCCTTCTTGGTGTGTGGGGTGTCATGGATCTATTACGACCCCAATTCCTAGTTTTATCTTGTGTTGATAATTCTTTATTTTTGTAAGTATATTCTGATCCGCTCTCATAGTCCTGTTTATCTCTTCGATATTTATTCCGTTTTTTTTGGATCAAATCTCTCTCATTTTTTTCTATTCTAGTTGTTATTCTTTCCTCTAAATCCTTGTATTCTCTTGTATCCATAAAAGGTTTGATTAAACTATGTAATGTTTCTATCTCTAATACAATTTCTTTCCTTTTTTTCTCTCTTTCCTCAATAATATGGGTCATTAATTTGGATGAACAGTCATTCAAGATTTTATGCCATCCTTTGGTGAAGCCCTCCGATTCGTCACCAAAGGTGGGCAATTTGTCAATTCGCAATCCCCTTGGAACAATACCTTCTTTAATGTATTGTTCCAGGGTAGCCACCTCCCACCAGATTTTCCCTTCCCTGATGAGTAATTTCTCCAATTTGTATACACTATCATTTAAATTGCCATCATACAAATGTGTAGTCGTAACCTCATTATTATGATTATTAAATATATCCTTACATGCAGCATCTCTTAAGCTCCTATAACGGAGCATTTTACAAGCAGTAGTGAGTCAGAAAAAGGGTGTATTCTAAACAGAATGAAAAAGGAATTATTTCCCCTCACAGCGCTGGTGATCAGCTGCTCAGCTCCAATCCCAGGTATACACCAACACCTGTAGTTAATACTGCACAAGAAAAAGGATTTGGAGAGGAGTGTACAGCGCTGAAAACCCCTAAGATCCGGATAATGCCTATATATTTAACACAATAAAAATTTTATCCTTACACATAAAAAGACTGAAGGATGTCCAATGATAAAAATTCTAATAAATATCTTAGTGGATAATTAATGAAAAACATGTAATATAGAGAGTATTAAAACGAGCATTTGGTAATTATTATGCAGACTTTATATCCAGCTGATTGTCAGTGGTGAGATCAGTTTAAGCAGAGTCTCCGTTTTTGCTGTGCTCACTATGAAACTGACACTCACTTTAAAGAAACCAATACCGTTCACTGAAAGGTATCTTTATATTCCTTGATCCCATCTGGCACCTTCAGGATTCAAGACTCCAACAGACCAATACCAAATGGATAAAAAAGAAGTATCCCCATAGGGAATTTATTCACAAAAACTTTACAGATTTTTCTTTAAAAAGGACACAGAACGCATACCCGCTCCCAAATAGAGGCTGTGCTTCACTACTGAGATGTCCGGAATATCTCAGTCCGCTGTAACGGTGAGTGTCAGTTTCATAGTGAGCACAGCAAAAACGGAGACTCTGCTTAAACTGATCTCACCACTGACAATCAGCTGGATATAAAGTCTGCATAATAATTACCAAATGCTCGTTTTAATACTCTCTATATTACATGTTTTTCATTAATTATCCACTAAGATATTTATTAGAATTTTTATCATTGGACATCCTTCAGTCTTTTTATGTGTAAGGATAAAATTTTTATTGTGTTAAATATATAGGCATTATCCTGATCTTAGGGGTTTTCAGCGCTGTACACTCCTCTCCAAATCCTTTTTCTTGTGCAGTATTAACTACAGGTGTTGGTGTATACCTGGGATTGGAGCTGAGCAGCTGATCACCAGCGCTGTGAGGGGAAATAATTCCTTTTTCATCGAGTTTGTAAGCCATTGGCGGTGGCAGCGGGCATCGGCTCAGAGGCAGTAGCGGGCATTGGCTCGGCGGCGGTAGGGGTCATCGTCAGGATTCGGCAGACATTATGGTAGTGCCTCACCAGCCACTGACCTCACCGCACGCCACTGGGCTACGGGGTAGACAAGGTCACACACTGAGGACAGCAGTAGCTGCATGTTAGTGCAGTTGTCTCTCCCAGGAAGAACTCTTTCAGACTGTGCACTAAGCACCTCCTCCTGGACTGAGCTGACACTTGGAGGGAAAACACTAGAGCAGGGAAGCTGCCTCTAGTGCTGGAAATGGAGACAGACAGCAGAGTGATCCACTGTCTAACATACCAAGCCACATGTCTTAAGCAAATATTCAGATCCGGCTGCTGCACAGCAGTTTTAAACGATTATCGCTTAATGCTAAAACCAGCAGGAAAACTGTCTAGATCATGGATCTTCAACCTGCGGCCCTCCAGCTGCTGTGGAACTACATATCCCAACATGCTCTGCTACAGTTTTAGCATGCCTTAATTGCAAAACTGTGGCAGGGAATGCTGGAATGTGTAGATCCACAGCAGCTGGAGGAACACAGGTTGAAGACCCATGGTTTAGCTCATTTGATTTTCCAACATGCTTGATCGTCCATCCCGTTGTTCTGCCACTTTAATTCCCTGACATGAAGATCATGCCCATATATCATGCGGTCTATGGAGGCACATGGCCTTTTCAGTTCACCTTAATGGCAGTAACTTACTCAGACGACTGGCCTCCTGGTGTCTGGGATCGTGTGCTGGGCTGCGGTTATGTCTCACTCTCGACCTGAGTCTGAGTCGCATGCAAAGCACTTGCAATGCTGATGGTCACATACAGGGTCGTCAGAACATTTATAGGTTGGGGGGTCAAGATATATCGTCATTTTGGCACCCCTGGGGGTGGAGCCACAGGGGAGAAGGAGACGGTACTGTGAGCCGAAAACAAAGCCACACCATGGTGGGGAGGAGGCCGCACATGTAGATGAAGGCTGGGAGTCCCACCAACGGAGGTGCTGCAATGGAGGAAGGAGGAGCCTGGGACTGCAGCATTGCACCAGCAAGCACCATTGTGTAGGTGAGGTTGACAGCCAGGACAGGGGTGTATCTAGGGGTCTGAGCACCCCTGGCAAAGTAAGGAACTGGCACCCCCCACCTCCCCCACCCAGGGACACAGAGGGGGGAGTTAAAGATAGGCTGAGGTCAGGGACACTGATGGAGAATTACAGGAAGGGTGCAGGTAGGGACAATGAGGTGGAGGCCTTACAGGGAGGCTGAGGTCAGGGACACTGAGGGGCAATTATAGGGAGGGTGTGGGCACGGACACTGAGGGGGAATTCCAGGAGCGCGTGGGCAGGGACACTGAGGAGGAATTACGGGGAGGGTACTGGCAGGGACACTGAGGTGGAATTAAAGGAGGATGTGGGCAGGGACACTGAGGGGGGAGTCACAGAGAGGCTGAGGTCAGGGACACTAAGGGGGAATTACAGGGAGGGTTCGGGTATGGAAAATGAGAGGGAGGGGCTACAGGGAGGTTGAGGTCAAGGACACTGAGGGGCAATTACAGGGAGGGTGCGGGAAGGGACACTGAGAGGGAATTACAAGAGTGTGCGGGCACGGACACTGAGGGGGGAGTCACAGGGAGGCTGAGGTCAGGAACTCTGAGGGAGAATTACAGGGAGGGTGCAGGCGGGGACACTGAGGAGGAATTACGAGGAGGGTGCAGGCAGGGACACTGAGGGGGAATTACGGTTAGGGTGCGGGTAGGGCGCACTGAGAGGGAATTACGGGGAGGGTACGGGCAGGGATACTGAGGGGTAATTATGGGAAGGGTGCGGGCAGGGACACTGAGAGAGAATTACAGGAGTGTATGGGTAGGGTCACTGAGGGGACAGTTACAGGAATGGTGTGGCAGGGACACGGAGTGGGAATTACAGGAGTGTATGGGCAGGGTCACTGAGGGGGCAGTTACAGGGATGGTGCGGGCAGGGACACTGAGGGGGAATTACAAGGAGGGTGCAGGCAGGGACACTGAGGGGATATATGCACACATACATACAGTTAAAAAATCCTCTCTAGGTGTGATTACACTACATGTCCCAGCAAATCCAATTGACAAGGTGTGCTGGGAGTTGTAGTTTCAACACAGTTGGACAGGCAGTCACTGGTCTAGATACCTCTCCATACAGAGCTCTTTGTAACCTTTGATCCAGACTGCCAAGATAGACCATGCACTGCTGACTGTTGCTGATTGTAGTGGCTGCTTAGTGACAGACTGCATGGGACCAATGAGAAGGGGAGGGGATGAGGAAGAGGAGGTGCCTCGCCCCTCCCCATACCTGGAAGTGCCCCGCTCCCCGGCTATATTCACCATGATTGTGACTGTAGTCACAGAGAGTGTCAGAGTGCAATACGCTTCTGAGAGTCTGGCAGTGGATGAGCATTGCTAAGGGATGTACTCGGTTAGAACTACTATGTCATTCTACCCCCTGGCATGGGTGGCACTACAGGGCGGTGCCCCCCTCTTGGCTGGCGCCCCTGGCAAGTGCCATCCTGGCCAATAGGAAGATACACCCCTGAGCCAGGACCGTCAGTGAGCAGGAAGGGATGGCAACAGAAATATTTGGGCCTAGTACAAAGATATATCTGGACCCCCCTCCACCTCGACCCCGCATCCACACATCCCCCCCATCTCCAGGCACTACAATTCACGTTAGGCAAGCAGGAGAGAGAGCAGGGGTGACAGAACATTTATAGGTTGGGGAGGCAAGACAGAACGTCATTTTGGCGCCCCTGGTGGTGCAGCCACCAGAGAGGAGGAGGTGGTACTATGAGGACGAAAAGAAAACAGCACCATAGTGGGGAGGAGGCCTCACATGTAGATAAAGGCTGGGAATCCCACTGACGAGGCGCTGCAATGGGGGAAGGAGGAGCCTGGGACTGCAGCATTGTGCCAGCAAGCACCATTGTGTAGGTGAGGCTGGCAGCCGGGGAGTAGGAAGGGCCAGCAACAGAAATATTGGGGCCCAGTACGCAGATATCTCTCGGCCCCCCACCACCTTGACCCCGCATCCCTTATGAGAGCAGGAAAGAACGTGAGGTAGAAACAAAGAGGGTGTCGGAGAGAGAGGAGCAAGAGAGAAAGTGTTAGGGAGAGAGAGAGGAGCAAGAGGAGAGTGTTAGGGAGAGAGAGAGAGAGAGAGAGAGAGAGGAGGAGCAAGATAGAGAGTGTTAGGGAGAGAAAGGGAGAGGGAGTGGGAGCGAGTGGGACAGACATGACACTTGCCTGATTACATAGCACAGCTACCAACCATGGGTCTCTCATGGAGGCGGGCACTTCTTGGCATTAGGCCATGCCCCCTAATCACCCGCAAATCGCTGTACTGCTCTGGGGCGGGAGCAGGCCCTGGTTACGGAGGGGGGTTGGTGCGCAGCCTCCTTTGTGTATATGAACTGGCCCTGGAAGCAGGGTAGGGACTGCCCATACTGCTGCTCAGTCCCTGCACTTGCATGGAGGTTATGATGTGCGGTCTTTCAGCTGCATATCGGCGCCTCTCATGTTTGGGGGGGGGGAGAGCTGCCCCCACCCGTTCTGACGCCTCCTGTCACATAGTACAGTGATTATGGCATACTTTCCTACCCTCCCAGAATGGCCGGGAGGCTCACGAAAATCGAGTGGCACTACTAGCTTCCCCAGAAAGGAGGGCAAGTCTCCCGGAGCCTGCCTACACTAGCCAGCTAGCCCTCCTTGCCGCCCGTATACCCTGAAGCCACCGCTTAACAAGTGCAAGTGGGCTCTACAATGCCGGTAATCTGGTCATTGTGGAGCTGGGTGCGGGACTGTGATGATGCAAATGCATGTCCATGCTGCCGCTCTGCCCTCACATCCTAATGCGCCTTCTATTGTGTCTTCCTGGCTGCCCTATCCCAGAGGGGCAGCCAGAAAGTCGGCAAGTGTGGATTATGGAATACTTGCCTACTCTTCCGGAAAGGCCGGAAGGCTCACGAAAATCAGGTGGCACTCCCGCCCCCCCGGGGAAGTAGGAAAGTCTCCCGCATCCTACCGCACCCCCCCCCCCCCACCCACACACACACACACACACACACACACACACACACTCACTGCTGCATCTTGTCACACACAGGCGATTACACAATTCGCACTAAATCGCATCATTGTAGCCCCGTCCCCAATTTACAATGCCAGTAATATGTGTATTGTAAAGATTGGGCGGGGTTATGATACAATCACATCACCACACCCCCGTACCACCTCCTCCACACCCCCTCCTGTGTGATGTGTTTTTTTTTATGTTTTTAAAACTAAATTATTAAAAAATTAAAAAATCAAAATTAAATTATTAACATTGGCCAGAAGGGCCTGGATGTACTCCCACATGGCCAATAATTTGGCCCATATGGCCAGATCTCGATCTCCAAGGTCAGGATCTGAAATAAGTGGAGAGGAATGTGTAAACTATTACATGAGCACACAATCCCATATTTTGTTATTACACATAAATACTGAACATTTTGAATTCCACTGTGAAGATGATTCTGGACTTCACATATGCTACTTATTAATGTCATGAAAATTATTAACAACATTTAGACTCAATTATTAGTTGAGGAGATACTGTATTCCATATTTAATTATATATCTCTGTCCTTATGTACGCTAAACACATAAAACATAGCTACACTGCATCATGTTTCCGTCTCACTTCTTTCTACACTCAATTTATGGAGTGTTTAAGGCCTTTATTATTCCTTTTTAAACTCATTTCCACAAGCTAAATTAATGCTTTACAGAACTCCAAAAATCACAATTCAGGCGCTGTATGTTTTTAAATTGTATAAATTCAATTAGTTTTTATACTATGAGCTGCAAAAAAACAGTCCACAGATCTCCACCTCAGAAATTAAAGCAAACCAAAGAACCAAAAAGTGACTGTTTTGCGCTAAAATACTAAATGGTGCATATATGAATGAAAACTCCTGTATAATATATAACCATCTGATTTATTTATTCAATAAAAAATATATATATAAAAAGATTGGGTAACGTTCTGCTTTTACTATATAGAATTCATGTGTACAAGTCATCAAATACTTTTCCTAATTGCTATAACAATGAAAAACACCTGATATATATTACCACATGTAGTATGAATACTTCTGAACACTCTAGATAGTATCCAATCTTAAGTATACATCTTTCATAAAAAGTGCAATTTAACTTTAAAATGTTATCCATATAGATATTGTAGAAACAACTGTGTTTAAAGATGCTGTCCCAAATTCTGGTTACCACTCATATGCTGTATGCACACAGCTTATTGTTCCATGATATATATGTTTCTTAAAATGGTATGAAAACTTTTGCACGTAGAAACAACTGAGTTTAAAGATGCTGTCCCAAATTGTGGTTACCACTCATATGCTGTATGCACACAGCTTATTGTTCCATAATATATATGTTTCTTAAAATGGTATGAAAACTTTTGCACACTCGTATGCTTTTCAGTTTTAAGGTGCAGTCTCTTGTATATACAAGCAGTGGCACTATGTATGGTGTCCCACGTTATGTGCAAACAATCCTGAGAGCACTTGTCCCGTAATGTGATTGCTGCTTATGTGCCGTGTATGGCAGCTTACCACTGCAGCCCAACTGGCTGTTTTGCGGGAACTTGCGCTGCACTCAGCGATGTGTGGTGCTATCTCTCACCCGTCTATGTCCGCTCAACAGAGCACGGGAAGGACGGCCAAACGTGACTCCTTAAATCAGAAACCGCCGGCTAGGTCTTCTGCAACGAGGACGCTGCCAACCAGCTGATGGGGAGAGTCAGATCTGCACAGCCGTCCGCATACAAGCGGCTCCAGCTTCCCGTGCTCTGTTGAGCGGACATAGACGGATGAGAGACAGCACCACACACCGCTGAGTTCAGCGCAAGTTCCCGCAAAACAGCCAGTTGGGCTGCAGTGGTAAGCTGCCATACATGGCACATAAGCAGCAATCACATTACGGGACAAGTGCTCTCAGGATCGTTTGCACATAATGTGGGACACCATACATAGTGCCACTGCCAGGGCCGTCTTTTTGTATGGGCTCAATGGGCTCTTGCCCAAGGGCCCCAGGAGTGTAAGGGCCCTAGGCTGATAGCTGAGGGTCCCCTCTTTCCAGGGGTACCAGATTTCTGAAAATCGGCCCTGGGGAACCGGAGCTATCCAACTTCAAAGCAGTGGTCCCCATATTTCTGAGGATATAATTCAAAAGCTGTGACTCTCCCCTTTCAGCGGACACTGGCAGCTTGTGTCTACTATACCCAGAACCAGAGATATCAGCCTTCCAGCAGATGGTCCCTGCTCCATCTCCACGCACCTGGTATGCAGTTTTATATATTCGTTGGTGGATTACTCTGGCTCCTGAACTCTGATCTCCAAGTCCCCAGTATCTCCTGAAAGGTTGGACTCTAGTTTTTTTTATCCTGTTATAGCTTAGAAATCTATTTCCAGGAAATGGAGATATCTGCAGTAAAGCAAGCTGCCCTCCCACCAGAAAATGATGAATATTAAGACCACTCCACTATTCACCCCTCCCCTGTGTATTAAACACCCCCTACCACCCTGGAAGTCATGTACCGGGGCCCCTCCATTCCGCACAATGTCCCCTTCTACAGTTTAGTGTTCTCCTTCCCGCCCCATTTGTGCAGTAAAGGAGTAATTA
Source organism: Pseudophryne corroboree (assembly GCF_028390025.1). NCBI lineage: Eukaryota > Metazoa > Chordata > Amphibia > Anura > Myobatrachidae > Pseudophryne > Pseudophryne corroboree. The sequence goes on along the minus strand of NC_086452.1, from coordinate 159,151,660 downwards.
GCAGAAATTGTTTCTCCAGGTCCTATATGCTGAGCGAAAGATAAAACACACCCTACCCACCGCGGGACATCAAAGCTACCACTGATAGCTCACCCCACCCCTACCGCTGATGGGTGGGTAGGGGCCTCAGTGCATTGCTGTGCCGGGATCAGTATTAAATGCCGCCGGCCGGAATCCCGGCGGTCGAAATACCGACGCCGGAATCCCGACAGGGGTGGCGAGCGGAACTCCCTCTATGGGTGTCGTGGACACCCACGGAGGGAGAATATGTCGGGATTGTGGCGGTTGGGATTCCGGCGTCGGTATTTCGACCGCCGGGATTCCGGCCGGCAGCATCTTGACCGCATCCCGCTGTGCCTAGGGGCCTACACTCCTGTTAAGACAGCTCTGGCCACTGCTTGTATATACAAGAGACTGCACCTTAAAACTGAAAAGCATACGAGTGTGCAAAAGTTTTCATACCATTTTAAGAAACATATATCTTATGTAACAATAAACTGTGTGCATACAGCATGAGTGGTAACCACAATTTGGGACAGCAATTTTAAACACAGTTGTTTCTACGTGCAAAGGTTTTCATACCATTTTAAGAAACATATATCATACCTCCCAACATGACCCTCTCCAGGAAGGACAAAATGCTCTGCTCCTAGACTTTTCTCTTAATGTATGATTGCTAGCACCTGTTTTGAACAGGGTAATGGATAAGGAAGGTGTTTCAGCACAGGTGAGGGCAATTATACATTAAGAGGGAAGTCCAGGAGCAGAGCATTCTGTCCCTCCTGGAGAGGGTCATGTTGGGAGGTATGATATATGTCATGGAACAATGGGGCAGATGTATTAACCTGGAGAAGGCATAAGGTAGTGATAAACCAGTGATATGTGCAAGGTGATAAAGGCACCACCCAATCAGCTCCAATATGTAAATTAACAGTTAGGATCTGATTGGCTGGTGCCTTTATCACCTTGCACATATCACTGGTTTATCACTTCCTTATGCCTTCTCCAGGTTAATACATCTGCCCCAATAAGCTGTGTGCATGCATACAGCATATGAGTGGTAACCAGAATTTGGGACAGCATCTTTAAACACAGTTGTTTCTACAATATCTATATGGATAACATTTTAAAGTTAAATCGCACTTTTTTATGAAAGATGTATACTTAAGATTGGATACTATCTAGAGCAGGGCTGGCCAAACCAGTCCTCAAGATCTACCAACAGGTCATGTTTTCCAGGCCTCCTGGAGATCTGTAGGCTTGTCAGTTAGGAATGAATGCAGCACATCTTAATTGGTAATGACTACACCTGTGTATTAGCTAGGTGGTCTGGAAAATGTGAACTGTTGGTAGATCTTGAGGACTGGTTTGGCCAGCCCTGATCTAGAGCAGAGGTTCTCAAACTCGGTCCTCGGGAGCCCACACAGTGCATGTTTTGCAGGTAACCCAGCATGTGCACAGGTGTATTAATTACTCACTGACACATTTTAAAAGGTCCACAGGTGGAGCTAATTATTTCACTTGTGATTCTGTGAGGAGACCTGCAAAACATGCACTGTGTGGGCCCCCGAGGACCGAGTTTGAGAACCTCTGATCTAGAGTATTCATAAGTATTCATACTACATGTGGTAATATATATCAGGTGTTTTACATTGTTATAGCAATTAGGACAAGTATTTGATGACTTGTACACATTAATTCTATATAGTAAAAGCAGAACGTTACCCAATCTTTTTATATATATATATTTTTTTATTGAATAAATAAATCAGATGGTTATATATTATACAGGAGTTTTCATTCATATATGTACCATTTAGTATTTTAGCGCAAAACAGTCACATTTTGGTTCTTAAATTAATGCTTTAGCAATGTGATTGGCTTACTATGATAGTGTTACAATTTTAAACTAGTCTTGCTTTTAAATCAAAAATATATTTACGTCGATTATGAATAATCAGGCCCTTCCTACCTCTATGTCTGTGCAGACCAACTTTGCAAACCAATGTTACTTTTAATGAAATCTGTAGCACTACCTGTGTGTTGGCCCTGTGTGTCTGTAGCTACTGTAGAGCTACGCATCCCAGCATGGCCTGCAACAGATACAGCCTGCCTTAATAGTCCAACTGTGGCAGGGAATGGTTGGATGTGGTTGCACACAGCAGATGCAGGGACACAGGTTGAAGACACATGTTGTTTTATATTTCTAAACCTGAAATGTTGTAGAAAAAAAAGTTCTCTTACTAGGCTCCATTTCCAGGGCATCATCCACATGGTCCCCTTCTGGGACCATAGTAGCCCACTAGCCCTGCTCCTCATTTTCCCAGACCAAAGATGGTGTGGGAGGTTGGGTGGGGAAAGGGGCTTGAAAGGGGGTGGGAGGTTGAACAGGGGAGGGTGGTTGAGAGGGGAGTTCAGATTGAGAGGGGGAGGGTGGTTGAGAGGGGGGGTCAGATTGAGAATGGGAGGGTGGTTGAGAGGGGGGTTCAGAGAGAGGGGGAGGGTGGTTGAGAGGGGGGTTCAGAGTGAGAGGGTGAGGGTGGTTGAGACGGGGGTTCAGATTGAGAGGGTGAGTGTGGTTGAGAGGGGGGTTCAGATTGAGAGGGGGAGGCAGATTAAGAGGTGGGTTCAGATTGAGGGGGGAGGAGGAGGATTGATGGGGGGAGGGTGGTTGAGAGGGGGAGGAGAAGGAGGATTTATGGGGGGAGGGTGGTTGAGAGGGGGAGGAGGAGGAAGAGGATTGAGGGAGGAAGGTGGTTGAGAGGGAGAGAAGGATTGTTGGGAGGAGGGTGGTTGAGTGGGGAGGCTTCCTGGGGTGCAGCTCCTGCCACCTACCTTTGTGCTGTGCCTAAAGAGATAGAAACACACAAATATGTCATTATGTTTTGCTAAAATAAAAACTTTTGTAAATGTTTTGGAAAAATATAAAAAAAAAATTATGTATGTGTTTTTCTCATATGTTACCATTGTGGTATTTGTATGTTAAAAACTATATTTTGGTTTTTATGCATTTGTAACCTGTTAATTTATTATAATTGAAAACTGATTTTTCTGATCAATTTTTTGCTTTTAGAAATTCCACAGACATACAGGAATGTACTGGCCCACAGGCGTACACGGGAGTTCTACGGTGGACCACTGTGCCTTGGCCTACCACCTGCACCTCTAGGGATCCTGCTCCAGCTTGGGCACTTTAATTATACATCACACATGCATAAACTTAGACTACGCAGGACTATGGGCATTTTTAGGGCACGCATTGTGATTAACATGCTTGCATTAGTAATGTTTAGTGTATATATTTCTGAAGGACCACAGTCCATGCACAATAAACTTGTATGTCAAACCAAAGTGGTGTCTGTCTACAGCCTCTCTGGAGACTGGCCACACCCCTACACATGGCCCCTACCACTGCGTTCCCCAGTGTGTCCTGCAAGGCCTACCCCCACACAGTCTATATGCATACAGTACAGGTCTTATGTGTCATGTTGTTTGCTAATATTGTTTTGCATTTAATTGCTAAAATACAAAGTCATGCAAACACAGGTGTTAGTGTGGATTACTCACGTGTACGTATTTGCTGGCGCAGCTGTGCCAGCAAGTCAGGCTGACGACGGGGAAGGTCGGAACACCGCCGCTCGAGTTGGACAATTGTCCTCCTGGTGTGCACCCTCGCCCGCAGTACTCTGCGGACCTCCGCTTCCGTGAATTCGAGATATAGGGCCCTGCATGGCCTATGCAGTGGTCCATTATGGCTGTGAGGAGCCGCAGCTCCCTCTTGGAGAAAGTGGCAGTTCGCATGGTGCCAATGGTGTTTTCTTCACATGGGCTAATATTTATACTTTATCAATAATCAACTTTATTAATATTATTGTGTATTGACAGTGTGTTGTTTGTTCCTCTTGCGTACGCATATGCGACTATTTGCGAATGTCACTGCTAAAAACCTCACCATTATTACAATAATTGTACACTTACCAAAACTTTTTACACTATTCAGCTAAACAATCCAGGATTTTGTTGTTAGTGTGGCCATGTGTATATGTGAAGTAGACCAAAAAAAAAAATGCATGTCATTTTTTTTACACAATATCAAGCCACATTTAAAATGACAACATTCTAAAGTAGGCATTTTTCAAATCCCCCCAAAAAACAATTTGTAAATAATATATATGTTAAGCACACAACAACACTGTTATTCATTAGCGATTTACAAACATAACAAACTCAAAGTAAGTTAATGACCTAATCAAAACATATATAAATATAATATTGCTAGGGTAAATATTTTTGGTTCATTATTTATAAGCTCAAATCTGGAGCGCCATATGTTGTACCTTACACAAATATCACTTTAAATAATAACGTAAACACTTGTGTTACGATTTCAGTACTTAATCGTACCGGAAATATTGTCTCACTATTCTTGTCCTAAGGGCATGTCCCCGCTGTGCCTCCGTGCCTCGGATCCTTGTCCGCCCAACCCCTGGCTCCTCATCCTCTCTGGCTCTCAGGTAGCTCCACACGCCTCCTTACATCAATATTGTGCAGGATTGCACACAGGACCACAATTTTACTTACCATTTCCGGCGAATACATGAGGTCGCCACCAGTGCGGTGGAGCACACGGAAGCGTCCTTTCAGGACACCAATTGTGCGCTCCACCAGCTGCCTAGTGGCTGTAAGCACAGAATTAAATGCCGTTTGTGGCCCTGGTGCGGGTGTGCTGTAAAGAGTCATGAGCCAGGGGGTGCAAGGGTATCCACGATCTCCTGTTACAAAAAAAATAAATCCATAAGTAACAAATATGTCCAGAATAACATAAGTTTGGATTAAAAAAAACATCATGTCATACAACTCACCCAATAGCCACATGTTTTGGCCTTCCATCAGTCTTAATTTTTGCCAGATCCCTGATTGCCTAATGACGTGGGCATCATGCGCACTGCCAGGGTACTTGGCGTTCAGGGACAGGATTTGGAGGGATGGGCCACAAACAACCATCACATTCAGAGAGTGGAACATTTTTCGGTTCCAATATATTTCTTCATTATGTTTAGGCACCAAAAGTGGGACATGTGTCCCATCCACAACCCCAATAACGTGTGGGAAGCGACTACCCCCCTTCCAGGAATTGCCGCTTCAAAACAGCTAGGGCCCCCACATCCAATGGCATTGATTTGAACTGCTTAATTCTACGGAAAAAAGCTGCAATTACAAGCCTCAGGATTTTAGAAAATGCTGACTGTGAGATTCCTACCAGCACCTCAACCACATGCTGGTAGGAACCCATGGCACAGAAATGTAAGACAGCAAGGAATTGTGTAAATTCTGGTATTGCTGTAGGATACCGAATTGATGTATCTAGATCACTCTCTATTATTGAGAGAGTTTCTCGGATGACATGAGGGGGCAGCCTGCAGCGCCGCACCAACTCATCATCTGGCATACCAAAAATGGTGACACGGGTATGGAAAATACTAGGCCTTGCATTCGAGGATGAAGGGCAGGTTGGGGTTGGACAGCTTCGGACCGTAGATATGAGGTTATCAGCATCTTAAAAAGGATAACAAATTGCATTAAAAATACAATGTGTTTTGCCAAACAAATACAAACCAAATAAAAATTAAAACAACTTACTTCAGTATCATAATCCATAGCTAAATGATGAACACCAGGAGGAAAGTAAAAATGTAAACAATACTAACCCACAAATTAAACCACTACAACACAATTAGCATGCATATAGTCACCTTAAACATTCAAATAACGAACAAATATACTTACTGTACGTAGAGAATAACAAAAAAATTCAACATTAACCACAACCAACAACACAACATACCACACACACACACCTAGGAGCATGCATATACTTACCAGCAGATGTAATTTGTCACGTAAAAAGTGGCAAAAGGCCAAGGGTGAAACTGAAAAAAGGGGGGACCTCCCCCCAAAAAAACAGAAATAGAATCTTCCTTAAGAAGGAAAGAAAATCAAACAAAACACATACACAAAAAACATATCCAAATCCCTACAAACCACAAAAACCTAGGAACAAGCATATACTTACCAACAGATGAAGTAGAGTGCAACAGGGCCCCAAATAAAAATAAAAATAAAGGAACACCGTTCACAGAAAAGCAAATAAGAGATTATCTTCCTGGAGAAAATTACAGCAATAAACATACTAAACACACAAAGACATACCAACACAAGCATATACAGTACTTACCAAAAAAGAAATAAGATTTGTCTAGGCGCTGACTTAATTTAGGGAGAATTTCCCAGATAAAATAACCTACTTCTATCTGGGTGTACTGCAGCTTCAAAGAAAAAGGAGATCACTGATTCTCCCAAAAAAGTACCACCAAACAAAAGTAATTGAAGCGCTGTACAGCCAGAATTCAGATTTTATAAATTTAATATCACAATATAGACAAAACACATAAACATACAACACTAAACACACGGCCGGTGTATAAAATATACTTAAAATGACAATTACTTCAGAGATTGATTGGTCCTAAACAACCTAGCCATTGGAAATACATCATATAACCCTCTCCATTCTCTATAAAGCACCGGAATGTTCAGTCTTCGTTTGTTAATTGATCCGTGCACAATAGCAATTATTTAATCACAGCTTTTTAATAAAATTAAATATATCTTGCTGGTCATCCGTTATTTAGACCAACAGTCCAGATCATGCAAAAAGTTAGTGCAAATTCATGTCAGACTCTGTCCACAGTTGTTAGTTGAATATTGCATGCATAAATATATACTAGCCTTTAATAAAGCCCAAAGAAAAATTGCAATAGATTAATAGATGGGTGAAACACCATCCGAAGCAGAGTATAAAGTCACAGCTGATGCGTTTCCAAATTAGTGCATTTTAGATCACTTTAACTTGTTAGTAGATAGCAAGCACTCACAGCTTAATGCATACCCCGTCAGCATGGGTTAATAGAAGGACACTGGAATCTTGGTTGGCTTACTGTGCAATGATCACACCCAGTAGCTGCAAACTATACTGGGAAAAGATTCCCCCTCAAGCGGCAGAAAGTGCTGTATACCGCCGTAGCTTGTCCGGGGTCCCGCCGCACCAAGTCCGTTTGATTGATGTCCCACCAATGGTCAAAAAGGTCACAGCCGTGCATAAAGAGCAACCTCAACGCGTTTCTCCGCCTCTATACTCGGCGGCTTCCTCAGGAGTAATGATGACTTACCAACAGATGAAGTAGAGTGCTCAAAAACGGCAAAAGGTCCCAAATAAAAATAAAGGAACACCGTTCACAAAAAAGCAAAAAATATATAATCTTCCTGGAGGAGAAAATAACATCAATAAACATACTAAACACACAAAGACATACCAACACCACCACACCCACAAAACACCTAAGAACAAGCATATAGTTACCAACAGATATATGGATAATATGGTCCCCTGGTTTGGACTGGCAAGTCTCCTCCACGATGTAGGAACCAGGCGGCACTCCACGGAATTTTGAAAAGCAATTTTATGAAACTTTAAATATTCAGTGCATCATATTGAAGACAGGCATTGTGCAAAGAAATCAATGTTTCAACGCCTCACAGGCATTTTTTTCAAGGTGTCAGTGCTGCAAAGTAACAAAACAAACAAAACAAAAGTCAACTACACCCAGTGCACTTACCTAAATAGTTACCACAAGTCTGATCCTCCATCACACGCTTCCGGACGCCAGCAGTGGGTAGAGCGCGCGCTCCGGGACTGTAACACCGGCGCTCATCAATGACATCACTCCGTTGCTAGGCAACCAGACGCGGCGGTCCCTCCACCCGCGGCTCCAGGAAACTATTTGGACAGAGGAATATGTGTATATAAATAACCAATGAAAACAAATAGACTTCAAAAAGATTAAAAATTAAAAGTTAAAAACACATAAGTGCACTGGGAGAGCAACACTAACCAGGTGCAACATGCAGATAAGCAAATCATAATCTAAGAAATAATCAAGCTGGATACAATACTAGATATATCCACTGCTACACAGTGGATATATACACCTCCTCTATATACAGGGGGATAGTTAACACCACCACTACCCAAGGTACAAGCTGGCAGAGACAATAAAGCTTCCCAATATAATAAATACTAGAAATGATCACCATCCCATGTTACCGCCACCAGAAATAATAGCAAGGAATGCATAGACTATAGTTAACCATTATACCCTATGGGCAATATTAAAGAAAGACATTCCAGGGCATTTGTTCATTCAGTCCATTCGGAGTTTATGAATTCAACGTGAAAATCCATTTAGCTTTTTTCCGTGCCAGCGCTTTTGCTCTGTCACCGCCTCGTGGTGAGCAGGGACATGGTCCAGAATCTTATACTTTAAATCTGACAGTTTGTGTTTGGCCATCTTAACGTGACGGGCTACCGGCTGATCATTCTTCTTCCCCTCAATGGCCCTCTGATAGCAGAACGATGCAATGCCATCCGTTCCCTGAATGTCCTTGTTGTTTGTCCCACATAAATAAGTCCACATGGGCAAAAGATGGCATAAATAACAAATTGGGATGTACATGTCACATAGTGATGAATCCGATAGGACACTACAGTGATGGGATGTTTGAATATAGGGCCTGCTTCCATATAGCAGCATGTCTCACATGATAAACATTTAAACCAACCCTTGGTGTTAATGACGGTCCATTTGGGGGTCACGTCGGTCTTTACCAGTAAATCGCAAAGATTTTTGCCCCTTTTGTAGCTTGGCATGATGGTTTTATCCTTAAAACATGGCAGGCTTCTGTCAGAGCTAACTATTGGCCACACGTCCTTTGTCGCCCTAGGAAGGACCCCACTGGCCATGGTATATTCAGTTACTAATGGAATTCTATTAGCCATCTGTTTTGTTTGAGACTTCAAAAGTCGCTCCCTCGGTATAAGCATAACCTCCTGCTTAAGTCTCAATAATTCTTTTTTATCATATCCTCTTGCCAAGAATTTCTGGACTACGTTGTCCAGTGCCAGTTCCAACTTAGACCTGTCATTTGTAATACGCGCTGCCTTCATAAGCTGGGATTTGGGTAATCCTCTCTTTAATGATGGTGGGTGGAAGCTGTTGTGTAACAACAGAGTGTTACGATCAGTTGGTTTGTAAAACACATCTGTTGTAATACAGTTATTCTTGATCCCAATGGACACGTCAAGATAATTAATACTAGTAGAACTGAAGCTAGCCGTTAGCTTCACTGGTGAATCACTGATGTTAATGGATTCAATCAGGGCTTCCAATTCAGCCTGTGTCCCACCCCGAAACAGGATCAGGTCGTCAATGTAGCGTCGATATAAAATGATCTTTGAGGTTATTATTGGTGATGAAAAAAAGAACAATTTCTCTTGTGTAAACATAAAAATGTAGGCATACATGGGAGCTACCAGAGATCCCATAGCACACCCTGTGAGCTGTAAACAAAAATCACCATTGTGTAAAAAATAGTTGCGTGTGAGAATAAATTCCAATAATTGTATAAACAAAGGTATGTCAAGCTGATCAAAATGGTTAGTGTGTAAAAAAACTTCAACTGCCCTCAACCCTGCTTTGGCGGTATATGTGTTATCTCATCTAACAAATTCAGTAAGTGAGTAGTGTCTTTCAAAAATGTGCTCTGTGCCATAACGAGAGGTTGTAGTAATTTATCGAGATATTGTGATATCGGTTGTGTTAATGAGCCCCTTGCCGAGATAATCGGCCTGCCTGGGGGGGACACAGGGTCTTTGTGCACCTTAGGTAGTGTGTATAACACTGGGGTTATTGGTGCCACTTGTGTCAAAGCTGTCTGTAACCGTGTATCAATCAGGCCTTCTTAACGGCTGACATCAAGATATTGTCCAATTGTTTTGGACAATATCTTGATATACTGTTGGTCCAATTAAAATAAAGGAAAACAGAATACAATTACAATGAAGGCCATCACCACTACAAACTTCATACAATACATAACCCAAAAATTCAAATAAAAAACCATAACCTAGTTTAAAAAAAAAAATACAAATTAACGCTGCAAAACACATTGGGACAAGCTGCATACACATTACCATACAACACAACTCAATTATACAGAATTACATGTCTGCATAACATTACAAATACATTACTCCATGGTTCTAAGCTGGGAAGCACGCCTTTGTTACAAACATACAGTATAAACACACACATATCTTACCTTGAATACTGGACACCTGATAACCCGCACACCTCTCAGCCTCCTACCAAACTCCTGCATACACCCACAAACATAAGCTGCATAGAACATGCTTAAATAGTGTAAGCAATCAAAGCACGTGTAACAATTGTGTATGCATCACCTGTGCAGATTCCAGCATCACCATGCAAACGCAGGTATAAAAACACACCACAGAGCCATACACACATGCTCTCACCATCATGGAGCAGGAATCTTTGGAAAGTGAGATGGCCAGGCTGAATGCAGACATGAGGGCCATCCTGCAAAGGAGCAGACAGTTGGCGCAACAAAGACAACAGCAACAAACACCTGCCAGTGCAGAGGAGGAACGAGCAAAACCCAGTAGTGAGGTATTTTGGCCCACTCTTCCATGCAGATCTTCTCTAGATCTGTCATGTTTTGGGGCTGTCGCCGGGCAACACGGACTTTCAACTCCCTCCACAGATTTTCTATTCGGTTGAGGTCTGCAGACTGGCTAGGCCACTCCAGGACCTTGAAATGCTTCTTACAGAGCCACTCCTTAGTTGCTCGGGCAGTGTGTTTGGGGTCATTGTCATGCTGGAAGACCCAGACATGTTCCATCTTCAATGCTCTTACTGAGGGAAGGAAGTTTTTGCCCAAAATCTCACGATACATGGCCCCATTCATCCTCTCCTTAATACGGATCAGTCGTCCGGTCCCCTTTGCAGAAAAACAGCCCCAAAGCATGATGTTTACACCCCCATGCTTCACATTGGGTATGGTGTTCTTGGGATGCCATTCATCATTCTTCTCCCTCCAAACACGGCGAGTGGAGTTTATACCAAAAAGTTCGATTTTGCTCTCATCTGACCACATTACATTCTCCCAATCCTCCCCTGGATCATCCAGATGGTTACTGGCAAACTTTAGATGGGCCTGGACATGTGCCGGCTTAAGCAGGGGGACCTTTCGGGCGCTGCAGGATTTCAATCCATGATGACGTAGTGTGTTACTAATGGCAACCTTTGTGACTGTGGTCCCAGCTCTCTTGAGGTCATTGACCAGGTCCCCCCGTGTAGTTCTGTGCTGATTCCTCACCGTTCTCAAGATCATTGATACCCCACGAGATGAGATCTTGCATGGAGCCCCAGGTCGAGGGAGATTGTCAGTGATCATGTATTTCTGACATTTTTTAATAAATGCGCTAACAGTTGATCTCTTCTCACCAAGCTGCCTGCCTATTGTCGAGTAGCTCATCCGCTCTACAATTTTGTCCCTGGTGTCATTAGACAGCTCTCTGGTCTTGGCCATGGTGGAGAGGTAGCAGTCTGACTGTTTGAGGTTGTGGACAGGTGTCTTTTATACAGATAACCAGTTTAAACAGGTGCCATTAATACAGGTAACGAGTGGAGGATAGAAGAGCTTCTTAAAGAAGAAGTAACAGGTCTGTGAGAGCCAGAAATCTTGCTGATTGATAGGTGTCCAAATATTTATTTTCTGCAAGAATATACAAGTAAATTGTTTAAAAATCATACAATGTGATTTAAAAAAAATTTTTTCTTCAGATTCTGTCTCTGGCAGTTGAAGTGTACCTATGATGGAAATTACAGACCTCTCTCATCTTTTTAAGTCGGTCAACTTGCACAATCAGTGGCTGTCCAAATACTTTTTTGCCCTACTGTATGTATGTATATATATATATATATATATATATATATAGAACAAAGACCTTTATCACGCACTTAATGTTAAAGCAGCACCTCACTGTAGAACCCCTGTCAGTGGGAACAATGGATGTGTAGAGAACAGGTGGAACCGGAGGGCGCTAGACACACATAATTGTCCAAATAGAGTCCATAAATAGAGAGAATTCCCAGCGATGTATTCTTTGACGGACTTAAATCGATATTCAACTTGGAATGAAGACACAGTTCTATTTCAGATTCAGCCAAAGGATACTCCTTTTGTAATGATACCCTCTCACCAAGGATATGAACACCCAAAACAAGTGGCCAAAGGCCTTAGATTAGTAAAAATGTATTTCTGTAACAGCATCCAATTTAAAATACAATACAAATGCCATTCAATTTTGCATTAACACACAGGTGCTTCCAGGAACCATATATACATCAGGACAGGTGTAATTTGTGCCACCAACCACCCCAGGATGTGAGCTCGGTGGTAGGGGCTCCCAAATGCAGTAATGGTAACCTAGTCACCTTAAACACTACGCGTTTCATCCATAAATCGGACTTCCCCAGGGGTAAACACTTTAAAAAATAAAATTACATGGGTGTCATATATATGTTCTTGGTCTGTTGTTACAAAAGTATAACTATAGAGGGACTAAACACTAATTTCATACATACCCCAATATGTCATCATACATACCCTACTATTGTGAGCTGCTAAACACCCAGGATGAGTTTTTATATGAACCTCTGATTAGAATGCTTCACCAGAGATCCAAAAACAACTAAACATAGACATTATTTTGTCAATATTATTTCTCATCCTGAAATATTGGTTATAGTATACATACATGCCAATGAAATTATTAATAAATAAACACATGCACAAATCAATAGGAAAAACTTCCCTATAGCGAGGACCAAGTTCAAAAATTCCTGATATGACAAAACAAAAATTTCAAATAATTAATGTACTTACACAAATGCTCAGTGTCTATAGTGAAACTACCTCTCCAGTGCCAAACAGTGGGAATGAAGGCTATCTGCTCTCTTGCCTATTCATACTGAAGTTACTAAGACCTCACTAATTCCAAAATTTGAGGTGATTATTATACCTTAATAAAAACATGTGAAAGAGTGACTTATCTTATCATAGAATGGCTCAGATTACCCCATAATCAATTTTCTATATAGCAAACCTTTTTGAACAAGTATTTTCAAACTATTAATGAAATATGAATAGCAGGGTGTCCGCTGTTATATATCCAGGGCGATGGAACGCACGCCTTCGTTCCACCGTCATGCGATGATAACACACACTGTCATCTTAACTATATCCGGGCGGTGGAGCGCACCTCTGCACTCCAGCGCCTCACAGTGCTGGTATCCCTCGGGCACTTCCGGATGTTACGGCGGTGGAACGCATCCCTGCGCTCCACCCGGCGCCAGATACTTCCGTGTAGGGGAACGATGGAGCGCATGACTGCGCTCAGATCAGCGACTTCTCTTATTGGGGGAACAGGTGTATGGTGCGTGTGACACTGATTGCGACCAGCCTCCCCACTACATTTGGGATGCAAAATGTGTTCCACCATAAGTTCCTAATTTCTTAAAGTGACTATTTTTTTTTTAATATATAAGAAACATTAATTCCTTTTCTATTAGTTTTTTGCAGAACCATCTATGAATTAATAAAAAGTGTATCTAAATACCAGATTATATTCTTATCATGTACCATGTGATCGTAATAAATTAATACTAATCGAGTCCTAAAATAAATTAATTAATAAAGTTTTAGTGATATGTGTCTTATTGTTTTATTACCACTTATACAGGGATCACATTAGTAGCAACTAATTTTTTATTAGCATTACATCTTTTCCTATTGGCCTTTTAAAGCCTTCTAAAGCCATCTAAGAATTAGTTAACAATAAATTATAATATAAACTCTTCTTATTAGGTATCATATGATCCTATTAAATTAATATTAACCGTATATTTATGTTTAAGAAAATTCCATGAAATCATGGCATGTTGCTTAGAGAAAAAAATATTCATAAAAATACATGTATGTTGCTCCTTACACAATATAAGCCCACGAAGTTGTTTGGTTACTTTGGGCAACATGCCATCTTAAATATAACTCACAACTGACCTAATTCATCCACAGCAACGTATTAGGTAAAGCAGCAGGTAATAACATTATAGGTTATGTTGCATTATGTAGGTAATGTTGTTATATGAAGCACAAAACTAATGTAGAAATCTGGAAAACATGGCATGTCTGCGGGTATTTAAGGAAATTAATTTGTTTTTACCACTTAGAAAATAAACACCATTTCTACAAAAAGCAGACATGTGGGACATGGGCAATACACATGTATTTGCTAATAATAAACATGTGTGCTGCTTGTCAGTTTAACATCATTTCTTAACGTTTTTTAACATAAGAACATCTCCTGGGAGTGTAAATGTACATACCATCTGTGAGAGTGCTCGAGCTACAATGAAGTGTTGATGCGTTTGCAGCTCAATCAGCGGCATACTCTTGCCAATAATTAGCCAGGTACGCCCTGTCGTGCACCTGTAGCAAGTGTTCGCTAGCTGTGCGCAGCCCTAGACCTACTACTATGCTGCGAATGCCTTTTGTGTACTAGCAACGGACGGCTTTGCAGAGGTGCGAAAACCACACCTGCAGACCTTAGCACACTCCCCTACTTGACACCCACCCTCACGCCCCTTTTCGCTAGCTAACAAAGCCATGCCCCCGCACCGCCTTCAACCCACCTCTTTGTAATTGCGTGGATGCGAACACAAAAAGATTGTGTATTTCTGCACATTCGTCGTACAGGGGACTTTGCACATGCACGTTCAGTACTTTGCGCGTACGAATTTGGCTAAATCACACTGCTTGGGATATGAAGATCAGCAGAGATCAACTCGGAATTACCCCCCATGTGCACTGCAGCGGGGAAGGGGGGGCAGATATAATATGTGCGGAGAGAGTTAGATTTGGGTGGGTTATTTTGTTTCTGTGCAGGGTAAATACTGGCTGCTTTATTTTTACACTGTAATTTTGATTTCAGTTTGAACACTCCCCACCCAAATTTAACTTTCTCTGCACATGTTATATCTGCCCCACTTGCAGTGCACATAGCAGTGCCGTAACTAGACATTTTAGTGCTGTGTGTAAGAAATTGCATTGGCGCTCTCCCTTATGTAAAATAGGGGCAGTGCGCGCCGTAGGTGCTCGGAAAATATATAGGGGCATGGCTTCATAAGGAAGGGGTGTGGCCACAAAATAATAACAATTCATATTACGGTGCACAGTAGTCTCCATTATTCAAATTACGCCGAACAGTAGCATCACTACTGTCGAAGTCAAAAATATTACATATAGAAAACATACAAACCCCACACGGATGAGTCGCTATGCTTGCGAATACGTGCAGCGAGCACAGCTATATATGGTAGCATATGCATTCACACAGACAAGTCACAAGGATATATTCAACACATATTTCATACCACACATAAATTAAACATGTCAAGCACTAGACATTATAAGGTTTTAAATTATATAATGGAGTATAACATCATGTATATGTATTAATGGAATGGAACAAGATAAACATGTCATGCTTGGTGTCAAAATGATCAAGGGAATGTGTGGATTCATCTGATGCCTGTGATTAGGTTGTAGCACATTGCAATGAGTAGTTATGATTAAATGTAGGAATATGAAGTCACTCTTATTGGAACAAAGAACATTGCATTTAAAGCATGTGGCCAGGAAACCAGTGGCCAACCCCTTTTGATGTCCTCTTCAGGGCTTGCATATGAACTGACCAATGACTCATCATGAATGAGAAAGTTCCCTCCCCTGGACCAATAACAGAAGACATGTACTCCCCCAACATACACAGTGTATAGCTGATCCTAGACACAAGAGTTCCTGTTGTTTGCTGGGTGCTGTTCGAGATGATGTTTTTGCTGTTCTGTGTAGCTGCTGTTGAGGCAGATCCAAAGATGGAGAAAAGGGTCCATTGAGGGAAATGGTAATTGTATGCTGATTGTAACTGTACTGATTCTTGCTTCCTATGTAATTGTTAATATATATTGTATATATATACTGTACATGTGTTATATTGTATACATATCCTTTTAATATCAAATATATACATCAATGAGCTTTGGAACTCAGACAATGGGTGCGTGTACTTGTTTTCTCTTAAGGGATGTAGTGTTTGTGATGTACAGCTCACTTTTATCGTATATGGTAATAAGATGCGCCTTGCGTCCACAGCATATATTAGCGCTGGCATTTTAAGTAATTATTAGAAATTAATCTGAACTTCTCAGTTGGGGGCTCATCCGGGATATCACGTACTTAATGATGCACTGTACAGACGCGGCTGTGGTCTACCAGCTAACGATGGACGCATCGCGACATGCTGCTGAACAACATGCCATTTGTTCTTTTGTGTTATCAGTAAGGCGCTGATATGAAATTCAAGGGACAATATATAAATGCACAGTATTTAAAATGCAACAGAGTATAATTATTGTTGCAAAACAAAGTTCAAATAAGTCATATTGTGTTTGATTCAGATTGGATTGTTTATCTGTTAAGTAAATTTAAAGAGCATTTAAAAAAAATGGTGCATAGGTATGATATAGCTGTGTTAGCATGCTGAGGCCAATTCGCATACTTTTAAACCCAGGCCTAAAGTAACTTCCATTAAGGGAGTAATTATAAATAACACGAGACACAGTTCCAGCCTAAAATTTTTTTTTAGTTAAACTCTCAAAGGAGGATCACCCTTTCTGCTTCCGGCGGGTGGAAGGAACAAAGGTGTATTGTGTAAGTGAGCAGAGGATTATTGCTTACATTAATAGTTATACGTGTGGTATATTGAATTGCGAATGCATGGTAGAAGTACATGAGGTAAACGTACGAGAACGCGCACATGGTTGCGTAACCACGCAAGGTTGCATGAAGTAGCGAGTGCAAGTTATAACTGCACAATAGCAGTTCAAATTTAAGGCGGGGTAAAAGATATAGTTATACAATAGCAAGTAACTATCCGATTTTAAAAGCAGATTACTATAATATTTTGTTTAAAGTTTACTACCTCTGGGACAAGCTATCAATCAAAGGGAGTGATATTTTTCTGTACAGAAAAACATTGTGTATTAGAGTGAGTGGAAGATAGGAGTGATGTATTGAACCCTGGAAACTGGGAATCCCGTGGAGACGCTGATTGGCAGAGGCTCGGCAGCATGTAAGGGTCGCAACCTTGCGTATTGATCAAGTATTGAGGCACGTAGTGTGTGATTTAAAAATGTGCAAAGAAGTGTGATAGATTGTGAAGCACTGAAGTAAGTTAAGGTTTTTGATGTTACGCTCCGGCTGTGGAGCGCAGCTAGTGGAATTCGACTCCTGTGATCGTAGGGCGTATAGATGACAAGAATCTATAAGCCGTGCGATTGGACTGCGCGTCTGTGTGTGTAGACGTGGCGCAACGTGATACCATTTGCATAATTTAGCGCAATTGTGTCATCATACGCGCTGTGTAGAGCATACGCAGACGTGATTTGTGTAAGGAAAGGGATTAAATCTCCCTGGTGGACATTCACTGGAAAGGGTGATCGATAAGTTGTTTCTTACCCAATAAAAATTCCAGCAGATAGATACTGAAAAGGAATTTTCGCTGACTCTCTCTCAGGAAAACATTCCAACAGACTTTTAACCTCCACTGGAAGAGATGCAGTATTGATTTTGTTGGTACTTCAATAATTCCAGTGCTGAGGGGTCTGGTAGGATACCTCACTGGGTACGCAGGGGTCACTATTGGAGTGAGTCTTGGTACTGCCAGCGGAGAAGGAGCGGGTGAAAAGCGCTCGGAGGACTTTTCACCATTTGCTCGCATTGTTCACTTGGTGCTCGTGTAAAAGAAAGCGCACAATGGGAGCCAATTGCACAAGCAAGAAGTGTTCAGCGGGCAGAAATCAGGCTGACGAGCAGAGACCAAGTGGGTCCGCTCAGGTGATAATGTGTGGGAAGTATGGTCCACACGCAGGGGCTTTCTGTGATGAATGGGTAAGAATGACAGCGGATGATAGGAGATCATTTCTTAGAGTTGGTGGGTTTAATCCTGAGGTATTGCAGGTAGTATGTCTGACCAAAGTCATATAAGACAAGAACGAAAATATAATAACTGTTTGAACTTGTAGCAACAATAAATAAGTAGAAAAAAAGAGAAAGCAAGTACACCGCCATATGTGGATGTGGAAGCAGTTACAGCCAGCAAACAAACTGTAGAAAATAATAAAAATATGAAAAATATGAATGTAACCTATATATGTACTAATGAATGTCAAAGTTTTATTTAGGAGGAGAAGGCGACCTGACTGGTTTCAGCCATTTCTCATGCACTCAGAGGAGTATCCAACCGGTAAAAGAGCAGTAGCCTGCAGGGGAAGTGGCTGAGACCAGTGGAACTGGTAAGTATAGAGTCATTCAAGTACATATATAGTAAAACCAAAAAACAAAATAAAAATCAAGAAAGTAACACCATAAATGGAGAATAACCTGTCCGCACATTAGTATTTGCCAGTAGGAAAGCGGACAGAGATAGAGTAACCCCCGGGTATTTCTTTTAGTTACCATATAAGAAGTATTCATTTCTAGTAATGCCCCTAGTCAAGATAAGCTCGGAAATGTTTGTTGGACCATGTACAGACCCTTAATACGGGATGAGAAGGATTGAATGAATACTTCGCATGACCTAGAAGCTTGCTAATTTTTTTCCTCAGCAGTACTAGAAAAATACTCCGTCTGGATAAGACCACTGGTAAACACTAATTCGGCAAATGGGAGGAACAAAAGAAGTGCAACATTACCCTTTGACAAAACCTGCTGAAGTTACGATTGGGCCTCTATGATGCTAAACCCTTTCTTTTTTTTCCTCGGAGCAGTGGCCCCTGACTAACTTAATCGACAGAGATTTTGTTAAATGTGAAATACATATATTGTACTCCCGCTCAGGAAGTACAAGGTATGTTAGATACCCTCAAAGACTAATGTTGCATTCCACTGTTCTAGATTCATGTCCATCACAGGTAGAGGAAATTATCTCACAAGATACCGGGTTCCCTATGAACTTAGGATGGACAGGACACTGGATTGATGGCTGAGGTACTCCCAGTAGTGACACAGCAAGCACAAGCTTTAAGGGGGGTAGGCCAAGTAGTTATTCAATTCCCCGTAGTGCCCAATCCAGTTGTCATTTTAATAAAATCCCCTCCACCTCTACAAACTTATCTGTCACCAACCTCTATTTTGTTTTCTTCACGGTTTTCCTTTTCATCTTTTGCGTTCGCACAGGGTGGTACAATACATGGACCCGATTCTCCCAAGAACTCGAGTGACAGCCTGAGTAATGTCTCCCAAGCCCTGCATGACTGTTTACAGTCCTTTCAGCCTGAGAATGGGTCGGTGCTGATACAATATGTTGATGACTTCTTGTTGTGCGCTCATTCATTTGAGTCGTCCCTGGCAGATACAAAGCAGTTTCTGTTTCGTCTCTTCCAAACAGGACAGCAGATCTCAAGGGATAAACTACAGTTGTGTAGGACAAGGGTCAAATACCTGGGACGTAGTACTGGTACATGATTTGACAATTCATACACCACATGCCGTATTGGTCCTTCAAAGTTCTGCCCGAACCCGGTATGTCTCATCAGCATGATGGCACCAGTATATTACTGCAGTGTGCCTTGTCATGCACAAAGGGTGGAGGAAGGATGAGAATACTGGTGAAGGAAAATTTTGTATAGACACTGATATGCATGATGGTATGGAATATCTGAATCAGACCTTTACTACGAGATCAGTCATAAGTGACAGCCCGTTGGTGAACGCAGACCTGATATTTTCTTCTTCTTTTTCTCCTCTAGAGACTTTATTTTTTTTGAGTTATGCTCATGGTACTCTACATTTGCAAACACACAACAATTAAATTGAGATGCAAATTTGTGTTTCCTACAGGAAAAGGAGGTCTGGAAGGCGAAGGGGTATGGTCAGGAGTCCTCAGGACTCTGGAGAGATGGACAAGGTAAGCCAGTGGCCACCAGGACGTATCTCCCAGGCCTAGCTGAGGCGACACATGGTCTGACTCACCTAGGGTAAAGAAGCTATGTGCAAATTGGTAAGAGCATACTGGCGTGCACCAGGGTTCTCTTCTCAGGCAAGCAGGAAAGCAATGACCTGTCTTACTTGCATGAGGAAGAACATTTGGTAAGGTAGTACCAATAGAGCCATCTGATATCCCTCCTGCAGATGGACCTTTTCAGGAAACACAAATTGACTTCGTACAGTTAACAACCTGTAGGAATTTGAATTATGTATTGGTGTGCACTGATGTTTTCTCAAACTGGGTAGAGGCATTTCCTGCCTCCACAAGTACTGCTGTGTTTACCGCAAAGAAAATTGTACAGAAATTTGTGTGTAGATACGGTATCCTTAGGAGTAGCAGCAAAGTGATAGCTTGAAACTGGACTATTGTGGTCATAGACACTGCCACTAGTGTTATGTAGCATCGGAACCACTCCCAGATCCCCACTTAACGAATCACCCTCTTCGAAATTTTTGTTTTGGTTTTTGGTTTTTTTGGAAGACAACCTCATGTCATGACTGAACCGCACAATGATCAGAAATACACCAATGAGGTGACAGTACAGTACCTTATCGAGATGAGCCAGCATTTGAGAACTTGACAACAGAACTTGAAACTGTTGATTCCTGGTATGCCAACTACTGTCTTGATTGTGAACCAAGAGACTGTGTGATTGTTCTTATGCTCAGGTTGCCTAATAGACAGGTGGGAAGGACCGTACCAAGTTTTGTTGACAGCACGATCCCAGTGAAAGTAGCCGAGAGAGAGACTTGGGTCCACGATTCCCATCGCAGGAAAGTCAGTAGTCCACAAGGAACTTGTAAATGTAGTGAGATCGCAGAAGTATCACCAGAGAGTCTGTTCCGTGAAGACTGAGAGGCGGCACTGTTGAACACTACCTGAGCGTACTAAAGGAGTACAGAAAGACCAGTCGTTGTAATTGATTTACTATGGACAAGATTTGTTTTGTTCTATCTTTCTTTTTTCCCGTTGACAAACATTTTTTTTCAGGACATTCTATTTTTGTGAGGTTTTTCATGAGGAGTCGAGTATGGGACTAGAACTGGTTCTGGAGAAAGGAATGATGTCTTTATAGGATCCCAGGATCAGCCTATCACTTTGTTAAAAACACAATAGCAGCGCTAACGTAATTCCAAATTAATGTGATAAGAATGATTGAGTGATATGAAATTGTTCACATTTAATTATGTATAAGTTAAAACCACATTAAAAAGCACATTCCAACAAAGATAAAAAGTGAATAAAATTAAAGGGTCACAGTAAAAACTGCCTATACTAGTGTAGTCCGTTCCTGTTTATATACACTGGGTTGCAGATGGGTGAGAAAAGAAGAAGATGGACTGACAGCACAGTCCCACCAGTAACGTTACCACTTTCAACCATTAGAGGTGTAGTCCCTTGAGAGTGTCTCTTAAACTTGCTTTTTAATGTGGTTTTAACTTATACCTAATTAAATGTGAACAATTTCATATCACTCAATCCTTCTTATCACATTAATTTGGAATTACGTAAGCGCTGCTATTGTGTTTTTTTTCTGTATTGTAATTTTGGGTGTGACTATCCCAAGTATCTAGCAGCAGCTTTAGAGCAACAGTACCCATAAGCGCCTGATCACCCATTTCTTGGTATTTTCTTTTTTTGCTATCACTTTGTTAAAGCCAGAGAAAATCAAAGGTCTAGTAGTTACGGAGTTCGGAGGTAACGTGATAGGCTATTGTCTGAGGAATACTGTATTTTGTTGTCATTGTGACCCCATAATTGAAGATGAGTGCATCCAGAGATGTCAGTCTAGCAATAAGGCAGAATTTGACAGACATCCATTGAGTGATTACCACTCACTAGTGGGTAAGGTCTTAAACCAAATGGAATGTTGGATGTGCTCACAGGTACCTCTAAAACGAAATGATGCAGGATTAGTGCCATATTCTTTAGAATTAGCTGAGGTACTTGAATTACACAATGGGGGGGAGGGGGAACGGGTCTGGGACTGAGGGTCGACAGCACAAAGGTCGACACACCTTAGGTCGATGCCAATTGGTCGACACACCTTAGGTCGACATGGACAAAGGGTCGACGTGGACAAAAGGTCGACAGGAACAAGGTCGATGTGGAAAAAGGTCGACATGAGTTTTTTATGTTTTTTTGGTGTCGTTTTCTTCGTAGAGTGACTGGGAACCCCAATTAGTGCACCGTGTCCCCTCGCATGGTGCCTTTGCTCCGCTACCGCTTCGCTCGGCACACTTTACCGTTCCAATCGTAGTCCACGTGGATCGTTAAGTAAGAAAAGGTTCAAAAAAAAGAAAAAAATTGTGAAAAACTCATGTTGACCTTTTTCCATGTCGACCATGTTCCTGTCGACCTTTTGTCCATGTCGACCTTTTGTCCATGTCGACCTAAGGTGTGTCGACCAATTGGCGTCGACCTAAGGTGTGTCGACCTTTGTGCTGTCGACCTGGAGTCCGGATACCAGGGGGAACAGGTGGACAAGGAATATAATATAGCTAGACCCCTAGTCTTAAGATCCACCAGTACCATAGATAAATCCCTGGTATGTTTAAATATCACCAATTTCATGAAATCAGGAAATTGGGAGGTAATCAGGAGCAATCAGACAATGGCTATTCACACTTAGCAGATAAAGAGCTCATTAATATATGTGGAAGAAAGGTTTATGAATGGCTGTCCCCGAACTCAGAAAGTTTATGTTATCTAGGAAGGACACTACTAATAACCCTTGTTCAATGATGAAATAGACCTAGTATACATTACAGAAATGGAAACAATGTTCAGAAAATGATAGGAATATATATATATATCATGAAAATTTTATATGTCTCTTTCACGATTTGTTTGTGTTTTCTCCCTCTACCCAGCAAAACCTCTATCGAATCCGAACATCAGTGTACAAAGACGTAGGTACATGTATGTGTGAAACGTTCATTCAAATCAGACATCATAGGCCATAGCACTGTCCCAGCATACTCTATAGGTTGAATGTTGTCCCAAACCCAACCAGTGGTCCCGTGACCGCCGAGTGCATATAGAGGATGTCTCGTCCTCCTTCCTGTCTTCCCCAAATATAGTCAAATGTCTGATTTGCGAAATGAATACATACGTGTGTCTAGGTCACCGATTATGTGTTTGAAATATTATTCTCCTGTTAATAATTTATGGCAGTTATTGTTTACTGCCAAAGGGTGGACTGTCGAAGTAAAAAATATTACATATAGAAAACATACAAACCCCACACAGATGAGTCGCTACGCATGCGAATACATGCAGCGAGCACAGCAATATATGGTAGCATGCGCATTCACACAGACAAGCCACAAGGATATATTTAACACATATTTCATACCACACATAAATTAAACATGTCAAGCACTAGACATTATAAGGTTTTAAATTATATAATGGAGTATAACATCATGTATATGTATTAATGGAATGGAACAAGATAAACATGTCATACTTGGTGTCAAAATGATCAAGGGAATGTGTGGATTAATTTGATGTCTGTAATTAGGTTGTAGCACATTGCAATGAGTAGTTATGATTAAATGTAGGAATATGAAGTCACTCTTATTGGAACAAAGAACATTCCATTTAAAGCATGTGGCCAGGAAACCAGTGGCCAACCCCTTTTGATGTCCACTTCAGGGCTTGCATATGAACTGACCAATGACTCATCATGAATGAGAAAGTTCCCTCCCCTGGACCAATTACAGAAGGCATGTACTCCCCCAACATCAGCATACAATTACCATTTCCCTCAATGGACCCTTTTCTCCATCTTTGGATCTGCCTCAACAGCAGCTACACAGAACAGCAAAAACAGCATCTCAAACAGCACCCAGCAAACAACAGGAACTCTTGTGTCTGGTATCAGCTATACACTGTGTATAGCTAATACCAGACACAAGAGTTCCTGTTGTTTGCTGGGTGCTGTTTGAGATGCTGTTTTTGCTGTTCTGTGTAGCTGCTGTTGAGGCAGATCCAAAGATGGAGAAAAGGGTCCATTGAGGGAAATGGTAATTGTATGCTGATTGTAACTGTATTGATTCTTGCTTCCTATGTAATTGTTAATATATACTATATATATACTGTACATGTGTTATATTGTATACATATCCTTTTAATATCAAATATATACATCAATGAGCTTTGGAACTCAGAAAATGGGTGCGTGTACTTGTTTTCTCTTAAGGGATGTAGTGTTTGTGACATACAGCGCACTTTTATCGTATATGGTAATAAGATGCGCCTTGCGTCCGCAGCATATATTAGCGCTGGCATTTTAAGTAATTATTAGAAATTAATCTGAACTTCTCACTACACCAGGTAGAGCCCCTTTTACACATTACGGCAGACAGCGTCCTCTTTTTACACATTACAGCAGACAGCGTCCTCTTTTTACACATTACGGCAGACAGTGTCCTCTTTTTACACATTATGGCAGACAGCGTCCCCTTTTACACATTACGGCAGACAGCGTCCTCTTTTACACATTACGGCAGACAGCGTCCCCTTTTTACACTTTACAGCAGACAGCGTCCACTTTTACACATTACGGCAGACAGCGTCCTCTTTTTACACATTACGGCAGACAGCGTCCTCTTTTTACACATTACGGCAGACAGCATCCCCTTTTACACATTACTGCAGACAGCATCCCCTTTTACACATTACTGCAGACAGTGTCCTCTTTTACACATTACGGCAGACAGTGTCCTTTTTTTACACATTACGGCAGACAGCGTCTCCTTTTTACACATTACGGCTGCCAGTGTCCCCTTTTTACACATTACGGAAGACAGCATCTCCTTTTTACACATTACGGCAGCCAGTCCCCTTTTAACACATTACAGCAGCCAGCGTCCACCTTTTTACACGTTACGGCAACCAGCGCCCCCCTTTTACACATTATGGCAGGATAGATAGATAGATAGACAGACAGACAGAATAGCTGATACTTACCATCTCTGCGGAGGAAGGGGGCTGTCAGTACATGACTACAGCAGCAGCATCACAGTCCCCTGGGCACTGGTCTGACAGTCAGCTTGTGCGGTAATCCGAGTGAGTGCAGCGGCAGCCAAATCCTTATGTGTAAAAACAGCACCGGCGGTGGGTGACAGGACACAGGTGGAGCTGCCAGCGGGAGACGGGACACAGGCGACGCTGCACGCTGGACACAGACGGCGCCGCCACCAGCGGAACACAGGCGGTGCTACCAGCAGGAGATGGGACACAGGCGGCGCCGCACACTGGACACAGGCGGCGCCACCAGCGGAACACAGGGGGCACCACCAGCGGGAGTCGGGACACAGGCGGCGCTGCACGCCGGACACAGGTGGCACCGCCAGCGGCAGTGAGTGTGTGTGCAGACTGGAGTCTGGAGATTGCGGCCCTGCGGGTGTGTTGCCCGATGGTGCGCTGTGGACAATGCACCATCGGCACACACCTAATTATGGCCCTGGCACATAGGCTTGACAATTAGCTAACAAATTTGCTGCTGCGAGCAGTTCTCAATTAAGCCCTGAGTCCAGGTACTTTTCATGGGGCATGGTCTAATCACAGGAGGCGTGCACCTTTGGAATAAAATTTTTATTTTAACCACCTCCCTGACCACACTGCAGCCCAGCCCACAGCAGCTGGGGTGGGCTGAGGAGAAGAGCTGCAGCTGCTTCTGCCACATAAGGGGGGAGGGGTGGGGCCTGAGCCCCAACAAGGACCCCTCTATCAGACCTGGGCCTGGATACCTAGTACCCTCCCCAGGGCCGGATTAACAATGGAGCGCATGGAGCTGCAGCTCCAGGCGCTCCAATAAAATAGGCCCAGAGCATCAGCTGTGCTGCTGAAAAAATGTTTTTCCTGTTACAGCAGCCATCTGACCAAGGCCCCGTCCACTGAAACCCCTGTGGCTGATCCCCCTCGCCGAGCATTCCATGCACCAGACCAGCCAGCAAGGACTCTGAAATGGACACCACTCTCTGGTGTATATTTACTAAAGTGTAGGTTTTTAGAAGTGGAGATGTTGCCCAAATCAACCAATCAGATTCTACTTATCATTTATCTAGCACCTTCTAGAAGATAATCTGATTAAGCCGTCTATTAATTTATTATGCTTATCATTAACTATACACTTTAAGCCAGTTTATGAATGAAAATAAAGACACGGACACAACTGCGTTGGATTAAATGGTCATTGAATTTATTAATTGGAATGACCTTACTCGTAGTGGGTGGCCAGGAAGACGCTACCACTAACCAGCTCTAGTCACAGATCTTACAAAATGGTGGAGACTAAACAAAATGGGACATAACAGTGCGATCCAGAGCTTGTAAAACATCTCCAAACAGATGTCTCAGATAAGGGACATATCAGTGCCATCCAGACATGCCCTCCTAACATCTCCAAACAGATGTCCCAGATGCAGCCCTAGTGGCTGCCGAGTACGATATTGTCCCAGTAAGTGTGACATTTGTTTTTATCCAATACTGAGAGAGGGAGAAGAGAACTAGGGAGAGAGAGGGGGGAGTGGATAGGGGAAAGGGGGGAGGGGTAGTGGGTAGGGGAGAGAGAGACAAAATAGGGAGAGAGAGAGGTGAAGTGGGTAGGGGAGATGGGTTGGAGTGGGTAGGGGAGAGAGAGATATGAGGTAGGGGGAGCAGGGGAACTGGGTAACAGAGAAAGAAGTGAGAGAGAGAGAGAGAGAGAGAGAGAGGCGGGAAAGTGTGTAGGGCAGAGAGAGACAGACAAGATAGGGAGAGACAGGGGAAGCAGGTAAGGGAGAGAGAGACAAGATAGGGAGAGACGGGATGTGGGTGGGGGAGAGAGAGACACAAGATAGGGATAATAAGAGGGGAAGTCATACCTCCCAACATCTATGGCAGAGGATGTGTGACTTTTGCGTTCAGAAGCGCCCCGATTTTGAAAAGGGGGTGTTGCTTATGGAAAGGGGCGTGTCTTTGTGGAGTGCCACAATCGTGAGCCACGCCCCCGTTTTCCTCACTGAGGGGGCATGCCCTGCACTCTGTTAGCTGCTGCCATGCCCTCTACCTCTGTCTCGAGTGAATAGAGGCTGTGCGCATGTGCACATATACATCTCTCACACCCAGAGGTGTAGCTAGATGCCATGGGCCCGGAGCAGGGGTATGTTTTGGCGCCCCCTCCCCTGTACTGAATTGGGGGCCTGGCCAATATGTGACGGCATGTTACATTTGAAAAGAAACAATATTTAAAAATCCTAAATTGGTGATTGGACCTGTTCTAGACGGTGGATCTCAAGGCGAAAGTTTCCTTTGGGTGCTGCCATTTGTAAAATATGGACACTGCGCGCTTAAGGAGCACAACTAATATATAGGGATTGACTTCATGGGGAAGGGGCATGGCCACAGAATAGTATCCGTTATTCACATTACGCCACACAGTAGAGCCGCTTATACACGTTACGCCACAGTAAAGCTGCTTATACACTTTACGCCACACAGTAAAGCTGCTTATGCACTTTACGCCACACAGTAAAGCTGCTTATACAAGTTACGCCACAGTAAAGCTGCTTATACACTTTACGCCACACAGTAAAGCTGCTTATGCACTTTACACCACACAGTAGAGCTGCTTATACAAGTTACGCCACAGTAAAGCTGCTTATGCACTTTACGCCACACAGTAGAGCTGCTTATGCACTTTACGAGACACAGTAGAGCTGCTTATGCACTTTACACCACACAGTAGAGCTGCTTATACAAGTTACGCCACAGTAAAGCTGCTTATACACGTTAAACCACACAGTAAAGCTGCTTATGCACTTTACGCCACACAGTAGAGCTGCTTATGCACTTTACGCCACACAGTAGAGCTGCTTATGCACTGTACGCCACACAGTAAATCTGCTTACACACGTTATGCCACAGTATAGCCGCTTGTACATGTTACGCCACACAGTAGAGCTGCTATGGAAATAGCTGTATTTAACTATTTACTTGTTTAATTCAAATAACTTATTATTATTATTATTATTATTACTACTACTACTACTACTACTAATAATAATAATAATAATAATTTAATTTATATAGCGCTCCATCTCCAATAGGATTCATGGCGATTAATTAAAAACACTTTGTATGCCCCGACTGACCTGACCTCACAAACCCCCAATACCTTAATGAAAATAATGCCCCAGATGTAACCTCCCACAGACCTGATAATCCCCCACTCTCTCAATGGAAATAATGCCCCAAATGTAAACCCCCCCTACACACACACTGACCTAAACCCTACCCCAAAACTCTCAATAAAAATAGTGCACCAAAACTGCCCCATCCCTGACTTGTTATTCCCCCAATGCCTCAATGAAAATAATACCTTAGAACTTCCATCCCAGACCTGATAATCCCACTATGCTTCAATGAAAATGATGTCCCAGAATTGCCTGAGGGGCAGAGAGAACTGTGCAGCAGCAACCTGAGAGGTGCTGCAGGTGCCTGAGAGTCAGAGTAAGGTGTTGCATAAGCAGCTGGGGCAGAGAGAAGTGCTGCAGCATTAATGTAAAGAGAAGTGCTGCAGCAGTCAGGGCAGAGTGAGGTGCTGCAGCAGCCGGGGCAGAGAGAGGTGCTACAGCATCTGAAGTAGGGACATGTGTTGCAGCTTCCAGGAAAGAGAGAAGTGCTGCAGCAGCTGGGGCAGAAAGAGGTGCTGCAGCAGCTAGGGAAGAGAGAGGTACTACAACATCTGAAGTAGAGACATGTGCTGCAGCCTCCAAGAAAGAGAGATGTGCTGCAGCAACTGGGGCAGAGAGAGGTGCTGCAGCAGCTGGGCTAGTCAGAGAGAGGCGCCCTCCAGGGCCGTAACTACTTGTGTGCCAGGTGTGCCTGGCACATAGCGCAGTTGCCCTGGGAGCTCAAAGGCCAGATGCTTGTAATGAGTCAAATTGACTCATTACAAGCCACCTCTGCTGTGTGCACCGCGCTGGTGAAGAGAGCAGCAGCGCCGGAGGCAGCGGAGAAGGATGAGGAGGGAGGGGGACTGGAGCCGCAGCAGCGCCTCTATGCAATTGGTAGAGGCGCCGCTGCAGCAGTCCCCTCTGGGAATGCTGGTATGCGGTTCCTTCATCCCAGCATTCACAGCAGCGCCGGGCAGCCAATACGGAAGGAGAGGGGACTGCTGCAGCGGCGCCTCTACCAATTACATAGAGGTGCTGCTGCGGCTCCAGTCCCCCTCCCTCCTCTCTCCCCTCCTCCTTTTCCTCCTTCTTCGCTGCCTGCCCCGAGGGATCTGCCAGCACAAGGAGCCTGACTGCCAGCGGGGAGAGATGGTAAGTCTCTCTTTCTCTCTATTTCTCTATCTATTCTGTACCGTAATGTGTAAAAAGGGAGACGATGTCTGCCGTAATGTGTAAAAAGGGAGACGATGTCTGCCGTAATGTGTAAAAAGGGGGACGATGTCTGCCGTAATGTGTAAAAAGGGGGACGCTGTCTGCAGTAATGTGTAAAAAGGGGAACGCTGTCTACCGTAATGTGTAAAAGGGGGACGCTGTCTGCCGTAATGTGTAAAAAGGGAGACGATGTCTGCCGTAATGTGTAAAAAGGGGATGCTGTCTGCCGTAATGTGTAAAAAGGGGGATGCTGTCTGCCGTAATGTGTAAAAGGAGGACGCTGTCTGCCGTAATGTGTAAAAAGGGAGACAATGTCTGCCGTAATGTGTAAAAAGGGGGACGCTGTCTGCCGTAATGTGTAAAAAGGGAGACGATGTCTGCCGTAATGTGTAAAAAGGGGATGCTGTCTGCCGTAATGTGTAAAAAGGGGATGCTGTCTGCCGTAATGTGCAAAAAGGGGAACGCTGTCTACCGTAATGTGTAAAAGGGGGACGCTGTCTGCCGTAATGTGTAAAAAGGGGGACTGTCTGCCGTAATGTATAAAAGGGGCTCTACCTGGTGTAGTGGTGCTACTGTGCAGCGTAATTGGAATAATGGAGACTACTGTACACCGTAGTATGAATTGGTATTATTTTGTGGCCAAGCCCCTTCCCCATGAAGCCATACCCCTATCTTGCATGGTGGGGAGCGCCAATGCCACTTCTTGCACACAGCACTAAAATGCCTAGTTACGGCACTGGCGCCCTCTAACTTTTTCTGGCGCCTGGAGCTTGCGCTCCACCGGAGCCACCCTCGCTACACCCCTGCTCACACACCTCTGCACATTAATAAATAGGGAACAGTTCGCAGACTGGGACTTAGGAGACAGAGCATAATGGGACATAATAGTGCCATCCAGAGCTCGCAAAACATCTCCAAACAGATGTCCCAGAAAATGGACATATTCATACCTCCCAATATAAGTGTGATGGGAGTCAGACCCTCTGGTGCAGTGAAGCAGAGCCCATCCAAAAAAGGGGCATGGCTTTGACAAAAGGGGGCATGACTTTGCGTGGAGAAGCAAGGCCTATTTTGAAAAGGGTGGGGCTTATGTAAAAGGGGCGTGTCTTCATGGAATGCCACAATCACAAACCACCCCCCCTTTTTATCACTGAGGGGGCATGCCCAGCACTCTGTTAGCTGCTGTGAATAGAAGCTGTGCTCATGTATCGCACTAATCCGACCTTATATATGTCCTGTGCAAAACCTTATGTGAGTCCATCTCCTTCTGCCGTTGAGCTGTGCATTGCCAGGGCCCTGGATGTGAATGAGTGATGCAGCAACAGCACAGCCCTTATATAGGTAGTCACCATTATGACATCACAGCATGATCTCACAGACTCCACCAGACAGGCCAGGACCTGTTACTTATGGTTTGAGGTTCATTATGACATCACAGCCTCTATTGTATTTTGCATGACTGCCCTAACAGAAATGTGATTTTATTCCTTATTTTAAACTATTACATTTACATCAGAATCTTATTTTTTTTTTTTTATGGCAGGATTTCCCTATTAATCTCTGCTTATGTGAGGTTTTGTATGAAGCCAATTTTCACTGTAGTTACATTGTTTTATATTGTTATAGTCTATCAGTGATCACCTCAATTAAGGATAATACACTGTTTATAGAACTGACCTCCCTCAGAAGTAATGAGATATTTTCTAATGAAACATCATATTAGTCATAAAACTCAAACACCACATTCTCTCCTTTCCCTTTAAGAATCTGCAGATCAGCTATGGAAAGTGTTGTCCAATTGTCAAGTAGTAGTTTGTTTATAAAAATAAACAGAAAAATAAATATAAAAATAAAAAACAAACAAACCCCCCCCCCCCCCCCCCCCCCCCCCCAAAAAAGCGCCTTTTTTCAGTATGGATCGTATCAGCGGTGCGATCGCATACTGACAATTTTCCGCCCAGTGCGCACCTGCAGAAGCTGTACTGCACGTGTGCATGCAAGGAGATGTGATCGCATCTCAGTGATGCAAACACCTCTTCCTGATTGACAGGCAAATATGCTCATGGGGCGGTCGGGGGGCAGTGACGTGGCAATGCAGGGGTGGTGCAGTGATAATGGGGGCGGGCCAGGGATGTTTTTGGGGTGGCTGCATGACGTCACACGTGGCTCTGCGATGGGATGATATAAACTTAGTGGGAAAGGCGAATGAGGTGAATGAATGAAGGTGCTAGCCACAGTCCAAGATGCAGGGCACACCTCCTGTGAAGACCACAGCCCACAGCGCTGGTCATGTCTCTCCCCCCCCCCCCCACACCAATCACTAGTCACCCCCCCCCCCCCCCCCCCTGGCAGCACACAATAGGCCCTTAAGATATTTCAGTCCAGGCCCATGTGGACATTAAATCTGGCACTGCGCCCCCTCTCTCGGCACCACTGACCATCCTTTCTGTGTTCCTGGGAGCTCCTGACAAATAACTGACCACAATATCACTGCTAGGGGAGGAAATCTGTTCTGCACATGTACAGAACAGATTTCCTCATTCAAAGCCAGGGGGGATGGATACGGAACAGCACAGTCGCATGGGATGAGACCGTCAGAGCCGGCCCTAGCCAATTTGATGCCCTAGGCAAAATTTTGTCTGGTGCCCCCTAGCACCGCCGCTAGTTCTGCATCTGACGCAGCAACACTGAGGCAGTGGGGCCCACCGGGGGGTTACCCTGTGGGACTGTTCAACTCTGCATAATGGCACACAGTAATGCCCATAATACACATAATTCCACACAGTAATGCACCTTACACATATGTCCCACATTGGTAATACTTTTTTGATAAAACGTACTTTTGCTTGCAGTCAGTGTGTGCGCCCACACTGGCGTGCACAGCACATTTTATTAGGGGGTGCACCGTCGGAGGGGTGTATCTAGCAGCGCCTTTTGGGCGTGTCTAGCACCATCTATTGATGGTCAACGCATATAAAATATCCACCCTTGTACCAGTCCTAATAAAGCAGATACATTGTCAGATGTTGTGGTGTGCACCAAACAAACACCCCTGATGGCACTCACTGCAATCACACTGCTCCTCCTCAGCCTGGTCTGGCTCCCCCTCTTTTTCCCCTGCAAGCTGCAGCAGCTTACTTACAAGTCGGTAACTAAGCTGACACTGACAGTCGCAGACTAGTACTGCTGCTGCTGGAAAAACAAGTGATGTGTCAATGCTGCTGCTGACCGCATGCCAGTATTGAACTTGTCTTCCTAAGAGGAACGCTGGCTGCATGCTGCTCCTCATCAGTGGCTGGCATTGGCATAGCATAGAAGGAGAGAGGTGGGCATGTGGCAAGTGTGACGGGTGGGCGTGCGAGCATCACACTGTTTTTGTACGTGGAGGTGGAGCTGGGAATTTGAAAGCCGGTGGCAGTGGCACCCTTGATTAACCCAGGCGTCCGGTAAGTAATGCAGTCCTGACAGGGTGCAGCGCAGAGGGGACAGTAATCTGCCTGCTCGGTGATTTCTGCATCAGGCATGTGAGATCGGGGTGCCAGACATTAGGGGGTGCCTGTGCGCACCAGGCACCCCCCCTGCGCACACCTATGTGCGCCCATGCAGCTCCCAGGATCCGTGACTGCGTTTTGTGAGATAGGGAATGGCAGGATGGGTGGGTGGGTGAGTGAGTGAGTGCGTGTTTGCGCTCGCACCCGTTAAAGGGGCACCCGTACAAGGGATGTGACCTCACAGGGTATACCATCCTGACAGGGGAATTTTACGCCATGGACTGACTAGGAAATAAAGTGTGAGGAGAACACTGCCCATGTTATGTCCCTGCAGACACCTGGGGTTTGCACAGGAATAAGGGACACACACACACAGGATAGCAGGGTCCCCCTCCCGCATGTGCACAAGCAGTATAGGTGATGTCAGATTTATGTGAAGCAGTCTTCCACAATACACATGTGGTATCATAAGGAGCCATCCAGTAATAACCTTATATAGTCAGTAAAAATGTCACAGGTCCAGGAATTGCATTTACTGGGCTTCTGCTGTCTGTCTGAGGTCTCACAAGTCAGGAGCATTCAAGCATGTCAGAGGGAGTTTAAAGAACTTTAAGGGAGAGTGTGCATTTTAATTTGACAAATGTAAACAGCAGTGTATACCAGTACTGATTGAATACATTTGGAAGTAACAGTTAGTTTGCAGACTGTCCCTCCCAACATGAGATACTGCAGGGACATGCTTGGATGCCCCTAGACATGCTTGGATGCCCTAGGCAAATGCCTAGCCTGCCTATAGCTAAGGCCGGCTCTGGAGACCGTGTCAGCAAAAGCCTAGCTAGCTGCAGTTGCATCCCATGTGACCATGCCAGTTAAGTGGTTAATACTCAGTTATGGTGTACTAATTACAGTTTTAAGGAGAAATCCAATTAGCCCTGGGGTTTACCCTGTATTTACGGCATGGGAAAATGGCAAGCTCTGGGCATGAAACCCAGAGCTTGTCACCCCTTAGCAAACCTGCGGC
Organism: Pseudophryne corroboree; assembly: GCF_028390025.1. NCBI lineage: Eukaryota > Metazoa > Chordata > Amphibia > Anura > Myobatrachidae > Pseudophryne > Pseudophryne corroboree. Next base: position 159,117,676 of record NC_086452.1, on the reverse strand, counting down.
TAATTGGATTCCCTCCTTAGGGCGCTGTTTAAGAATCAATCATAACCCCTTTTTCACACTGTAAAGGGGTTGTGTCTTCTGTTCTGTATTTAGCATACAACGGTAGGCATATGACTGCGGCATTAGCCGTACAGTCACTATTGCCAGCAATGGAGACCCAGCAAAGCCTCTCTGGCTTCAGTAAAGCCTTCCATCCTTTTCTGAGTCCCTGCTGGGTTGCAGTACCACGCGTAGGCGCAGATACCCTTCACGCATGTCCATCCTTGGCAGCAGTTAGCTTCTGCAGCTCAGCAGAGTGCATCCCTGAGGAGGTGTACAACACTGGCTCCAGCTGGACAGATGTTATATGGCAGGCCTGGCCAACCTGTGGCTCTCCAGCTGTTGTAAAACTACAAGTCCCATCATGCTTTGCCACAGTTTTGCTATTAAGGAATGCTAAAACCATGGCAGGGCATGCTGGGATGTGTAGTTTCACAACATCTGGAGAGCCATAGGTTGGCCAGGCCTGTTATATGGTATACCAGCTGCATATTAAACATACCTCCCAACATGACCCTCTACAGGAGGGACACAATGCTCTGCTTCTGGGCTTTTCTCTTTATTTATGATTGTCTGCACCTGTGATCAACAGGTTAGCGGATAAGAAAGGTGTTTCAGCACAGGTGATGGCAATCATAAATTAAGAGGTAAGCACAGGCGCAGAGCATTCTGTTCCTCCTGGAGAGGGTCATGTTGGGAGGTATGTATTAAATGTAGTGATGAGCGGGTTCGGATCCTCGGGATCCGACCCGCCCGAACTTCACCTTTTTTTTACACGGGTCCGAGCGACTCGGATCCTCCCGCCTTGCTCGGTTAACCCGAGCGCGCCCGAACGTCATCATCCCGCTGTCGGATTCTCGCGAGATTTGGATTCTATATAAGGAGCCGCTCATCGCCGCCATTTTCACACGTGCATTGAGATTGATAGGGAGAGGACGTGGCTGGCGTCCTCTCCGTTATATTAGAAAAGAACAGAGTAAACTGAGTGACTTAGTTATGTGGGGAGGATTGGGGACGGGGAGCAGCTGTTAGGGAGTACAGTGCAGGGTTTACCACCAGTGAGTTAGTTTAATCCTTTGTTTCTCTGCCTTAAAAAAAACGCTCCACCATATCTGTGCTCAGTGTGCTGCACTGCTGCATGATATATCTGTGCTGAGTGCACTGCTCACACTGCCTAATTGTGGGGACTGGGGAGCAGTTATAGCAGGAGTACAGTGCACAGTTTTGCTGACAGTGACCACCAGTCCAGTATACGTTTGTCTGCCTGAAAAACACTCCTGTGGTGTTTTGTTTTTTCTTCATACTAGTTTAGCAGTCTGCTGACAGTGTCCACCAGGTCCGTTATATACAGTATATTATATATATAAGCAGTACGGTAGGCCACGGCTGTACCTACCTCTGTGTCGTCAGTGCACTCGTCGTCCATAAGTAATATAATACTATACTTACTATCCATCCATCTACATTGTATTGTATACCTACCTGTGGTGGTTTTATTTTTCTTCATACTAGTTTAGCAGTCTGCTGACAGTGTCCACCAGGTCCGTTATATACAGTATATTAAATATATAAGCAGTACGGTAGGCCACGGCTGTACCTACCTCTGTGTCGTCAGTGCACTCGTCGCCCATAAGTAATATAATACTATACTTACTATCCATCCATCTACATTATTGTATACCTACCTGTGGTGGTTTTTTTTTTCTTCATACTAGTTTAGCAGTCTGCTGACAGTGTCCACCAGGTCCGTTATATACAGTATATTATATATATAAGCAGTACGGTAGGCCACGGCTGTACCTACCTCTGTGTCGTCAGTGCACTCGTCGTCCATAAGTAATATAATACTATACTTACTATCCATCCATTTACATTGTATTGTATACCTACCTGTGGTGGGTTTTTTTTTCTTCATACTAGTTTAGCAGTCTGCTGACAGTGTCCACCAGGTCTGTTATATACAGTATATTATATATATAAGCAGTACGGTAGGCCACGGATGTACCTACCTCTGTGTCGTCAGTGCACTCGTCGTCCATAAGTAGTATAATACTATACTTACTATCCATCCATCTACATTGTATTGTATACCTACCTACCTGTGGTGTTTTTTTTCTTCTTCATACTAGTTTAGCAGTCTGCTGACAGTGTCCACCAGGTCCGTTATATACAGTATATTATATATATAAGCAGTACGGTAGGCCACGGCTGTACCTACCTCTGTGTCGTCAGTGCACTCGTCGTCCATAAGTAATATAATACTATACTTACTATCCATCCATCTACATTGTATTGTATACCTACCTACCTGTGGTGGGTTTTTTTTTCTTCATACTAGTTTAGCAGTCTGCTGATGTAGAGATGTGCCCTGTGGGCACATCAGTGGTGCTGTCCCTGGCTGGGGACAGCGCTAGGGCAGCTTGTCTGTCCCCAGCGCTGGGTGCGTGGCGGCGGCGGGTGTCCGGTGCAGGGATTACCCTTTTCCCTGCACCGGACCGGAGGCTGCGGAGAGATTCAAATAATGGCGCTCTCCGGGAGCCAATCGCGGCTCCCGGAGCGGCGGCCAATCAGAGGCGGGCGCGGCGAGCCAATCGGCGCTCGCCGCATCACAGGCCCCGCCCCCGGCGTCTGACGTCAGACGCCGGACGGGAGCCAGAAGAAAAGACCGCGCGCGGGGGCGCAAAGTCAGAAGAAGACGCCGGGCGGGAGCAGCGGAGAAGGTCATCGGCGCGCCGGAGCGCAGAAGATAGTCCGGCGCGGAGGAGAAGACGACGGCCGTAGGAAGAAGAGCTCCGGTGGCCGCTGAAGAGGCCGGAAGACGTCGGGCTCCTGGAAGAAGATGTCCAGCGGCGGCTGGACGTGGCGAGGAGACGGCGGCGCCGCTGGCCAGGACGGGCCAGCGGCAGAAGAGTTCATCCAGGCCGAGAAGCGCTGCAGTGGTGGGAAGCAATTGAGCTGTGCAGTTCCCCACTGCAGCCTTCTCCACCGCAGGTAGGCCCTTCTAAGGTGCCCCCTTCTCTCCTCCCTAGACCACCGGGTGTTCGGGCATTAGGCCCGTGGGCACAGTCAGGCCCTCCCGGCCTGTGGGCACGTAGTCGGGCCCTCCCGGCCCGTTGGGCATTTAGTCGGGCCTCCTGGCCCGTGGGGCATTTAGTCGGGCCCTCCAGGCCCATGGCCACGAGTAGCCGGGGAACCCCCCGGCCCGGATAGGCAGGCACTAGGCCTGGGGCACAGTTGGGCACTAGGCCCTTAGGAATAGTCAGGCCACAGGCCTGTGGGACGGTTAGGCGGGCATTAGGCCCGAGGGGCATATCAGGCAATAGGCCTGTGGGGCATTAGAGGGCATTAGGCCCTAGTGTATTCTGGCCGAATAGGGTAACATAAGGTGACCCAGGGCGCTAGGCCCAGGTCACCCAACGGGTGACAAGTTAGGCGGGCACTAGGCCCGTGGGTGAAGTCAGGCCTCCGGCCTGTGTGCAGTCAGGGGGCGCTAGGCCCAGGGAATAAGTTCCCCCGAGGTGAATAAAGGTGGCACCGGGCGCTAGGCCCAGGCCACCCTGAGGTATTTAGGTAGGCAGGCCTGAGGCCCACATAAGGGAAGGTACAGGAGGTGGGTAGGCCGTGCGGCGTCCAACCCCCCAGAGTGTAGGTAGGGATCTAAAGGAACCGCACCGTTTGATGTTGTACTCTGATATGTATGTGTGTTACCGTGCAGGGCAAAGTGTTGTTTAGAGTTTGTGCATAGTTTGTGTTGCACCACCCACACTTGAGACAGTTTTGAGGGCTTTGTTTATGTAGTTAGTGTAGCGGATGCACACTAGGTTAGAGTGAGGCCCTGCACGGCTGTTTCTCTCTTTGCCTCCTTACAGGGACCTGTAAGTGGAGAAGATCGGAGTACAAGACGTAGGACGGTGAGTAACATCGGTCTGTGTGTTCCTTCTGTGTGTGTCCCTATCTGTCTCCCTTCCTTCAGGGCGTACGGTGAGCCTTGCATGCCGGTGCAAGGTAGAATTTCCACCAGGTGCGAGAGTGCCAATAGGTGAAATTCGGGCTCTGAGGCGGACGCCTGGGATGACCCTCACCTAGCCCAAAAGCGCTATTTTTCTCAGGGTCGGAGGGCGTTTCGGTCCACAGTTAGGAGGACGGTACTCAGCAATCTCCTTCCTCCTAGGTCGTCGTGTCCGGATCCGACGGAAGATTTGCCAGGTCCGTTGAAGGTTCCGGTACCTGAAGGTGAGAGAGAGAGCGGCGCCTGGTGAGTACCGAAAATACACCTGCACGGCAGCAGGCATCACCACACGCGCAGCTGCACCTCTTACACTGACAGTGTCCACCAGGTCCGTTATATATATATACAGTATATTATATATATAAGCAGTACGGTAGGCCACGGCTGTACCTACCTCTGTGTCGTCAGTGCACTCGTCGTCCATAAGTAAACTAATACTATACTTACTATCCATCCATCTACATTGTATTGTATACCTACCTACCTGTGGTGGGTTTTTTTTTCTTCATACTAGTTTAGCAGTCTGCTGACAGTGTCCACCAGGTCCGTTATATACAGTATATTATATATATAAGCAGTACGGTAGGCCACGGCTGTACCTACCTCTGTGTCATCAGTGCACTCGTCCTCCATAAGTAATATAATACTATACTATCCATCCATCTACATTGTATACCTGTGGTGGCTTTTAGTTGTGCGCATTAAAATATGGAGAACAAAAATGTGGAGGTTAAAAAAATAGGGAAAGATCAAGATCCACTTCCACCTCGTGCTGAAGCTGCTGCCACTAGTCATGGCCGAGACGATGAAATGCCATCAACGTCGTCTGCCAAGGCCGATGCCCAATGTCATAGTACAGAGCATGTAAAATCCAAAACACAAAAGATCAGTAAAAAAATGATCCAAAAATCTAAATTAAAAGCGTCTGAGGAGAAGCGTAAACTTGCCAATATGCCATTTACGACACGGAGTGGCAAGGAACGGCTGAGGCCCTGGCCTATGTTCATGGCTAGTGGTTCAGCTTCACATGAGGATGGAAGCACTCATCCTCTCGCTAGAAAAAAGAAAAGACTTGCGGCAAAAGCACAGCAAAGAACTGTGCGTTCTTCGAAATCCCAAATCCCAAAGGAGAGTCCAATTGTGTCGGTTGCGATGCCTGACCTTCCCAACACTGGACGGGAAGAGCTTGCGCCTTCCACCATTTGCACGCCCCCTGCAAGTGCTGGAAGGAGCACCCGCAGTCCAGTTCCTGATAGTCAAATTGAAGATGTCACTGTTGAAGTACACCAGGATGAGGATATGGGTGTTGCTGGCGCTGGGGAGGAAATTGACAAGGAGGATTCTAATGGTGAGGTGGTTTGTTTAAGTCAGGCACCCGGGGAGACACCTGTTGTCCGTGGGAGGAATATGGCCATTGACATGCCTGGTCAAAATACAAAAAAAATCAGCTCTTCAGTGTGGAATTATTTCAACAGAAATGGTGTCAAGCCGTGTGTTGCCTTTGTCAAGCTGTGATAAGTAGGGGTAAGGACGTTAACCACATCGGAACATCCTCCCTTATACGTCACCTGCAGCGCATTCATAATAAGTCAGTGACAAGTTCAAAAACTTTGGGCGACAGCGGAAGCAGTCCACTGACCAGTAAATCCCTTCCTCTTGTAACCAAGCTCACGCAAACCACACCACCAACTCCCTCAGTGTCAATTTCCTGTTACCCAGGAAAGCCAATAGTCCTGCAGGCCATGTCACTGGCAAGTCTGACGAGTCCTCTCCTGCCTGGGATTCCTCCGATGCATCCTTGAGTGTAACGCCTACTGCTGCTGGCGCTGCTGTTGTTGCTGCTGGGAGTCGATCGTCATCCCAGAGGGGAAGTCGGAAGACCACTTGTACTACTTCCAGTAAGCAATTGACTGTCCAACAGTCCTTTGCGAGGAAGATGAAATATCACAGCAGTAATCCTGTTGCAAAGCGGATAACTGAGGCCTTGACAACTATGTTGGTATTAGACGTGCGTCCAGTATCCGCCGTTAGTTCACAGGGAACTAGACAATTGCTTGAGGTAGTGTGCCCCCGTTACCAAATACCATCTAGGTTCCACTTCTCTAGGCAGGCGATACCGAGAATGTACACGGACGTCAGAAAAATACTCACCAGTGTCCTAAAAAATGCAGTTGTACCCAATGTCCACTTAACCACGGACATGTGGACAAGTGGAGCAGGGCAGACTCAGGACTACATGACTGTGACAGCCCACTGGGTAGATGTATTGCCTCCCGCTGCAAGAACAGCAGCGGCGGCACCAGTATCAGCATCTCGCAAACGCTAACTCGTTCCTAGGCAGGCTACGCTTTGTATCACCGCTTTCCAGAATACGCACACAGCTGAAAACCTCTTACGGCAACTGAGGAAGATCATCGCAGAATGGCTTACCCCAATTGGACTCTCCTGGGGATTTGTGGCATCGGACAACGCCAGCAATATTGTGCGTGCATTACATCTGGGCAAATTCCAGCACGTCCCATGTTTTGCACATACCTTGAATTTGGTGGTGCAGAATTATTTAAAAAACGACAGGGGCGTGCAAGAGATGCTGTCGGTGGCCAGAAGAATTGCGGGCCACTTTCGGCGTACAGGCACCGCGTACAGAAGACTGGAGCACCACCAAAAACACCTGAACCTGCCCTGCCATCATCTGAAGCAAGAGGTGGTAACGAGGTGGAATTCAACCCTCTATATGCTTCAGAGGATGGAGGAGCAGCAAAAGGCCATTCAAGCCTATACATCTGGCCACGATATAGGCAAAGGAGGTGGAATGCACCTGTCTCAAGAGCAGTGGAGAATGATTTCAACGTTGTGCAAGGTTCTGCAACCTTTTGAACTTGCCACACGTGAAGTCAGTTCAGACACTGCCAGCCTGAGTCAGGTAATTCCCCTCATCAGGCTTTTGCAGAAGAAGCTGGAGGCATTGAAGGAGGAGCTAAAACAGAGCGATTCCGCTAGGCATGTGGGACTTGTGGATGGAGCCCTTCATTCGCTTAACCAGGATTCACGGGTGGTCAATCTGTTGAAATCAGAGCACTACATTTTGGCCACCGTGCTCGATCCTAGATTTAAAACCTACGTTGGATCTCTCTTTCCGGCAGACACAAGTCTGCAGAGGTTCAAAGAACTGCTGGTGAGAAAATTGTCAAGTCAAGCGGAACGCGACCCGTCAACATCTCCTCCTTCACATTCTCCTGCAACTGGGGGTGCAAGGAAAAGGCTACGAATTCCGAGCCCACCCGCTGGCGGTGATGCAGGGCAGTCTGGAGCGACTGCTGATGCTGACATCTGGTCCGGACTGAAGGACCTGCCAACGATTACTGACATGTCGTCTACTGTCACTGCATATGATACTCTCACCATTGAAAGAATGGTGGAGGATTATATGAGTGACCGCATCCAAGTAGGCACGTCAGACAGTCCGTACGTATACTGGCAGGAAAAAGAGGCAATTTGGAGGCCCTTGCACAAACTGGCTTTATTCTACCTAAGTTGCCCTCCCTCCAGTGTGTACTCCGAAAGAGTGTTTAGTGGCGCCGCTCACCTTGTCAGCAATCGGCGTACGAGGTTACTTCCAGAAAATGTGGAGAAGATGATGTTCATTAAAATGAATTATAATCAATTCCTCCATGGAGACATTCACCAGCAGCAATTGCCTCCAGAAAGTACACGGGGACCTGAGATGGTGGATTCCAGTGGGGACGAATTAATAATCTGTGAGGAGGGGGATGTACACAGTGAAAGGGGTGATGAATCGGACGATGATGATGAGGTGGACATCTTGCCTCTGTAGAGCCAGTTTGTGCAAGGAGAGATTGATTGCTTATTTTTTGGTGGGGGCCCAAACCAACCAGTCATTTCAGTCACAGTCGTGTGGCAGACCCTGTCGCTGAAATGATGGGTTCGTTAAAGTGTGCATGTCCTGTTTTTACAACATAAGGGTGGGTGCAAGGACAATTCCATCTTGCACCTCTTTTTTCTTTCATTTTTCTTTGCGTCATGTGCTGTTTGGGGAGTATTTTTTTAAGTGCCATCCTGTCTGACACTGCAGTGCCACTCCTAGATGGGCCAGGTGTTTGTGTCGTCACTAGGGTCGCTTAGCTTAGTCGTCACACAGCTACCTCATTGCGCCTCTTTTTTTCTTTGCGTCATGTGCTGTTTGGGGAGTATTTTTTGGAAGGGCTATCCTGCGTGACACTGCAGTGCCACTCCTAGATGGGCCAGGTGTTTGTGTCGGCCACTTGTGTCGCTTAGCTTAGCCATCCAGCGACCTCGGTGCAAATTTTAGGACTAAAAATAATATTGTGAGGTGTGAGGTGTTCAGAATAGACTGAAAATGAGTGGAAATTATGGTTATTGAGGTTAATAATACTATGGGATCAAAATGACCCCCAAATTCTATGATTTAAGCTGTTTTTTAGGGTTTTTTGAAAAAAACACCCGAATCCAAAACACACCCGAATCCGACAAAAAAAATTCGGTGAGGTTTTGCCAAAACGCGTTCGAACCCAAAAGACGGCTACGGAACCGAACCCAAAACCAAAACCCGAAAAATTTCAGGTGCACATCACTAATTAAATGCAATACTAAATGATATATGCAGTGGTATTTAGTATAATTAAACTTAGCCCTGTGTCATGCTGACATTTCTGAGTGGAAAAGGGTGGCATTTTGTGTGTATGGTGACTGGGCTCAGCTACTGCTGTGCTGGTGACTAGTCTCTGAGCAGCCAGATACAGATTGTGTTTTATTTACATTACTGTTTAAACAACCCAGCCACGTGTTTCTACTCGTCCAATAGGAACAAAAGAACGTCTGGCTTCGGCTGTCCATTGGTCGGTTGTGCTTGGAGGCGTTACTTCCGGGATAGACGTAACCGAGCCGGGTACAATCTCAGGTTCGAATACTGAAAGTGCAAGGTGCACAGTGCTGCCTCGTCATCTGTTCCCCCGGGGCTCTGCCTGCCTGTGCTCTGCTCTCCGTGCTGTGATGCTCTGCGGCCCTGAGCTGTTTCCTTAGTAACGGCGCCTTGCGTAGTAGTGCTGGGAACGCTGCAGTCACACGGGAGAGAGGGAATAGCTGCAGCCCGGTTATGGAGGCTGTATGTAGCTGCAGCTGAGGCTACGTGTATAGTACATTACAGAAAGTTTATTAATGACTCTTCCCTGTAATGCAGACAAACTACAGCCCCTAGTTATGGCATCTGCTGGCCGGCCAGAGATGAAGGGCTTCTATGCCAGAGATGCGGCGGAACGGCGCAGGCTTAGAGATGTGCTGTGTGACCAGCTCAGCCGAGATTTGCTCAGGTAATGTATGTCTGTGCATCTATGGCCTGAAATGTAGTAATGCCTCCCCTTTATCCTGGGGCGGATGCAGAGTACATCTTCATACCCTCCAACATTTTAAACATAAAAAAAGGTACAAATTAGGAAAGGGGGCGTGACCACGAGGTAAAGTGAAGTCGTGGACACGCCCCTTTCCCTATACTTTCAACGGACGTTTGGAGAGCCAAAAATCGGTATAGACCATAAAAAAAGGCATACTTCCCAACATGACCCTCTCCAGGAGGGACAGAATGCTCTGCTCCTGGACTTCCCTCTTAATGTATGATTGTCTCACCTGTGCTAAAACACCTTTCTTATCAATTAACCTGTTCAGCACAGGTGAGACAATCATAAATTAAGAGAGAAGTCCAGGAGCAGAGCATTCTGTCCCTCCTGGAGAGGGTCATGTTGGGAGGTATGAGAAAGGTACTGTCCCTGCCAAAAAGGTGCAGTTGGAGGGTATGCATCTTGCGCATTTTCATATTGCGCATAATTCAGAACTGAGTGCACGCAAGCATGGGTAATGCAGAGTTGTATGCATTTCAGTGGTATCTACGCTAATGACCGCAACAGCATTACTGGGTTGTAGCTAGTGTTGACCATTGACATCTCTGCTATTAATGCCTTTCCCCCTTTTAGGGTTAATAATCTATTGAAAGACGTTGATAGTTAGACTATGCGCAGACGGAGCCCCACACGTAGATAATGTGGCCAGTATCATCACCATCTGGGACAGCCACCAATGTTTTGCTATCAGTGGCTTCCCACTGATGGTGAGAGCACTTACCAGCGTTATTAGCCCATTGTTGATTGCTAGCTATTGATGGTTGATGACCACTTCTATTTGTAATGGACAAAGGGGGTAATTCAGAGTTGATCGCAGCAGCAAATTTGTGGGCAATTCAACTCTGAATTACCCCCAAAGTTCAGTGAGGGCCATGCAGTGTTGGACATAAGTGAAAATACGCCAGTTTGTAGGTGTATCTTTTGCATGGTGTGTACATTGCTGCAGTCGCTCCAAGAGGATCCCGTGAGACGCTGCTAGCGTCGCGCATATTTTTTTGCGTCTTTTGCCGAAAATGCGACTCAGTATTGTGACTAGGATGCACCAATAGACTGTGATTAATTTGATATGCAACACTAGAGATCTGTGTGTGACCGAGGGCCTAATTCAGCATGAGTCTCTAGCATGTGGGTGGCCGTCCAACGCAGGGCAAGGCCAGCCCTCATGCTGCCCCCCCACCCATCCCCTGCTGAAATTCGAGTGCTTCGCTAAACAGCGAAGTGCTTGCATATTAAGGGTAACCCTCTGCCTTCGCAGCCTAGTTGCGAAGGCAGTCGTCTGACTGCCATATTTTGGGTCACAGAGGCTGCATGTGACGTCACGCAGCCGCTACGGCTTGCCCCGAAAACGGTCCAGACATGCTTCCATTCTCTGGATCGCGCCACCCCCAATGCTGCCTTACTGCCTCCAAAACACCCCCCACTGGCTCTTAAACTGCGATCGCAGCTTAAGTCATTGCGAATACGTGCAGCGGCACATGCGCAGAAGTGTGGAAAAGCTTGAATAGTGATTTCTGCACATCAGCGATCCATGCTGAATTAGGCCCTGAGTCTCTGCATCTGCAGATTTTTTTCCAATACAAGCTTTATTCTGCTCCGTATACAGTCTAAGTCACACATAGGGGTGTATTCAACAACTGTCGGAAGCTGCCGTCTTTTCGGAAAGACGGCAGCTTCCGACAGTTTTAGGTCGGAAGGGATTTCGACCTATTCATTAGTGACCCGTTTATTCCGACAAGCCGGGAAACCCGACTTGTCGGAATGCATGCTGATCGGCGGATTCAGCCGCCAATCAGCGTGCATTGTCGGAAGCGGGGCCAAACCTGACAGGTTTTAGCCGCGTTTCCGACAATCTCAATCTGAATTTCAAAAAAGTCGGATTGAGATGAGGAGACTAGTGGTGCGGCGGGGGGAGCAGAGATCGGCGGCATTAGCTGGCTGTGGGGGGAAGCGCTGTAGGGAGAGAGGTGCCTGGCCGTCCCCCGGCCAGGCACCTCTATCCCTGCAGCGCCTCCCCCGTCGCCTGGCAGTTCACTTGCACCAGTGTCGTATTGAGGCTAGACACATCTCTATAATCTCCATTTACTTCCAACTCTACATTAGGTCCTCCTGACTTTAAATACAAGTAATGTTTAATCAAAATTTAGGTACAAATTAAGCTTTTTCTAAAAGTTGTTAACCTCTTTGGAATGAGTTAACTATTATAGTATCCTCTTTCTACAACTTTTTTGTGTGGCTAGTGGCCATACATAGCCAGATTATGGCTGACATGGGACAGTATGGGAAATCAGGTTGGCCAATGATTAACATGGGAGCGTGTATGTTGTCATCTACCAAAATCAATATACTACTTCTGTTTCTACTGCAGGCTCTTAAATGATGAAATCCAAACCGATTTCATTCTGAATGTTGGACAGACAAAGTTTAAAATACACAAGGCTGTGCTTTTGGCAAGGGCACCAACGTTTTACGAGTTAGTTACCAGGCAGGAAACTGAGGAGGCCTTCACTGTGCAGAATGTGGAGTCATCAGAAATACAGGCTTTTCTAAAGTAAGTTTGAATCTACATTTATTTAAAGGGCTTTTTATTCCCCCCCCCCCTTTTTTTTTTATTTTTGAAATCAAGATATTTATTTTTTCTCGAACATAACTGTCATGTTAATAATGCCGTTACTCATATGTGCTAACTTGTGTAGTCCTTATTCTCTAGGAGCCTAATTCAGAGTTGATCGCAGCAGCAAATTTGTTAGCAGTTTGGTAAAACCATGGGCCTAATTCAGACCTGATCGTAGCCCTGTAAAATTTTGCAGGGCTACGATCGGGCAAACTGACATGTGGGGGGGACGCCCCGTATGTCAGGCCCGCAGAAGTACAAAAGCATCGCACAGCAGCGATGCTTTTGCACTTCAGGAGTAGCTCCCGTCCAGCGCAGCTTTTGCGTGCTGGCCGGGAGCTACTCATCGCAGCAGCTGCGTGTGACGTCACGCAGCCTCTGCAGCCCGCCGCCTGCGTTGGCCGGACCGCGCCCCCTCCCACCCAGCGACCGCCACGCTTGCGCATGCGCATTTCTGACCTGATCGCTGCGATGAACAACAGCGTGCGATCAGGTCAGAATTATCCCCCATGTGCACTGCAGGGGGGCTGATATAACATCTGCAGAGAGAGTTAGATTTGGGTGTGGCGCATTCAAACTGAAATCTAAATTGCTGTGTAAAAATAAAGCAGCCATTATTTACCCTGCATAGAAACAATATAACACACCCAAATCTAACTCTCTCTGTAAATGTTAGTTTCTCATACGTCCTAGATGATGCTGGGGATGCTTCAAGAACCATGGGGTATAGACTGGATCAGCAGGAGACATGGGCACTTTAAGACTTTAAAAGGGGTGTGAACTGGCTCCTCCCTCTATGCCGGGGGAGCTCTACTGAGTTTTTCTGAAAAAAGACTTATGTTAGGTTTTTTATGTTCAGGGAGCTCTGCAGGCAACAGGCTCCCTGCTTCGTGGGACTGAGGGGAGAGAAGCAGACCTACTTCTGTGAGTTCAAAGGCTCTGCTTCTTGGGCTACTGGACACCATTAGCTCCAGAGGGTCCGATCACTTGATACGCCTAGCTGCTCGTTCCCGGAGCCGCGCCGTCACCCCCCTTGCAGAGCCAGAAAAAAAGAAGCCTGGTGAGTAAAAGAAGAATCGAAGACTTAAGTGACGGCAGAAGACTTCAGGTAATGAGGTACCGCGCAGCGGTCGCGCTGCGCGCCATGCTCCCACACACACAGCGGTACCAACAGGGCGCAGGGGGGGGGGGGGGGGGGGCGCGCCCTGGACAGCATGTAGACGTGAAATAAACTGGTACAAGTTATATGAAAAGTGCCTGGGCACTTAATATAGACCCCCACCAGTATAAATATGCTAAAATAGCGGGACTGAAGTGCGCCGGTGAGGGGGCGTGGCTTAGCCCTCACAGCTGTAACCGGCGCCATTTTCTCTTCACAGAAGCTACAGAGACGCTGGCCCTGACCTCCACACTGCTGTACAAGTAACAGGGTGCAAAACGGGGGGGGGCACATTACATTTGGTGCTATTATCTTTATTATAAAAGCGCTAACAGGTCTGAGGCATTGTATATAAAGTTTCAGTACCGGGATGGGCGTTGGGTTGTGAGCTGGCAAACTCCCTCTGTGTCTTTCTAACAGGCTTTGCTGTGGGTCTGTCCCCTATAGCCCCAGTGTGATTGCAGGTGTCGGTACGTGTGTGTCGACATGGCTGAGTGCTCTTCCCAGGAGGAGGCTGGAGTGGGGACAGAAAAGACTGTGGGAGTGGCCGTGTCGGCACCGCCGACGGCTGATTGGGTAAATATGTTGAGTGTTTTGAATGCAAATGTGGCTCGGTTGACTAAGAGATTAGATAAATCTGAGTCTAAGAACCAGACATGGAGAAAATCCATGGAGGATGCATTGTCACAAGCTCAGACCCCTTCGGGGTCACAGAAACGTGCATTTACCCAGATAGCAGATACCGACACGGATTCTGATTCCAGTGTCGACTATAGTGATGCCAGATTAAATCCTAAACTGGCTAAGAGCATTCAGTACATGATTGTGGCGATAAAAGAAGTTTCTCTGACGTCCTAAGTGGATGCTGGGACTCCGTAAGGACCATGGGGAATAGCGGCTCCGCAGGAGACAGGGCACAAAAGTAAAGCTTTAGGATCAGGTGGTGTGCACTGGCTCCTCCCCCTATGACCCTCCTCCAAGCCTCAGTTAGATTTTTGTGCCCGAACGAGAAGGGTGCAAGCTAGGTAGCTCTCCTGAGCTGCTTAGAAGTAAAGTTTAAATAGGTTTTTTATTTTCAGTGAGACCTGCTGGCAACAGGCTCACTGCATCGAGGGACTAAGGGGAGAAGAAGCGAACTCACCTGCGTGCAGAGTGGATTGGGCTTCTTGGCTACTGGACATTAGCTCCAGAGGGACGATCACAGGTACAGCCTGGATGGGTCCCGGAGCCGCGCCGCCGGCCCCCTTACAGATGCTGAAGAGTGAAGAGGTCCAGGAATCGGCGGCAGAAGACGTTCCTGTCTTCATTAAGGTAGCGCACAGCACTGCAGCTGTGCGCCATTGCTCCCAGCACACTTCACACTGCGGTCACTGAGGGTGCAGGGCGCTGGGGGGGGGGGGCGCCCTGGGCAGCAATGTAAATACCTCCTATGGCAAAAAATACATCACATATAGCCCCTGGGCTATATGGATGTATTTAACCCCTGCCAGTTTTCCAGATAAAAGCGGGAGAAGAGCCCACCGAGAAGGAGGCGGGGCCTATCTCCTCAGCACACGGCGCCATTTTCCCACACAGCTCCGCTGGTAGGAAGGCTCCCAGACTCTCCCCTGCACTGCACTACAGAAACAGGGTACAACAGAGAGGGGGGGCACTTATTTGGCTAAAAATATATATAAGCAGCTATAAGGGATAGACACTTATTATAAGGTTGTCCCTATACAGTTTATAGCGCTTTGGTGTGTGCTGGCAAACTCTCCCTCTGTCTCCCCAAAGGGCTAGTGGGGTCCTGTCCTCTATCAGAGCATTCCCTGTGTGTGTGCTGTGTGTCGGTACGTTTGTGTCGACATGTATGAGGAGAAAAATGATGTGGAGACGGAGCAGATTGTCTGTAATAGTGATGTCACCCCCTAGGGGGTCGACACCTGAGTGGATGTACTGTTGAAAATTACGTGACAGTGTCAGCTCTGTATAAAAGACAGTGGTTGACATGAGACAGCCGGCTACTCAGCTTGTGCCTGTCCAAACGTCTCATAGGCCGTCAGGGGCTCTAAAGCGCCCGTTACCTCAGATGGCAGATACAGACGCCGACACGGATACTGACTCCTGTGTCGACGGTGAAGAGACAACCGTGATTTCCAATAGGGCCACACGTTACATGATTGAGGCAAGGGAAAATGTTTACACATTTCTGATAATATGAGTACCACCAAAAAGGGGTATTATGTTTGGTGAGGAAAAACTACCTGTAGTTTTCCTGAATCTGAGAAATAAAATGATGATGCGTGGGTTTCCCCCCGATAACAATTGATAATTTCTAAAAAGTTATTGGCAGTATACCTTTTCCCGCCAGAGGTTAGGGTGCGTTGGGAAACACCCCCTAGGGGGGATAAGGCGCTCACACGCTTGTAAGATGGCCGCCCTTAAGGATCCTGCTGATAGAAAGCAGGAGGGTATCCTAAAATGTATTTACACACATACTGGTGTTATACTGCGACCAGCAATCGCCTCAGCCTGGATGTGCAGTGCTGGGTTGGCGTGGTCGGATTCCCTGACTGGAAATATTGATATCCTAGATAAGGACAGTATATTATTGCCTATAGAGCATTTAAAATATATGCGAGATGCACAGCGGAATATTGCCGACTGGCATCAAGTATAAGTGCGTTGTCCAATTCTACCAGTAAAGTGGTCAGGTGAGGCGGATTCCAAACGGCATTTGGAAGTATTGCCTTAAAAAAGGGGACATTTGGGGTCGGTCTTTCAGACCTGGTGGCCACGGCAACAGCTGGGATATCCACGTTTGTACCCCAGGTCGCCTCTCAAAGTAAGACGCAGTATTATCAGGCGCAGTCCTTTGTTGGCAAGCGGACAAAAGGTTCCTCTCTTCTGCTCGTGACAGAGGGAGAGGAAAAAGGCTACAGAGATGAGCCAGTTCCCAGGAACAGAAACCCTTTCCCGCCTCTGCCAAGCCCTCAGTATGATACTAGGGCTTTACAAGCTCAGGCACGGTGGGGGCCCGTTCTCAATGAATTTCAGTGCGCAGTGGGCTCACTCGCAAGTAGACCCCTGGATCCTTCAGGTAATATTTCAGGGGTACAAATTGGAATTCGAGACGTCTCCCCCTCGCCGTTTCCAAAAGTCGGTTTTACCGACGTCTCCCTCTGACAGGGAGGCAGTTTTGGAAGCCATTCACAAGCTGTATTCCCAGCAGGTGATAATCAAGGTACCCCTCCTGCAAAAGGAAACAGGGTATTATTCCACACTATTGTGGTACCGAAGCCAGACGGCTCGGTGAGACCGATTCTAAATCTAAAATCTTTGAACACTTACGTACAGAGGTTCAAATTCAAGATTGAGTCACTCAGAGCAGTGATTGCGAACCTGGAAGAAGGGGACTACATGATGTCTCGGGACATCAAGGATGCTTACCTTCATGTCAAAAAATTTACCCTTCTCACCAAGGGTACCTCAGGTTATGGTACAGAACTGTCACTATCAGTTCAGACGCTGCCGTAGGGATGGTCCACGGCACCCCGGGTCTTTACTAAAGTACGGACCGAAATGATGATATTCCTTCGAAGGAAGGGAATTTTAGTTATTCTTTACTTGGACGATTCCCTGATAAGGGTAAGATCCAGGGAACAGTTGGAGGTCAGTGTAGCACTATCTCAGGTAGTGTTGCGGCAGCACGATTGGATTCTCAATATTCCAAAATCGCAGCTGGTTCCGACGACTTGTCTTCTATTCCTAGGGATGATCCTGGACACAGTCCAGAAAGAAGGTGTTACTCCCGGAGGAGAAAGCCAGGGAGTTATCCGAGCTAGTCAGGAACCTCCTAAAACCGAGCCAAGTCTCAGTGCATCAATGCACAAGGGTTCTGTGTAAAAATGGTGGCTTCCTACGAAGCAATCCCATTTGGCAGATTCCACGCAAGGACTTTCCAGTGGGACCTACTGGAAAAATGGTCCGGGTCGCATCTTCAGATGCATCAGCGGATAACCCTGTCACCAAGGACAGGGGTATCCCTCCTGTGGTGGTTGCAGAGTGCTCTTCTTCTAGAGGGCCGCAGATTCGGCATTCAGGACTGGGTCCTGGTGACCACGGATGCCAGCCTGCGAGGCTGGGGAGCAGTCACACAGGGAAGGAATATCCAGGGCTTATGGTCAAGCCTGGAGACATCACTTCACCTAAATATCTGAAGCTAAGGGCCATTTACAATGCTCTAAGGTTAGCAAGACCTCTGCTTCAAGGTCAGCCGGTGTTGATCCAGTCGGACAACATTACGGCAGTCACCCACGTAAACAGACAGGGTGCCACAAGAAGCAGGAGGGCAATGGCAGAAGCTGCAAGGATTCTTCGCTGGGCGGAAAACCAAGTGATAGCACTGTCAGCAGTATTCATTCCGGGAGTGGACAACTGGGAAGCAGATTTCCTCAGCACGACCTCCACCCGGGAGAGTGGGAACTTCACCCAGAAGTCCTCCACATGATTATAAACCGTTGGGAAAAACTCGACAGGTATTGCGCCAGGTCAAGGGACCCTCAGTCAATAGCTGTAAAGGCTCTGGTAACACCGTGGGTGTACCAATCAGTGTATGGGTTCCCTCCTCTGCCTCTCATACCCAAGGTACTGAGATTGATAAGATGGAGAGGAGTAAGCACTATATTCGTGGCTCCGGATTGGCCAATAAGGACTTGGTAACCGGAACTTCAAGAGATGCTCACGGAGGTTCCGTAGCCTCTACCTCTAAGAAGGGACCTGCTCCAGCAAGGACCCTGTCTGTTCCAAGACTTACCGCGGCTGCGTTTGACGGCATGGCGGTTGAACGCCGGATCCTGAAGGAAAAAGGCATTCCGGATGAAGTCATCCCTATCCTGATCAAAGCCAGGAAGGATGTAACCGCAAAACATTATCACCGCATTTGGCGAAAATATGATGCGTGGTGCGAGGCCAGTAAGGCCCGATGGAGGAAATTCGACGATTCCTACATTTCCTGCAAACAGGAGTGTCTATGGGCCTGAAATTGGGGTCCATTAAGGTTCAAATTTCGGCTCTGTCAATTTTCTTCCAAAAAGAACTAGCTTCAGTCCCTGAAGTTCAGACGTTTGTAAAAGGGGTACTGCATATACAGTCTCCTTTGGTGCCTTCAGTGGCACCTTGGGATCTCAATGTAGTTTTTGGGTCCCAAAAGTCACATTGGTTTGACCCACTTAAATCTATGGAGTTAAAATATCTCACAGGAAAAGTGGTCATGCTGTTGGCTCTGGCCTGGGCCAGGCGCGTGTCAGAATTGGCGGCTTTATCCTGTAAAAGCCCTTATCTGATTTTCCATTCGGACAGGACGGAATTGAGGACTCGTCCTCAGTTTCTCCCTAAGGTGGTTTCAGCGTCCACCTGAACCAACCTATTGTGGTGCCTGCGGCTACTAGGGACTTGGAGGACTCCAAGTTGCTAGACGTTGTCAAGGCCGGAAAATATATGTTTCCAGGACGGCTGGAGTCAGAAAATCTGACTCGCTGTTCATCCTGTATGCACCCAACAAGCTGGGTGCTCCTGCTTCTAAGCAGACGATTGCTTGTTGGATTTGTAGTACAATTCAGCTTGCACACTCTGTGGCAGGCCTGCCACAGCCAAAATCTGTTAAAGTCCATTCCACAAGGAAAGTGGGCTCATCTTGGGCGGCTGCCCGAGGGGTCTCGGCTTTACAACTTTGCCGAGCAGCTACTTGGTCAGGGGCAAACACGTTTGCTAAATTCTACAAATTTGATACCCTGGCTGAGGAGGACCTGGAGTTCTCTCATTCGGTGCTGCAGAGTCATCCGCACTCTCCCGCCCGTGTGGGAGCTTTGGTATAATCCCCATGGTCCTTACGGAGTCCCAGCATCCACTTAGGACGTCAGAGAAAATAAGAATTTACTTACCGATAATTCTATTTCTCGTAGTCCGTAGTGGATGCTGGGCGCCCATCCCAAGTGCGGATTGTCTGCAATACTTGTATATAGTTATTGTTACAATAACATCGGGTTGTTTATTGTTGAGCCATTTTTCAGAGGCTCCTACGTTTTATCATACTGTTAACTGGGTTCAGATCACAAGTTGTATGGTGTGATTGGTGTGGCTGGTATGAGTCTTACCCGGGATTCAAAATCCTTCCTTATTATGTACGCTCGTCCGGGCACAGTATCCTAACTGAGGCTTGGAGGAGGGTCATAGGGGGAGGAGCCAGTGCACACCACCTGATCCTAAAGCTTTACTTTTGTGCCCTGTCTCCTGCGGAGCCGCTATTCCCCATGGTCCTTACGGAGTCCCAGCATCCACTATGGACTACGAGAAATAGAATTATCGGTAAGTAAATTCTTATTATTGCATATCACAGAGGACCCTGCTGTTCCTGATACATAGGTCTGTATGTTTAAAGGAAAGAAACCTGAGGTAACGTTTCCTCCCTCTCATGAACTGAACGCTCTTTTTGAAAAGGCTTGGGAAAATCCTGACAAGAAGGTTCAGGTTCCCAAAAGAATTCCAGTGGCATATCCGTTCCCCTCGGGGGACAGGGAAAAGTGGGAGTCAACCCCCACGGTGGACAAAGCTCTGTCGCGTCTGTCCAAAAAGGTGGCGCTTCCGTCTCCTGACACGGCAGCCCTAAAGGATCGTAAGCAGGAAAATACACTAAAATCCATTTATGTCACTACGGGTTCGCTACTCAGACCTGACGTTGCTTCGGCATGGGTGAGTAGCGCTATTGAAAAGTGGGCAGATAACTTGTCATCTGAGATAGCGTGATTTTGACTCTGTGTCATATCCGGGACGCTGCTGCATATTTAAAAGAAGCTGAGAGGGATATTGGCCTTATGGGATCAAGGGCCAATGCCATGGCAGTATCGGCTACGAGGGCATTGTGGATTCATCAATGGAATGCTGATGCTGACTCTAAGAAGACTATGGAGTCTCTACCGTTTAACGGTAGGGTCTTGTTTGGTGACAGCCTCACTGACCTGGTATCTACGGCTACCGTGGGTAAGTCATAATTTTTACCTTATGTTCCTGCATAACAAAAGAAAACGCCCCACTATCAGATGCAGTCCTTTCGGCCCAATAAATACAAAAAAGGACGTGGTTCCTCCTTCCTTGCTGCGAGAGGAAGAGGAAAGGGAAAAAGGTCACAGGCTGTGGCAAGTTCCTAAGAGCAGAAGTCCTCTCCGGCTTCTACCAAATCCACTGCATGACGCTGGGGCTCCTCTGTGGGAGTCCGCACCGGTGGGGGCACGTCTCAAACTCTTCAGTCAGGTTTGGGTGCGCTCGGACCTGGTTCCTTGGATAGTAGAAATAGTAACCCGAGGGTACAAATTAGAGTTTCAAGACGTGCCCCCTCACTGATTTTTCAAATCGGCCTTGCCAGCTTCTCTTCTAGAAAGGGAGGTAGTATGCGATGCAATACTAAACCTGTGTCAAAATCAAGTCATTGTCACAATAACCCCCGTCACAGCAGGGGTAGGGTTCTTATTCGAGTCTGTTCGTGGTCCCGAAGCCGGATGGCTCGGTCAGACCGATTTTGAACTTAAAATCCCTCAATTTCTTTCTAAAGAAATTCAAATTCAAGATGGAGTCTCTCCGAGCAGTGATCTCCAGTCTGGAGGAGGGGGATTTTATGGTGTCGGTCGACATAAAGGATGCCTACTTACACGTTCCCATATATCCTCCACATCAGGCATACCTGAGGTTTGCTGTTCAGGATTGTCATTACCAATTTCAGACGTTGCCGTTTGGTCTGTCCACGGCTCCGAGGATTTTCACCAAGGTTAAGGCGGAAATGATGGTTCTCCTGCGCAAGCAGGGAATCACAATTATCCCGTACTTGGACGATCTCCTCATAAAGGCGAGATCCAAGGAACAATTGCTGAAAAAAGTTGTGCTCTCACTGACGATTCTGCAACAACATGGTTGGCTCCTAAACTTGCCAAAATCACAGTTGGTTCTGACGGCACAGCTGTTGTTCCTGGGTATGATTCTGGATACAGAATTACAGAGCGTTTTTCTTCCAGTGCAAAAGGCTCTGGAAATACAGAACATGGTAAAACAGATTCTGAAACCGGCAAGAGTGTCGATTCATCAATGCACTCTGTTGCTGGGGAAGATGGTGGCGGCCTACGAGGCCATTCCGTATGGCAGGTTCCATGCCAGAGTGTTTCAGTGGGACCTTTTTGGACAAGTGGTCCGCGTCTCACCTGGACATGCACCGGAAAATAATCCTATCTTCCAGGACCAGGATCTCCCTTCTGTGGTGGCTGCACAGTTCTCACCTTCTGGAGGGACGCAGGTTCGGGATTCAGGATTGGATCCTGGTGACCACAGATGCAAGTCTCTGAGGCTGGGGAGCAGTCACACAGGGGAGAAATTTTCAGGGAAAATGGTGAAGCCAGGAAGCTTGTCTGCACATAAACATTCTGGAATTAAGGGCCATTTACAACGGCATTCTGCAAGCGGAACATCTTCTTCGCGGTCTGCCCGTCTTGATTCAGTCAGACAACATAACAGCAGTGGCGTACATAAACCGCCAGGGCGGAACAAAGAGCAGAGCGGCGATGGCCGAGGCCACGAAAGTTCTTCGCTGGGCGGAGAGCCATGCAAGCGCTCTGTCAGCAGTCTTCATTCCAGGAGTGGACAACTGGGAAGCAGACTTCCTCAGCAGACACGATCTCCATCCAGGAGAGTGGGGTCTTCATCAAGAGGTCTTTGCAGAAGTGACAAGCCGTTGGGGAATTCCTCAAATAGACATGATGGCGTCCCGCCTCAACAAGAAACTTCAGAGATATTGTTCCAGGTCGAGGAACCCTCACGCAATAGCGGTGGACGCCCTAGTGACACCGTGAGTGTTTCCGTTGGTCTATGTGTTCCCTCCCCTTCCACTCATTCCAAAGGTGATAAAGATTATAAGAAGAACAAGGGTTCAGGTGATACTCATTGTTCCGGATTGGCCAAAAAGGGCCTGGTATCCAGATCTTCAGGATTACCACCGCATTTGGAGGAAATATGTGTCTTGGTGTGAATCCAAGAAGGCTCCTACGGAGGATTTTCAGCTGGGGCGTTTGCTCCATTTTTTGCAAGCAGGTGTGGATGCGGGCCTACAGTTAGGCTCCATTAAAGTACATATTTCGGCCTTATCAATCTTCTTTCAGAAAGAATTGGCCTCCCTTCCAGAAGTTCAGACCTTCGTGAAAGGCGTGCTGCACATCCAACCTCCATTTGTTCCCCCTGTGGCACCGTGGGATCTTAATGTGGTATTGCAGTTCCTGCAATCTCATTGGTTTGAACCTTTGCGTAAGGTGGAGTTAAAATTCCTTACTTGGAAAGTAGTCATCATGTTGGCCTTGGCATCCGCAAGGCGGGTATCTGAGTTGGCAGCTTTGTCTCACAAAAGCCCCTATTTAATCTTCCATGCTGATAGAGCGGAGTTGAGAACTTGTCAGCAATTTCTGCCAAAAGTGGTTTCATCATTTCACGTAAACCAGCCTATTGTGGTGCCAGTCGCTACTGACGCTTTGGCGGAATCGAAGTCTCTCGATGTGGTTAGAGCTTTGAAAATCTATGTCGCCAGAACGGTGCAGATTAGGAAAACAGGCTCTTTGTCCTCTGGGCTCCCAATAAGATTGGGGCTCCTGCTTCCAAGCAGACTATTGCGCGCTGGATCTGTAATACGATTCAGCAGGCTCATTCTACGGCAGGATTGCCGTTACCAAAATCGGTGAAAGCCCATTCTGCCAGAAAGGTGGGCTCTTCCTGGGCGGCTGCCCGCTTTGCCGAGCTGCTACTTGGTCGGGTTCAAACACCTTTGCAAAGTTTTACAAGTTTGATACCCTGGCTGAGGAAGACCTCTTGTTTGGTCAATCGGTGCTGCAGAGTCATCCGCATTCTCCCGCCCGTTCTAGAGCTTTGGTATAAACCCCATGGTTCTTGAATAATCCCCAGCATCCTCTAGGACGTATGAGAAAATAGGATTTTAAAACCTACCGGTAAATCCTTTTCTCTTAGTCCGTAGAGGATGCTGGGCGCCTGTCCCAGTGTGGGCTGTATATGCAGTTTGGTTATGGTTACACTCGTGTTGAGTTAAGTTCAGTCAGTCTGTGGCTGATGTTAGTCATGCCGTTGCATGCGTTGTTGTTGAATGCCATGTTGTACGGCGTGTTTGAGGTGTGAGCTGGTATGTATCTCACCTTAGTTTAAAAATTAAATAAATCCTTTTCCTCAAAATGTCCGTCTCCCTGGGCACAGTTCTAGTGTTCACTCTAGGCTGTTTTAGCAGGGCGCCGCGCCCTGCCCGTTTTTTAGCAGGCAAAACCCGCCCTGCCCCTTTTGCGGCGCCCTGCTAGAACAGCCGCCCGCTTCCTGCCCTCCCGGCGTGTGTAGATGCCGTGCGTATGCGCGCGGCATCCATTCACGCATTGGGAGAGGGCTGGGGGAAGCCCAGCACCGACGGAGGTGCTGGGCACGCCCCCAACAGTGACGTCGCCGGCCACAGACGCTCTCTATAGTAGCGTCTGTGGGCCGCACCGCCCGCTAAAATAACGTAGGCGTGGCCACACACCCTAATTTGCGTGGCCGCGCCCCCGTTTCGGGTGCGCGCGCGGCATCACCGCGCGCGCACATGTGCCCCCGGAGTCCAGCACCCTGCCCCTTTTCACTCCTAGAGTGAACACTAAGTTCCTATAACTAAAGTCTGGAGGAGGGGCATAGAGGGAGGAGCCAGTTCACACCCCTTTTAAAGTCTTAAAGTGCCCATGTCTCCTGCGGATGCCGTCTATACCCCATGGTTCTTGAAGCATCCTCTACGGACTAAGAGAAAAGGATTTACCGGTAGGTATTAAAATCCTATTATCTGCCACACCTGCAGTGCACATGGTTTTGCCCAACTGTTAACAAATTTGCTGCTGCGATCAACTCTGAATTACCACCTAAACTGGTATCCGTCATTTTCTGAATAAAGGTGGTCAAACTTTTTAGCAAATGATCACATGAGTTAAAAATATAATAATTTTATTGAGATGTACTGGTACCTTTTTATTCCTTGCCGAGCTACTTTACATTAGCTGAATTGTCCAGTAGACCAAACACTATGGGGGTCATTCCGAGTTGTTCGCTCGCAAGCGGATTTTAGCAGATTTGCTCATGCTAAGCCGCCGCCTACTGGGAGTGAATCTTAGCATCTTAAAATTGCGAACGATGTATTCGCAATATTGCGATTACACACCTCGTAGCAGTTTCTGAGTAGCTCCAGACTTACTCAGCATCTGCGATCAGTTCAGTGCTTGTCGTTCCTGGTTTGACGTCACAAACACACCCAGCGTTCGCCCAGACACTCCTCCGTTTCTCCGGCCACTCCTGCGTTTTTTCCGGAAACGGTAGTGTTTTTTCCCACACGCCCATAAAACGGCCTGTTTCCGCCCAGTAACACCCATTTCCTGTCAATCACATTACGATCGCCAGAACGATGAAAAAGCCGGGAGTAAAATTCCTAACTGCATAGCAAATTTACTTGGCGCAGGCGCAGTGCGAACATTGCGCATGTGCATTAAGCGGAAAATCGCTGCGATGCGAAGATTTTTACCGAGCGAACAACTCGGAATGAGGGCCTATGTGCATTACAGTATCAGGTTTTTCTTGCAAACTATTCAACAGATAATAAGGGCCTCACTATAGAGGATCAGCAAAAAAATGAATGTCCTGCTGCCGCTTAGTAAATAGTAGTTTATAAAAATACAGATGTTTTTGTGCAGTACAGATTCCAGTACAGGGCCTTTATTACAGATAGTTGATTCCTAAATTGTATACCTAGCTGTTAAGGCTGGTGCTGACCATGTCATACCTTTTAGTTCGGACTACGACAATGATTATTTGAAATATTAAAGTCTGCAGATATTTTTCAATAACCTCCAGCTCCCAGTTTAAGGGAGAATTCAGATTAGCACGGTGTGCTGCCCAGCACTACCGGGAAATGACAGTACCTTCTGCATTGTGAGATTCGCCATGATAAAGTGGCAAATTGTGACCATCATGTTGAAGAAAATTTTCCGCCAGACTTGTGTTAGTTTACAAAGGATATCAGGAGGTACCATATTTATATCTGTATGACTGGAATACCAGAGCCGTAACTAAGGGGGGGCTAGGGGGGCATGTGACCTGGGCGCCGAATTGGAGCGGGCGCCGCAATGCTTACACCCCATCCGAGTCCCGATGCGCACAGGTCCCTTCGTCGGAGCAGCACAAGGCTGCCGTGTGATGAAACTGAAAATGAACTACAGCTCCCAGAAGCCCTTGCTGCGGGAGCTGTAGTTTACTTTCAGTTTCTTCTATGTGGACATTCGTGTTGTGCCCTAAGAGGGGGCACAGGGAACAAGTTACCCCAGCCCCCCCTGCTGTCTTTGATCACAGCAGCAGTGCACTATTGCACTGCTGAGCTAGAAAAATGAATGACTGCAGCCTAAGGTCCGAAAAAGGGGCGGAGCTACACGGCACTGTGCTCACAGTGACAGGCCAGCCAGCACCATCCAAGAGAGGAGGGAAGAAGAGCAACAGCACAGCCTAAATAGTGAGTGTGACACAGTGAAGGGGCACTGTATGTGTGTGCAACTACTACATATGTGTGTATGAATGTGTTGTGCATGTGTGTGACTGTATGTGAATAGGTGTCACTACATATCTGTATGCATGCTTGTGTGTCACTGTATGTATGTATGTATGTATGACTATGTATGTATTCAGGTGTGTGACTATGTATGTGAGTGAATGTATGCGTCCATGTATGTGTTTAGATGTGTGACAGTATGTATGTGTGTGTGATTTTACATATGTATCAATGTATGGGGTATTATTTCCTTTTTTACTTCATCTGTAGCCCAAATGTCTAACTAAGGGGTTCATTCCGAGTTGATCGCACGTAGCAACTTTTTGCAGCCCGTGCGATCAACTAGACGCCGCCTATGGGGTAGTGAATTTTAGCATAGCATGGCTGTGATCACTTGTGCAGCCTGCTATGCTAAAAAAGTTTTGTGTAAAACAATACTAGCCCTGCAGTTACTTACCCTGTGCGATCGATCCAGCGATGAAGGTCCTGGAATTGACATCGGACATCCGCCCCCCAAACGCCTGGACACACCTGCGTTCGGATCTCCACTTCCGGAAAACGGTGAGTTGACGCCCCAAAACGCCTTCCTCCTGGCAATCTTCTTGCAGTTGCCGCTGAGACCGCTTTCTTCGTACGTGGCATCACTGCCTGGAGACTGCCGTCACCGGGCAATGACGCGCCTGCACAATGCAGCCGCCGCACACGCACAGTTCCGACCCATTTGCACCGCTGCAATGAACCGCAGCGTGCGAACGGGTCGGAATGACCCCCTGAGTCCAGCTAAATGTCTAGAAAAGAAGCTATATAGCAGCTACCAGCCCTTTGCTCTCATGGAGTATATATGGGTTGGGGTTACGTGGCCGGTGCACGGTCAGCATACCTACATCAGGATCCCGGCCGCCAGAATGCCGTCAGGGGGTGAGTGTAAAAAAGCCCCTTGTGGGCTTCGCTGCGCTGGCCACAGGTTCTATTCTCGCTCTATGGGTGTCGTGGACACCCATGAGTGGAAATACTGGGGTACGGGACAGGTTTGAGGAACATGGTCAAAGGTAGTAGCTTGATCATGCGGGAAGTGTGGGACCTAACAGGTAGATGTAATGTGTCCAAATATAGGGCTTTTTGTATTTTTCAGAATTTGATTTTGCTCATGAAAACCTATAAATATCTAGAAATTATCACAGAATAGAAAAAAAAAAAAGCAAAAGACATTTGCGTACAATATTCGTATTCCCGCTGAGGTGCAGGCAGGATGCAGAGGTGCATGCACAGTATGGTTGGGTGCAACCGAAGAGGGGGCGTGGACTGTCAGTATTATTTTTGGGGCATGCCGAGCATTTACAGAGGTTCTGTGCTTCAAAGCTCTCCCCTCAATATGAATAGATGCCGTGCACATGGTGACATTAGGAACCTGCAACTTTTCCCACCCACTGGAACGGCACTGGGGACGTTACAGGGCAGGCTGTTTTAGCAGGACGGCGCATTTTTCCGCTGGGCAGGGCACTGCACCCTGTTAAAACAGCCTAGCGTGAACACTACAGTATAGTACACGGTGACATAGAGGTATTTTAAAGAGGTAAATAAAGATAAGTGAAGGTGCCTAGACACTCTTTCGATACAGAAAAAACTTCTTGAAATCGTGATAACGACCCAACAGTTGTATAGGCATGTATCCAGCCTAATCGTTGCGTGCAAAGTATCAATAAAATATTCCCAGAGAAAAACTTTTCAGTTAAGTTTTACTTATGTAGCGATGTTTCCATCCAGTCCATTTTGAACGCAACAAAAATTTTGGATCAACCCAATTAAATGCGAGTTACGAGATGGGTTTTTGAAACTCAAATGCGCATTCCCGAGAATTATTAAAAATGTCTATTCGCGAGCGAGGGCGTGGCTTCGGCGGACATGTAGAGAGAGCTGACTGCAGATATCCTGTTTGAGCATCCTGAGACTACCTACCGGACCCCGGGCTGGACCTTTGAGCTTCAGGAGGTCCATGGATCCGTAGGAGTCACCCCTGAGTTGCCCGCTGCTTGACCCTGCGCCATAGTTAGACCGTGTATCGAGCGGGCCAGGTGGGCGCGGCGCCCCATGGGACGCTGCTACCGCATCTCCTGTTGTGTGGCTCTTCCCCTTCATCTCCGCTCTCATTGCTGCTGCAGGGGACACTTTCCCGCACTGCCTTCTATGCTGGCTGAGACCCAGAGTGTCGCTGATGGTGTGGGTACTTCCTCCTGTGTTTGGGGAGCGCAGCTATGCATCGGTGCCTGGTCAGAGTAGTGACACGTGGTGCACCATCACAGCGTTCCTCCTAGGCATATGTAGAGCTGCTTACTGTGACCTGCCCTTGTGTGTAGGGGGTGAGTAGCTTCCTACAAGATACTGGTGCCTGGCAGGTCCTAATCCCTTGCCCTCTGTCTGCTACTGGATATTATACTTTCTTTTAGTAGGCATACATTGTGTGGGCTGCTGGACTCTGGGCTCATGCTGGCAATATAGCCCACAGTATCTGATTCCTTGTGGAGATCTGCTCTTAGCCTGCATCAGTGTCTGCACTTCAAGTTACTTGGACACAGGCTCTGAATTCATATTTCTGCTTTCCTGTTACAGCAGCCTCGTGCTCATATACAACATCCTGCTGCCATTCTGTTGCTATACTGTGTTTTTTCTACAAGCCTGTTAAGATGGTTAAGCACCACCATGCACCGGCTGCAGCTAACCTGGAAAAGTTTTCCAGGAAACCTAACCGTAGAGGTGCGACTTCTGAACAAGACACAGACTCTCAACCTCCTTCTTCTTCGGAGGCACCCAGGACTGCTACTACTCCTGATGCAATGCTGCAAAAGGTGCTGGAAGCTGTGGCGGCAAGTGAAAGACTCTCGTCGCAGGTTGGGTAGGTGCAATCCGACTTATCAATCATTCTTCATGATTTGCAGAAGTTTAGGGAGAGAGTCGGGGAGGTGGAGACTCGCACGTCCATGTTGGAGGATCGTATTTTTCCTGTTATCTGTTAAAGTTCCCACCATGGATGAGAAGTTGACGAATGTTCCCAGTAAGCTGCTGGACATGGAGGGTCGTCTGAGATGGAACAATATTAGAATTGTTGGATTACCTGAGCGGGAAGAAGGATCGGACCCAGAGAAATTTTTATAGAAATGGTTATTGGATGCGTATGGTGCTGAATCCTTTTTCCGCATTTTTCACAGTGGAAAGGGCGCACGTGTACTCTCTAGGGCCCTTCCTCCTGGTGCATCACCATGCACCTTTTTTGCGAAGCTGAGGAACAGGGATGCTATCCTCCGCTAGGACCGCACTAAAGGTCCTTTTGTAGTGGAACGGAACATGGGTGTCGGTATTCCCTCACTTTGCTATGGAAATTCAAAAGGACCAAGCTTCTACCACTCAGATGACGTCTGAGAGAATTGAACATCTCTTATGCAATGATTTTCCCTTCCAGGCTGTGAGATGGTGCTGATGGGGAAACTAAATTCTTTTCTACTCCCAGAGAGGCGACTTCATGGGTTGATAATACACAGCTGGCGAGATGTCCTGTGGTTCCAGTCCTGGATGAGTGATTACGCTGGCTTCTATTGTATATTAGATACCTGTCATATGTCTTGTTCTAATGCGACTGCTCTAGTTTGCACCTTTTTTGGTCTGTATGTTGGTCATATTACACAAAGTTTGACCATGTGTCTTTCTATACTCTGTTAAGCTTGTCCATAATGTGCCTACTCTGGCCTTAGCGTTTTCAATTTGAATAAGAGCTATTGCCCTTTTCTCTGACGTCCTAGTGGATGCTGGGAACTCCGTAAGGACCATGGGGAATAGACGGCTCCGCAGGAGACTGGGCACATCTAAAGAAAGAATTAGGACTATCTGGTGTGCACTGGCTCCTCCCCCTATGACCCTCCTCCAAGCCTCAGTTAGATTTCTGTGTCCGGCTGAGCTGGATGCACACTAGGGGCTCTCCTGAGCTCCTAGAAAGAAAATATAATTTAGGTTTTTTATTTTACAGTGAGACCTGCTGGCAAAAGGCTCACTGCACCGAGGGACTAAGGGGAGAAGAAGCGAACCTACCTAAGTGGTGGTAGCTTGGGCTTCTTAGGCTACTGGACACCATTAGCTCCAGAGGGATCGCACACAGGACCCGACCTCGTCGTCCGTTCCCGGAGCCGCGCCGCCGTTCCCCTTACAGAGCCAGAAGCAAGAAGGTCCGGAAAATCGGCGGCTGAAGACTGTCTTCTCCAAGGTAGCGCACAGCACTGCAGCTGTGCGCCATTGCTCCTCATGCAACACACTGCGGTCACTGATGGGTGCAGGGCGCTGGGGGGGGGGGCGCCCTGAGCAGCAATAAATAACACCTTGGCTGGCAAACTGACACCATATATAGCCCCAGAGGCTATATAGGTGTATATTAACCCCTGCCAGAAATCTTAAAATTGCGGGAGAAAGCCTGCCGAAAAAGGTGCGGAGCCATCTCCCTCAGCACACTGGCGCCATTTTCCCTCACAGCTCTGCTGGAAGGATCGCTCCCTGGCTCTCCCCTGCAGTCCTGCACTACAGAAAGGGTAAAAAAGAGAGGGGGGGGGGGCACAAATTTAGGCGCAGTATAATATATATGCAGCTATAAGGGGAAAACACACTTTATAGGTGATATCCCTGTGGTATATAGCGCTCTGGTGTGTGCTGGCATACTCTCCCTCTGTCTCCCCAAAGGGCTTTGTGGGGTCCTGTCCTCTGTCAGAGCATTCCCTGTGTGTGTGCTGTGTCGGTACCGCTGTGTCGACATGTATGATGAGGAAAATGATGTGGAGGCAGAGCAAATGCCTGTAAATGTGTTGTCACCCCCTGAGGGGTCGACACCTGTGTGGATGGACTTATGGAAGGAATTACGTGACAGTGTCAGCTCCTTACATAAAAGGTTTGACGACATAGGACAGCCGGCTACTCAGCTTGTGACTGTTCCAGCGTCTCAAATGTCATCAGGGGCTTTAAAACACCCGCTACCTCAGATGGCAGACACAGATGTCGACACGGATACCGACTCCAGTGTCGACGACGATGAGACTAATGTACCCTCCAATAGGTCCACCCGTTACATGATTGAGGCAATGAAAAATGTATTACACATTTCTGATAGTACCCCAGGTACCGCAAAAAAGGGTATTATGTTCGGTGAGAAACTCCCAGTAGTTTTTCCTGCATCTGAGGAATTAAATGAGGTGTGTGCGGAAGCCTGGACTTCCCCCGATAAGAAATTGATAATTTCTAAACGGTTATTGGCAGCGTACCCTTTCCCGCCAGAGGATAGGTCACGTTGGGAAACATCCCCTAGGGTAGATAAAGCGCTTACACGTTTATCAAAACAGGTGGCACTACCGTCTCCGGATATGGCCGCCCTAAAGGATCCTGCCGATAGAAAGCAGGAAGCTACCCTAAAAGCTATATATACACACACGGGCATTATATTGCGACCAGCGATTGCATCAGCATGGATGTGCAGTGCTGCTGCTGCGTGGTCAGATTCCCTGTTGGATAATATTGATACCCTAGATAGGGACAATATTTTGCTGACAGTAGAGCATATAAAAGACGCTGTCTTATACATGCATGATGCACAGAGGGATATTTGCCGGCTGGCATCAAAAATAAGTGCAATGTCCATTGCCGCCAGAAGGGGGTTATGGACTCGGCAGTGGTCAGGTGATGCCGATTCAAAAAGGCACATGGAAGTTTTGCCTTATAAGGGGGTGGAACTGTTTGGGGATGGTCTTTCAGACCTCGTTTCCACAGCTACGGCTGGGAAATCGACATTTTTGCCACAAGCTACCCCACAGCAAAAGAAAGCACCGTATTATCAAGTACAGTCCTTTCGGCCCCAAAAACACAAGAGGGCTCGAGGCGCGTCCTTTCTGCCGAGAGGCAAAGGTAGAGGGAAAAAGCTGCAGCATACAGCCAGTTCCCAAGAGCAGAAGTCCTCCCCCGCGTCCGGTAAGTCCACAGCATGACGCTGGGGCTTCACAGGCGGACCCGGGTACGGTGGGGGCCCGTCTCAGAAATTTCAGCACACAGTGGGCTCTCTCACAGGTGGATCCCTGGATCCTTCAAGTAGTGTCTCAGGGGTACAGGCTGGAATTCGAGACGTCCCCCCCCGCCGTTTTCTAAAATCTGCCTTACCAGCAACTCCCTCTGCCAGGGAGGCAGTGTTGGTGGCTATCCAAAAACTGTATTCACAGCAAGTGATTGTCAAGGTACCCCTCCTTCAGCAAGGAAAGGGTTACTATTCCACAATGTTTGTGGTACCGAAACCGGACGGTTCGGTGAGACCCATCTTAAATTTAAAAGTCTTGAACACTTATATCAAAAGGTTCAAGATGGAATCGCTCAGGGCGGTTATTGCGAGCCTGGAAGAGGGGGATTACATGGTCTCCCTGGACATCAGGGATGCGTACCTACATGTCCCCAATTACCCCCCTCACCAGGAGTACCTCAGATTTGTGGTAGAGGACTGTCACTATCCGTTCCAGACGCTGCCGTTTGGGTTATTCACGGCACCGAGGGTCTTTACCAAGGTAATGGCCGAAATGATGATACTCCTTCGCAAGAAGGGAGTTTTAATTATCCCGTACTTGGACGATCTCCTGATAAAGGCGAGGTCCAAAGAACAGTTGGAAGTGGGGGTAGCACTTTCTCGGGAAGTGCTACAACAGCACGGCTGGATTCTCAATATTCCAAAGTCAGAGCTGGTCCCGACGACACGTCTTCTGTTCCTGGGAATGATTCTGGACACAGACCAGAAAAAAGTGTTTCTTCCAGTGGAAAAAGCAGAGGAGTTGTCATCTCTAGTCAGAGACCTCCTAAAACCAGGACAGGTGTCGGTACATCAATGCACACGAGTCCTGGGAAAAATGGTGGCTTCGTACGAAGCAATTCCATTCGGAAGGTTCCACGCAAGGACTTTCCAGTGGGACCTGTTGGACAAATGGTCCGGGTCCCATCTCCAGATGCAACAGCGGATAACCCTGTCGGCAAGGACCAGGGTGTCGCTGCTGTGGTGGCTGCAGAGGGCTCATCTACTAGAGGGCCGCAGATTCGGAATACAGGACTGGGTCCTGGTGACCACGGATGCCAGCCTTCGGGGCTGGGGGGCAGTCACACAGGGAAGAAATTTCCAAGGACTGTGGTCAGATCAGGAGATTTCTCTAACGTCTTAAGTGGATGCTGGGGACTCCGTAAGGACCATGGGGAATAGCGGCTCCGCAGGAGACTGGGCACAAAAGTAAAAGCTTTAGGACTACCTGGTGTGCACTGGCTCCTCCCCCTATGACCCTCCTCCAAGCCTCAGTTAGATTTTTGTGCCCGAACGAGAAGGGTGCACACTAGGTGGCTCTCCTGAGTTGCTTAGTGAAAAGTTTAGTTTTAGGTTTTTTATTTTCAGTGAGACCTGCTGGCAACAGGCTCACTGCATCGAGGGACTAAGGGGAGAAGAAGCGAACTCACCTGCGTGCAGAGTGGATTGGGCTTCTTAGGCTACTGGACATTAGCTCCAGAGGGACGATCACAGGCCCAGCCATGGATGGGTCCCAGAGCCGCGCCGCCGGCCCCCTTACAGAGCCAGAAGACAGAAGAGGTCCGGAAAATCGGCGGCAGAAGACGTCCTGTCTTCAACAAGGTAGCGCACAGCACTGCAGCTGTGCGCCATTGCTCTCAGCACACTTCACACTCCGGTCACTGAGGGTGCAGGGCGCTGGGGGGGGGGGGCGCCCTGAGACGCAATAAAACACCTTGGATGGCAAAAAATGCATCACATATAGCTCCTGGGCTATATGGATTAATTTAACCCCTGCCAAAATACATAGAAAAACGGGAGATAGGCTCCGCCCCCTTATCGGCGGCCTTATCTCCTCAGCACACCTGCGCCATTTTCCCTCACAGCTCCGTTGGAGGGAAGCTCCCTGGCTCTCCCCTGCAGTCACTACACTACAGAAAGGGTTAAAAAAGAGAGGGGGGGGGGGGCACTAATTACGCGCAGTATTAAAGATACAGCAGCTATAAAGGGAAAAACACTTATATAAGGTTATCCCTGTGTATATATATAGCGCTCTGGTGTGTGCTGGCAAACTCTCCCTCTGTCTCCCCAAAGGGCTAGTGGGGTCCTGTCCTCTATCAGAGCATTCCCTGTGTGTGTGCTGTATGTCGGTACGTTTGTGTCGACATGTATGAGGAGAAAAATGATGTGGAGACGGAGCAGATTGCCTGTAATAGTGATGTCACCCCCTAGGGGGTCGACACCTGAGTGGATGAACTGTTGGAAGGAATTACGTAACAGTGTCAGCTCTGTATAAAAGACAGTGGTTGACATGAGACAGCCGACTACTCAGCTTGTGCCTGTCCAGACGTCTCATAGGCCGTCAGGGGCTCTAAAGCGCCCGTTACCTCAGATGGCAGTTATAGACGCCGACACGGATACTGACTCCAGTGTCGACGGTGAAGAGACAAATGTGACTTCCAGTAGGGCCACACGTTACATGATTGAGGCAATGAAAAATGTTTTACACATTTCTGATAATACGAGTACCACCAAAAAGGGGTATTATGTTCGGTGAGGAAAAACTACCTGTAGTTTTCCTGAATCTGAGAAATTAAATGAGGTGTGTGATGATGCGTGGGTTTCCCCCGATAACAACTGATAATTTCTAAAATGTTATTGGCATTATATCCTTTCCCGCCAGAGGTTAGGGTGCGTTGGGAAACACCCCCTAGGGTGGATAAAGCGCTCACACGCTTGTAAGAACAAGGGCTCTACCCTCTCCTGAGATGGCCGCCCTTAAGGATCCTGCTGATAGAAAGCAGGAGGGCATCCTAAAAGGTATTTACACACATACTGGTGTTATACTGCGACCAGCAATCGCCTCAGCCTGGATGTGCAGTGCTGGGTTGGCGTGGTCGGATTCCCTGACTGAAAATATTGATACCCTAGATAGGGACAGTATATTATTGCCTATAGAGCATTTAAAAGATGCATTTCTATATATGCGTGATGCACAGCGGAATATTTGCCGACTGGCATCAAGTCTAAGTGCGTTGTCCATTTCTAACAGTAGAGGGTTATGGACACGACAGTGGTCAGGTGATGCGGATTCCAAACGGCATTTGGAAGTATTGCCTTATTAAGGGGAGGAGTTATTTGGGGTCGGTCTTTCAGACCTGGTGGCCACGGCAACAGCTGGGAAATCCACGTTTGTACCCCAGGTCGCCTCTCAACATGAGAAGACGCCGTATTATCAGGCGCAGTCTTTTCGTGGGCAAGCGGGCAAAAGGTTCCTCATTTCTGCCCCGTGACAGAGGGAGAGGAAAAAGGCTGCAGAAATCAGCCAGTTCCCAGGAACAGAAACCCTCTCCCGCCTCTGCCAAGCCCTCAGTATGACGCTGGGGCTTTACAAGCAGAATCAGGCACGGTGGGGGCCCGTCTCAATGGATTTCAGCGCGCAGTGGGCTCACTCGCAAGTAGACCCCTGGATCCTTCAGGTGATATCTCAGGGGTACAAATTGGAATTCGAGACGTCTCCCCCTCGCCGTTTCCTAAAGTCGGCTTTACCGATGTCTCCTTCTGACAGGGAGACAGTTTTGGAAGCCATTCACAAGCTGTATTCCCAGCAGGTGATAATCATAGGTACCCCTCCTGCAACAGGGAACGGGGTATTATTCCACACTGTTGTGGTACCGAAGCCGGACGGCTCGGTGAGACCGATTCTAAATCTAAAATCTTTGAACACTTACATACAGAGGTTCAAATTCAAGATTGAGTCACTCAGAGCAGTGATTGCGAACCTGGAAGAAGAGGACTACATGATGTCTCGGGACATCAAGGATGCTTACCTTCATGTCCAAATTTACCCTTCTCACCAAGGGTACCTCAGGTTTATGGTACAGAACTGTCATTATCAGTTTCAGACGCTGCCGTATGGATGGTCCACGGCACCCCGGGTCTTTACCAAGGTAATGGCCGAAATGATGATACTCCTTCGAAGGAAGGGAATTTTAGTTATCCCTTACTTGGACGATTCCCTGATAAGGGTAAGATCCAGGGAACAGTTGGAGGTCGGTGTAGCACTATTTCAGGTAGTGTTGCGGCAGCACGATTGAATTCTCAATATTCCAAAATCGCAGATGATTCCGACGACTCGTCTTCTGTTCTTAGGGATGATCCTGGACACAGTTCAGAAAAAGGTGTTTCTCCCGGAGGAGAAAGTCAGGGAGTTATCCGAGCTAGTCGGGAACCTCCTATAACCGAGCCAAGTCTCAGTACATCAATGAGATGGTTCTGGGAAAAATGGTGGCTTCCTATGAAGCAATCCCATGCGGCAGATTCCACGCAAGAACTTTCCAGTGGGACCTGCTGGACAAATGGTCCGGGTCGCATCTTCAGATGCATCAGCGGATAACCCTGTCACCAAGCACAAGGGTGTCTCTACTGTGGTGGTTGCAGAGTGCTCATCTTCTAGAGGGCCGCACATTCAGGACTGGGTCCTGGTGACCACGGATGCCAGCCTGCGAGGCTGGGGAGCAGTCACACAGGGAAGGAATTTCCAGAGCTTATGGTCAAGCCTGGAGACATCACTTCACATAAATATCCTGAAGCTAAGGGCCATTTACAATGCTCTAAGCTCAGCAAGACCTCTGCTTCAAGGTCACCCGGAGTTGATCCATTCGGACAACATCACGGCAGTCACCCACGTAAACAGACAGGGTGACACAAGAAGCAGAAGGGCAATGGCAGAAGCTGCAAGGATTCTTCGCTGGGCGGAAAATCATGTGATAGCACTGTCAGCAGTATTCATTCCGGGAGTGGACGACCTCCACCCGGGAGAGTGGGGACTTCACCCAGAAGTCTTCCACATGTTTATAAAACTCGACAAGTATTGCGCCAGGTCAAGGGACCCTCAGGCAATAGCTGTAGACGCTCTGGTAACACAGTGGGTGTACCAGTCAGTGTATGTGTTCCCTCCTCTGCCTCTCATAACCAAGGTACTGAGAATTATAAGATGGAGAGGAGTAAGCACTATATTCGTGGCTCCGGATTGGCCAAGAAGGACTTGGTAACCGGAACTTCAAGAGATGCTCACGGAGGATCCGTGGCCTCTACCTCTAAGAAGGGACCTGCTCCAGCAAGGACCCTGTCTGTTCCAAGACTTACCGCGGCTGCGTTTAACGGCAGGGCGGTTGAACGCCGGATCCTGAAGGAAAAAGGCATTCCGGATGAAGTCATCCCTATCCTGATCAAAGCCAGGAAAGATATAACCGCAAAACATTATCACCGCACTTGGCGAAAATATGTTGCGTGGTGCGAGGCCAGTAAGGCCCCGACGGAGGAATTTTCAACTAGGTCGATTCCTACATTTCCTGCAAACAGGAGTGTCTATGGGCCTGAAATGGAGGTCCATTAAGGTTCAAATTTCGGCCCTGTCAATTTTCTTCCAAAAAGAACTAGCTTCAGTCCCTGAAGTTCAGACGTTTGTGAAAGGGGTACTGTATATACAGCCTCCTTTTGTGCCTCCAGTGGCACCTTGGAATCTAAATGTAGTTTTTGGGTTCCAAAAGTCACATTGGTTTGAACCACTTAAATATGTGGAGTTAAAATATCTCACATGGAAAGTGGTCATGCTGTTGGCCCTGGCCTGGGCCAGGTGCGTGTCAGAATTGGCGGCTTTATCCTGTAAAAGCCCTCATATGATTTTCCATTCGG
Source organism: Pseudophryne corroboree (assembly GCF_028390025.1). NCBI lineage: Eukaryota > Metazoa > Chordata > Amphibia > Anura > Myobatrachidae > Pseudophryne > Pseudophryne corroboree. Next base: position 159,080,061 of record NC_086452.1, on the reverse strand, counting down.
ACAGGGCGGAATTGAGGACATGTCCTCAGTTTCTCCCTAAGGTGGTTTTCAGCGTTTCACCTGAATCAACCTATTGTGGTGCCTGCGGCTACTAGGGACTTGGAGGACTCCAAGTTGCTGGACGTTGTCAGAGCCCTGGAAATATAGGTTTCCAGGACGGCTGGAGTCAGAAAATCTGACTCGTTGTTTATTCTGTATGCACCCAACAAGCTGGGTGCTCCTGCTTCTAAGCAGACTATTGCTCGTTGGATTTGTAGTACAATTCAGCTTGCACATTCTGTGGCAGGCCTGCCACAGCCAAAATCTGCAAAAGCCCATTCCACAAGGAAGGTGGGCTCATCTTGGGCGGCTGCCCGAGGGGTCTCGGCTTTACAACTTTGCCGAGCAGCTACTTGGTCAGGAGCAAATACGTTTGTAAAATTCTACAAATTTGATACCCTGGCTGAGGAGGACCTGGAGTTCTCTCATTTGGTGCTGCAGAGTCATCCGCACTCTCCCGCCCGTTTGGGAGCTTTGGTATAATCCCCATGGTCCTTACGGAGTCCCCAGCATCCACTTAGGACGTTAGAGAAAATAAGAATTTACTTACCGATAATTCTATTTCTCGTAGTCCGTAGTGGATGCTGGGCGCCCATCCCAAGTGCGGATTGTCTGCAATACTGGTACATAGTTATTGTTACCAAAAAATCGGGTTATTATTGTTGTGAGCCATTTTTTCAGAGGCTCCTCTGTTATCATGCTGTTAACTGGGTTCAGATCACAGGTTGTACAGTATGATTGGTGTGGCTGGTATGAGTCTTACCCGGGATTCAAAATCCTTCCTTATTGTGTACGCTCGTCCGGGCACAGTATCCTAACTGAGGCTTGGAGGAGGGTCATAGGGGGAGGAGCCAGTGCACACCAGGTAGTCCTAAAGCTTTTACTTTTGTGCCCAGTCTCCTGCGGAGCCACTATTCCCCATGGTCCTTACGGAGTCCCCAGCATCCACTACGGACTACGAGAAATAGAATTATCGGTAAGTAAATTCTTATTTTCGCTTCACATAAATATTCTGGAGCTAAGGGCCATCTTCAATGCCCTAAGCCAAGCAAGGCCCCTGCTTCAGAACCAGTCGGTACTGATCCAATCAGACAACATCACGGCGGTCGCTCATGTTAACAGACAGGGCGGCACAAGAAGCAGGAGGGCAATGGCAGAAGCCACAAGGATTCTCCGATGGGCGGAAAATCATGTGTTAGCACTGACAGCAGTGTTCATTCCGGGAGTGGACAACTGGGAAGCAGACTTCCTCAGCAGGCACGACCTCCACCCGGGAGAATGGGGACTTCATCCAGAAGTCTTCCAAATGCTGGTAAACCGGTGGGAAAGACCACAGGTGGACATGATGGCGTCCCGCCTCAACAAAAAGCTAAAAAGATATTGCGCCAGGTCAAGGGACCCTCAGGCGATCGCTGTGGACGCTCTAGTAACACCGTGGGTGTACCAGTCGGTTTATGTGTTTCCTCCTCTGCCTCTCATTCCCAAGGTACTGAGAATAATACGAAGGCGAGGAGTGAAAACTATACTCGTGGTTCCGGATTGGCCAAGAAGAGCTTGGTACCTGGAACTTCAAGAGATGCTTTCAGAGGACCCTTGGCCTCTGCCGCTCAGACAGGACCTGCTGCAGCAGGGGCCCTGTCTGTTCCAAGACTTACCGCGGCTGCGTTTGACGGCATGGCGGTTGAACACCGGATCCTGAAGGAAAAGGGTATTCCGGAGGATGACATTCCTACCCTGATCAAAGCCAGGAAGGATGTCACCGCAAACCATTATCACCGCATTTGGCGAAAATATGTTGCGTGGTGTGAGGCCAGGAAGGCCCCAACAGAGGAATTTCAACTGGGTCGATTCCTGCAAACAGGGGTGACGTTGGGCCTCAGTCCATTAAGGTCCAGATTTCGGCCCTGTCGATTTTCTTCCAGAAAGAACTGGCTTCCCTGCCTGAAGTTCAGACTTTTGTCAAGGGAGTTCTGCATATTCAGTCTCCTTTTGTGCCCCCAGTGGCACCTTGGGATCTCAATGTGGTTTTGGAGTTCCTGAAATCACATTGGTTTGAACCACTTAAGACTGTGGATTTGAAATATCTCACGTGGAAAGTGGTCATGCTGTTGGCCCTGGCTTCAGCCAGGCGTGTGTCAGAATTGGCGGCTTTGTCCTATAAAAGCCCTTATCTGATTTTCCATATGGATAGGGCAGAATTGAGGACTCGTCCTCAATTTCTCCCGAAGGTGGTATCAGCTTTTCACTTGAACCAGCCTATTGTGGTGCCTGCGGCTACTGGGAACTTGGAGGATTCCAAGTTACTGGACGTAGTCAGGGCCCTGAAAATTTATGTTTCCAGGACGGCTGGAGTCAGGAAAACTGACTCGCTGTTTATCCTGTATGCACCCAACAAACTGGGTGCTCCTGCTTCTAAGCAGACTATTGCACGCTGGATTTGTAGCACTATTCAGCTGGCGCATTCTGCGGTAGGACTACCGCAGCCTAAATCTGTAAAAGCCCATTCCACAAGGAAGGTGGGCTCATCTTGGGCGGCTGCCCGAGGGGTCTCGGCTTTACAACTTTGCCGAGCTGCTACTTGGTCAGGGGCAAACACGTTTGCAAAATTCTACAAATTTGATACCCTGGCTGAGGAGGACCTGGAGTTCTCTCATTCGGTGTTGCAGAGTCGTCCGCACTCTCCCGCCCGTTTGGGAGCTTTGGTATAATCCCCATGGTCCTTACGGAGTTCCCAGCATCCACTAGGACGTCAGAGAAAATAAGAATTTACTCACCGGTAATTCTATTTCTCGTAGTCCGTAGTGGATGCTGGGCGCCCATCCCAAGTGCGGATTGTCTGCAATACTTGTAAATAGTTATTATACAAATCGGGTTATTATTGCGAGCCATCTGTTCAGAGGCTCCTTTTGTTATCATACTGTTAACCGGGGTTTCCTATCACGAGTTATACGGTGTGATTGTTGTGGCTGGTATGAGTCTTACCCGGGATTCAAAATCCTTCCTTATTGTGTCAGCTCTTCCGGGCACAGTGTCCTAACTGAGGCTTGGAGGAGGGTCATAGGGGGAGGAGCCAGTGCACACCAGATAGTCCTAATTCTTTCTTTAGATGTGCCCAGTCTCCTGCGGAGCCGTCTATTCCCCATGGTCCTTACGGAGTTCCCAGCATCCACTGCGGACTACGAGAAATAGAATTACCGGTGAGTAAATTCTTATTTTCTCTGACGTCCTAGTGGATGCTGGGAACTCCGTAAGGACCATGGGGAATAGCGGCTCCGCAGGAGACTGGGCACAACTAAGAAAGATATAGGACTACCTGGTGTGCACTGGCTCCTCCCTCTATGCCCCTCCTCCAGACCTCAGTTAGAATTTTGTGCCCGGCCGAGCTGGTTGCACACTAGGGGCTCTCCTGAGCTCTTAGAAATAAAGTATATTTAGGTTTTTTATTTTCAGTGAGATCTGCTGGCAACAGACTCACTGCTTCGAGGGACTGAGGGGAGAAGAAGCGAACCTACCTGCTTGCAGCTAGCTTGGGCTTCTTAGGCTACTGGACACCATTAGCTCCAGAGGGATCGAACACAGGCCCAGCCTCGGTCGTCCGGTCCCGGAGCCGCGCCGCCGTCCCCCTTGCAGAGCCAGAAGCAAGAAGAACGTCCAGAAAATCGGCGGCTGAAGACTCCGGTCTTCATTAAGGTAGCGCACAGCACTGCAGCTGTGCGCCATTGCTCCCCATGCACACCACACACTCCGGTCACTGATGGGTGCAGGGCGCTGGGGGGGGGGGCGCCCTGGGCTGCAATATAAATACCATAACTTGGCAAAACAACACATAATATAGTCAGTAAGACTATATATGTGTAAAATCCCCTGCCATAAATATCCTGAAAAAAGCGGGAGAAGTCCGCCGTGAAGGGGGCGGGGCTATCTCCCTCAGCACACTGGCGCCATTTCCTCTCACAGCTCCGCTGGAAGGACGCTCCCCAGGCTCTCTCCTGCAGTTTCCAGGCTCAATAGGGTAAAAAAGAGAGGGGGGGGGGGGGGCACTAAATTTAGGCGCAAATTGTGTATTATAGCAGCTATAGGGGAAAAATCACTGTGTGTAGTGTGTATCCCTGTATTATATAGCGCTCTGGTGTGTGCTGGCATACTGTCTCTCTGTCTCCCCAAAGGACTTTGTGGGGTCCTGTCCTCAGTCAGAACATTCCCTGTGTGTGTGCGGTGTGTCGGTACGGCTGTGTCGACATGTTTGATGAGGAGGCTTATGTGGAGGCGGAGCAGGTGCCGATAAATGTGATGTCACCCCCTGCGGGGTCGACACCTGAATGGATGGACACGTGGAAGGAATTACGCGACAGTGTCAACTCCTTACATAAAAGGTTTGACAACATAGCAGATGTGGGACAGCTGGCTGCTCAGCCCGTGCCTGCCCAGGCGTCTCAAAAGCCATCAGGGGCTCTAAAACGCGCACTACCTCAGATGGCAGACACAGATGTCGACACGGAGTCTGACTCCAGTGTCGACGACGATGAGACTAGTGTACATTCCAATAGAGCCATTCGTTATATGATTACGGCAATGAAAAATGTGTTGCACATTTCTGATATTACCCCAGGTACCACAAAAAAGGGTATTATGTTTGGGGAGAAAAAGCTACCAGTGGTTTTTCCCCCATCTGATGAATTAAATGAAGTGTGTGAAGAAGCGTGGGCTTCCCCCGATAAGAAACTGGTAATTTCTAAAAAGTTACTAATGGCGTACCCTTTCCCGCCAGAGGACAGGTCACGTTGGGAGACATCCCCTAGGGTGGATAAAGCGCTCACACGTCTGTCAAAAAAAGGTGGCACTACCGTCTCCGGATACGGCCGCCCTAAAGGAACCTGCTGATAGAAAGCAGGAGGCTATCCTGAAGTCTGTATATACACACTTAGGAATTATACTGAGACCGGCTATTGCTTCAGCATGGATGTGCAGTGCTGCAGCTGCGTGGTCAGATTCCCTGTCGGAAAACATTGATACCCTAGATAGGGACACTATATTGCTAACCGTAGAGCATATTAAAGACGCTGTCTTATACATGAGAGATGCACAGAGGGATATTTGCCAGCTGGCATCTAAAATAAGCGCAATGTCCATTTCTGCCAGGAGAGGATTGTGGACTCTGCAGTGGACAGGAGATGCAGATTCTAAAAGGCACATGGAAGTTTTGCCTTACAAGGGTGAGGAGTTGTTTGGGGATGGTCTCTCGGACCTCGTTTCCACAGCGACAGCTGGGAAGTCAGCATTTTTACCCCATGTTCCCTCACAGCCAAAGAAAGCACCGTATTATCAGGTACAGTCCTTTCGGCCCCAGAAAGGCAAGCGGGTTAGAGGCGCGTCCTTTCTGCCCAGAGGCAGAGGTAGAGGGAAAAAGCTGCAACATACAGCCAGTTCCCAGGAACAAAAGTCCTCCCCCGCTTCCTCCAAGTCCACCGCATGACGCTGGGGCTCCACAGGCGGAGCCAGGTACGGTGGGGGCCCGTCTCAAGAACTTCAGCGACCAGTGGGCTCGTTAACGGGTGGATCCCTGGATTCTACAGGTAGTATCTCAGGGGTACAAGCTGGAATTCGAGATGTCTCCCCCTCGCCGTTTCCTCAAATCTGCCTTGCCGACAGCTCCCCCGGACAGGGAGGCAGTGCTGGAGGCGATTCACAAGCTGTATTCTCAGCAGGTGATAATCAAGGTACCCCTCCTTCAACAAGGACGGGGTTACTATTCCACAATGTTTGTGGTACCGAAACCGGACGATTCGGTGAGACCCATTTTAAATTTAAAATCCTTGAACACGTATATAAGAAGGTTCAAGTTCAAGATGGAATCGCTCAGAGCGGTGATTGCAAGCCTGGACGAGGGGGATTACATGGTGTCACTGGACATCAAGGATGCTTACCTGCATGTCCCCATTTACCCTCCTCACCAGGAGTACCTCAGATTTGTGGTACAGGACTGTTATTATCAATTCCAGACGTTGCCGTTTGGTCTGTCCACGGCACCGAGGGTATTTACCAAGGTAATGGCCGAAATGATGATACTCCTTCGGAAAAAGGGAGTTTTAATTATCCCGTACTTGGACGATCTCCTTATAAAGGCGAGGTCCAGGGAACAGTTGTTGATCGGAGTAGCACTAGCTCGGGAAGTGCTACAACAGCACGGCTGGATCCTGAATATTCCAAAGTCGCAGCTGGTTCCTACAACGCGTCTACTGTTCCTGGGGATGGTTCTGGACACAGAACAGAAAAAAAGTGTTTCTCCCGGAGGAGAAGGCCAAGGAGTTGTCATCTCTAGTAAGAGACCTCCTAAAACCAAAACAGGTGTCGGTGCACCACTGCACGCGAGTCCTGGGAAAGATGGTGGCTTATTACGAAGCAATTCCATTCGGAAGGTTCCATGCAAGGATCTTTCAGTGGGATCTGTTGGACAAGTGGTCCGGATCGCATCTTCAGATGCATCGGCTGATAACCCTGTCTCCAAGGACCAGGGTGTCGCTGTTGTGGTGGCTACAGAGTGCTAATCTTCTAGAGGGCCGCAGATTCTGCATACAGGACTGGGTTCTGGTGACCACGGATGCCAGCCTGCGAGGTTGGGGGGCAGTCACACAGGGAAGAAACTTCCAAGGACTATGGACAAGTCAGGAGACTTCCCTACACATAAATATTCTGGAACTGAGGGCCATTTACAATGCCCTAAGTCAGGCAAGACCCCTGCTTCAACACCAGCCGGTGCTGATCCAGTCCGACAACATCACGGCGGTCGCCCATGTAAACCGTCAGGGCGGCACAAGAAGAAGGTTGGCGATGGCAGAAGCCACAAGGATTCTCCGATGGGCGGAAAATCATGTGTTAGCACTGTCAGCAGTGTTCATTCCGAGAGTGGACAACTGGGAAGCAGACTTCCTCAGCAGGCACGACCTCCACCCGGGAGAGTGGGGACTTCATCCAGAAGTCTTCCAAATGGTTGTACACCGTTGGGAAAGGCCACAGGTGGACATGATGGCGTTCCGCCTCAACACAAAGCTAAAAAGATATTGCGCCAGGCGATAGCTGTGGACGCTCTAGTGACACCGTGGGTGTACCAGTCGGTTTATGTGTTCCCTCCTCTGCCTCTCATACCCCAAGGTACTGAGAATAATAAGGAGAGGAGTAAGAACTATACTTGTCGTTCCGGATTGGCCAAGAAGAGCTTGGTACCCAGAACTTCAAGAAATGATCTCAGAGGACCCATGGCCTCTGCCGCTCAGACAGGACCTGCTGCAGCAGGGACCCTGTCTGTTCCAAGACTTACCGCGACTGCGTTTGACGGCATGGCGGTTGAACGCCGGATCCTGAAGGAAAAGGGCATTCCGGAGGAAGTCATCCCTACGCTGATTAAAGCTAGGAAGGAGGTGACCGCAAACCATTATCACCGCATATGGCGAAAATATGTTGCGTGGTGTGAGGCCAGAAGGGCCCCAACGGAGGAATTTCAGCTGGGTCGATTTCTGCACTTCCTACAGTCAGGGGTGACTATGGGCCTCAAATTAGGTTCCATTAAGGTCCAGATTTCGGCTCTGTCGATTTTCTTCCAAAAAGAACTGGCTTCACTGCCTGAAGTTCAGACGTTTGTTAAGGGAGTGCTGCATATTCAGCCCCCTTTTGTGCCTCCAGTGGCACCTTGGGATCTCAACGTGGTGTTGGATTTCCTTACGTCACATTGGTTTGAGCCACTTAAAACCGTGGAACTAAAATATCTCACGTGGAAAGTGGTCATGCTATTGGCCTTGGCTTCGGCCAGGCGTGTGTCAGAATTGGCGGCTTTGTCATGTAAAAGCCCTTATCTGATTTTCCATATGGATAGGGCGGAATTGAGGACTCGTTCCCAATTTCTTCCTAAGGTGGTATCAGCTTTTCATTTGAACCAACCTATTGTGGTGCCTGCGGCTACTAAGGATTTGGTGGATTCCAAGTTGCTGGATGTAGTCAGGGCCCTGAAAATCTATGTTTCCAGGACGGCTGGAGTCAGGAAAACTGACTCGCTATTTATCCTGTATGCGTCCAACAAGCTGGGTGCTCCTGCTTCAAAGCAGTCTATTGCTCGCTGGATCTGTAGTACGATTCAACTTGCACATTCTGCGGCTGGACTGCCGCATCCTAAATCTGTAAAAGCCCATTCCACGAGGAAAGTGGGCTCTTCTTGGGCGGCTGCCCGAGGGGTCTCGGCTTTACAACTTTGCCGAGCTGCTACTTGGTCGGGTTCAAACACATTTGCTAAATTCTACAAGTTTGATACCCTGGCTGAGGAGGACCTTGAGTTTGCTCATTCGGTGCTGCAGAGTCATCCGCACTCTCCCGCCCGTTTGGGAGCTTTGGTATAATCCCCATGGTCCTTACGGAGTTCCCAGCATCCACTAGGACGTCGGAGAAAATAAGAATTTACTCACCGGTAATTCTATTTCTCGTAGTCCGTAGTGGATGCTGGGCGCCCATCCCAAGTGCGGATTGTCTGCAATACTTGTATATAGTTATTGCCTAACTAAAGGGTTATTGTTTGGAGCCATCTGTTGAGAGGCTCGGTTGTTATTCATACTGTTCACTGGGTATAGTATCACAAGTTGTACGGTGTGATTGGTGTGGCTGGTATGAGTCTTACCCGGGATTCCAAATCCTTTCCTTTATTGTGTCAGCTCTTCCGGGCACAGTTTCCTAACTGAGGTCTGGAGGAGGGGCATAGAGGGAGGAGCCAGTGCACACCAGGTAGTCCTAAATCTTTCTTAGTTGTGCCCAGTCTCCTGCGGAGCCGCTATTCCCCATGGTCCTTACGGAGTTCCCAGCATCCACTACGGACTACGAGAAATAGAATTACCGGTGAGTAAATTCTTATTTTTACTCTCATACTATGTTAAATACATCTAAGAAACGTATCCAAAATACGACCATATCTTACACAAGACTCCGCAAAAACTCTAATCTATGCTCTCATTATCTCTAGCATGGATTATTGTAATAGTCTCCTGACCGGTCTTCCCAAACATAGGCTCTCACCACTACAATCCATTTTGATTGCAGCTGTGAGGCTAATCTTCCTCGCTAGACGTTCATCGTCTGCAGATCCGCTCTGTCAGTCCCTCCATTGGTTACCGGTATTCTACCGTATTAAATCTAAAATACTTTTACTGACATACAAGGCTATTAACCAAACTGCACCAACATACATCTCTTCACTCATCTAAAAATATCTCCCTACCCGACCTCTCCGCTCTGCACAAGATCTGCGTCTCTCATCCACACACATTACTTGTTCACACTCAAAATTACGGGACTTTATCCGGACTTCACCCACTCTGTGGAATTCCCTCCCACGCACAATAAGACTCGCCTCCAAACCTTTAAACGTTCCCTGAAAACTCACCTTTTCAGACAAGCCTATCAAATTCCAGACCCACCCACATAACCTTCAGTGCTTCTCTATCTAATTACATCCTCTCTGTACAGTACACAACATCACATACATGCAGTACACATAACATCACAAGTGACATTGCTCACATTGAGCTGCATGCACGGCCAACCTGCAACCTGCTCTTAACGAGCACGGGTGCGCGCATCGGCCGTCTGTATGGGCATACAAACTAGACGACTTGAACGATATATTGTTAAAAATCGTTGTTATCGCCCATATCGTTCTAAAAAGTCGTCTAGTGTGTATGGCCCTTTACTCTTTCACACAACATACAATAAAGAGCCCGGGAAGGTATTGATAATATTATTTTGATATTGGTTTATTGACATTGGTTCAGAAGTATTGCATATATTTACAGTGATATGAAGCTGTTTTTTTATGCTTTGTTTTGTTTGTCCCTTTTTTTTTTCTTTTTCCTTTATGCATTGAGTGTATTTGTCAAGAAAATTGTTCAATAAAAATGATTGAAATAAAAAAAAATGCCTATTCGCAGTACTCGCAGCTTAGATTTGCAAATTGTCGGCCATATGTGATGAGAAAAGTGCATGAAAAAATGGGATGACCTTCCTAGACCCCTGAAAAATGACCATTTTGTTTGCAGAATCACACAGAAGGCTGTTAGTGGTTATAAGGAAACTACTGGGAGATTTATAAATAGTGTTAGATGGCTGGTTTGTAAAAATAAATAATTAAAAAAGCAAACTTTCGTCTACTTTCATACGAAAAAAAAAAAAAAAAAAACAGGAAAAAATGCTTTAGGTGCACTATGAAGTGACTTTAAAAAAAATTGTAAAAAGCAATTCTTTTTAAAAAAAAAGTAAATACTCAAATTAAATTTGTGGTGCATAAAGCAATGGAAAAGTTGATTTTGAGGTAATTTGAGGGCTTTTTTTTAAATTTTTTTTTTGTTAAACCCCCAAAACATGGCATGTAATTATTGGGCTAATTGCAAACTTCCAAATGCCTAATTAGTCATTGGGGAGTGGGGCCAAGGGGTTCGGCACCGTTTCTCAACACTTCAACCTTAAAGTAAGTAAGTTCCTTACCATCTCTCACCCTCAGTGAGGTGCATACGTGAGAAACGCGAGTTTACTCTGCCTGGCTCAGTGCGAGTCTCCAGTTGTATTGTAAAATACCAATTTTTGGAAAAATCAGCAGTTCGCACCCAATATTTATTTTTTTTCTTCAGTTTTTATAGCTTCATATGCCCTCAAATTAATATGATCACATTCTTACATACAGAAATCTAAGAAAAAGAACAGCCAAGTAAATCTAAAATAAATGCATAAACAAGTGCTCCCAGCAACTACCTATAAAGAAATGTATGTATGTATTTTATTTATTTATTTATTATTAATAGAGGTTATTTCCTCATTAGTATCTCTCTTTGGGTGGGTACACACCAGAACAACCGGCAATCAGGCCGTTTTTCCCTTTGCCCCCCGCACCATGCCAGATTGCTGGTACATACTAGACAATTTAATCAATGACGCCTTTGTCTTTAAACATTTGTTTACAAGGGGAAGAAGGATGTATCCATTGCTTAAGGATACATTTCCATGCTATGGCTGAGACTATTAGAAGTAATTTACGTCCCCCCGGTCAGAAGTTAGATTTAGTGGTTAGAATTCCGAAAAAAAAATCACTCTTACCCCTTTCAGACTTAGGGGTATATTCAATTGAAGTCAGATCCATTCTGACATTCATTTGTCGGAATGGATCAGACCTGAGCTATTCAAATGACATCTCAATTCGACTTTTAAAAAAGTCGAACTGAGATGCGCGGGGGGGGTTTACAGGGGAGAGCCGCGGGAAGACGGGGGAGAGCAGCGCTGTTCACCCAGTCCCCGCCTCGGCTCTGCTCGTCCCCGGCACTGATCTCACTTCGACTTTTTTAAAGTCGAAGTGAGATGGTCGAAAAGGGGGCCTCGACACAAGCACGTGGATCGGCAGCTATTTCGCCGATCCACGTGCTTTTCGACAAGTCGAATTCCTCGATTTGTCGAAAAATTTGGGGTTTGATTGCACGAGTGCTTTCTGCACAATTTACCGCATCGGAAAGACAAATAGTCTCTATCGCCTAGTGTGTATGCAGGATTCCTCACTCCCGCGGGTCGTATGCAACATCGTCTGGTCGGCCGTGCTGCATCGCCAATTAGATGATATTGTATGCAATGCTGTGCCTTCTAATGGAAGACTGAACGAGATGTTGTTCATTAAATTGTCTAGTATGTACATAGGACAAACCTATAGGGCCAGATAGGATACATCCAAGGACTCTAAAAGAACTTAAAGTGGTGCTGGTAGCACCATTGACAGAATTATTCAACCAGTCATTAGCTACAGGAGTAATTCCAGAGGACTGGAATAGAGCGAACATAGTACCACTGCACAAAAGTGGAAGCAAGGAAGAGGCAAACAACTATAGACCAGTGAGTCTTGCATCAATAGTAGGGAAATTGATAGACACTCTTAAAAGAAAGCGTTGTAGATTATCTCAAATCCATCAATTTACTGGATCTCAAACAGCATGGATTCACTGGGGGGAGATCATGTCAAACAAATCTTATTGACTTTTTTTGACTGTGTGACTAAAATGATGGATAAAGGTGGAGCCGTGGATATAGCTTATCTAGACTTTAGTAAGGCTTTTGACAGTGTTCCACATCGCAGACTGCTAAATAAACTTGAAAGTTTGGGATTGGATATTACTATTATTGAATGGATAAAATCTTGGTTGCAGGATAAAAAACAGAGTTGTGGTAAATTGAGTGCATTCACAGGAGAGAATTGTTACCAGTGGCATACCCCAGGGATCTGTACTTGGACCAGTGCTTTTTAATATCTTTTATTGCTGACATTGCAAATGACATTAAAGGGAAAGTATGCCTTTTTGCAGATGACACAAAGGTATGCAACAGGGTAGACACACCAGGTGGAGTCAAATAAATGATTGAGCATCTAGGTAGACTAGAGGAATGGTCAAGAGTATGACCACTACAGTTTAATGCCAAAAAAATGCTAAATCATGCACTTGGGTCTTAAAAATCCAAGGCTAAATATAGTATTAATGGCACTATACTGGAAACTACTGAGGAGGAAAGGGATCTAGGAGTCTCTATTTCAGCTGACTTAAAGGCAGGGAAGCAATGTAACAAAGCAATGAGGAAGGCTAGTCAGATGCTTGGCTGCATTGGGAGTGGAATCAGCAGCAGAAAGAAAGAAGTAATAATGCCACTGTATACATCATTGGTACGGCCTCATCTAGAATACGGTGTTCAATTCTGGAGGCCATATCTTCAAAAAGATATTAATACATTAGAGACTGTACAAAGAAAGGGAACTAAAATGGTACATGGCCTACATCACAAAACATACCCAGAAAGACTAAAAAAAAAGCTCAGTATGTAATGTTTGGGGCAGAGAAGGGAAAGTAGGGACATGATAAAACCCTTGATATATTTGAAAGTTTCTAACAAAGTCCAGGAGGGAAACATCCAAATGAAGAGAAGCAATAGGACACGAGGACATGCACTGAGACTGGAGCGGGGGAGGATCAGGGGAAATTTGAGGAAAGATTACTTCACAGAAAGGGTAGTAGACAAGTTGAATAGCCTCCCAACAGAGGTGGTAGATGCTAAGACAGTAGAGGAATGTAAACATGCATGGGATAGACTTAAGGATATCCTTACTAAGAAATAAGGATAAAATAAGGTTTGAGATAAAATTATGGTAAAAAAAAAAGGGGCAGACTAGATGGACTAAGTGGTTCTTATCTGCCGTCACATTTCATGTTTCTATGTACTAGCAATCTGACGGTGCAGGGCGAAGGGAAATCGGTCTGACCATCGGCCCGTTTGTGGTAATTCTGGTATGTACCCACCCCAAGAAATACCAATGAGAAGATAACCTCTATAAACAAATGTATAAAACATTTCTTTATAGGTAGTAGCAGGGAGAACTTCAATAGAATAAAAAATTGCCTGCAAAATCAGTATGATATGTCGTTCGAATTCCAAATTAAGATTAATTTTCATTATTTTATTCATTTATTTTAGATTTACTTAGCTGTTTTTCTTAGATTTCTCTAACGTCCTAGTGGATGCTGGGGACTCCGTCAGGACCATGGGGAATAGCGGGCTCCGCAGGAGACAGGGCACATCTAAAAAAGCTTTTAGGTCACATGGTGCGTACTGGCTCCTCCCCCTATGACCCTCCTCCAAGCCTCAGTTAGGTTTTTGTGCCCGTCCGAGAGGGTGCAATCTAGGTGGCTCTCTTAAAGAGCTAGTTAGAAAAGTTTTTTTTTAGGTTTCTAATCAGTGTCTCCTGCTGGCGACAGGAGCACTGCAACGAGGGACTTAGGGGAGAGACTTGCAACTCACCTGCCTGCAGGAGGATTGAAGTCTTAGGCTACTGGACACTGAGCTCCAGAGGGAGTCGGAACACAGGTCAGCCTGGGGTTCGTCCCGGAGCCGCGCCGCCGATCCCCCTTACAGACGCTGAAGAACGGCAGAACGGAGGTCCGGAAACAGGCGGCAGAAGACTTCAGTCTTCATAGAGGTAGCGCACAGCACTGCAGCTGTGCGCCATTGTTGCTACACGGCTCACGGATCTCGGTCACGGAGGGTGCAGGGCGCTGCTGGGGGCGCCCTGGGCAGCAATATAGAGTACCTTAGAGGCAAATAAATACATCACATATAGCCATTAAGGCTATATGTATGTATTTAACCCAGGCCAGTTTATTAGAAAAACCGGGAGAAAAGCCCGCCGGAAAAGGGGCGGAGCTTATTCTCCTCAGCACTCGGCGCCATTTTCCTGCACGGCTCCGCTGGTGAGGAAGGCTCCCACGACTCTCCCCTGCACTGCACTACAGAAACAGGGTAACAAAGAGAGGGGGGGCATAAATTGGCGATATAAATATATATTGAGAGCGCATATATAAAAACAACACCTTCTAGGGTTGTTATATACTGTATAGCGCTTTTGGTGTGTGCTGGCAAACTCTCTCCCTCTGTCTCCCCAAAGGGCTAGGAGGGTCCTGTCTTCAATAGAGCATTCACTGTGTGGCTGCTGTGTGTGTCGGTACGTGTGTGTCGACATGTATGAGGACGAAGTTGGTGTGGAGGCAGAGCAATTGCCGATGATGGTAATGTCACCCCCTAGGGAGTCGACACCGGAATGGATGGCTTTGGTTATGGAATTACGTGATAATGTCAGCACATTACAAAAGTCAGTTGACGAAATGAGACGCCCGGCAAACCAGTTAGTACCGGTTCAGGCATCTCAGACACCGTCAGGGGCTGTAAAACGTCCCTTACCTCAGTCAGTCGACACGGGTACCGACACAGATGAATCTAGTGTCGACGGTGAGGAAGTAAACGTATTTTCCAATAGGGCCACACGTTATATGATCACGGCAATGAAGGAGGCTTTGCAGCTCTCTGATACTACTGGTACCTCAAAAAGGGGTATTATGTGGGGGGTGAAAAAACTACCTGTATTTTTCCCAGAATCAGAGGAATTGAATGATGTGTGTGATGAAGCGTGGGTTACCCCCGATAGAAAAATGCTAATTTCAAAGAAGTTGTTGGCATTATACCCTTTCCCACCAGAGGTTAGGGCGCGCTGGGAATCACCCCCTAAGGTGGATAAGGCGCTCACACGTTTATCAAAGCAAGTGGCGTTGCCGTCTCCTGATACGGCCGTCCTCAAGGATCCAGCAGATAGGAGGCTGGAAACTACACTGAAGAGTATATACACACATACGGGTGTTATACTGCGACCGGCAATAGCCTCAGCCTGGATGTGCAGTGCTGGGGTAGTGTGGTTGGATTCTCTGACTGAAAATATTGAGACCCTGGATAGGGACAGTATTTTATTGACTCTAGAGCAATTAAAGGATGCTTTTCTTTATATGCGAGATGCTCAGAGGGATGTTTGTACTCTAGCATCAAGAGTAAGCGCGATGTCCATATCTGCTAGAAGAAGTTTATGGACGCGACAGTGGTCAGGTGATGCGGATTCCAAGAGGCATATGGAAGTATTGCCATATAAAGGAGAGGAATTGTTTGGGGTCGGTCTTTCGGACCTGGTGACCACGGCAACTGCCGGCAAATCCACCTTTTTACCTCAGACCCCTTCACAACAGAAAAAGACACCGTCTTTTCAGCCGCAGTCCTTTCGCTCCTATAAAAAGCGACCAAAAGGACAGTCTTATCTGCCGAGAGGCAGAGGAAAGGGTAAGAAAGGGCAGCACGCAGCCCCTGCCCAGGAACAGAAGCCCGCCCCGGCTTCTACAAAGCCATCAGCATGACGCTGGGGCTTTACAAGCGGACCCAGGAACGGTGGGGGGTCGACTCAAGATTTTCAGCAATCAAGGGGCTCACTCACAAGTGGACCCGTGGGTCCTGCAGATAATATCTCAGGGTTACATGCTGGAGTTCGAAAGGTTTCCCCCTCGCCGGTTCCTAAAGTCTGCTTTACCAACGTCTCCCTCAGAAAGGACGTCGGTTTTGGAAGCCATTCACAAGCTGTATTCTCAGCAGGTGATAGTCAAGGTACCCCTCCTACAACAGGGAAAGGGGTATTATTCCACACTATTTGTGGTACCGAAGCCGGACGGTTCGGTAAGACCTATTCTAAATCTGAAATCCTTGAACCTGTACATACAGAAATTCAAGTTCAAAATGGAGTCACTCAGAGCAGTGATAGCGAATCTGGAAGACGGGGACTTCATGGTGTCCCTGGACATAAAGGATGCTTATCTGCATGTCCCAATTTACCCCTCACACCAAGGGTATCTCAGGTTCGTGATACAAGACTGTCATTATCAGTTTCAAACGATGCCGTTTGGTTTGTCTACGGCCCCTCGGGTCTTTACCAAGGTAATGACCGAAATGATGGTTCTTCTACGAAGAAAAGGCGTATTAATTATCCCTTACTTGGACGATCTCCTGATAAGGGCAAAGTCCAGAGAACAGCTGGAAGTCGGTGTAGCACTAACCCAGGTAGTGCTCCAGCAACACGGGTGGATTCTGAATCTTCCAAAATCTCAATTGACCCCGACAACTCGTCTGCTGTTCCTGGGAATGATTCTGGACACGGTTCAGAAAAAGGTGTTTCTCCCGGAGGGAAAAGCAAGGGAGTTATCCGAACTTGTCAGGAACCTCCTAAAACCAGGAACGGTGTCAGTACATCAATGCACAAGAGTCCTGGGAAAGATGGTGGCTTCGTACGAAGCGATTCCATTCGGCAGATTCCATGCACGGACATTTCAGTGGGATCTGCTGGACAAATGGTCCGGATCGCATCTGCACATGCATCAGCGGATAGCACTGTCACCAAGAACAAGGTTGTCTCTCCTGTGGTGGCTGCAGACTGCCCATCTGTTAGTGGGCCGCAGATTCGGCATACAGGACTGGGTCCTGGTGACTACGGATGCCAGCCTACGAGGTTGGGGAGCAGTCACAAAGGGAAGAAATTTCCAGGGCGTGTGGTCAAGCCTGGAGACGTCTCTTCACATAAATATACTGGAGCTAAGAGCGATCTACAATGCTCTAAGTCTGGCAAAACCGCTGCTTCAGGGTCAGCCGGTGTTGATCCAGTCCGACAACATCACGGCAGTCGCCCACGTAAACCGACAAGGCGGCACGAGAAGCAGGAGTGCAATGGCAGAAGCGGCAAGGATTCTGCGCTGGGCGGAGAATCATGTCATAGCACTGTCAGCAGTGTTCATCCCGGGAGTGGACAACTGGGAAGCAGATTTCCTCAGCAGACACGACCTTCACCCGGGAGAGTGGGGACTTCAGTTTTCCACATGATTGTGAACCGTTGGGAAAAACCAAAGGTAGACATGATGGCGTCTCGCCTCAACAAAAAATTGGACAGGTATTGCGCCAGGTCAAGAGACCCTCAGGCAATAGCTGTGGACGCTCTGGTAACACCGTGGGTGTACCAATCAGTGTATGTGTTCCCTCCTCTGCCTCTCATACCAAAGGTGCTGAGAATTATACGGAAAAGAGGAGTAAGAACGATACTGGTGGCTCCGGACTGGCCAAGGAGAACTTGGTATCCGGAACTTCAAGAGATGCTCACGGAGGATCCGTGGCCTCTACCTCTGAGAAGGGATCTGCTTCAGCAGGGACCTTGTATGTTCCAAGACTTACCGCGTCTGCGTTTGACGGCATGGCGGTTGAACGCCGGATTCTAAAAGAAAAGGGCATTCCAGAGGAAGTTATTCCTACCTTGATTAAGGCTAGGAAGGAAGTGACTGTACAACATTATCACCGCATTTGGCGAAAATATGTTGCGTGGTGTGAGGCCAAGAAGGCTCCAACGGAAGAATTTCAATTGGGTCGATTCTTACATTTCCTGCAAGCAGGATTGTCTATGGGCCTAAAATTGGGGTCTATTAAAGTTCAAATTTCGGCCTTATCAATTTTCTTCCAGAAGGAATTGGCGTCAGTGCCTGAAGTACAAACTTTTGTCAAAGGTGTACTACATATACAACCCCCAATAGTGCCTCCAGTGGCACCGTGGGATTTGAACGTGGTTCTAAATTTTCTCAAATCTCATTGGTTTGAGCCGTTAAAATCGGTAGAATTAAAATACCTTACATGGAAGGTAACCATGCTGTTGGCCCTGGCTTCTGCCAGGAGAGTTTCAGAGTTGGCAGCTTTGTCATACAAGAGCCCATATCTGATATTCCATTCGGACAGGGCAGAATTGAGGACGCGTCCTCAATTTCTCCCTAAGGTGGTTTCGGCATTTCACTTAAACCAGCCTATTGTGGTGCCTGCGGCTACTAGCGACTTGGAGGACTCCAAGTTACTGGACGTTGTCAGAGCATTAAAAATATATATTTCAAGGACAGCTGGAGTCAGAAAAACTGACTCGTTGTTTACATTGTATGCACCCAACAAGATGGGTGCTCCTGCGTCTAAACAGACGATTGCACGTTGGATCTGTAGCACAATCCAACTTGCACATTCTGTGGCAGGCGTGCCACAGCCTAAATCTGTAAAGGCCCACTCCACAAGGAAGGTGGGCTCATCTTGGGCGGCTGCCCGAGGAGTCTCGGCATTACAACTTTGCCGAGCAGCTACGTGGTCAGGGGAGAACACGTTTGTAAAATTTTACAAATTTGATACTCTGGCTACAGAGGACCTGGAGTTTTCTCATTCGGTGCTGCAGAGTCATCCGCACTCTCCCGCCCGTTTGGGAGCTTTGGTATAATCCCCATGGTCCTGACGGAGTCCCCAGCATCCACTAGGACGTTAGAGAAAATAAGAATTTACTTACCGATAATTCTATTTCTCATAGTCCGTAGTGGATGCTGGGCGCCCATCCCAAGTGCGGATTGTCTGCAATACTTGTACATAGTTATTGTTACAAAAATCGGGTTATTATTGTTGTGAGCCATCTTTTTAGAGGCTACTTCGTTTTGTTATCATACTGTTAACTGGGTTCAGATCACAAGTTGTATGGTGTAATTGGTGTGGCTGGTATGAGTCTTACCCGGGATTCAAGATCCTTCCTTATTGTGTACGCTCGTCCGGGCACAGTACCTAACTGAGGCTTGGAGGAGGGTCATAGGGGGAGGAGCCAGTACGCACCATGTGACCTAAAAGCTTTTTTAGATGTGCCCTGTCTCCTGCGGAGCCCGCTATTCCCCATGGTCCTGACGGAGTCCCCAGCATCCACTACGGACTATGAGAAATAGAATTATCGGTAAGTAAATTCTTATTTTCTTTATGTTAGGGTGTGTACACACGGTGAGATTCGGGCTATGCCCGATTCTCACCATGCGACAGGGGCCGGGTCGGCACTTAGCCAGTATCGCAAGCACATAATGAGTGTGCTTGCGATACTTGCCATGTGCGATTTTGGCTAAGTCCCGATTTTGACTATCTCTTCTATAGAGATAGCCAAAATTGACTTGCCTGCACAGCCTATTTTTTTCTTTCGATGCCGACCGCGCGGGAACGCGCATCGAATCGGGATCGCAAGGTGACTGTCACCTTGCGATCTGCACTAACTTTTCTTCCGATTTTGACTATATAGTCAGAATCGTAAGAAAAAATCTCACCATCTGTACACACCCTAAGAATGTGTCTCATACAGTATATCAAATTAAGGGCATATCGGCTACGTATAAAAACTAGTCCTGACCTGAAAAAACCCCCCCAAAAAAACCCTCTTTACTTATTAATGGAATGTGTGTGCATAACTAATGTGTAGTAAAGTACTGAAGGTTTAGTTAAAATGTTTTGTACAGGATTGTTCTCTGCACCTCTTGTATGTGTGTGAGGTAAATCACCACTTGCTATAATGAGGACCGTAAAGAGTAATTCTATCAACAATGTTCCCACACTTTACTAAATAACTTACTGAATTCTTGAAATAGAAACTTCAGCGTGAACTAATTTGTTGGAAATCTTAAAACTCTGTATTATTTCATTTTGATAGACGTCTTGAATAATTGTGACCTTCCTTGGCGACATCTGTAACCATGGAAATAATGAATGCAGACCAGTTGAAAGCCAGTTTGCTATAAGGCACAGCAGTTTTATGCTGTCCTCCCTGCAAATGTCTTCTCACATACTCTGTGCTGCTGTAAAAATAAGTATATTAACCTGGCTATAGATTAATTCTAAACCTGTCCATAAAGATTGTTTCCCCTGTAGAATGTAAGCTTTCATGAGCAGGGCCCTCTTCCTTCGTGCTTTTATGTCTCTTACTTAACCTATCTTTTCAATATTCGCTTTGATGGCACCAAATCCCTCGGTTTTCTGACGCTCTGATCCTTATTTCAGTGCTGTTTACTGACGGGGCTTTGTTTATATACCCTGTACTTGTCCTATATTGTATTGAACTGTAAATCACTGTCTACTTGTTTTGCTTATTTGTTTTCTCTGTAATTGAGCGCTGTGGATCCCATGTGGCGCCATATAAATATAGGATAATTAATAATTAACAAAAAAAATGCACTGAAATCCTAATCCAACATAAGAGGATCAACTGCAGAAAAAAAAATCCAGAAGCAGTGTACTATAGGGTGATTAACATAAGAATGACCATATTGGTCCTAAAAAACATAACTGTAACATCCAAAGCTGTCAAAACCTTACTAAAATAAATAAGATTACGGATTTGCTCAGTAGTCCCATTCTCCAACCTTTTTATAACAATATTGAGATATTTGTTATTACGTTAATGGTCATTTGAGTCTAGTTCAATTTTTTTTTTTTTTTCTTTAAAGGATTGTCTATGCCTCTCTCTGGAGTGTTAAAGAGACAGAAGACCACGTTGTTCAGATGATGGCTGTTCAATCCTGTCCAGATCACAATGATGAGAAATGTAGTGATCTCCAGAGTACCACAGTTTCAGCTATAGAAAACACTGGCAGTATTTGCAATAACAAATCTCTGGCTCTTGATGAGTGTCCTAAGGAAAGCTACAACTGTGGCGGTAAGATTTAAATAAATTGAGGAAAGTGAGCATATCAGTAACTCTGAGATTGATGTGTAATCTACAAGTCTGTTTTCCAGAAATATTGAGTATTTGTACCAGTGGAGTGGATTCAAATACTCCACAATTTGTTAGACTTCCAGTGAGTTATCCTGTTTATCACTTCACAGTTCACACCCTCCTACACCAATGAGCTAAATCAGAGGTTCTCAAACTCTGTCCTCAGGACCCCACACAGTGCATGTTTTGCAGGTAACCCAGCAGGTGCACAGGTGTATTAATTACTCACTGACACATTGTAAAAGGTCCACAGGTGGAGCTAATTATTTCACTTGTGATTCTGTGCAGAGCCGGCCCTAACCAATATGATGCCCTAGGCAAGATTTTTTCTGGTGCCCCCTAGCACCACCGCTGGTTCTGCCTCTGACCTTGCACCTCTTTCCCAGCACCATCACCCCTCACCCATAGCAGTCCTTGTACCCCCTATATTTTAAATAGGAACAGTTCGCACATTTGACGCACAGCCCAAAAAGGGGCATCTTCTTGCTGGGAAGGGGCATGGCCACACAATAGTAACCCTAATTCCAATTACGCCACACAGTACTGCAACTTTATTCACATTTTATCTTGCGATAGTGTCCATAATTCATATTACATCCCACAGTAGTATCACCTTACCTTATAAACGTTACTCCTCCCAGTAGAGCCCCTTATTCACATTACATCACACTGAATTGCTCCTTATTCACATTACACCACACCTTATTGCTCTTTATTCACATTAGACGACACAGTAGTGCCCTTTCTATATGCAACGCCACATAGTAGAGCACCTTATACACATAATGCCACACATTAGTAATGTATTTATACACCATTCCACACAGTAATGCCCCTTACACATATGAGACACATTAATGTCCTTATAAACATAATGCACCTTACACATTATGACAACCTTTATTAATGCCCTTTTACACATAATGTCCCTTACACTTATGCCGCACATTATTAATGCCCTTATACACATAATGACACACATAGTGCCCCCTACACATTTGCTGCACATTATTAGTGCCCCTATACACATAATGACACACATACAGTAGTACCCTGTTACACATATGCTGCACATTATTAATGCCCTTATACACATAATGACACACATAGTGGCCCTTTACATATATGTTGCACATTATTAATGCATTTTTACATGACACACATAATGCTCCTTACACATATTCTGAACACTACTGCACAACCAACCTACTCGCATGCACACAGCACTCACACTTCCACTAACACTGTGACCTCTGCCTCTGCTTGGATACAGATGTGTCCTCACAAATCTTGCATCAATGCTAACGTCGGGCACCTTTTTTTTTTTTTTATGAAAATGCATCTTATTTGCATTGCTATGTGGCTAGGATGCACAAGCAGCTTCTGCTGATTAAACTGATATGCAGCATGCCAATATACTGTGTGAGACTGTGTCTGTATCTGCATATGAAATGCTACATACAGAATATAGGCATGCCGCATATCATTTCTCTGACGTCCTAAGTGGATGCTGGGACTCCGTAAGGACAATGGGGAATAGCGGCTCCGCAGGAGACTGGGCACAACTAAAAGAAAGCTTTAGACTAACTGGTGTGCACTGGCTCCTCCCACTATGACCCTCCTCCAGACTTCAGTTAGAATCTTGTGCCCGGCTGAGCTGGATGCACACTAGGGGCTCTCCTGAGCTCCTAGAAAGAAAGTATATTTTAGGTTTTTTATTTTACAGTGAGATCTGAGGCAACAGACTCACTGCAGCGAGGGACTAAGGGGAGAAGAAGCGAACCTACATGACTGGAGATAGTTTGGGCTTCTTAGGCTACTGGACACCATTAGCTCCAGAGGGATCGAACACAGGACCCGACCTCGATCGTTCGGTCCCGGAGCCGCGCCGCCGTCCCCCTTACAGAGCCAGAAGCAAGAAGTGGTCCGGAAAATCGGCGGCAGAAGACCTCTGTCTTCAACAAGGTAGCGCACAGCACTGCAGCTGTGCGCCATTGCTCCTCATGCACACCTCACACTCCGGTCACTGATGGGTGCAGGGCGCTGGGGGGGGGGGGGGGGGCGCCCTGAGCAGCAATATAAACACCTTGGCTGGCAAATCATCACAATATATAGTCCCAGGGCTATATATGTGATAAATTACCCCTGCCAGAATTCCTGAAAAAAGCGGGAGAAAAGTCAGCCGAAAAAGTGGCGGGGCTAACTCCCTCAGCACACTGGCGCCATTTTTCCCTCACAGCTCCGCTGGAAGGATCGCTCCCTGGCTCTCCCCTGCAGTATCAAGCTACAAAGGGTAAAAAAGAGAGGGGGGGCACTAAATTTAGGCGCAGTATAACTTGTATAGCAGCTATAAGGGGAAATAATTCAGTTAATCCCTGTATTATTATAGCGCTCTTGTGTGTGTGCTGGCATACTCTCTCTCTGTCTCCCCAAAGGGCTTTGTGGGTTCCTGTCCTCTGTCAGAGCATTCCCGGTGTGTGTGCGGTGTGTCGGTACGGCTGTGTCGACATGTTTGAGGAGGAGGCTTATGTGGAGGCGGAGCAGATGCCTATAAATGTGATGTCACCCCCTGCGGGGCCGACACCTGAGTGGATGGTTATGTGGAAGGAATTACGTGACAGTGTCGACTCCTTACATAAAAGGTTTGACGACATACCGAATATGGGACAGCCGGCTTCTCAGCCTGTGCCTGCCCATGCGTCTCAAAAGCCATCAGGGGCTCTAAAACGCCCGCTACCTCAGATGGCAGACACAGATGTCGACACGGATACTGACTCCAGTGTCGACGACGATGAGACTAATGTAACTTCCAATAGGGCCACACGTTACATGATTGAGGCTATGAAAAATGTGTTGCACATTTCTGATGTTACCCCAGGTACCACAAAAAAGGGTATTATGTTTGGAGAGAAAAAACTACCAGTAGTTTTTCCTCCATCTGAGGAGTTAAATGAAGTGTGTGAAGAAGCGTGGGCTTCCCCCGATAAGAAACTAGTAATTTCTAAAAGGTTACTAATGACGTACCCTTTCCCGCCAGAGGACAGGTCACGTTGGGAAACATTCCCTAGGGTGGATAAAGCGCTCACACGCTTGTCAAAGAAGGTGGCACTACCGTCTCCGGATACGGCCGCCCTAAAGGAACCTGCT
This sequence comes from Pseudophryne corroboree, assembly GCF_028390025.1. NCBI lineage: Eukaryota > Metazoa > Chordata > Amphibia > Anura > Myobatrachidae > Pseudophryne > Pseudophryne corroboree. The sequence continues at coordinate 159,055,877 of NC_086452.1, read as the reverse complement.
GATAGAAAGCAGGAGGCTATCCTGAAGTCTGTATATACACACACAGGTATTATACTGAGACCAGCTATTGCTTCAGCATGGATGTGCAGTGCTGCAGCTGCGTGGTCAGATTCCCTGTCGGAAAATATTGATACCCTAGACAGGGACACTATATTGCTAACCGTAGAGCATATTAAAGACGCAGTCTTATACATGAGAGATGCACAGAGGAATATTTGCCGGCTGGCATCTAAAATAAGTGCAATGTCCATTTCTGCCAGGAGAGGGTTATGGACTCGGCAGTTGACAGGTGATGCAGACGCTAAAAGGCACATGGAAGTTTTGCCTTATAAAGGTGAGGAGTTGTTCGGGGATGGTCTCTCGGACCTAGTTTCCACAGCAACAGCTGGGAAGTCTGCACTTTTACCCCATGTTCCCTCACAGCCAAAGAAAGCACCGTATTATCAGGTACAGTCCTTTCGGCCCCATAAGGGCAAGCGGGTTAAAGGCGCGTCCTTTCTGCCCAGAGGCAGAGGTAGAGGGAAAAAGCTGCAGCATACAGCTAGTTCCCAGGAGCAAAAGTCCTCCCCCGCTTCCTCTAAGTCCACCGCATGACGCTGGGGCTCCACAGGCGGAGCCAGGTACGGTGGGGGCCCGTCTCAAAAATTTCAGCGATCAGTGGGCTCGCTCACGGGTGGATCCCTGGATCTTTCAAGTAGTATCTCAGGGGTACAAGCTGGAATTCGAGACGTCTCCCCCCCGCCGTTTCCTCAAATCTGCCTTGCCAACAACTCCCTCAGGCAGGGAGGCAGTGATAGAGGCAATTCACAAGCTGTATTCCCAGCAGGTGATAGTAAAGGTGCCCCTACTTCAACAAGGACGGGGTTACTATTCCACAATGTTTGTGGTACCGAAACCGGACGGTTCGGTAAGACCCATTTTAAATTTGAAATCCTTGAACACATATATAAAAAAATTCAAGTTCAAGATGGAATTCGCTCAGGGCGGTTATTGCAAGCCTGGACGAGAGGGGTTACATGGTATCACTGGACATCAAGGATGCTTACCTGCATGTCCCCATTTACCATCCTCACCAGGAGTACCTCAGATTTGTGGTACAGGATTGTCATTACCAATTCCAGACGTTGCCGTTCGGTCTCTCCACGGCTCCGAGGGTCTTTACCAAGGTAATGGCCGAAATGATGATACTCCTTCGAAAGAAGGGAGTTTTAATTATCCCGTACTTGGACGATCTCCTGATAAAGGCGAGGTCCAGGGAGCAGTTGTTAGTCGGGGTAGCACTATCTCGGGAGGTGCTACAACAGCACGGCTGGATTCTAAATATTCCAAAGTCACAGCTGGTCCCTACGACACGTCTACTGTTCCTGGGGATGGTTCTGGACACAGAACAGAAAAAAGTGTTTCTCCCGGAGGAGAAGGCCAAGGAGCTGTCATCTCTAGTCAGAGGCCTCCTAAAACCAAAACAGGTGTCGGTGCATCACTGCACGCGGATCCTGGGAAAGATGGTAGCTCCTACGAAGCAATTCCATTCGGCAGGTTCCATGCAAGAACCTTTCAGTGGGACCTGTTGGACAAGTGGTCCGGATCGCATCTTCAGATGCATCGGCTGATAACCCTGTCTCTAAGGACCAGGGTGTCTCTGCTGTGGTGGCTGCAAAGTGCTCATCTTCAAGAGGGCTGCAGATTCGGCATACAGGACTGGGTCCTGGTGACCACGGATGCCAGCCTTCGAGGCTGGGGGGCAGTCACACAGGGAAGAAACTTCCAAGGACTATGGTCAAGTTAGGAGACTTCCCTACACATAAATATTCTGGAACTGAGGGCCATTTACAATGCCCTAAGTCAGGCAAAACCCCTGCTTCAAAACCAGCCGGTACTGATCCAGTCAGACAACATCACGGCGGTCGCCCATGTAAACCGACAGGGCGGCACGAGAAGCAGGACGGCGATGGCAGAAGCCACAAGGATTCTCCGATGGGCGGAAAATCACGTGTTAGCACTGTCAGCAGTGTTCATTCCGGGAGTGGACAACTGGGAAGCAGACTTCCTCAGCAGGCATGACCTCCGCCCGGGAGAGTGGGGACTTCATCCAGAAGTCTTCCAACTGATTGTAAACCATTGGGAAAGGCCACAGGTGGACATGATGGCGTCCCGCCTAAACAAAAAGCTAGAAAGATATTGCGCCAGGTCAAGAGACCCTCAGGCGATAGCTGTGGACGCTCTAGTGACACCGTGGGTGTACCGGTCGGTTTATGTGTTTCCTCCTCTTCCTCTCATACCAAAGGTACTGAGGATAATAAGGAGAAGAGGAGTAAGAACTATACTCATTGTTCCGGATTGGCCAAGAAGAGCTTGGTACCCGGAACTTCAAGAAATGATCTCAGAGGACCCATGGCCTCTGCCGCTCAGACAGGACCTGCTGCAGCAGGGGCCCTGTCTGTTCCAAGACTTACCGCGGCTGCGTTTGACGGCATGGCGGTTGAACACCGGATCCTGAAGGAAAAGGGCATTCCGGAGGAAGTAATTCCTACGCTGATTAAAGCTAGGAAAGAAGTAACCGCAAACCATTATCACCACATATGGCGAAAATATGTTGCGTGGTGTGAGGCCAGGAAGGCCCCAACGGAGGAATTTCAGCTGGGCCGTTTCCTGCACTTCCTACAGTCAGGGGTGACTATGTGCCTTAAATTGGGTTCCATTAAGGTCCAGATTTCGGCTCTATCGATTTTCTTCCAGAGAGAACTGGCTTCACTACCTGAAGTTCAGACTTTTGTTAAGGGAGTGCTGCATATTCAGCCCCCTTTTGTGCCTCCAGTGGCACCTTGGGATATCAACGTGGTGTTGGATTTCCTAAAGTCACATTGGTTTGAGCCACTTAAAACCGTGGAATTGAAGTATCTCACGTGGAAAGTGGTCATGTTGTTGGCCTTGGCTTCGGCCAGGCGTGTATCAGAATTGGCGGCTTTGTCATGTAAAAGCTCTTATCTGATTTTCCATATGGATAGGGCAGAATTGAGGACTCGTCCCCAATTTCTCCCTAAGGTGGTATCAGCCTTTCATCTGAACCAACCTATCGTGGTGCCTGCGGCTACTAAAGACTTGGAGGCTTCCAAGTTGTTGGACGTAGTCAGGGCCCTGAAAATTTATGTTTCCAGGACAGCTGGAGTCAGAAAGACTGACTCGCTATTTATCCTATATGCGCCCAACAAGTTGGGTGCACCTGCTTCAAAGCAGACTATTGCTCGCTGGATCTGTAGTACGATTCAGGTTGCACATTCTGCAGCGGGACTGCCGCATCCTAAATCAGTGAAAACCCATTCCACGAGGAAGGTGGGCTCTTCTTGGGCGGCTGCCCGAGGGGTCTCTGCTCTACAACTTTGCCGAGCAGCTACTTGGTCGGAGTCAAACACATTTGCTAAATTCTACAAGTTTGACACCCTGGCTGAGGAGGACCTATAGTTTGCCCATTCGGTGCTGCAGAGTCATCCGCACTCTCCCGCCCGTTTGGGAGCTTTGGTATAATCCCCATGGTCCTTACGGAGTCCCAGCATCCACTTAGGACGTCAGAGAAAATAAGAATTTACTCACCGGTAATTCTATTTCTCGTAGTCCGTAGTGGATGCTGGGCGCCCATCCCAAGTGCGGATTGTCTGCAATACTTGTATATAGTTATTGTTTAACTAAAGGGTTATTGTTGAGCCATCTGTTGAGAGGCTCAGTTGTTATCATACTGTTAACTGGGTATTGTATCACGAGTTATACGGTGTGATTGGTGTGGCTGGTATGAGTCTTACCCGGGATTCAAAATCCTTCCTTATTGTGTCAGCTCTTCCGGGCACAGTATCCTAACTGAGGTCTGGAGGAGGGTCATAGTGGGAGGAGCCAGTGCACACCAGTTAGTCTAAAGCTTTCTTTTAGTTGTGCCCAGTCTCCTGCGGAGCCGCTATTCCCCATGGTCCTTACGGAGTCCCAGCATCCACTACGGACTACGAGAAATAGAATTACCGGTGAGTAAATTCTTATTTTAATCAGCAGAAGCTGATGATGCCCCTAGGCATATCAAATGCCCTAGGCAATTGCCTAGTTTGCCTATGCCTATGGCCGGCTCTGATTCTGTGAGGAGACCTGCAAAACATGCACTGTGTGGGGTCCTGAGGACCTATGAGCTAAATGACTGAAACAGTTTGCCTGTACTTGGAAATTCTATCTCAGCATTGACCTTTGTCATGATCTGATTTACCAAGGGGAGACTTGTCAAATCTTGGAGAGTGATGTAGAACAAACCAATCAGCTTCTCTATTTCCCTTTTCTCTGACGTCCTAGTGGATGCTGGGAACTCCGTAAGGACCATGGGGATTAGCGGCTCCGCAGGAGACTGGGCACAAAAGTAAAGCTTTAGGACTACCTGGTGTGCACTGGCTCCTCCCCCTATGACCCTCCTCCAAGCCTCAGTTAGATTTTTGTGCCCTTCCGAGAAGGGTGCATACTAGGGGCTCTCCTGAGCTTCTTAGTGAAAGTTTTAGTTTTAGGTTTTTTATTTTCAGTGAGACCTGCTGGCAACAGGCTCACTGCATCGAGGGACTAAGGGGAGAAGAAGCGAACTCACCTGCGTGCAGAGTGGATTGGGCTTCTTAGGCTACTGGACACCATTAGCTCCAGAGGGACCGAACACAGGCCCAGCCTCGGAGCTCGGTCCCAGAGCCGCGCCGCCGGCCCCCTTACAGAGCCAGAAACAAGAAGAGGTCCGGAAAAATCGGCGGCAGAAGACATCAGTCTTCAACAAGGTAGCGCACAGCACTGCAGCTGTGCGCCATTGTTACTCAGGCACACTTCACACTCCGGTCACTGAGGGTGCAGGGCGCTAGGGGGGGGCGCCCTGAGCAGCAATGTAAAACACCTTGGCTGGCATAAATACACCACATATAACCCCCAGGGCTATATGGATGTATTTTAACCCCTGCCAGAACTTACAAAAAAGCGGGAGAAAAGGCCGCCGAGAAGGGGGCGGAGCCTATCTCCTCAGCACACAGGCGCCATTTTCCATCACAGCTCCGCTGGAAGGACGTCTCCCTGACTCTCCCCTGCAGTCCTGCACTACAGAAAAGGGTAAAAAAGAGAGGGGGGGCACTAATTTGGCGCAGTTTTGATACTAACAGCAGCTATAAAGGGAAAAGCACATTTTATAGTGGTATTCCTGTTTATATATAGCGCTCTGGTGTGTGCTGGCATACTCTCCCTCTGTCTCCCCAAAGGGCTAGTGGGGTCCTGTCCTCTATCAGAGCATTCCCTGTGTGTGTGCGGTGTGTCGGTACGATTGTGTTGACATGTTTGAGGAGGAAAATGAGATGGAGGCGGAGCAATTGCCTATTATACAGTTGTCACCCCCTGGGGAGTCGACACCTGAGTGGATGAGCTTATGGAAGGAATTGCGTGACCGTGTCAGCTCGTTACGACAGACAGTTGACGACATGAGACAGCCGGCTACTCAGCTTGTGCCTGTCCAATGGTCTCAAACGCCATCAGGGGCTTTAAAACGCCCGTTACCTCAAATGGCAGACACAGACACGGATACTGACTCCAGTGTCGACGATGATGAGACAAACGTGACTTCCACTAGGGCCACACGTTACATGATTGAAGCAATTAAAAATGTATTGCATATCTCTGATAATACAAGTACCACTAAAAAGGGTATTATGTTTGGTGAGAAAAAACTGCCTGTAGTTTTTCCTGTATCCGAGGAATTAAAAGAAGTGTGTGATGAGGCGTGGGTTTCCCCCGATAAAAAACTGATAATTCCTAAAAGGTTATTGGCATCGTACCCTTTCCTGCCAGAGGATAGGGCACGTTGGGAAACACCCCCTAGGGTGGATAAAGCGCTCACACGTTTGTCAAAACAGGTAGCACTACCCTCTCCTGATACGGCCGCCCTAAAGGAACCTGCCGATAGAAAGCTGGAGAATATCCTAAAATGTATATACTCTCACACGGGTGTTATACTGCGACCAGCAATCGCCTCAGCCTGGATGTGCAGTGCGGGCCTGGCGTGGTCGGATTCCCTGACTGAAAATATTGATACCCTAGATAGGGACAGTATATTACTGACTATAGAGCATTTGAAGGATGCATTTCTATATATGCGTGATGCACAGAGGGATATTTGCCGACTGGCATCAAGAGTTAGCGCGCTGTCCATTTCTGCTAGAAGAGGTTTATGGACGCGGCAGTGGTCAGGTGATGCGGATTCTAAAAGGCACATGGAAGTATTGCCTTATAAGGGGGAGGAGTTATTTGGGGTAGGTCTATCAGACCTGGTAGCCACGGCAACTGCTGGAAAATCCACATTTTTACCCCAGGTAGCTTCTCAACCTAAGAAGACGCCGTATTATCAGGCGCAGTCCTTTCGGCCCCATAAGGGCAAGCGGGCAAAAGGCGCCTCATTTCTGCCCCGTGGCAGAGGGAGAGGAAAAAGGCTGCAACAAACAGCCAGTTCCCAGGAACAAAAGCCCTCTCCCGCCTCCGCAAAGTCCTCAGCATGACGCGGGGGCTTTACAAGCAGACACGGTGGGGGCCCGTCTCAAGAAGTTCAGTGCGCAGTGGGCCCACTCGCAAGTGGACCCCTGGATCCTTCAAGTGGTATCTCAGGGGTACAAATTGGAATTCGAGACGTCTCCCCCTCGCCGTTTTCTAAAGTCTGCTTTACCGACGTCTCCCTCAGACAGGGAGGCAGTATTGGAAGCCATTCACAAGCTGTATTCCCAGCAGGTGATAATCAAGGTACCCCTCCTACAACAGGGAAAGGGGTACTATTCCACACTATTTGTGGTACCGAAGCCGGACGGCTCGGTGAGACCAATTTTAAACCTAAAATCCTTGAACACTTACATACAAAGGTTCAAATTCAAGATGGAGTCACTCAGAGCAGTGATTGCAAACCTGGAAGACTGGGACTAATATGGTGTCTCTGGACATAAAAGATGCTTACCTACATGTCCCAATTTACCCTTCTCACCAAGGGTACCTCAGGTTTGTGGTACAGAACTGTCACTATCAGTTTCAGACGCTGCCGTTTGGATTGTCCACGGCACCCCGGGTCTTTACCAAGGTAATGGCCGAAATGATGATACTCCTTCGAAGGAAGGGAGTTTTAGTTATCCCTTACTTGGACGATCTCCTGATAAGGGCAAGATCCAGGGAACAGTTGGAAGTCGGGGTAGCACTATCTCAGATAGTGCTGCGCCAGCACGGTTGGATTCTCAATATTCCAAAATCTCAGCTGATCCCGACTACCCGACTCCTATTCCTAGGGATGATCCTGGACACAGTCCAGAAAAAGGTGTTTCTCCCGGAGGAGAAAGCCAGGGAGTTATCCGAACTAGTCAGAAATCTCCTAAAACCAGGCCAAGTCTCAGTGCATCAATGCACAAGGGTCCTGGGAAAGATGGTGGCTTCTTACGAAGCAATCCCATTCGGCAGATTCCACGCAAGAACCTTCCAGTGGGATCTGCTAGACAAATGGTCCGGGTCGCATCTTCAGATGCATCAGCGGATAATCTTGTCACCAAGGACAAGGGTGTCTCTCCTGTGGTGGTTACAGAGTGCTCATCTTCTAGAGGGCCGCGGATTCGGCATTCAGGACTGGGTCCTGGTGACCACGGATGCCAGCCTGAGAGGCTGGGGAGCAGTCACACAGGGAAGAAATTTCCAGGGCTTGTGGTCAAGCCTGGAGACATCACTTCACATAAATATCCTGGAGCTAAGGGCCATCTACAATGCTCTAAGCCTAGCAAGACCTCTGCTTCAAGGTCAGCCGGTGCTGATCCAGTCAGACAACATCACGGCAGTCGCCCACGTAAACAGACAGGGCGGCACAAGAAGCAGGAGGGCAGTGGCAGAAGTTGCAAGGATTCTTCGCTGGGCGGAAAATCATGTGATAGCACTGTCAGCAGTGTTCATTCCGGGAGTGGACAACTGGGAAGCAGACTTCCTCAGCAGACACGACCTCCACCCGGGAGAGTGGGGACTTCACCCAGAAGTCTTCCACATGATTGTGAACCGTTGGGAAAAACCAAAGGTGGACATGATGGCGTCCCGCCTCAACAAAAAACTAGACAGGTATTGCGCCAGGTCAAGGGACCCTCAGGCAATAGCTGTGGACGCTCTGGTAACACCGTGGGTGTACCAGTCAGTGTATGTGTTCCCTCCTCTGCCTCTCATACCCAAGGTACTGAGAATCATAAGAAGGAGAGGAGTAAGGACTATACTCGTGGCTCCGGATTGGCCAAGAAGGACTTGGTACCCGGAACTTCAAGAGATGCTCACAGAGGACCCATGGCCTCTACCTCTAAGAAAGGACCTGCTTCAGCAGGGACCCTGTCTGTTCCAAGACTTACCGCGGCTGCGTTTGACGGCATGGCGGTTGAACGCCGGATCCTGAAGGAAAAAGGCATTCCGGATGAAGTCATCCCTACCCTGATCAAAGCCAGGAAGGATGTAACCGTGCAGCATTATCACCGTATTTGGCGTAAATATGTTGCGTGGTGCGAGGCCAGGAAGGCCCCTACAGAGGAATTTCAACTGGGTCGTTTCCTACATTTCCTGCAAACAGGACTGTCTATGGGCCTAAAATTAGGGTCCATTAAGGTTCAAATTTCGGCCCTGTCGATTTTCTTCCAGAAAGAACTGGCTTCAGTTCCTGAAGTTCAGACGTTTGTCAAGGGGGTACTGCATATACAGCCTCCTTTTGTGCCTCCAGTGGCACCTTGGGATCTCAATGTAGTTTTGGGGTTCCTAAAATCACATTGGTTTGAACCACTCTCCACTGTGGACTTAAAATATCTCACTTGGAAAGTGGTAATGTTGTTAGCCCTGGCTTCAGCCAGGCGTGTCTCAGAATTGGCGGCTTTATCCTATAAAAGCCCTTACCTAATTTTTCATACGGACAGGGCAGAATTGAGGGCTCGTCCTCAATTTCTCCCTAAGGTGGTTTCAGCATTTCACTTGAACCAGCCTATTGTGGTGCCTGCGGCTACTAGGGACTTGGAGGACTCCAAGTTGCTGGACGTAGTCAGGGCCCTGAAAATATATGTTTCCAGGACGGCTGGAGTCAGGAAATCTGACTCGCTGTTTATCCAGTATGCACCCATCAAGCTGGGTGCTCCTGCTTCTAAGCAGACTATTGCTCGTTGGATTTGTAGTACAATTCAGCTTGCACATTCTGTGGCAGGCCTGCCACAGCCAAAATCTGTAAAAGCCCATTCCACAAGGAAGGTGGGCTCATCTTGGGCGGCTGCCCGAGGGGTCTCGGCTTTACAACTTTGCCGAGCAGCTACTTGGTCAGGGGCAAACACGTTTGCTAAATTCTACAAATTTGATACCCTGGCTGAGGAGGACCTTGAGTTCTCTCATTCGGTGCTGCAGAGTCATCCGCACTCTCCCGCCCGTTTGGGAGCTTTGGTATAATCCCCATGGTCCTTACGGAGTTCCCAGCATCCACTAGGACGTCAGAGAAAATAAGAATTTACTTACCGATAATTCTATTTCTCATAGTCCGTAGTGGATGCTGGGCGCCCATCCCAAGTGCGGATTGTCTGCAATACTTGTACATAGTTATTGTTACAAAAATCGGGTTATTATTGTTGTGAGCCATCTTTCAGAGGCTCCTCTGTTATCATGCTGTTAACTGGGTTCAGATCACAGGTTGTACGGTGTGATTGGTGTGGCTGGTATGAGTCTTACCCGGGATTCAAAATCCTTCCTTATTGTGTACGCTCGTCCGGGCACAGTATCCTAACTGAGGCTTGGAGGAGGGTCATAGGGGGAGGAGCCAGTGCACACCAGGTAGTCCTAAAGCTTTTACTTTTGTGCCCAGTCTCCTGCGGAGCCGCTAATCCCCATGGTCCTTACGGAGTTCCCAGCATCCACTACGGACTATGAGAAATAGAATTATCGGTAAGTAAATTCTTATTTTAGAGGCTGTACTAGAAAAATGACAGTAGCTAATGGGTTGGTACTTAATCTCTAACCACAATTTGAAAAATCTCCCCCTCACTGAGAAAAGCAATGATTGAAAAGGCTTATGGCTACTATACTACAGAAATGCAGTCTCTCTCTCTCTCTCCCTCTCCCTCTCCCTCGCGCTCTCTCTCTCTCTCTCTCTCTCTCTCTCTCTCTCTCTCTCTCTCTCTCTCTCTCTCTCTCTCTCTCTCTCTCTCTCTCTCTCTCTCTCTCTCTCTCCCCCTTCCCTCTCCCAGTAAGGGCCTATGTTCACTTGTTTTTGTATGAATATTTAGTAAAACAGTAACATCAAATATTCTGTTGCAAGAACCTTCTTTGTCTTGATAGTTACAAATAAATGAAATGGAAATTGTTGTAATGTTTGTTCAGCCATTCCCCAATGGTGCAGTGGCCAAACTAATATGAAGACTTGTTCACTCCCTTCTACTGTCTCTACATATTGTGCAGTGTCCCCATCCGTATTGGTACATGCTCAACAGAAACGCATGAAGGATATTCAGTTGCAGGCATAGAGCCAAGTTATTTGTTTCAATTATTGAAGGTACAGTACTTCCATTGGTCCCCTCATGAAAAATGCATCATAGACCCGGTTAGGAGCAGCATACATATTGGGGTGCTCAGGCCCTCTGAGCTAGCACCTATAGTTGCAGTTTAATGCTCTTTTGATCCCCCTCCAAAAAACAAACAAAACAACGACAACAACAAAAAATTAGACCAAGAACCAAACTGACACTCACTGAACTCAAGTATTTCTATTGAAGAAAAAGGAATTTTACATTGCAGATCATTTTAAATCCGTACAAACATCATAGGCGTGCGCAGAAGTCGATACGGGGGTGCTGCTCCGGGACCCCTCCCCCTGCCGCATTATGGTCTACTCTCCATGGTTGTTCAGGACATAGACTGCTTAGGTGAACAGTCTATGTCCCAGAGCAAGGGGTGGAGGATGTAGTCTGTTACCTGGCGTAGGGGGCAAGTCCTGAGCAGCACCCCCGTGTCTGCTTCTGTGCACGCCTATGACAACCATACATATGCAAATGACAAAATTGCATCTGATCCATAGCTATTGTTAAAGTAAACAATAAAAATGAGAAAAAGGGAGAGATGGAAAAACAAAAACACGCTCTAAAAAAGACAAGTCAATCAATGAGTATGCACATGCCCTTAGCTCACAGACCAATAAACCCATGAGTATGTAGGGACTGCCCAGTAAGAGTGGATATAATAACAGTTAAGTAAATCATCCGTAAGAACCAGGATGACACCCAAGGAACACAGCAGGGAGAGCATAATATCATAGAGGAAGCGTTTCATAAACTTCATTACTCAAGGCATTGCACAGGGGGCATTTCTTTTTTTCATTTTTAAATATATAGTTCAGTTTTGGGCGCCAATTCACAAAAGGTTCTACTTGCCCTAAAGAAGGCTGAGGAAAACAACTGAGTGGCAGGGAAGTGGATAAAGAGCATCTGAGTTTTATATTTATTTGCAGCAGGTAAGATTAAGGTTGATACGATGCCAATGTATAAATATATTTATAATCTATAATGACAATTCTTCAGAATCCGTTTAAAGTCCCCACAGAGGAGAGCTGAAAGAAAATGGATTTAGGGGGCATTGCAGCAAACCTTGGAGAGAGAGAGAGAAAATACCACCCAATCGGCTCCTAACAGACATTTTTCAAACGCAGAAGCTGATTGACTGGTACTTTGGGGGACATTTGCTGAGCAGTGATAAGAGCGGAGAAGTGAGCCAGTGGAGAAGTTTCCCCATCCAACCAATCAGCAGCCCTGTATAATTTTATAGTATGCAAATTATAGATGTTACTTCACTGCTGATTGGTTGCCATGGGTAACTCCTCCACTGGCTCACTTCTCTGCTCTTATCACTGCTTAATAAATGTCCCCCTCTATCTCTCCCCACTTTATCTTTCTCCCAGGTTTGATACGTCTCCCACTTGATCTTTAGTACCAGAAGTGTTACTTGCTGTAAGAGCCATGAAATGTATTTTAAAAAGTCCTGCTATTGGCAGATCCAAAAATATCTGTAAATTATGGATTGGACTGTTTCTTAGCACATGAAAATCTACAGGACTATTGATGTTAGTAACAATGTAGTATGTCGCACCTGGGAAATGGCCGATTCCCATTCTGACGCCACTTGCGCTGTGCGATTATAGGGATTTTTTGCTCCCTCTGGATCAATTACAGTTTCTAAAGATGAATGGCTGAATTTCAACAATGTGTGTATTTCATCCTGAACAAGTTTGTGCCGTAATTGTATGCAATAGATACTGTTTATTCATGCCATACATTTTAATGATTTGGTGAGAATTTCTTTCATGGAGAAACCGACCTTTTAGTGGGACCCAAAACTGATTGGGATACCTGTAAAATATATTTTGGTTTTTCATGGCTCACCTAATTAAGTGAATGAGCTAGAATTGTTTGTTACAATTAACAGCATTTTGTATTTGTACACTTGGAGTGCCTGATTATTCTGTGTTTCCTTGTTGGAAGTCTTATCTCTGGGGATTTCCGTAACAGACACAGCTCATTCCTTACTGGATTTTGTTAGTTTGCAGAAAATAACTTAAGTCCTCGTTTAGACATTGAATCACCCTTATTTTATATTGCAAGTTCTATGAAAAAGGAAGTGTTCATTTTTTACAACTGATGATGCCCCAAAAAAAACAAACTAATAGGTGGTGCAAAAGTAATACAATAATAATTCTCTTACGTCCTAAAGGATGCTGTGGTCCACATTAGTACCATGGGGTATAGACTGGTCCACCAGGAGCAATTGGCACTTTAAGAGTTTGAGAGTGTTGGCTGGCTCCTCTACGCCCCTCCTTATAGACTCGGTTTAGAAAATGTGGCCGGAGGAGCCGGTCGCAGCCAGGGGAGCTCTACAGAGCTTCTTTAGTAAAGTTTATTTTAGAGTTTATTATTTTACAGGAAGGCTGCTGGCAACAGCCTCCCTGCTTCGTGGGACTAAGGGGGGGGGGGGGGGGGGAGTAGTGTCCGCCCTGCGGGGTCTGAGCCACTATCTCCGCTGACAGGACACTGAGCTCCTGAGGGGATCGATCGTTCCCCGCCACAGGAGATCGCTCACCCCAGCAGCATGCCGCCACCGCCCTGGGCAGCATATAAAACCTCTGTTTAGGCTGGCAAAGTTATATTGGTGTGCCTTGGCGGTGTTATTTTAAAAAAGAGAAGCGCGCCGTGCAGGGGGCGGGGCTTAGCCCTTACATCTCTCCTCAGCGCCATTTTCTCTCCGGAGCTGCAGAGACGCTGGTCCTTCCTCACCACTGCTATTGACAAGTAACAGGGTGTAAAACGAGGGGGGGCACAGCAAGTTTGGTGCAAAATTAAGTGTTTAAAAAGCGCTTCGGGGTCTGAGGCATTATATAGTAAGGTTTCAGGTCCGAGACAGGCGCTGGGTTGTGAGCTGGCAAAACTCCCTCTGTGTTTCTCTGACAGGCTTTACTGTGGGTCTGTCCCCCTTCTGGCCCAGTGTGTCTGTGGGTGTCGGTACAGGTGTGTTGACATGTCTGAGGCGGAGTGCTCTTCCCAGGAGGAGACTGTTAGGGGCAGAAACGGCTGTGGGAGTGACCCTGTTGGCACCGCCGACTCCTGACTGGGTAAATGTGTTGAATGCTTTGAATGCGAATGTGGCTCTTATTAATAAGAGATTAGATAAATCTGAGTCTCAGAACCAGGTATGGAAAAAGTCTGTGGAGGATGTGTTATCACAGGTCCAGACCCCCTCGGGGTCACATAAACGTTCGTTTGCTCAGCAGACACAGATACCGACATTGACACTGGCTCCAGTGTCGACTATAGTGATACCAGATTAGACCCAAAATTGGCAAAGAGCATTCAGTACATGATTGTGGCAATAAAAGACGTGTTGCATATATCCGAGGACCCTGCTGTTCCTGATACTAGGGTCTGTATGTACAAGGGAAAGAAACCTGAGGTAACGTTTACTCCCTCTCATGAACTGAATACCCTCTTTGAGAAAATGTGGGAAAATCCTGACAAAAAGTTTGATTCCCAAAAGGATTCAGGTGGCGTATCCGTTCCCCTCTGGGGATAGATAAAAGTGGGAGCCATCCCCAATTGTGGACAAGGCTCTATCACGGTTGTCTAAAAAGGTGGCTTTACCGTCTCCTGACACGGCAGCCCTTAAGGATCCTGCGGATCGTAGACAGGAAAATACGTTAAAATCCATTTACGTCACCACAGGTACACTGCTCAGACCAACTATCGCATCTGCGTGGGTTAGTGCTATCGAAAAGTGGGCAGAGAACATGTCATCTGATGTAGATACCCTAGATAGGGATAGCATCCTGTTAACTCTGTGTTATATCAGGGATGCTGTGGCCTACCTAAAGGAGGCGGCGAGAGATATTGGCATTTTGGGATCAAAAGCCAATGCCATGGCGATTTCAGCTAGGAGAGCATTGTGGATTCATCAATGGAATGCTGATGCTGACTCTAAGAAAGCTATGGAGTCTCTCCCATATAAAGGTAGTGTCTTGTTTGGTGAGGGTCTCACTGATTTGGTATCTACGGCTACCGCGGGTAAGTCGTCATTTTTGCCTTATGTTCACAACAAAAGAAAGCTCACCACTTTCAGATGCAGTCCTTTCGGCCAAATAAATACAAAAAAGACCGAGGTTATTCCTTCCTTGCTAATAGGGGAATAGGAAAAGGTAAAAGATCTCCTGCTCCTGGTAACTTGCCACGGCCGAAGTCCTCCCCGGATTCTACCAAATCCACCGCATGACGCTGGGGCTTTTCTGCGGGAGTCCGCACCGGTGGGGGCACGTCTCAGGCTCTTCAGTCAATTCTGGGCTCGTTCGGCCCTGGACCCATGGGTTTTAGAAATAGTGTCCCAGGGATAGAAACTGGAGTTTCAAGACGTTCCCCCTCACCGATTTTTTTTTTTTTAAATCGGCCTTACCAGCTTCTCTTGCGGACAGGAAGGTTGTATGCGATGCAATACAAAAGTTGTGTCTAAATCAAGTCATTATCAGGGTTCCCCCGTCACAACAAGGAGAAGGCTTTTATTCAAGCCTGTTTGTTGTCCCGAAACCGGACGGCTCGGTCAGACCAATTCTGAACCTAAAGTCCCTCAATCTTTACCAAAAAGAAAATTCAAATTCAAGATGGAATCTCTCCGAGCAGTGATCTCCAGTCTGGAGGAAGGGGATTTCATGGTGTCGGTCGACATAAAGGATGCCTACTTACACGTCCCCATATATCCTCCGCATCAGGCTTACCTGAGGTTTGCTATTCAGGATTGTCATTACCAATTTCAGACGTTGCCGTTTGGTCTGTCCACGGCTCCGAGGATTTTCACCAAGGTAATGGCGGAAATGATGGTTCTCCTTCGCAAACAAGGAGTCACAATTATCCCTTACTTGGACGATCTCCTGATAAAGGTGAGATCCAAAGACCAGGGCCGGCTCCAGGCCTACTAGCACCCTGAGCGAAAACATGTAAAAGCGCCCCCCCCCCCCCCCCCCCCCTATGCGCGTGCCGAAGGCGCTCGCTCTCCAGGGAAAGTGGGTGTGGCCTCTTGGAAAGTGGGTGTGGCCTCAGGACTTCATATTATTAGACTATAAATAAATATGTTTTCATACCCCCTCTACGCACACAATTAGCAGCCTTACACATAACAGCCACAGTAGTGTTCCTTACACACAATGTCTCCAGTATAGTGTCAGATACACATAATGTCTCCAGTATAGTGCCAGATGCACAATGTGCAGTGCCAGATAGACATGATATGCCCCCCAGCAGTGCCAGCTACACACAATATGCCCCCCAGCAGTGCCAGCTACACGATAGTGTTCACTTTTTAGGGCAGGGAGGGCACATTTTTAAGTTAGGAGGGCAAAATGATGTACATACTGTAATGCTTGGTGCTCATTTACCTACATGGTAAAGCATGGACAGTGTTGCTTCGGGGTGTTGCTTCGTGGGGAAGGTGCGTGGCCACATAATAGTGGCAATTCGCATTACACCACACAGTAGTGCAGTTAATACACACTGCACCAGGTAGAACCTCCTAGACACTTTGCGCCAGGCAGAGCACGTTAGACACTTTGCGCCAGGCAGAGCACGTTAGACACTTTGCGCCAGGCAGAGCACGTTAGACACTTTGCGCCAGGCAGAGCACGTTAGATACATTGCCTAGCCACAGACACCTAGCGGGAACACTACATGATATGCTCCCCAGCCGTGCCAGCTACACATGACATGCCCCCCAGCAGTGCCAGTAACACATGACATGCCCCCCAGCAATGCCAGATACATAAATGGCCACACAGTGCCAGATATGTCCCTACATAAATGCCCCCACAGTGCCAGATAAATGCCCCCACAGTGCCAGATAAATTCCCCCACAGTGCCAGATATGACCCCACAGTGCTACATAAATGCCCCCACAGTGCCAGATAAATGCCCCCACAGTGCCAGATATGCCCCCAGCAGTGCCAGCAACACATGACATGCCCCCCAGCAATGCCAGATACATAAATGCCCCCACAGTGCCAGGTACAGAAATGCCCCCACAGTGCCAGATACAGAAATGCCCCCACAGTGCCAGATAAATGCCCCCACAGTGCCAGATAAATGCCCCCACAGTGCCAGATAAATGCCCCCACAGTGCCAGATAAATGCCCCCACAGTGCCAGATAAATGCCCCCACAGTGCCGATATGCCCCCACAGTTCCAGATACATAAAATGCCCCCACAGTTCCAGATACATAAAATGCCCCCACAGTTCCAGATACATAAAATGCCCCCACAGTTCCAGATACATAAAATGCCCCCACAGTTCCAGATACATAAAATGCCCCCACAGTTCCAGATACATAAAATGCCCCCACAGTTCAAGATACATAAAATGCCCTCACAGTTCCAGATACATAAAATGCCCCCACAGTTCCAGATACATAAAATGCCCCCACAGTTCCAGATACATAAAATGCCCCCACAGTTCCAGATACATAAAATGCCCCCACAGTTCCAGATACATAAAATGCCCCCACAGTTCCAGATACATAAAATGCCCCCACAGTTCCAGATACATAAATGCCCACACAGTTCCAGATACATAAATGCCCCCACAGTGCCAGATACATAAAATGCCCCCACAGTTCCAGATACATAAATGCCCCCACAGATATACCCCCACAGTGCCAGATACATAAACGCCCCCACAGTGAAAGATATACCACCACAATGCAGACATACATGCCCCCACAATTCCAGATACATAATTGCCCCACAGTGAAAGATATGCCCCAACAGTGCCCCCACACAGAGCCCGATCCACGATACCTGTGGTTGTGGCGGGAGGGGGAGTGCCGCTGAGGACGCGGGCGGCTCTTCTAAACTCCTGTGTGCGCGGCTGCCCGGCGCCGGCTTCTAACGTCAGACGCCGGCGCCGCACAGCCGCATACACAACAACTTAAGTTTATGCCAGGCAGCACTGCAGGCTGGCTCCAGGCACAAAGATGGCGGCGCCAGCGCGCGGCGCCCATAAAGAGTGGCGCCCGCGCGGTCGCTCTAGTCTAACGTGCCTGGAGCCGGCCCTGCCAAAGACCAGCTGGAGCAGGACATTGCGCTCTCCCTGACAGTTCTGCAGCAACATGGTTGGCTCCTAAACTTGCCGAAGTCACAGTTGAATCCGACGAAACGGCTGTCATTTTTGGGAATGATTCTGGACATTGAATTACAGAGTTTTTCTTCCAGAAGAGAAGGCTCTGGAAATTCAGGGTTTGGTCAAACAAATTCTGAAACCAGCGAGAGTATCAATCCATCAATGCACTCGATTGCTGGGGGAGATGGTGGCGGCCTACGAGGCCATTCAATTTGGCAGATTCCATGCCAGAGTGTTTCAGTGGGACCTATTGGACAAGTGATCCGGATCCCATCTGCACATGCACCGGAAAATAATCCTGTCCTCCAAGACCAGAATCTCACTCCTGTGGTGGCTGCACAGCTCTCACCTCCTAGAGGGACGCAGGTTCGGGATCCAGGACTGGATCCTAGTAACCACGGATGCGAGTCTCCGAAGCTGGGGAGCAGTCACACAGTGGGAAACCTTCCAGGGAAAATGGTCAAGCCAGGAAGTTTGTTTACACATAAACGTTCTAGAGTTAAGGGCCATTTACAACGGCCTTCTTCAAGCGAAACGTCTTCTTTGCAACCTGCCTGTACTAATACAGTCTGACAACATAACAGCAGTAGCACACATAAACCGCCAGGGCGGAACAAAGAGCAGGGCAGCAATGGCAGAGGCCGCAAAACTTCTCAGCTGGGCGGAAAGACATACAAGTGCTCTGTCGGCAATCTTCATCCCAGGAGTGGACAACTGGGAAGCAGACTTCCTCAGCAGACACTATCTCCATCCAGGAGAGTGGGGTCTTCATCAAGAGGTCTTCACAGAAGTGACAAGTCTTTGGGGAATTCCTCAAATAGACATGATGGCGTCTCGCCTCAACTAGAAACTTCAGAGATATTGTTCCAGGTCGAGGGACCCTCAAGCAATAGCAGTGGATGCGCTGGTGACACCATGGGTGTTTCAGTCGGTGTACGTGTTCCCTCCGCTTCCACTCATTCCAAAGGTGCTAAAGATCATAAGGAGAACAAAGGTTCAGGCGATCCTCATTGTTCCGGACTGGCCAAGGAGGGCTTGGTATCCAGATCTTCAGGAATTACTCATTAAGAGATCCCTTGCCTCTTCCTCTACGAGAGGATCTGTTACAGCAGGGGCCGTGCGTATATCACAACTTACCGCGGCTACGTTTGACGGCTTGGCGGTTGAACAGCGGATCCCAGCCCGAAAGGGTATTCCTAGTGAAGTCATTACCACACTTCTTCAGGCTAGAAAAGGAGTAACGTCTGAACATTATCACCGTATTTGGAGAAAATATGTGTCTTGGTGTGAGTCCAAGAAGGCTCCTACGGAAGAATTTCAGCTAGGGCGTTTCCTCCATTTCCTGCAAGCAGGTATGGATGCGGGCCTAAAGTTGGGCTCAAAGTACAAATTTCGGCCTTATCGGTTTTCTTTCAAAAACAATTGGCCTCCCTTTCAGAAGTTCAGACTTTCGTGAAAGGAGTTTTGCACATCCAACCTCCATTTGTGCCCCCAGTGGCACCATGGGATCTTAACGTGGTGTTGCATTTCCTTCAGTCACATTGGTTTGAATCTTTACAGAAGGTAGAGTTGAAATTTCTCACTTGGAATGTGGTCATGCTATTGGCCTTAGCATCCACGAGGCGGGTGACTGAGTTAGCGGCTTTGTCTCACAAGAGTCCTAATTTATTCTTCCATGAAGATAGAGCGGAGTTGAGGACTCGTCAACAATTTCTACCGAAGGTGGTTTCATCGTTCCACTTGAACCAGCCTATTGTGGTACCGGTGGCTACTGACGCCTTCGCGGAGTCAAAATATCTCGATGTTGTCAGGGCCTTAAAGATTTATGTCACCAGAACGGCTCAACTTAGGAAAACGGAAGCTCTGTTTGTCCTGTATGCTGCCAACAAGATTGGGACGCCTGCTTCCAAGCAGACTATTGCGCGCTGGATCTGTAATCAGATTCAGCATGCTCATTCTACGCCTGGATTGCCGTTACCGAAAGCGGTGAAGGCCCATACTACCAGAAAGGTTGGCTCGTCCTGGGCGGCTGCCCGGGGGGTCTCGGCATTACAACTCTGCCGAGCAGCTACTTGGTCGGGTTCAAACACTTTTGCGAAATTTTACAAGTTTGATACCCTGGCTGATGAGGACCTCATGTTTGGTCAATCGGTGCTGCAGAGTCATCCGCACTCTCCTGCCCGTTCTAGAGCTTTGGTATAAACCCCATGGTTCTTGAAACGTCCCCAGCATCCTCTAGGACGTATGAGAAAATAGGATTTTAATACCTGCCGGTAAATCCTTTTCTCTTAGTCCGTAGAGGATGCTGGGCGCCCGTCCCAGTGCGGACTCTATCTGCAGTTGTTAGTTATGTTTTCACACGGGTTGTGTTACGTTCTAGTCAGCCTGTTGCTGACGTTGTTCATGCCGTTGACTGGAATTTCTGTTAAATGCCATGTTGTACGGCGTGTTTGAGGTGTGAGCTGGTATATGTCCCACCTTAGTTAACAATAAATCCTTTCCTCGAAATGTCTGTCTCCCTTGTGCACAGTTCCTATAACTGGAGGCGGGGCATAGAGGGAGGAGCCAGTTCACACCCCTTAAAAGTCTTAAAGTGCCCATGTCTCCTGCTGATCCCGTCTATACCCCATGGTTCTTGAAGTGTCCCCAGCATCCTCTGCGGACTAAGAGAAAAGGATTTACCGGTAGGTATTAAAATCCTATTTTTATTTTTTAATTTTTTTTAAAAGCATGGGAAAACCCTGAGAAAAAAATTCCAGATCCCTAAAAAGGGTCCAGGTGGCGTTTCCTTTCCCTGTGGAGGATAGAAAGAGGGGAAAACCCACCCATTGTTGACGCATCTGTAGCCAGACTCTCAAAAAAAGGTGGTTTTACCTGTTCCAGGATCCACTGCCTTGAAAGAGCCGGCTGATCGTAAAATTGATAATACGCTCAAATCCATGTACACTGCTTCAGGGGCTATATTACGTCCCACTATTGCCAGTGCTTGGATTGCCAAAGCTATAGTAAAGTGGTCAGGCACATTACTTGAAAATTTGGATACTATGGATAAATCTGATGAATTGTTTTTGCGTAACATTCAGGATTCGGCAGGTTTTATGGTGGAATCCATGAAAGACCTGGGTTCCATGGCTGCAGGAATTTCTTCCAGGTCTGTCTCAGCTCGTCGAGGACTGTGGCTGCGACAGTGGTCTGCCGACGCAGAATCCAGGAGAGGTGTGGAAGACCCTACCCTACACAGGTCAGGGCTCTCTTTGGGGAAGCGTTAGATGCGTGGATCTCCATGGCTACGGCGGGTAAGTCACCTTTTCTGCCCTCAGCTGCACCTGCTACGCAGAAACCCTTTACTTCAACTACATCACAGCCCTTTCGGGCTGCCAAGGCATGGAAGGCCAGACCGTCCAACACTTTCTTTAGGGGAGGCCGGCCCAAATCCAAGAAACCGGCTGTGACCGGTTCCCAGGAACAGAAGCCTGCTTCAGGTACGCCGAAGTCCTCCGCATGACGGTGGACTGCACGCCCCGGAGGTGGGGCCAGTGGGAGCGAGACTCTGGCTTTTCTGTCACGTCTGGGTGTCGTCCGGCCTGGACCCCTGGGTGCAAGATATTGTGTCCCAGGGATACAGGCTGGAATTTCAAGATCTCCCTCCTCACGGATTCTTTGCTGGCAGACAGGGTTGTCCTGCAGGCAACCGTCCAGAAGTTGGTGGAGGCACAGGTTATTGTACCGGTCCCTGCTCATCTGCAAAAGAAAGGTTACTATTCGAACCTTTTCGTGGTACCAAAACCGAATGTTTCGGTCAGACCCATTCTGAACCTAAAATCGCTAAACCCCTTTCTGAAGGAGTTCAAAATGGTATCTCTTAGGGCGGTCATGTCAAGTCTGGAAGAGGGGGAATTCCTGGTATCCCTGGATATCAAGGATGCGTACCTCCACATTCCGATTTGGCCACCGCATCATGCTTATCTCCGATTCGCACTGTTGGACTGTCGCTATCCATTCCAGGCTCTGCCATTTGGCCTCTCCACAGCACCGAGGGTTTTCTCCAAGGTGATGGCGGAAATGATGGTTCTCCTCTGCAAACAGGGGGTGAACATAATTCCATATCTGGGCGATCTGCTGATTTACAGTCCATCCTTCTCACGACCCACCTGCTCAGGGAACACGGATGGATCCTGAATCTTCCAATATCACATTTGGAACCTACCAGGAGGTTGTCATTTCTGGGAATGATCCTCGACACAGAAGTGCAGAGGGTGTTTCTTCCAGAAGAAAAAGCGTTTGTGATGCAAACAATGGCCCGGGATGTCCTGAAGCCAGCCCGGGTGTCAGTTCATCAGTGCATTCGCCTTCTGGGAAAGATGGTGGCCTCTTACGAGGCTCTGCAGTACGGGAGATTTCATGCTCGGTCCTTCCCACTGGATCTCCTGGACAAATGGTCGGGATCACATCTACACATGCACCAGAGAATACGTCTGTCGCCAAAGGCAAGGATCTCACTCCTCTGGTGGCTGCAATTTCCTCGCCTTCTGGAGGGCCGCAGGTTCGGGATTCAGGACTGGATCCTTCTATCCACAGATACAAGTCTCCGGGGCTGGGGCGCAGTCACTCAAGGGGAAACCTTCCAAGGAAGGTGGTCAATTCTGGAAGCCGGTCTGCCGATAAACATTCTGGAACTAAGAGCCGTCTACAACGGTCTTCTCCTAGTGGCCCATATCTTCTGAGAAATCGGGCCATTCAAGTGCAGTCGGACAATGTAACGACAGTGGCTTACATAAACCGACAGGGCGGAACGAAGAGCAGAGCTGCAATGTCAGGTAACAAGAATCAACCTCTGGGCAGAAAAACACGCGTTGGTGCTGTCAGCAGTCTTCATTCTGGGAGTAGACCACTGGGAAGCGGACTTCCTCAGCAGGCATGATCTCCATCCAGGGGAGTGGGCACTCCATCCGGAGGTGTTCATGTAGTTAACAGATTTTTGTGGCGTACCTCAAATAGACATGATGGCCTCTCGTCTCAACAAGAAGCTTCGGCGGTATTGTTCCAGGTCAAGGGACCCGCAAGCCGTGGTGGTGAACACCATAGTGACTCCGTGGGTGTTCCAGTCGGTGTACGTGTTTCCTCCACTTCCACTTATTCCAAGAGTGCTAAAACTCATAAGGAGAACAAAAGTACAGGCAATCCTCATTGCTCCGGACTGGCCAAGAAGGGCTTGGTATGCGGATCTTCTGGATCTACTGCTAGAAGAGCCGAGGCCTCTTCCTCTTCGGGAGTACCTGCTACAGCAGGGGCCTTTCGATTATCAAGATTTACCGCGGCTACGTTAGACGGCATGGAGGTTGAACGCCAGATACTAGCTCGGAAGGGCATTCCAAACAGTCATTCCTACCCTGATACAGGCTAGGATTGGAGTAACGTCTAAACATTACCATCGCATTTGGAAAAAATGTGTCTTGGTGTGAATCCAAGAGGTTTCCTATGGTGGAGTTTCTTCTTTGATGGTTTCTCCTCTTCCTCCAAGCAGGTGTGTATATGGGCCTGAGATTAGGTTCCGTAAAGGTCCAGGTTTCGGCCCTATCCATTTTCTTCCAGAACCAGTTGGCTGCCCTCCCTGAGGTTCATACCTTTTTTGAAGGGAGTTCTGCACATCCAGCCTCCCTTTGTGCCGCCTACGGCGCCCTGGGATCTTAACGTGGTGTTGCAGTTCCTCCAGTCGGACTGGTTTGAGCCTCTACAGGAGGTTGAGGTCAAGTTTCTCACGTGGAAGGCTATCACTTTGTTGGCCTTGGCTTCTGCTAGACTTGTGTCGGAGTTGGGGGCTTTGTCATGTTAAAGCCCATACTTGATCTTCCATGAAGATAGAGCTGAGCTCAGGACACGTCCGCAGTTACTTCCGAAGGTTGTGTCGGCATTTCATATCAACCAACCTATTGTGGTGCCAGTTGCTACTGACTCCTCAATTTCATCAAAGTCCTTGAATGTTGTAAGGTCTCTGAAAATCTATGTGAAGAGGACTGCTCGCCACAGAAAATCGGACTCTCTGTTTGTCCTGTATGATCCCAAGAAAATTGATCGCTGGATCAGGTTTACTATCCAGCATGCGTAATTCTACGGCAGGCCTGCCGTGTCCTACATCTGTTAAGGCCCACTCTACTCGTAAGGTGGGTTCTTCCTGGGCGGCTGACCGGGGTGTCTCGGCTTTACAACTATGCCGAGCGGCTGCTTGGTCAGGGTCGAACACGTTTGCAAAGTTCTACAAGTTCGATACTTTGGCCTCTGAGAACCTGAAGTTTGGTCAATCAGTTCTGCAGGAGCCTCCGCGCTTTCCCTCTCGTTCTGGGAGCTTTGGTACATCCCCATGGTACTAATGTGGACCCCAGCATCCTCTAGGGTATAAGATAAAATAGGATTTTAATTACCTACCGGTAAATCCTTTTCTCGTAGTCCATAGAGGATGCTGGGCGCCCGCCCAGCGCATCGTGATCCTGCAGTTGTTACTTAGTTCAGTACTGCTTAGTTCTTGATAAGTACTGTTTTGTTACTTGGTAAGTAATATTGTTCAGCCGTTGCTGATGTTTCAAGCTAGTTAGCTTGGTTTGCCATGTGTGTGAGCTGGTGTGAATCTCGCCACTACCTGTGTATAATCATTCTCTCGCAGATGTTAGTCTCGCCTCGGGCACAGTTTCTAGACTGAGTCTGGTAGGAGGGGCATAGAGGGAGGAGCCAGCCCACACACTCAAACTCTTAAAGTGCCCATGGCTCCTAGTGGACTCGTTTTTTTCCACCACGGTACTAATGTGGACCCCAGCATCCTCTACGGACTACGAGAAAATGATTTACCGGTAGGTAACCAAAATCCTATTATCTGCTGTTTATACATGTTTTGTTCTTGCTGTAAAAATAATAAAACAAAGTCTTCTGATTCTAAATATGTTGTACTGGCAAAAAATTATTTTTGCCAGTCTCACTGAGGAAGCAAGTGCAAAACAGCTGAGGACAAGCGCCCTGTGCTGAACAGGACGCTGCTCTACCAGCACTGCCAGACTGTTAACGGGGAACATATCTGGGACAAATCTGCTCATAAAGGTATCTCCTTGTCTCTCTTATTAATTATGACTGTATATAGGACCGCATGGTAGGTGGAGTGACCCTGCAATACCAGATAGGCAACAGGGCTCTCCCCGGCATCAGGGTAACAGTCATTTACTTATCTATATTTGCACACCAAGAGATAGGCACTGGGTAACGCTGACCCTGCACCTATGAAATGCATGTGCAGGGAAGCAGCTTACACAGAATAAACAGGTGCGCCTCTCCTGAATCTCCTATATCCAGGCTCTCTCTCGTGTGTGGGGGCTCAAGGACCCTCTGCGCTGATTTAAACAGGGTGTCTGGGCTGCCACCGCAACAGCAGATGCTCCACTTTATCTGTCTCCAGCCCTGAGGTGCAGGAGTAGCACACTCAGTCACTGTACAAATGCTTGGCAGTGAAAAGCAGCCGCTCTACCTGCACTGACGACAGGTGTGTCTATATCTATAAACAAGGAGTCCTTATTTCAGAGGAATATTACCTGCTTTATTATATCTCATCAGATACTTCAAATTGACTGTGACAATATATTTGCAGAGCAAAAGTATCTAAATTATTGTCCCTACATGTTACAATATATGAAAACTGATGCATCAAGTATTATGAAACCATAATAATATAGCATTACGTTGCAAATATTCCATAGGACTAATACTATCTGTTTCCATACTATTACTTGCTCAGTATCACCCATTTCTCATACGTCCTAGAGGATGCTGGGGTCACCATTAGAACCATGGGGTATAGACGGGATCCGCAGGAGACATGGTCACTTAAAGACTTTCAAAGGGTGTGAACTGGCTCCTCCCTCTATGCCCCTCCTCCAGACTTCAGTTTTAGAATTGTGCCCAGTGAGACTGGACGCACTACAGGGGAGCTCTACTGAGTTTCTCTGAAAAAAGACTTATTGTTAGGTTTTTTATGTTCAGGGAGACTGCTGGCAACAGTCTCCCTGCTTCGTGGGACTTAGGGGAGAGAAGTATGACCAACTTCCACTGAGTTCAATGGCTCTGCTTCTGGCTACAGGACACCATTAGCTCCTGAGGGTGCTGATCGCTGGGTACGCCTAGATGCTCACTCCCCGGCCGTCACCCCCTTACAGAGCCAGAAGTCAGAAGACAGGTGAGTAGCAGAAGAAAAAGACTTCAGTGACGGCATTTCTGAGGTACCGCGCTACAGGGTGCAGGGCTCGGTGGGGGGCGCCCTGGGCAGCTAAATATCCTCAGTGTACACTGGCAAGAAGGGACATCAGTGCCAAGGCACTGTCCTAACCCCCACCAGTATAATCATTTTCTTGAAATAAGCGTGACAGAAGCGCGCCATTAAGGGGGCTGGGCTTCGTCCTCACTGCTCACTCGGCGCCATTTCCTCTCCTCAGGCTGCAGAGAAGCCGGTCCTTCCTCACACTACTGACAAGTATCGGGGTGCAAAACGGGGGGGGGGGGGGGGGTGGCACAGGATAATTGTTGCAATATACTTAATATTAAAAGCGTTACAGGTCTGGGGCATTTTTTGTGTGTTTTCAGACCTGTCAATTTGGCGCTGGGTTGTGAGCTGGCAAATCCCCTCTGTGTCTCTCTGACAGACTTTACTGTGGGTCTGTCCCCTATATGCCCGGTGTGTCTGTGGGTGTTTGGTACACGTGTGTCAACATGTCTGAGGCTGAGTGCTCTTCCCAGGAGAAGGCTGTATTAGGGACACAAACGGCTGTGGGGATGACCCTGTCGGCACCGCCGACTTCTGATTAGGTAAATGTTTGAATGCTTTGAATCCTAATGTGGCTCTTATTAGTATGAAATTAGATAAGTCTGAGTCTTAGACCCAGGCATGGAAGAAATCTATGGAGGATGTGTTTTTACAAGTTCAGGACCCCTCGGGGTCACAAAACGTACTTTTGCCCAGTTGGCAGACACTGGTACCGACACGGACACTGATTCCAGTGTCGACTATAGTGATTCCAGATTAGATCCAAAATTGACAAAGAGCATTCAGTACATGATTGTGGCGGTTAAAGATGTATTACATATCACTGAGGACTCTGCTGTTCCAGATAAAAGGGTCTGTATGTATAAGGAAAAAAGAATCCTGAGATAACGTTTCCTCCCTCTCATGAACTGAACACTCTATTTGAAAAAGTCTGGGAAAGCCCTGACAGAAAGTTTCAGATTCCCAAAAGGATTCCGGTGGCTTATCCGTTTCCCTCTGGGGATAGGGAAAAGTGGGAGTCACCCCCCCATTGTAGACAAGGCCCTATCACGTTTGTCTAAGAAGGTGGCTTTCCCGTCACCTGGCACGGCAGCCCTTAAGGATCCTGCAGATCGTAAGCAAGAAACTACGTTAAAATCCATTTATGCGACCACAGGTACGCTACTCAGACATGTCATTGCATCTGCGTGGGTGAGTAGTGCTATCGAAGAGTGGGCAGATAACTTGTCATCTGATATAGATACCCTAGATAGGGATAGCATCCTCTTGAGGCTGGGTCATATCAAGGACGCTGCAGCTACCTAAAGGAAACTGCGAGAGATATTGGCCTTTTGGGATCAAAGGCATGGCAGTCTCAGCTAGGCGAGCATTGTGGATTCACCAATGGAATGCTAATGCTGACGCTGACTCCAAGAAAAATATGGAATCTCTACCATATAAAGGTGGTGTCTTGTTTGGGGATGGCCTCGATGATTTGGTATCTACGGCTACCGCGTATAAGTCCGCCTTTTTGCCTTTGTTCCTCCACTACAAAAGAAAACACACCACTATCAATTGCAGTCCTTTCGGCCCAATAAATACAGAAAAGGGCGAGGTTCTTCCTTCCTTGCTACTAGAGGAAGGGGAAGAGGTAAAAGATCACCAGCCTTGTCGGGTCCCTAGGAGCAGAAGTCCTCCCCGCTTCTGCCAAATCCACCGCATGACGCTGGGGCTCCTCTGCGGGAGTCCACACCGGTGGGGGCACGTCTAAAACTCTTCAGTCAGTTCTGGTTTCGTTCGGACCTGGGCCCATGGGTTTTACAAATAGTATCCCAAGGGTACAAACTGGAGTTTCAAGACTTTCCCCCTCGCTGATTTTTCAAATCTGCCTTACCAGCTTCTCTTCCAGACAGGGAAATAGTATGCGACACAATACAAAGTTGTGTCAAAATCAGGTCATTGTTATGGCTCCCCCGTCACAACAGGGAGAAGACTTATTCAAGCCTGTTCGTGGTCCCGAAACCGGACGGCTCGGTCAGACCGATCCTAGATCTAAAATCCCTCAATTTCTACCAATAAAAAAATAAAAAATTCAAATTCAAGATGGAGTGTCTCCGAGCAGTGATCTCCAGTCTGGAGGAAGGGGTTTTTATGGTGTCGGTGGACATAAAGGATGCCTATTTACAGGCTCCCATTTATCCTCCGCACCAGGTTTACCTGAGGTTTGTAATTTAGGATGGTCATTACCAATTTCAGACGTTGCCGTTTGGTCTGTCCACGGCTCCGAGGATTTTCACCGAAGTGATGGCGGAAATGGTGGTTCTCCTTCGCGAGCAAGGAGTCACAATTATCCTGTACTTAGACGATCTCCTGATAAAGGCGAGATCAAAGGACCAGTTGGTGCAAAACATTACTCTCTCCCTGACAGTTCTTCAACAACATGGTTGGCTCCTAAACTTGCCAAAATCACAGTTGATTCCGACGACTTCTGTCGTTTTTTGGGAATGATACTGGACACAGAACTACAGAGAGTTTCTCTTACGTCCTAGAGGATGCTGGGGACTCCAAAAGGACCATGGGGTATAGACGGGATTCGCAGGAGCTTGGGCACACTGAAAAGACTTTAAACTGGGTGTGAACTGGCTCCTCCCTCTATGCCCCTCCTCTAGACTTCAGTTAGACTTTGTGTCCAGGACTGACTGGACACTCACTAGGGCAGCTCTCCTGAGTTTCTCTAGAAAATACTTTTGTTAGGTTTTTTTTTTCAGGGAGACCTGCTGGCTACAGGTTAACTGCAGCGAGGTACTGAGGGGAGAGAAGTCAGACCTACTTCTGCTTAGTTAAGGGCTCTGCTTCTTAGGCTACTGGACACCATTAGCTCCAGAGGGTTCGATCACTTGGTGCGCCTAGCTGCTTGTTCCCAGAGCCGCGCCGTCACCCCCCTCACAGAAGCCAGAAGAAAGAAGTCAGGTGAGTATGAGAAGAACAGAAGACTTCAGGACAGCAGAAGACTTCAGTAACCAGGTACAGCACAGCGGTAACGCTGCGCTCCATGCTCCCACACACTATCACCAACGGCACTCACAGGGTGCAGGGCGCTGGGGGGTGGCGCCCTGGGCAGCATGTTACTGAGGTCCGGGAGCCGGCAAAAGCCTTTTCGGTGCCTCGGCACCGTTTCTGAGACCCCCGCCGGCATTTTCAAAGTTTCAAATTTGGCGGGCTGAAGCG
Source organism: Pseudophryne corroboree (assembly GCF_028390025.1). Lineage (NCBI taxonomy): Eukaryota > Metazoa > Chordata > Amphibia > Anura > Myobatrachidae > Pseudophryne > Pseudophryne corroboree. The sequence continues at coordinate 159,026,677 of NC_086452.1, read as the reverse complement.
CGCCGGGAAGGGGCGGAGCTTAGCCGCGCGGCTCACAGCGCCATTTTCTCCTCCACACGCGACTGAAGGAGACACTGGCCCGAGACCTCCACAGCTCCTCTCAAAGTAACGGGGAGCTAATCGGGGGGGGGGGGGGGGGGGGGGGTGCAGTTTGTGGTGCATTTTATTATAATTTAAGCAGCGCTGGTCACATATATCCCTTGACGGGATATTTGGGCGCTGGGGTGTGAGCTGGCATACTCACTCTGTGTCCTCTATCTGGGCTTCATTGTGGGCCTGTCCCCTAGCTGAGACATTCTGTGTGTGTCCGTGTGTCGATAATACATGTCGGCATGTCTGAGGCTGAATGTTATTCACCGGAGGAGGTTATTGGGGGAGCGGATGCGGGTCTAGATTTGGGCCTGTCGGCGCAGCCGACACCTGATTTACTCACATTGCTAAGTACAATTAATACGAATGTAGCTTCTTTATCAAAGAGGTTGGATAAGTCTTGAGTCACAGACACAGGTGTGGAAAAAGTCCATGAAGGAGGCTTTGTCTCAGGTGCAGACCCCATCGGGGTCGCAAAAGCGGCCATTAACTCAAGTGGTAGATACTGATACCGACACGGACTCTGATTCCGAGGTCGATTTCACTGAGGCTGCTTTACATCCACGATTAGTTAAGAGTATTCAATACATGATTGTGGCTATAAAAGATGTTTTACGCATTTCTGATGAACCTGCGGTACAGGAAACAAGGATTTGCTTGTTCAAGGAAAAAAAACCTGAGGTGAAGTTTCCCCCCTCTCATAAAATTAATACTCTTTGTGAAAAGGCTTAGGGGTCGCCGGACAAGAGGTGGCAGATTCCCAAGAGGATTTACATGGCGTATCCTTTCCCCTCTGATGACAGCGAAAAATGGGAGTCGTCTCCAAATGTTGACAAAGCTCTATCTCGTTTGTCTAAGAAAGTGGCGCTTCCGTCTCCTGACACGGCAGCACTCAAGGATCCGGTGGATCGCAAGCTGGAGACGTCTCTGAAGTCCATTTTCGCTAATTCGGGTGCATTGCTCAGACCTGCTGTGGCGTCGGTATGGGTGAGTAGTGCTATTGCTAAATGGGCTGAGAATTTAGCTAATGATATGGATACCTTTGATAAAGATAATGTTATTTTGACTCTTGGTTATATCAAGGACGCTGCAGATTACCTGAAGGATGCGGCGAGGGATGTTTGTCTCTTGGGATCAAGAGCCAATGCCATGTCGATATCGGCCAGGAGGGCATTGTGGATCCATCAATGGAATGCTGATGCCGACTCCCAAGAGAGCTATGGAAGCTTTACCATTCAAAGGTAATGTCTTGTTTGGGGATGGCTTGGCTGACCTGGTCTCTGCCGCGACTGTGGGTAAGTCCTCTTTTCTTCCTTATGTTCCCACACAACAGAAAAAGGCACCACATCAGCAGATGCAGTCCTTTCGTCCCAATAAATACAGGCGTGGAAAAGGTTCGTCCTTCCTCGCTTCAAAGGGTAGAGGAAGGGGAAGGAAGTCGCCTGACGTGTCAGGCGCCCAGGACCAAAAGTCCTCCCCTGCTTCTACCAAGTCCACCGCATGACGCTGGGGCTTCCCTGGGGGAGTCCGGCCCGGTGGGGGGCCGTCTGCGAATCTTCAGTCAGGTCTGGATTCAATCAGACCTGAATCCTTGGGTCCTAGAGATTGTGTCTCAGGGATACAAGCTGGAGTTTTGGGAGGTGCCCCCTCACCGGTTTTTCATTTCGGCCTTACCGGTGTCTCTTCCAGACAGGGAGGTGGTGCTGGCAGCGATACAAAAATTGTGTCAACAGAGGGTCATTGTTCCCGTTCCCCCGTCCCAACAGGGGGAGGGGTTCTACTCGAGCCTCTTTGTTGTGCCGAAACCGGACGGTTCGGTCAGACCGATTCTGAATCTAAAATCCCTCAATCCATACTTGAAAGTTTTCAAGTTCAAGATGGAATCTCTTCAAGCTGTGATTTCCAGCCTAGAAGAGGGGGATTTTATGGCGTCAGTCGACATAAAGGATGCCTATTTACACATCCCGATATATCCTTCGCATCAGGCCTTCCTCAGGTTTGCGATACAGGATTCTCATTACCAATTTCAGACGTTGCCGTTTGGGCTTTCCACGGTCCCGAGGATTTTCACCAAGGTCATGGCAGAAATGATGGTTCTCCATCGCAAGCAAGGGGTTACAATTATCCCGTACTTGGACGATCTCCTGATAAAGGCGAGGTCCAAGGTACGGTTGCTGAGAAGTGTAAATTTGTCGCTGTTGGTTCTGCGACAGCATGGTTGGGTGCTAAATTTGCCAAAATCTCAGTTGATTCCGACCACTAGGCTGCCTTTTCTGGGCATGATTCTGGACACAGAGTTACGGAGAGTATTTCTTCCAGAAGAAAAAGCTCTGGAACTGCAGTCGATGGTCAGGGAACTTCTGAGGCCGACGAGTGTGTCAATCCATCACTGTACTCTGGTTCTGGGGGAAATGGTTGCGGCGTACAAAGCCATTCCGTTTGGCAGGTTTCATGCCCGGGTGTTTCACTGTGACTTGCTGAGCAAATGGTCGGGGTCTCACCTGCACATGCACCGGAAGATAAGTCTATCTCCCAGAGCCAGGATTTCTCTCCTGTGGTGGCTATGTCTGTTCGATATCCTGGACTGAGTACTTCTGACAACAGATGCAAGTCGCTGGGGCGCAGTCACCCAAGGGAGAAACTTCCAAGGGAAATGGTCGCTCTAGGAAGCTTGTCTCCACATAAATGTTCTCGAGTTAAGAACCATTTACAACGGCCTGCTACAAGCAAGAAGCCTTCTTCAGGGTCGACCTGTCCTGGTGCAGTCAGACAACATCACAGTGGTGGCACATATAAACCGTCAAGGCGGAACAAGGAGCAGAGCGGCAATGGCGGAGGCCACAAGAATCCTTCGCTGGGCGGAACAACACGTGAGCGCCCTGTCAGCAGTCTTCCTACCGGGAGTGGACAACTGGGAAGCAGATTTCCTCAGCAGACACTATCTCCATCTGGGAGAGTGGGCTCTTCACCAAGAGGTATTTGCAGAGGTGACAAAGCGTTGGGGAATTCCGTTGATCGACATGATGGCGTCTCGTCTCAACAAGAAGCTCCCGAGTTATTATTCCAGGTCAAGGGACCCCCAAGCCAGTGCAGTGGATGCCCTGGTGTCTCCGTGGGTGTTCCAGTCGGTGTATGTGTTCCCTCCACTTCCTCTCATTCCAAAGGTACTGGGGATCATTCGACGAGCAAGGGTTCAGGCGATTCTCGTCGGCCAAGAAGGGCCTGGTACCCGGATCTTCAGGAATTACTGGTGGAAGATCCTTGACCGCTTCCTCTAAGAGAGGACCTGTTGTTGCAGGGTCCATGCGTGTTTCCAGACTTACCGCGGCTGCTGTCACAATCCCATGTAGTTTCTACTCCATGCCTGGGGTGGCGCTCTCTGCTCTGGTGTTCAGAGTTCTGCTCTGTATCTGCATCTTGATTAGTAGCTGCTACCACAGCTGTGAGCAGCACCTGTACTCACTACTTAGGCCAGCCACACAGGCTCCCTGGTGCCAGTTCATCAAGTCAAGATTGTTACAGCTCCTGGTCCTGGTCATGCTGATCTCTGCTGCTAAATCGACCAAAGAACTGCCAGTGCTCTTGTTCCCGGCGAGTTTCTCCGCAGTCTACCCCAGTGTCTCCGGTGCTTCCAGCATTAACTGCTGCACAGCTTCCAACGTTCTCAAGCAGCTTCTGGACTTTAATGTGTCTCGGTCATCAGCGTGCTGGGAGTCAGTGTCTGCATCAGTGTCTTTAATTGTTATTTTCAAGTTCCTAGAACCATCAGTGTCTTTAATTGTTATTTTCAAGTTCCTGGAATCATCAGCGTCTTTAGTCACCATTTACTACTCTGCAAACCATCAGTGTCTTTAATTGTTATTTTCCAGTTCCTAGAATCATCAGTGTCTCCAGTCACCATTTACTACTCTGCAAACCACCAGTGTCTTTAATTATTATTCTCAAGTTCCTGGAATCATCAGCGTCCTCAGTCACCGTTTACTACTTTGCAAATCACCAGTGTCTTTAATTATTATTCTCAAGTTCCTGGAATCATCAGCGTCTTCAGTCACCATTTACTACTCTGCAAACCACCAGTGTCTTTAGTTATCATTCTCAAGTTCCTGGAATCATCAGCGTCTCCAGTCACCATTTACTACTCTGTAAACCACCAGTGTCTTTAACCATTATTTACAAGTTCCTTAACTCATCAGCATCTTCAGTCACCATTTACAAGTCTGCAAATCACCAGTGTCTTCAATCATCATTTACAAAGTTCCTTAACTCATCAGCATCTTCAGTCACCATTTACAAGTCTGCAAATCACCAGTGTCTTAAATCATCATTCACAAGTTCCTTAACTCATCAGCACCTTTAGTCACTGTTCACAAGTTTACAAATCATCAGTGTCATCCTGTGTTCCAGTTACAGTGCAATCCTGCAACCCTGGTACGTGCATACTCTACCACAGTCTACATCATTCTCATGTACTCACAGTTTCCTGGCATCCCATGTCCCCTCAGTTTTCCCTTTGTGTTCTCTAGTTATTCCTGCTTTATATTTATTGTTTACAGTTGTACGTTGCTTTAATAAACTAGTTATTATTCCGTGAACCTCAGTCCCTGCTAATATGTTTTCACACTGGGAGATCCAAACGAATTCTGACAGGCTGCGTTTGACGGCATGGAAGTTGAGTGCCAGATCTTAGCTCGTAAGGGTATTCCAGGGGAGGTCATTCCCACTCTCATTAAGGCTAGGAAGGAGGTTACGGCGAAACATTATCACTGTATTTGGAGAAAGTATGTTTCCTGGTGTGAGACTAAAATGGCTCCTGCGGAATATTTTCACTTGGGTCGTTTTCTCCACTTTTTGCAAGCAGGTGTAGATGCAGGCCTGAAATTAGGCTCCATCAAAGTGCAGATTTCGGCTTTGTCTCTTTTCTTTCAAAAAGAATTAGCTGTCCTCCCAGAGGTTCAGACTTTTGTGAAAGGAGTAATGCATATCAATCCTCCGTTTGTGCCTCCTGTGGCTCCATGGGATCTTGAGGTGGTCTTACAGTTTCTCATGTCTTCCTGGTTTGAACCTTTTGCGTAAGGTTGAGTTGAAGTTTCTCACTTGGAAGGTAGTCATACTGTTGGCGCTGGCGTCTGCCAGGCGAGTGTCAGAGTTGGCGGCCTTATCTCATAAGAGCCCGTACTTGATTTTTCATTCGGATAGGGCGGAATTGAGGACTCGTCAACAATTTCTGCCGAAGGTGGTTTCTTCTTTTCACATTAACCAACCTATTGTGGTGCCGGTGGCTACGGATGCTGTGGCGGTTCCAAAGTCTCTGGATGTTGTGAGAGTTTTGAAGATCTACGTCGCCAGAACGGCTGTTGCCAGGAAAACTGAGGTGCTGTTTGTCCTGTATGTTTCCAACAAGATTGGTCATCCTGCTTCAAAACAGACTATTGCACGCTGGATTTGTAGTACGATTCAGCAAGCTCATTCTTCGGCCGGGCTACCAGTGCCGAAATCAGTGAAAGCCCATTCTACCAGGAAAGTGGGCTCATCTTGGGCGGCTGCCCGAGGCGTCTCGGCTTTACAGCTTTGCCGAGCGGCTACCTGGTCGGGTTCAAACACTTTTGCCAAGTTCTATAAGTTTGATACCCTGGCTGATGAGGATCTTGCGTTTGCTCATTCGGTGCTGCAGAGTCGTCCGCACTCTCCCGTCCGGTCTGGAGCTTTGGTATAAACCCCATGGTCCTTTTGGAGTCCCCAGCATCCTCTAGGACGTAAGAGAAAATAGGATTTTAGTACCTACCGGTAAATCCTTTTCTCCTAGTCCTTAGAGGATGGTGGGCGCGCATCCCAGTGCGGACTGTTACTTGCAGTGTATTCTTGCTGGTTAAATTAGTTTTATACACGGGTTGTGTATTTATGGTTTTCAGCTTGTTGCTGTTGTTAATTCATACTGTTATCTGGTTTACTGTTACTCCGGTTGTACGGATTGTTTGTGGTGTGGGCTGGTATGTTTGTAGCCCTTAGTTTAAACAAAAATCCTTTCCTCGAAATGTCAGTCTCTCCTGGGCACAGTTCCTATAACTGAGGTCTGGAGGAGGGGCATAGAGGGAGGAGCCAGTTCACACCCAGTTTAAGTCTTTTCAGTGTGCCCAAGCTCCTGCGGATCCCGTCTATACACCATGGTCCTTTTGGAGTCCCCAGCATCCTCTACGGACTAGGAGAAAAGGATTTACCGGTAGGTACTAAAATCCTATTTTTTCTTCCAGTGGAATAGGCTCTGGAACTTCAGAGTCTGGTCAAACAAATTTTTAAACCAGCAAGAGTGTCAATCCATCAATGCACTTGGTTGCTGGGGAAGATGGTTGCGGCTTACTAGGCCATTCAGTTCGGCAGATTACACTCTGGCATGGTTCAGTGGGACCTGTTGGACAAGTGGTCCGGATCCCACCTGGACATGCACCGAAGGATAATCCTGTTTTCTCTATCGTCCTAGTGGATGCTGGGGTTCCTGAAAGGACCATGGGGAATAGCGGCTCCGCAGGAGACAGGGCACAAAAAGTAAAGCTTTTCCAGATCAGGTGGTGTGCACTGGCTCCTCCCCCTATGACCCTCCTCCAGACTCCAGTTAGATTTTTGTGCCCGGCCGAGAAGGGTGCAATCTAGGTGGCTCTCCTAAAGAGCTGCTTAGAGAAAGTTTAGCTTAGGTTTTTTATTTTACAGTGAGTCCTGCTGGCAACAGGATCACTGCAACGAGGGACTGAGGGGAGAAGAAGTGAACTCACCTGCGTGCAGGATGGATTGGCTTCTTGGCTACTGGACATTAGCTCCAGAGGGACGATCACAGGTACAGCCTGGATGGTCACCGGAGCCGCGCCGCCGGCCCCCTTGCAGATGCTGAAGTTAGAAGAGGTCCAGAATCGGCGGCTGAAGACTCTGACAGTCTTCTAAAGGTAGCGCACAGCACTGCAGCTGTGCGCCATTTTCCTCTCAGCACACTTCACACGCTGTCACTGAGGGTGCAGGGCGCTGGGGGGGGGCGCCCTGGGAGGCAAATGTAAACCTATATACTGGCTAAAAATACCTCACATATAGCCCCCAGAGGCTATATGGAGATATTTAACCCCTGCCAAACTTCACTAAAGAGCGGGAGACGAGCCCGCCGTAAAAGGGGCGGGGCCTATCTCCTCAGCACACAGCGCCATTTTTTCTCTCACAGAAAGGCTGGAGAGAAGGCTCCCAGGCTCTCCCCTGCACTGCACTACAGAAACAGGGTTTAAACAGAGAGGGGGGGCACAAATTGGCGATATAAATATATATATAAAGATGCTATTAGGGAGAAACACTTATATAAGGTTGTCCCTATGTAATTATAGCGTTTTTTGGTGTGTGCTGGCAAACTCTCCCTCTGTCTCTCCAAAGGGCTGGTGGGGTCCTGTCCTCTGTCAGAGCATTCCAGGTGTGTGTGCTGTGTGTCGGTACGTGTGTGTCGACATGTATGAGGACGATGCTGGAGGAGGCGGAGAAATTGCCTGTAATGGTGATGTCACTCTCTAGGGAGTCGACACCGGAATGGATGGCTTATTTAGGGAATTACGTGAGAATGTCAACACGCTGCAAGGTCGGTTGACGACATGAGACGGCCGACAAACAATTAGTAACGGTCCAGGCGTCTCAGAAACACCGTCAGGGTTTTTTTATAAAAAACGCCCATTTACCTCAGTCGGTCGACACAGACACAGACACGGACACTGAATCCAGTGTCGACGGTGAATAAACAAACGTATTCCTCATTAGGGCCACACGTTAAGGGCAATGAAGGAGCTGTTACATATTTCTGATACTACAAGTACCACAAAAAAGGGTATTATGTGGAAGTGAAAAAACTACCTGTAGTTTTTCCTGAATCAGATAAAATAAAATGAAGTGTGTGATGATGCGTGGGTTTACCCCGATAGCAAATATTGGCGTTATACCTTTTCCCGCCAGAAGTTAGGGCGCGTTGGGAAACACCCATTAGGGTGGATAAGGCGCTCATACGCTTATCAAGTGGCGTTACCGTCTCCAAATACGGCCGCCCTCAAGGAGCCAGCTGATAGGCAGCTGGAAAAATATCCTAAAAAGTATATACACACAGACGGTGGTTATACTGCGACCAGCGATCGCCATCAGCCTGGAGATGCAGTGCTGGGTTGGCTTGGTCGAATTCCCTGTCTAAAAATATTTTATTGATATAGAGCATTTAATAGGATGCATTCTATATATATGTATGCGAGATGCACAGAGGGATATTTGCACTCTGGCATCAAGATAAGTGCGTTGTCCATATCTCCCAGAAGATGTCATGGACACGACAGTGGTCAGGTGATGCAGATCCCATACGGCACATGGAAGTATTGCCGTATAAAGGGAAGGAGTTATTTGGGGTCGGTCTGTCGGACCTGGGGGCCACGGCCACAGCTGGGAAATCCAACCTTTTTACCCCAAGTTACATCTCAGCAGAAAAAGACACTGTCTTTTCAGCCTCAATCCTTCCGTTCCCATGTGGGCAAGCGGGCAAAAAGCCAGTCATATCTGCCCAGACATAGAGGAAAGGGAAGTAGACTGCAGCAGGCAGCCCCTTCCCAGGAAAAGAAGCCCTCCACCAGTGGGGGGGTAGTCTCAAGAGTCTCAGCGCGCAGTGGGATCACTCGCAAGTTGACCCCTAGATCATACAAGTATTATCCCAGGGGTACAGATTGGAGAGTCGAGACATTTTTTCCTCGCAGGTTCCTGAAGCCTGCTTTACCAACGGCTCCCTCCGACAAGGAGGCAGTATTGGGAAAAAAATTCACATTCTGTATTTCCAGCAGGTGATAATCAAAGTACCCCTCCTACAACAAGGAAAAGGGTATTAGTCCTCCACACTATATTGTGGTACTGAAGCCAGACGGCTTGGTGAGACATAGTCTAAATCTGAAATCTTTGAACACTTACATAAAAAGGTTCAAATCAAGATGGAGTCACTCAGAGCAGTGATAGAGAACCGGAAAAAAGGGGACTATATGGTGTCCCTGGACATCAAGGATTACCTCCATGTCCAAATTTGCCCTTCTCAACAAGGGTACCTCTGGTTCGTGATACAGAACTGTCAATATCAGTTTCAGACGCTGCCGTTGAATTATCCACGGCACCCCGGGCCTTTACCAAGGTAATGGCCGAAAAGATGATTCTTAAAAGAAGAAAGGCATCTAAATTATCCCTTACTTGGACGATATCCTGAAAGGGACAAGTTTCCAGAGAACAGTTGGAGGTCGGAAAAGAACTATCTAAAGTAGTTCTACGACAGCACGAGTGGATTCTAAATATTCCAAAAATCGCAGCTGTTTTCCGATGATACGTCTGCTGTTCCTAGGAATGATTCTGGGCATAGTCCAGAAAGAGGTATTTCTCCTGGAGGGGAAAGCCAGGGAGTTATCCGACCTAGTTAGAAACCTCCTAAATCCAGGCCAAGTATCAGTGCATCAATGCACAGGAGTCCTGGGAAAAATGGTGGCTTCTTACGAAGCGATTCCATTCGGCAGATCTCACGCAAAAACTTTTCAGGGGGATTTGCTGGACGAATGGTCCGGATCGCATCTTCAGATGCATCAGCGGATAACCCTGTCTCCAAGGACAAGGGTGTCTCTTCTGTGGGGGCTGCAGAGTGCTCATCTTCTAGAGGGCAGCACATTCAGCATTCAGGACTGTGTTCTGGTGACCACGGATGCCAGCCTGAGAGGCTGGGGAACAGTCACACAAGGAAGAAATTTCCAAGGAAGTGTGGTCAAGTCTGGAGATTTCTCTCCACATGAATATACTGGAGCTAAGGGCAATTTACGATGCTCTGAGCCTAGGAAGACCTCTGCTTCAAAGTCAACCGGTGCTGATCCAGTAGGACATCATCATGGCAGTCGCCCACGTAAACAGACGGGGCGGCACAAGAAGCAGGAGGGCAATGACAGCAAGGATTCTTCGCTGGGCGAAAGATCATGTGATAACACTGTCAGCAGTGTTCATTCCGGGAGTGGCCAACTAGGAAGATTTCCTCAGCATAAATGAATTCCACCCGGAAAAGTGGGAACTTCATCTGGAAGTTTCCACATGTTTGTAAACCGTTGGGAAAGACCAAAGGTGGTTATGATGGCGTCCCACATGAAGCGCCAGGTCTAGAGACCCTCAGGCAATAGCTGGGACGCTCTGGTAACACCGTGGGTGTACCAGTCGGTGTATGTGTTCCCTCCTCTGCCTTTCATACCCAGTGTATGGAGAATGATAGGAAGGAGAGGAGTAAGAACTATACTCGTGGTTCCGGTTTGGGCCAAGAAGAACTTGGTACCCGGAACTTCAAGAGATACTAGAAAGGATCTTGATTCAGCAAGAATCATGTCTGTTCCATGACTTACCGCAGCTGCGTTGACGCCAGGGCGGGTGAACGCCGGATCCTAAGGGAAAAAGGCATTCCGGAAGAGGTCATCCCTACCCTGGTCAGAGCCAGGAAGGAGGTGACCGCACAACATTATCACCGCTTAGGTGAAAATATGTTCCATGGTGTGAGGCCAGGAAGGCTCCACGGAAGAATTTCAACTAGGTTAATTCCTACATTTCCTGCAAGCAGGAGTGTATATGGGTCTCAAATTGGGGTCCATTAAGGTTCAAATTTCGACCGGTCGATTTTCTTCCAGAAAGAAATTGGCTTCAGTTCCTGAAGTCCAGAAGTTGTTAAGGGAGTACTGCATATACAACCCCTTTTTGATGTCTCCAGTGGCACTGGGCGATCTCAACGTAGTTTGGGATTCCTAAAATCACATTGTTTTAAACAACTCAAATCTGTGGATTTGATATATCTCACATGGAAAGTGACCATGCTATTGGTCCTGGCCTCGGCCAGGCGAGTGTCAGAATTGGCGGCTTTATCTCACAAAGCCATATCTGATTGTCCATTCGGACAGAGCAAAGCTGTGGACTCGTCCCCAGTTTCTCCCTAAGGTGGTGTCAGCGTTTCACCTGAACCAGTTTATTGTGGTGCCTGCGGCTACTAGGGACTTGGAGGACTCCAAGTTGCTGGATGTTGTCAGGGCCCTGAAAATATAGTTTCCAGGTCGGCTGGAGTCAGGAAATCTGACTTGCTGTTTATCCTGTATGCACCCAACAAGCTGGGTGCTCCTGCTTCTAAGCAGACTATTGCTCGTTGGATTTGTAGTACAATTCAGCTTGCACATTCTGTGGCAGGCTTGCCACAGCAAAAAATATGTAAATGCCCATTCCACAAGGAAGGTGGGCTCATCTTGGGCGGCTGCCCGAGGGGTCTCGGCATTACAACTCTGCCGAGCAGCTACGTGGTCGGGGGAGAACACGTTTGTAAAATTTTACAAATTTGATACCCTGGCAAAAGAGGACCGGGAGTTCTCTCATTCGGTGCTGCAGAGTCATCCGCACTCTCCCGCCCGTTTGGGAGCTTTGGTATAATCCCCATGGTCCTTTCAGGAACCCCAGCATCCACTAGGACGATAGAGAAAATAAGAATTTACTTACCGATAATTCTATTTCTCGGAGTCCGTAGTGGATGCTGGGCGCCCATCCCAAGTGCGGATTATTCTGCAATACTTGTACATAGTTATTGTTACAAAAATCGGGTTATTGTTGTAGGAAGCCGTCTTTCAGAGGCTCCTTTTGTTATCATACTGTTAACTGGGTTTAGATCACAAGTTGTACGGTGTGATTGGTGTGGCTGGTATGAGTCTTACCCGGGATTCAAAATCCTCCCTTATTGTGTACGCTCGTCCGGGCACAGTACCTAACTGGAGTCTGGAGGAGGGTCATAGGGGGAGGAGCCAGTGCACACCACCTGATCTGGAAAAGCTTTACTTTTTGTGCCCTGTCTCCTGCGGAGCCGCTATTCCCCATGGTCCTTTCAGGAACCCCAGCATCCACTACGGACTCCGAGAAATAGAATTATCGGTAAGTAAATTCTTATTTTCCAAGACCAGAATCTCACTCCTGTGGTGGCTGCACAGCTCTCACCTCCTAGAGGGGTGCAGGTTCGGGATATAGGGCTGGATCCTAGTAACCACGGATGCAAGTCTCGAGGCTGGGGAGCAGTCACACAGGGGGAAAACGTCCAAGGAAGATGGTCAAGCCAGGAAACTTGTCTCCACATAAACGTTCTGGAGATAAGGGCCATTTACAACGGCCTTCTACAAGCAGAACATCTTTGCAATCTGCCCGTACTGATCCAGTCGGACAATGTAACAGCAGTAGCGTACATAAACCGCCATGGCGGAACAAAAAGCATACAAGCGCTCTGTCAGCGATCTTCATTCCAGGAGTGGACAACTGGGAAGCAGACTTCCTCAGCAGACACTATCTCCATCCAGGAGAGTGGGGCCTCCATCAAGAGGTCTTCACAGAAGGGACAAGTCCTTGGGGAATTCCTCAAATAGACATGATGGCATCTCGTCTCAACAAGAAGCTTCAGAGATATTAGGGGTAATTCCAAGTTGATCGCAGCAGGAAATTTTTTAGCAGTTGGGCAAAACCATGTGCACTGCAGGGGAGGCAGATATAACATGTGCAGAGAGAGTCAGATTTGGGTGGGTTATTTTGTTTCTGTGCAGGGTAAATACTGGCTGCTTTATTTTTACACTGCAATTTAGATTGCAGATTGAACACACCACACCCAAATCGAACTCTCTCTGCACATGTTATATCTGCCCCCCCTGTAGTGCACATGGTTTTGCCCAACTGCTAACCAAATTCCTGCTGCGATCAACTTGGAATTACCCCCATTTTTCCAGGACGAGGGACTCTCAAGCAATTGCAGTGGATGCACTGGTGACACCATGGGTGTTTCAGTCGGTGTATGTTTTCCCTCCACTTCCTCTCATTCCGAAAGTTCTAAAGATCATAAGAAGAACAAAGATTCAAGCGATCCTCATTGTCCCAGACTGGCCAAGGTGGGCTTGGTATCCAGATCTTCAGGAATTACTTATAGGAGATCCCTGGCCTCTTCCTCTGAGGGAGGATCTGTTACAGCAGGGGCCGTGCGTGTTCCAAGACTTACCGTGACTTCGTTCGACGGCTTGGCGGTTGAACGCCGGATCCTAGCCCGAAAGGGTATTCCCAAGGAAGTCATCCCCACTCTTATTCAGGCCAGGAAAGGAGTAACGTCTAAACATTACCACCGTATTTGGAGAAAATACGTGTCTTGGTGTGAATCCAGGAAGGCTCCTACAGAAGAATTTCAGTTGGGACGTTTTCTCCATTTCTACAAGCTGGGGTGGATGCGGGCCTAAAGTTGGGCTCAATTAAAGTACAAATTTCAGCCTTATCGGTTTTCTTCCAAAAACAATTGGCCTCCCTTCCAGAAGTTCAGATTTTTGTGAAAGGCGTGTTGCACATCCAACCTCCCTTTGTGCCCCCAGTGGCACCATGGGATCTTAACGTGGTGTTGCAATTCCTTCAATCTCATTGGTTTGAACCTTTACAGAAGGTAGAGTTGAAATTCCTCACTTGTAAAGTGGTCATGCTGTTGGCCTTGGCATCCGCAAGGCAGGTGTCTCACTTAGCGGCCTTGTCTCACAAGAGCCCTTATTTGATCTTCCATGAAGATAGAGCAGAGTTGAGGACTCATCAGCAATTTCTGCCGAAAGTGGTTTCGTCGTTCCACTTGAACCAACCTTTTGTGCTGCCAGTGGCTACTGACGCCTTGCTGGAATCGAAGTTTCTCGATGTAGTCAGAGCTTTGAAAATTTATGTCGCCAGAACAGCTCAGTTTAGGAAAACGGAGGCTCTGTTTGTCCTGTATGCTCACAACAAGATTGGGGCTCCTGCTTCCAAGCAGACTATTGCACGCTGGATCTGTCATACGATTCAGCATGCTCATTCTACGGCTGGTTACCGTTACCGAAAGCGGTGAAGGCCCATACTACCAGAAAGGTGGGCTCGTCCTGGGCGGCTGCCCGTGGGGTCTCGGCAATACAACTCTGCCGAGCGGCTACTTGGTCGGGTTCAAACACCTTTGCGAAGTTCTACAAGTTTGATACCCTGGCTGATGAGGACCTCATGTTTGGTCAATCGGTGCTGCAGAGTCATCCGCACTCTCCCGCCTGTTCTAGAGCTTTGGTATAACCCCATGGTTCTTGATGTGACCCCAGCATCCTCTAGGACGTATGAGAAAATAGGATTTTAATACCTACCGGTAAATCCTTTTCTCTTAGTCCGTAGAGGATGCTGGGCGCCCGTCCCAATGCGTACTGTATCTGCAGTTTTTTGTTAAGTCATGTTGTGTTACGTTTTTAGTCAGCCTGTTGCTGACGACGTTCATGCTGTTGACTTGCGTTATGTTGAATGCCATGTTGTACGGCGTGCTTGAGGTGTGAGCTGGTATGTATCTCACCTTAGTTTAAAAATAAATCCTTTTCCTCAAAATGTCCGTCTCCCTGGGCACAGTTCCTATAACTGGAGTCTGGAGGAGGGGCATAGAGGGAGGAGCCAGTTCACACCCTTTGAAAGTCTTAAAGTGCCCATGTCTCCTGCGGATCCTGTCTATACCCCATTGTTCTTGATGTGACCCCTGCATCCACTACGGACTACGAGAAATAGATTTACCGGTGAGTAAAATCTTATTTTTGTTTTTGCATTACTTACAAACCTGAATCGGGACCAGTGTCTTATATAATGGGTAAGTGCCTCCAAAGATATGGATATGGGTTGGGTATGGGCTACTGCCACTGGGGATACCGGCGATCAGCATATTGACCGTGGAATCCCGGCGTCGGAATGACGGTGGGGGGCGAGCGCAATAAGCCCCTTGCGGGCACCCACGAGTGGGAATAGTCCCTACTAGTCGGCAAGCCGACTGTCGGGATTTAGAGGGGGGTGGGATGTAGCTGTGGGTAATTTTACCCCACCAGTCACATAACTACATCCCGTGAATATGCCACTTAGCATGGGTGTGTGGTGTATGAGTTTTTTACAATGTTGACACCGCCATAATGACATGTATTAACCGGTCCTGAGTTTCACGTTTGCATTTTCTCTTCATGGTCTTGGGACACCTGTTTTCACAAATGCTCAAGCTACATTCAACGTTTGTAACGAAGATGACCTAATACTTTGTTATATTGCTTCACAAACACATCATTTAGTTTTCTTCTTTTTGTTTACTACAGACCTGAGTGACTGTGACCCACCATCAGACCTTGGCATGGATTTGCGGTCTCTTTACAAACATTCTTGTTGTGCTGATGTAACTATCCAAATAGAAGACCAATATTTTCATGTACATAGGTAATGGTGTTCAATTTTTATAGCATTACGATTTCTAAAATGTCAAATTTTAGACAATCTGCATGTTTAAGGGGATTGGGTTCAACCCGCCTGATGATTTCTATTTTCCACATTTCACCTGGAGGCTATACAAAGGGAACATGTTGTACAACTACAGGACCAGGCTGGAAATTCATCCGAAAATTGAGTTAAAAAGATTATTAGGAGAGGATGATGTCATTAAAAGGAAGAGGGTCACTAATTTGAAGATTTTACTGACATCCAACTGAAATAACCTTTGGAAACTGCTTCCATTGTGTTCAGTCTTCCATGTTCCGTACTGTTTGCATGTGGGTGGCCAGATTGGATCTGACTGTGCAAACACATTACAGCCTGCTAAAGCAATCGTAAGGTAACCTCACCAGCAGGCCAGTGGCTTTTCCATTATGCCCAGTAAGGATCCTGATTTAGGGGGACACAATGGCAACATTGGGAATTAAACAAATGAAACCAATAAGTCAAAGGGTGCTACCAATATATATGATATACTCATGTATAAATGTGTTAAAGCAGCTGTATATGGGGATATCAACTCATAATGGTATCAATAGACAGAAAAAGGGAAAACGCAGAGCAAAATCTAAAACTCAATTGATACTGTATCAAGTAATCATGTGAAAAATAGCAGAACAATATAGTTATGTCATAAGGGCATATTTATGAAGCGTCTGGATGTAAAACCTGGCACATCTGATCGTGTTTATGGCCAATATAGAAAAGGGCAATTTTTTTTTCTCTTATGTCCTAGAGGATGCTGGGGTCCACATTAGTACCATGGGGTATTGACGGGTCCACTAGGAGCCATTGGTACTAAGAGTTTGAGAGTGTAGGCTGGCTCCTCCCTCTATGCCCCTCCGACCAGACTCTGTTTAGAAAATGTGCCCGGAGGAGCCGGTCACAGCTAGGGGAGCTCTACAGAGCTTCTCTGGTAAAAGTTTATTTTAGAGTTTATTATTTTACAGGGAGGCTGCTGACAACAGCCTCCCTGCATTGTGGGACTAAAGGGGAAAGTAGTGTCGGCCCTCCGGGGTCTGAGCCACTATCTCCGCTGACAGGACACTGAGCTCCTGAGGGGATAGAACGTTCCCCGTCACAGGGGATCGCTCACCCCGGCAGCATGCCGCCACCCCCTTACAGAGCCAGAAGATCAGTGGCGAGTGAATCACCGGCCCCTCAGCAAGCGGGGAGCCGGTGTGAAGATGGCGGCAACAGGGTATGGAGCGCAGTACTAACTGCACTCCGGGGCTCATCGGTACATAGTGCGCCGCTGTGAGGGGCGCCCTGAGCCAGCGCCTACACCTTACACTGACCTCTAAAGCCTGTCAGGGTCCCGGGATCGCTGCCAGCATGAATCCTCAGGCCAGTATAATCTTCTGAAGAGCGGGAAGACAGCGCCATTATGGGAGCGGAGCCATCCGCGTTCAGCGCCATTTTCCTGCCTGCAGATATGCTGTCTGTGAAGAGCAGTCCCTCCAGAGCAACTCCAGCTATCTCTTACGGTACTAGGGGGTTGTAGAAGTGAGGGGAGGCTGTGTATAGACTGTGTAACCTATTAAGGTGCCCAGTCAGCGCTGGTTGGGGTCTCCCTATACCTTGAAAGCGCTTTGTGTGGGTTGGCTCCAATCTCTGTCTCTCTCTCTTGCCATTCTTGGGGGTGAAACTCTGTCTATCCTCCCGTGTGTGTGTGTGTGTGTGTGTGTGTGTGTGTGGTTGGGGTCTCCTTTTAGTTATGTCCAGGGACTCTGTGTCATATGCTGCAGAGGATATGTCCTCTCAGGTTGATCTCATTCCATGTAATCAGGATTGCACTGTTTTAGCGCAGATACCAGCAAGGGAGCCTGAATGGTTATCCTCTATCAAATCTATGATTTCTCAGATTTCTACTAGGGTTGCACAAAATTAATCTGCAACTCCGCTTTTACAGACCTCTATGGCAGTTTGGCCTGGTTCTGTTACCTCAGGGCCCCCCTCTGTAGGTTTCCACAAACGTGCTCTTGCCCAGATCATGCAAGATGACACGGATACCGATTCTGACATGGCAGACAGTGCTGGGGATGTGCTCAGGTGGGCCTCATCTCTTGCTAAAGGGGTGCAGTTGATGATAGAGGCTATCAGGGATGTGTTGAATATTGCTGATACAACACCTGAGCAGGTTGAGGAGGCTTACTTCACTGATAATAAGAAAGCCTCGCAAACCTTCCCTGCGTCCAAAGAATTAAATGCTATTTTTGAAAAAGCATGGGAAAACCCAGAGAAAAAATTCCAGATCCCTAGAAGAGTTCTGGTTGCTTTCCCCTTCCCTAAGGAGGATAGAAAGAAATGGGAAAACCCACCCATAGTGGATGCGTCTGTATCCAGACTCTAGAAAAAGGTGATTTTACCTGTCCCAGGATCTACCGCCTTAAAGGAGCCGGCTGATCGCAAAATTGATACTACGCTTAAATCCATATACACGGCTTCAGGGGCTATACTACGTCCTGCTATTGCCTGTGCATGGATTTCCAAAGCTATAGTAAAGTGGTCAGGCACATTACTTGAGGATTTGGATACAATGGATAAAAGTGACGTTGAATTGTTTTTGCGTAACATTCAGGATTCTGCAGGATTTATGGTGGAATCCATGGGTTCAATGGCTACAGGAATATCTTCCATGTCTGTCTCAGCTCGCCGAGGCCTATGGCTGCGCCAGTGGTTTCCGATGCTGAATCCAGGAGAGGTGTGGAGACCCTACCCTACACAGGTCAGGCTTTCTTTGGGGAAGCGTTTGGTGCGTGGATCTCCACGGCTACAGCGGGTAAGTCACCTTTTCTCCCCTCAGCTGCACCTGCTACGAAGAAACCTTTTTCTTCGGTTACATCACAGTCCTTTCGGGTTGCTAAAACAAGAAAGGCCAAACCGTCCAACACCTTCTTTAGAGGAGGTCGACCAAAATCCAAGAAACCTCCTGCTGCAGGTTCCCAGGAACAGAAGCCTGCTTCAGGTACGCCAAAGTCCTCAGCATGATGGTGGACCGCGCCAGTGGGGGCGAGACTCGGACATTTCAGTCACGTCTGGGTGTCGTCCGGCCTGGATCCCTGTGTACAGAATATGGTGTCCCAGGAGGACCGGCTGTAGTTTCAAGATCTCCCTCCTCACAGGTTCTTCAAATCAGGCTTGCCAGCTTTGCCGGCAGACAGGGCTTACCCTACAGGGAGCCATCCAGAAGTTGGCGGAGCCATCCAGAAGTTGGCGGAGGCACAGGTTATTGTACCAGTTCCTCCCCAGATGCAAAACAAGGGTTACTATTCGAACCTTTTCGTGGTACCGAAACCGGATGGTTCGGTCAGGCCCATTCTGTACTTAAAATCACTAAACCCCTTTCTGAGGGAGTTCAAGTTCAAAATGGAGTCTCTAAGGGCGGTGATATCCGGTCTGGAGGAGGGGGAATTCCTGGTATCCCTGGATATCAAGGATGCGTACCTCCACATTCCGATTTGGCCGCCGAATCAAGCTTATCTCCGATTCGCACTGGTGGACTGTCCTTTTCAATTCCAGGTCCTGCCATTCGGCATCTCCACAGCACCGAGGGTATTCACCAAGGTGATGGTGGAAATGATGGTTCTACTCTGCAGACGGGGTGAATATAATCCCATATCTGGACGATCTGCTGATAAAGGCATCATCCAAGGAGAAGCTGGTACAGTCCATAGCTCTCACAACCCAGCTTCTCAGAGAACATGGTTGGATCCTGAATCTTCCTAAATCACATTTGGAACCTACCAGGAGGTTGTCATTTCTGGGAATGATCCTCGACACAGAAGTGCAGAGGGTGTTTCTTCCAGAGGAAAAAGCGTTGGTGATACAAACAATGGTCCAGGATGTCCTGAAGCCAGCCCGGGTGTCAGTTCATCAGTGCATTCGCCTTCTGGGAAAGATGGTGGCCTCTTACAAGGCTCTGCAGTACGGGAGATTTCATGCTCGGTCCTTCCAACTGGATCTCCTGGACAAATGATCGGGATCTCATCTACACATGCACCAGAGAATACTTCTGTCGCCAAAGGCAAGGATCTCACTCCTCTGGTGGCTGCAATTTCCTCACCTTCTGGAGGGCCGCAGGTTCGGGATTCAGGACTGGATCCTTCTATCCACGGATACAAGTCTCCGGGGCTAGGACGCAGTCACTCAAGGGGAAACCTTCCAAGGAAGGTGGTCAATTCTGGAAGCCGGTCTGCCGATAAACATTCTGGAACTAAGAGCCGTCTACAATGGTCTTCTCCTAGCAGCCCATCTTCTGAGAAATCGGGCCATTCAAGTGCAGTCGGACAGTGTAACGACAGTGGCTTACATAAACCGACAGGGTGGAACGAAGAGCAGAGCTGCAATGTCAGGTAACAAGAATCATCCTCTGGGCAGAAAAACACGCGTTGGTGCTGTCAGCAGTCTTCATTCCGGGAGTAGACCACTGGGAAGCGGACTTCCTCAGCAGGCACGATATCCATCCAGGGGAGTTGGGACTCCATCCGGAGGTGTTCATGTAGTGAACAGATTTTTGGGGTGTACCTCAAATAGACATGATGGCCTCTCGTCTCAACAAGAAGCTTCGGCGGTATTGTTCCAGGTCGAGGGACCCGCAAGCCGTAGCGGTGAACGCCCTAGTGACTCCTTGGGTGTTCCAGTCAGTGTACGCGTTTCCTCCACTTCCACTCATTCCAAGAGTGCTAAAACTCATAAGGAAAACAAAAGTACAGGCAATCCTCATTGCTCCGGACTGGCCAAGAAGGGCTTGGTACGCGGTTCTTCTGGATCTACTGCTAGAAGAGCTGAGGCCTCTTCCTCTTCGGGAGTACCTGCTACAGCAGGGGCCATTCGCTTATCAAGATTTACCGCGGCTACGTTAGACGGCATGGAGGTTGAACGCCAGATACTTGCTCGGAAGGGAATTCCGAACAAAGTCATTCCTACCCTGATACAGGCTAGGAATGGAGTAACGTCTAAACATTACCATCGCATTTGGAAAAAATGTGTCTTGGTGTGAATCCAAGAGGTTTCCTACGGTGGAGTTTCATCTTGGATGGTTTCTCCTCTTTCTCCAAGCAGGTGTGGATATGGGCCTGAGATTAGGTTCCGTAAAGGTCCAGGTTTCGGCCCTATCCATTTTCTTCCAGAACCAGTTGGCTGCCCTCCCTGAGTTTCAGACCTTTTTGAAGGGAGTTCTGCACATCCAGCCTCCCTATGTGCCGCTTACGGCGCGCTGGGATCTTAACGTGGTGTTTCAGTTCCTCCAGTTGGACTAGTTTGAGCCTCTACAGGAGGTTGAGGTCAAGTTTCTCACGTGGAAGGCTGTCACTTTGTTGGCCTTGGCTTCTGCTAGACGTGTGTCGGAGTTGGGGGCTTTGTCATGTTAAAGCCCATACTTGATCTTCCATGAAGATAGAGCTGAGCTCCGGTCACGTCCGCAGTTACTTCCGAAGGTTGTGTCGGCATTTCATATCAACCAACCTATTGTGGTGCCAGTTGCTACTGACTCCTCAATTTCATCAAAGTCCTTGAATGTTGTAAGGTTTCTGAAAATCTATGTGAAGAGTACTGCTCGCCACAGAAAATCAGACTCTGTTTGTCCTGTATGATCCTAAGATAATTGGGTGTCCTGCTTCTAAGCGGACTATCTCGCTGGATCAGGTTTACTATCCAGCATGCGTATTCTACGGCAGGCCTGCCGTGTCCTACATCTGTTAAGGCCCACTCTACTCGTAAGGTGGGTTCTTCCTGGGCGGCTGACCGGGGTGTCTCGGCTTTACAACTATGCCGAGCGGCTACTTGGTCGGGGTCGAACACGTTCGCAAAGTACTACTAGATCGATACTTTGGCCTCTGAGGACCTGAAGTTTGGTAAATCAGTTCTGCAGGAGCCTCCGCGCTCTCCGTTTCGTTCTGGGAGCTTTGGTACATCCCCATGGTACTAATGTGGACCCCAACATCCTCCAGGACCTAAGAGAAAATAGGATTTCTCTGACGTCCTAGTGGATGCTGGGAACTCCGTAAGGACCATGGGGAATAGCGGCTCCGCAGGAGACTGGGCACAAAAGTAAAAGCTTTAGGACTACCTGGTGTGCACTGGCTCCTCCCCCTATGACCCTCCTCCAAGCCTCAGTTAGATTTTTGTGCCCGGCAGAGAAGGGTGCACACTAGGGGCTCTCCTGAGCTTCTTAGTGAAAAGTTTAGTTTTAGGTTTTTTATTTTCAGTGAGACCTGCTGGCAAACAGGCTCACTGCATCGAGGGACTAAGGGGAGAAGAAGCGAACTCACCTGCGTGCAGAGTGGATTGGGCTTCTTAGGCTACTGGACACCATTAGCTCCAGAGGGACCGAACACAGGCCCAGCCTCGGAGCTCAGTCCCAGAGCCGCGCCGCCGGCCCCCTTACAGAGCCAGAAGCAAGAAAAGGTCCGGAAAAATCGGCGGCAGAAGACATCAGTCTTCAACAAGGTAGCGCACAGCACTGCAGCTGTGCGCCATTGTTACTCAGGCACACTTCACACTCCGGTCACTGAGGGTGCAGGGCGCTAGGGGGGGGCGCCCTGAGCAGCAATGTAAAACACCTTGGCTGGCATAAATACACCACATATAACCCCCAGGGCTATATGGGTGTATTTTAACCCCTGCCAGAACTCACCTAAAAAGCGGGAGAAAAGGCCGCCGAGAAGGGGGGCGGAGCCTATCTCCTCAGCACACGGGCGCCATTTTCCATCACAGCTCCGCTGGAAGGACGTCTCCCTGACTCTCCCCTGCAGTCCTGCACTACAGAAAAGGGTAAAAAAGAGAGGGGGGGCACTAATTTGGCGCAGTTTTATACTAACAGAAGCTATAAAGGGAAAAGCACACTTTATTGTGGTATTCCTGTGTATATATATATATAGCGCTCTGGTGTGTGCTGGCATACTCTCCCTCTGTCTCCCCAAAGGGCTAGCGGGGTCCTGACCTCTATCAGAGCATTCCCTGTGTGTGTGCGGTGTGTCGGTACGATTGTGTCGACATGTTTGAGGAGGAAAATGAGATGGAGGCGGAGCAATAGCCTATTATACAGTTGTCACCCCCTAGGGAGTCGACACCTGAGTGGATGAGCTTGTGGAAGGAATTGCGTGACAGTGTCAAGCTCCTTACGACAGACAGTTGACGACATGAGACAGCCGGCTACTCAGCTTGTGCCTGTCCAGGGGTCTCAAACGCCATCAGGGGCTTTAAAACGCCCGTTACCTCAAATGGCAGACACAGACACGGATTCTGACTCCAGTGTCGATGATGAGGAGACAAACGTGACTTCCACTAGGGCCACACGTTACATGATTGAAGCAATAAAAAATGTATTGCATATATCTGATAATACAAGTACCACTAAAAAGGGTATTATGTTTGGTGAGAAAAAACTGCCTGTAGTTTTTCCTGTATCCGAGGAATTAAATGAAGTGTGTGATGAGGCGTGGGTTTCCCCCGATAAAAAACTGATAATTCCTAAAAGGTTATTGGCATCGTACCCTTTCCCGCCAGAGGATAGGGCACGTTGGGAAACACCCCCTAGGGTGGATAAAGCGCTCACACGCTTGTCTAAACAGGTAGCACTACCCTCTCCTGATACGGCCGCCCTAAAGGAACCTGCCGATAGAAAACTGGAGATTATCCTAAAATGTATATACTCTCACACGGGTGTTATACTGCGACCAGCTATCGCCTCAGCCTGGATGTGCAGTGCGGGCCTGGCGTGGTCGGATTCCCTGACTGAAAATATTGATACCCTAGATAGGGACAGTATATTACTGACTATAGAGCATTTGAAGGATGCATTTCTATATATGCGTGATGCACAGAGGGATATTTGCCGACTGGCATCAAGAGTTAGCGCGCTGTCCATTTCTGCAAGAAGAGGTTTATGGACGCGGCAGTGGTCAGGTGATGCGGATTCTAAAAGGCACATGGAAGTATTGCCTTATAAGGGGGAGGAGTTATTTGGGGTAGGTCTATCTGACCTGGTAGCCACGGCAACTGCTGGAAAATCCACATTTTTACCCCAGGTAGCTTCTCAACCTAAGAAGACGCCATATTATCAGGCGCAGTCCTTTCGGCCCCATAAAGGCAAGCGGGCAAAAGGCGCCTCATTTCTGCCACGTGGCAGAGGGAGAGGAAAAAGGCTGCAACGAACAGCCAGTTCCCAGGAACAAAAGCCCTCTCCCGCCTCCGCAAAGTCCTCAGCATGACGCGGTGGCTTTACAAGCGGACTCGGGCACGGTGGGGGCCCGTCTCAAGAAGTTCAGTGCGCAGTGGGCTCACTCGCAAGTGGACCCCTGGATCCTTCAGGTGGTATCTCAGGGGTACAAATTGGAATTCGAGACGTCTCCCCCTCGCCGTTTTCTAAAGTCTGCTTTACCGACGTCTCCCTCAGACAGGGAGGCAGTACTGGAAGCCATTCACAAGCTGTATTCCCAGCAGGTGAGAATCAAGGTACCCCTCCTGCAACAGGGAAAGGGGTACTATTCCACACTATTTGTGGTACCGAAGCCGGACGGCTCGGTGAGACCAATTTTAAACCTAAAATCCTTGAACACTTACATACAAAGGTTCAAATTCAAGATGGAGTCACTCAGAGCAGTGATTGCGAACCTGGAAGAAGGGGACTATATGGTGTCTCTGGACATCAAGGATGCTTACCTACATGTCCCAATTTACCCATCTCACCAAGGGTACCTCAGGTTTGTGGTACAGAACTGTCACTATCCGTTTCAGACGCTGCCGTTTGGATTGTCCACGGCACCCCGGGTCTTTACCAAGGTAATGGCCGAAATGATGATACTCCTTCGAAGGAAGGGAGTTTTAGTTATCCCTTACTTGGACGATCTCCTGATAAGGGCAAGATCCAGGGAACAGTTGGAAGTCGGAGTAGCACTATCTCAGATAGTGCTGCGCCAGCACGGTTGGATTCTCAATATTCCAAAATCGCAGCTGATCCCGACGACACGACTTCTATTCCTAGGGATGATCCTGGACACAGTCCAGAAAAAGGTGTTTCTCCCGGAGGAGAAAGCCAGGGAGTTATCCGAACTAGTCAGAAATCTCCTAAAGCCAGGCCAAGTCTCAGTGCATCAATGCACAAGGGTCCTGGGAAAGATGGTGGCTTCTTACGAAGCAATCCCATTCGGCAGATTCCACGCAAGAACCTTCCAGTGGGATCTGCTAGACAAATGGTCCGGGTCGCATCTTCAGATGCATCAGCGGATAATCTTGTCACCAAGGACAAGGGTGTCTCTCCTGTGGTGGTTGCAGAGTGCTCATCTTCTAGAGGGCCGCAGATTCGGCATTCAGGACTGGGTCCTGGTGACCACGGATGCCAGCCTGAGAGGCTGGGGAGCAGTCACACAGGGAAGAAATTTCCAGGGTTTGTGGTCAAGCCTGGAGACATCACTTCACATAAATATCCTGGAGCTAAGGGCCATCTACAATGCTCTAAGCCTAGCAAGACCTCTGCTTCAAGGTCAGCCGGTGCTGATCCAGTCGGACAACATCACGGCAGTCACCCACGTAAACAGACAGGGCGGCACAAGAAGCAGGAGGGCAATGACAGAAGTTGCAAGGATTCTTCGCTGGGCGGAAAATCATGTGATAGCACTGTCAGCAGTGTTCATTCCGGGAGTGGACAACTGGGAAGCAGATTTCCTCAGCAGACACGACCTCCACCCGGGGGAGTGGGGACTTCACCCAGAAGTCTTCCACATGATTGTGACCCGTTGGGAAAAACCAAAGGTGGACATGATGGCGTCCCGCCTCAACAAAAAACTAGACAGGTATTGCGCCAGGTCAAGGGACCCTCAGGCAATAGCTGTGGACGCTCTGGTAACACCGTGGGTGTACCAGTCAGTGTATGTGTTCCCTCCTCTGCCTCTCATACCCAAGGTACTGAGAATCATAAGGAGGAGAGGAGTAAGGACTATACTCGTGGCTCTGGATTGGCCAAGAAGGACTTGGTACCCGGAACTTCAAGAGATGCTCACAGAGGACCCGTGGCCTCTACCTCTAAGAAAGGACCTGCTCCAGCAGGGACCCTGTCTGTTCCAAGACTTACCGCGGCTGCGTTTGACGGCATGGCGGTTGAACGCCGGATCCTGAAGGAAAAAGGCATTCCGGATGAAGTCATCCCTACCCTGATCAAAGCCAGGAAGGATGTAACCGTACAACATTATCACCGTATTTGGCGTAAATATGTTGCGTGGTGCGAGGCCAGGAAGGCCCCTACAGAGGAATTTCAACTGGGTCGTTTCCTGCATTTCCTGCAAACAGGACTGTCTATGGGCCTACAATTAGGGTCCATTAAGGTTCAAATTTCGGCCCTGTCGATTTTCTTCCAAAAAGAACTGGCTTCAGTTCCTGAAGTTCAGACGTTTGTCAAGGGGGTGCTGCATATACAGCCTCCTTTTGTGCCTCCAGTGGCACCTTGGGATCTCAATGTAGTTTTGGGGTTCCTAAAATCACATTGGTTTGAACCACTCTCCACTGTGGACTTAAAATATCTCACTTGGAAAGTGGTAATGCCATTAGCCCTGGCTTCAGCCAGGCGTGTCTCAGAATTGGCGGCTTTATCCTATAAAAGCCCTTACCTAATTTTTCATACGGACAGGGCAGAATTGAGGACTCGTCCTCAATTTCTCCCTAAGGTGGTTTCAGCATTTCACTTGAACCAGCCTATTGTGGTACCTGCGGCTACTAGGGACTTGGAGGACTCCAAGTTGCTGGACAAAGTCAGGGCCCTGAAAATATATGTTTCCAGGACGGCTGGAGTCAGGAAATCTGACTCGCTGTTTATCCTGTATGCACCCAACAAGCTGGGTGCTCCTGCTTCTAAGCAGACTATTGCTCGTTGGATTTGTAGTACAATTCAGCTTGCACATTCTGTGGCAGGCCTGCCACAGCCAAAATCTGTAAAAGCCCATTCCACAAGGAAGGTGGGCTCATCTTGGGCGGCTGCCCGAGGGGTCTCGGCTTTACAACTTTGCTGAGCAGCTACTTGGTCAGGGGCAAACACGTTTGCTAAATTCTACAAATTTGATACCCTGGCTGAGGAGGACCTTGAGTTCTCTCATTCGGTGCTGCAGAGTCATCCGCACTCTCCCGCCCGTTTGGGAGCTTTGGTATAATCCCCATGGTCCTTACGGAGTTCCCAGAATCCACTAGGACTTCAGAGAAAATAAGAATTTACTTACCGTTAATTCTATTTCTCATAGTCCGTAGTGGATGCTGGGCGCCCATCCCAAGTGCGGATTGTCTGCAATACATGTACATAGTTATTGTTACAAGAATCGGGTTGTTATTGTTGTGAGCCATCTTTTCAGAGGCTCCTCTGTTATCATGCTGTTAACTGGGTTCAGATCACAGGTTGTACGGTGTGATTGGTGTGGCTGGTATGAGTCTTACCCGGGATTCAAAATCCTTCCTTATTGTGTACGCTCGTCCGGGCACAGTATCTTAACTGAGGCTTGGAGGAGGGTCATAGGGGGAGGAGCCAGTGCACACCAGGTAGTCCTAAAGCTTTTACTTTTGTGCCCAGTCTCCTGCGGAGCCGCTATTCCCCATGGTCCTTACGGAGTTCCCAGCATCCACTACGGACTATGAGAAATAGAATTATCGGTAAGCTAATTCTTATTTTTAATTACCTACCGGTAAATCCTTTCCTCGTAGTCCATAGAGGATGCTGGGCGCCCGCAGTCGTGATCCTGCAGTTTTTACTTAGTTCAGTACTGCTTAGTTCTTGATAAGTACTGTTTTGTTACTTGGTAAGTAATATTGTTCAGCCGTTGCTGATGTTTCAAGCTAGTTAGCTTGGTTAGCCTTGTGTGTGAGCTGGTGTGAATCTCGCCACTACCCGTGTATAATCATTCTCTCGAAGATGTCCATCTCCTCGGGCACAGTTTCTAGACTGAGTCTGGTAGGAGGGGAATAGAGGGAGGAGCCAGCCCACACACTCAAACTCTTAAAGTGCCCATGGCTCCTAGTGGACCCGTCTATACCCCATGCTACTAATGTGGACCCCAGCATCCTCAACGGACTACGAGAAAATGATTTACCGGTAGGTAATTAAAATCCTATTTTATTTTTTTATATGGGGCATAAACACTATAAGAAACACTGCATTGAACACAGCGTGTTAAATGTAAATAATCCCCATAGAATCAATTGTACTATCAACTGAGTTGTTCAGTGTTAAAGTGTGTACACACTAGATGATATTTTAAGTGGTATGGATGATTCTGATGCTTCGGAACGTCATATAGTTTTAACTCCTCCAGTGTGTATGCACTATGCGATGCCGATGCACGCTCCTTTGAGCCGTTAGACATTTTCCATTGGACTGCATACAGGCTCAATGGGCAACATCGCCGGCGATGGCCCTGCTGCTGAATGCAGCAAGGCCCCAGCTCCCCCTGCCATCACTCAATTGATGCCGGCATCGGCAAGTGAAACATAGAATGTGACGGCAGAGAAGAACCACTTTGGCCATCTAGTCTGCTCCTTTTTCGTGTGTATGCCGATGCTGGCTCCTTCGCCTGTTCCGTCGCCGCTGATATCGAGCTGGGTACAAATCGTCTATTGTGTGACTCCAGCTTTAGTTGGTAAAAAAGGAGCCCACCTATAAGATGATGCAGTTGTAGTCCCTTGGCGAATTCATGAAGCTCTAAATGTTATAAGTCCCCACTCCGCTGGTTAGGATAGGCTATAGTAGCCGGGTTCACTACGATATGCCGGCGGTCGGGCTCCCGGCGACCAGCATACCGGCGCAGGGAGCCCGACCGCCGGCTTACCGACAGTGTGGCGAGCGCAAATGAGCCCCTTGCGGGCTCGCTGCGCTCGCCACGCTACGGGCACGGTGGCGCGCTAAGCGCGCCACACTATTTTATTCTCCCTCCAGGGGGGTCGTGGACCCCCACGAGGGAGAATAAGTATCGGTATGCCGGCTGTCGGGATCCCGGCGCCAGTATACTGTGCGCCGGGATCCCGTCAATCGGCATACAGAAGACCACCCGTAGTAGCCTTGATTCCAGCTAACACTGGACTATTCAGTGAATGGCACAATAGATTCTATGGGGTAAATTTACAAGTGGTGTTGCCCATAGCAACCAGACTCTATCATTTTCTTGAATGCAATTGAGAAGTGATCACTAAAATCTTACTGGTTGCTTTGGGCAATACAACCACTTATCATTTTTAGAAGCTTTAGTTATATCAACCCATATGCCTGAACTACAACTGATTCCATTTACTTCTGCCATTTTTAAATATTTTTCTACTTTATTATTATTATCTATGTGCCCATATTATTGATATAAATTTGTTTTTTCATTTTACATATGTAATTAATTATTTTTAACAGATCTGCATTCTATATTCCTTTGTTAGTTTTCTCGTAATTATGTGATGTATTGAGCTTTATATTTAGAGGTGTAATACTTGGGAAAGTGGCTTTACAGTATATTGCAGTGTGTTTCTAAATGTATCTCTCATTTAATAGAGTGCAGTGTTTGTGAACAGCTTCTGCTTAATGTGATGAATTGGTGTTCTGCTATTTGTGCCCACTTGTTTCTTGTAGAGTCAATTTTTATGATCTTAAAATTACCTGCTATTGAATTACTGCTTGTATTGTATTGTGTAGTTTGGCCAATTCAGCCATTTTAATTTGTGTCTGATATTACAGTTTAGCTCTGCCACAGGAGCAAAGAACTGAAGATGTGACAATAGTATATTTTTCTTAAAGTGCACCTGCTGCTTTCACATAATCGTGGCTGATTAGTTTGGTATAACAATATCCAAAAGAATATGAATAGATTAAGAATGAGGCACAAGATGGAATTTATGTACCACACACTGTATATGGTCTACTATGTAGACTGCTGGTCCACTGTCATGATTTGGCAAAATCTTTCTAATATTCCCCCAGTTAGCACCTGGTGGGGCCCATTGCTGTGCCTAAATAGTGACATTTGACCACTTCTTGTTGTGAGCTTGTATATCAGGAGAACAGTATCCACTTCACCTCTCTTCACTATTCACCTCTGACGTGCTCTGGAAGGATTGTTCTCCTGCTCTGCAAACTCTGTATGGCTCTTATCTTTAGGTGACAGAATGGTTCCTGGCTGGGAAGTCTCCTCCCCTTCAGTATGTTACTTGATTGAGTCCATTCCCTACATTTAAGTAAAATAAAAAATATTACTTTATTTAACAGAAATGTCCACATAATTTTGAACATACACTAATTAATATTGACCATCTGTTTTTTTAATGATCCACACACATTTTGTAAAATACTATGTTCTAAATTACGACAACAACATTGGGATTTTAGTGTCCTCCAATTCACTTGGGCTTTGTGTACAGTACTGAAGGCACAAAAAATGAATGAGCATCCTAACTAGTTATTGCTCCTAAAGGAAATCAACCATCTATATTGTGTTTTTGTGATCTTAATGTTCCCAGGGCCATCCTGTGTGCCAGATCTAGTTACTTTGCTGCTATGCTGAGTGGATGTTGGGCTGAGACCTCCCGAGAGCTAATTAAAATTCAGGGGTAAGTGCATTTTTTCTATAGTCTCAAACTAGAATACTACAGTAAAAAAAACTTATACAGATTTAGATTGTTTTTTTTATTTTTATTTTACTGTTGTTCTTAGTTGATACTTCGTGCAAAGACGTGGTATCAATGTTTCAAACAAATGACTTCCATTAAATATATTAGATCCAAAAATCTATATTTGCTTACAATTTGGTACCTTTGAATGGGAAGGGCCCTACACGTTAAAGATTTCAGTGAACGATATGAGGGTTTATTAGATTATCTTGTTTTTGTGATTAATATTGTCCCTCCCCTCTCCCCAAGGGAAATAATTACACTTTTTATGTAAGTATTTAAATATTATTGAAAATTGCAGAACATACCTATGTACAATTAATATTAATAATAATAATAATAATAATATTATCCTTTATTTCTCTTACGTTCTAGAGGATACTGGGGTCCACATTAGTACCATGGGGATATAGACGGGTCCACTAGGAGCCATGGGCACTTTAATAGTTTAATAGTGTGGGCTGGCTCCTCCCTCTATGCCCCTCCTACCAGACCCTGTTTAGAAAACGTGTTCGGTGGAGCCGGTCACAGCTAGGGGAGCTCCTAGGAGTTCTTTTAGTTTTTTTTTTTTTTTTTAAAGAGTTAGGTACAAGGAGGCTGCTGGCAACAGCCTCCCTGCTTCGTGGTACTTAGGGGGGGGGGGGGGGGGGGGTAGTAATCCAACCCTCTGAAGTTAATGGCCCCTATCTCCGCTGACAGGACACCTGAGCTCCTGAGGGTATGGATCGCAAGCCCCCGAGGCGAAAATCAGGGCAGCAGGGGAGCCGGTGAGAATGGTGGCATCAGGGTGGGAGCGCAGCGCTGATGCTGCGCTCCGGAGGGCTCAAAGGTACAGTGTGAGGGGCGCCCTGGGCCAGCGCAAACACACTTACACTGGTAACGATTGCTATCAGGGACATCTGCACTATTGCTAGCGCCATTACCTCAGGCCAGTTTAATCTGTATAAGTGCAGGAAGACGTGCCATTTTAGGGGGACGAGCTTCTCCTCAGAACAGATCCAGCACTCACCAGCGCCATTTTCTTCCTGCGGATCACACTACAGAGATGCTGACAGGGAGCGCTGACCCTCCACATAACTCCAGCTATCCTGTGCGGTACCAGGGGGTTATAGAAGGGAGGGGAGAGTGTTTATTTACATTACTGTGTAGTCTGTTTAGGTTACTTATTATTATAACTGTCTGCTGGGGCGCTGTGTTGGCTGGCTCTCTAACTCTGTCTCTCTCTCTGAAGGTACTTGGGTGAAACGGTGTCTGACATTTTCCTGTGTGTGTGTGTATGTTATATATCTCACATTACCATGTCTAGGGACTCTGTTTCTTGTTCTGCAGAGTATGTATCTTCTCCAGAA
Organism: Pseudophryne corroboree; assembly: GCF_028390025.1. Taxonomy (NCBI): domain Eukaryota; kingdom Metazoa; phylum Chordata; class Amphibia; order Anura; family Myobatrachidae; genus Pseudophryne; species Pseudophryne corroboree. The sequence continues at coordinate 158,995,277 of NC_086452.1, read as the reverse complement.
GAGTCTATTCCCTGTACTCAGGAATGCAATATACTGTCTCAACCCTCTGAATCCGAACGCCAGTGGGTGGCTTCTATTAAGGTTATGATATCCCAGATTTTATCTAGGATACCTCATATGAAACTGAAACACAAGTTTTTAAAAAAACTCTAGAGGTTTTGTCGTATTTTACTCCCACTACCTCAACAAACTCTCCTAGTATATGCCCAAAAAAGCGTGATACAGACTCTGATACGGGTGACGGTGATGGGGATATACTGCGGGGGGAGGCATCCTTTGCTAAAGGGGTGCAGCTAATGATTGAGGCCATTCAGGACGTTTTACACATTACTGACAAGGTACCTGAACAGGTCGAGGAGGCTTACTTTACGGACAATAAGAAAGCCTCCCTTACCTTCCCTGCATCTAGGGAATTAAACGCATTATTTGAAAAATCCTGGGAAAACCCGGAGAAAAAATTCCAGATCCCAAAGAGTTCTAGTTGCTTTTTCTTTCCCTGAAGAGGATAGGAAAAAGTGGGAAAATCTTCCTATAGTAGACTCTTCTGTTTCTAGATTGTCTAAAAAGGTGGTTTTACCTGTCCCTGGGTCTACCGCTTTGAAAGAACCGGCAGACCGCAAGATTGAGACTACGCTCAAATCCATATACACTGCTTCAGGTGTGGCGCTTAGGCCCACTGTTGCTTGTGTATGGATTTCTAAAGCCATAGTAAGGCTTACCAGCTTTGCTGACAGAAAGGGCTATCTTACAGGTAGCCATTCAAAAATTGGAAAGGGCAAATGTCATTGTTCCAGTTCCACCTCATCTGGAAAACAAGGGTTACTACTCAAACCTTTTTGTGGTGCCGAAGCCGGACGGTTCGGTCAGACCAATATTGAACCTCAAATCGTTAAATCCATATTTGAGGGAAATCAAGTTCAAGATGGAATCTGAGAGCGGTGGTCTCAGGTCTGGAGGAGGGGGAATTCCTGGTATCCTTAGATATCAAGGATGCATACCTTCACATTCCTATTTGGCCGCCACACCAGGCTTATCTCAGGTTTGCACTGTTGGACTGTCACTATCCGTTCCAGGTTCTGTCATTCGAAAGTAATGGCAGAGATGATGTTTCTACTCCGCAAGCAGGGAGTGAACATAATTCCATATCTGGACGATCTGCTGATAAAAGCATCGTCCAGGAAGAAGTTGTGGCAGTCCATTGTTCTCACAAATCGACTGCTCCGGGATCATGGATGGATCCTGAATCTTCCAAAGTCACATTTGGAGCCAACAAGGAGATTGTCTTTCCTAGGGATGATCCTCGACACGGAAGTGCAGAGGGTATTTCTACCACTGGAGAAAGCGTTGGTGATACAAACAGTGGATCTGGATGTCCTTAAGCCTATCGGTTCATCAATGCATTCGTCTTCTGGGGAAGATGGTTGCCTTCTATGAGGCTCTACAGTACGGAAGGTTTCATGCACGGTCTTTCCAACTGGATCTTCTGGACAAGTGGTCGGGATCCCACCTACACATGCACCAGAGGACACGTCTGTTGCCGAAAGCCAGGATTTCACTCCCATGGTGGCTGCAAATACCTCACCTTCTCGAGGGTCGCAGGTTCGGGATTCAGAACTGGATCCTTCTAACCACGGATGCAAGTCTCAGAGGTTGGTACGCGGTAACCCAAGGGGAAAACTTCCAAGGAAGGTGGTCAAGTCTGGAATCCATCCTTCCAATAAACATTCTGGAACCGAGAGCCATAGTCAGCGGCCTTCTACAAGTGGCACATCTTCTGCAGGTCAGGCCATTCAGGTGCAGTCGGACAATGTAACGACGGTGTCCTACATCAACCGACAAGTTGGAACGAAGAGCAGAGCTGCAATGACAGAGGTAACAAAGATCCTCATCTGGGCAGAAAGACACGCGATGGTGCTGTCTGCAATCTTCATTCCAGGAGTGAACAATTGAGAAGCAGACTTCCTCAGCAGACACGATCTTCATCCAGGAAAGTGAGGACTCCGCCCAGAGGTATTCGCAGAGGTGACAAGTCTTTGGGGCGTACCCAGAGCCGGATTAACAATGGGGCGGGTGGAGCTGCAGATCCAGGCCATCCACTTAAAATAGGCCCACAGCAAGACCATCAACAATAAGACTGGCCAGGCAGAGAACGGAGTAAAATTCTTCAGAGCTGTGTTGCCTTACTGTGCGGGTGTTGTCACTGTTCTTGCGCCGATGTGGACATGCTTTCCCTCAAACAACATGCACCGCTGGCCATCCATGAGAGCAGACGGGCAGAAGGCACAGGGTGGGCGGAGCCTGAAGATAGAGGTCTAGTGAGTGTCTTAGCACTGTCTTTATGCTGCTAGCAAGTATGTAAAGCAGCCAGGGCTGGCGATGCAGGGCTAATCTGCTGCTGCTGCTGCACGGGACAGTGGAGACTGAGAAATGGAGATTCTCTGCTCCACCATCCAGGTCCAGGTGCATGAAGAGACGTGAGACAGCTGATGCAGGGTGCACACTGGGACGTCATCTGTAGAGCTCCTCCTTCTGTTACTACCTGGGACTGAGTGACTAGATTACTACTCTGCCTCTGGAAGCACTGAGCAGTAATGTAAGTAAAATAAGGAGCTGCTTGTTGTAACAACTTGATTGTTCCAGCAGCTGTTTCCAACGCACATGGGGAGAGGGGGAGAGGGGGGGGGGGGGGGGGGAGTACCAGGCAAGCAAGCAAGCACTGTCACTAGCAGGAATATCCCCTACTCACATGTCGCCAGAGGCAGAGGGTATGCAGTCACCACCTGCAAAACAGAATTAGGTTCCTGGAGCCTTCTCCCTGCATTTTCAGCCCCAGTCAATTGGATACAGTTCAAAGTGTCCCTGATGCAGACATGCACTTTTTCACTCTCCCTAGCCCCCTCCCTGACCAGCTGCATGATATCACTGGGGGAGAGGAAGCTGTACATTCAGACAGCTACTGACCACTGTACGCATCACCTCTGATACATGTTCCTTGCATGATGATGCAGCTAAAGGTACAGACATGTCACTGTGTGCAGAGCTCCCCCATATCCACCAATACTTTTCTGCACCACCTTCCTTACTCCTCCATACTCACCACTACCTTAATGCTCACCCTGACTCACTACTACCATGCTGACCTACCTCCATGACCACCACTACCTCTCTGCACTAACCCCTGACTTCTCCATGCCCACCACTATCTCCCTGCACTACCCCCTTATCCCTCAATAATCAGCACTGCTTCTCTGCATTATCACTCCTGACCGATCACTACAACTTGACACAACCCCTCTGCCCCCTCCATGCCCATCGCTACCAATCTGCGCTACCCCCTGGCCCCTTCATGGTGACCCCTACCTCTATGGACCACCTCTCTGCACTACCCCCTGTCCCCTCCATGCCCACAAATACCTCTCTGCACTACCCCCTGTCCCCTCCATGCCCACAACTACCTCTTTGCACTACCCCCTGGCCCCTTCATTCCAACCACTGCCACTCTGCACTAGTTCCCTGTCTCCTTCTATGCCCACCACTACCTCTCTGCACTACTCCCTAACCCACCACCACGCCCCCGGACTACACCTACCCCTCCATGCCCACCACCTCTCTGCCCTGCCCTTAACCCATCCATGCCCACCACTACCTCTCTGCACTACCATTGATCCATCACTACCACTCTGCACTATCCCCAACCCCTCCATGCCCACCATTACCTCTTTGCACTACCTGATCCATCACTACCACTCTACACTATCCCCCATCCCATCCATGCCCATCACTAGCATTCTGCACTACCCAGTCTCCTTCATCCCACCACTACCACTCTGCACTACCCCCTGACCCCTCTTTGTTTACCACTGCTACTCTGCACTACCCCCCTGACCCATCACTACCACTCTGCACTACCCCCCTGTATCTTCCATACCCTCTGCTACGTCTCTGTACTACCTCCTTGACCCAACCATACTGTATGTAAAACTATATATTTTTTGTATTCACATAATGGATTTCTGCTTAACCAGCACTACTTACCCATAGTGCAGTGATGTAGTGTAGGGAGGAAAAGTAGTGATATAGGGACAAATGTACTAAGTCTTGGAGAGTGATAAAGTGGAGATAGCTTAACTACCAACCAACCAGCTCCTTACTGCAATTTTTCAAATCCATTCGCTAATATGTCACTAAGGAGCTGATTAGTTGGTAGTTTATCTTTCTCCACTCTCTCACTCTCCAAGGTCTAGTACATCTCCATGCCAGCCCAGGAGAACTTCTCTGAGGTGCTACTCACACTCCGAGTCGGCAACAATAGGCCCTTGATAAATGTCAGCGCCAGGCCTGTGTGACCCTTAATCTGGCACTGGGCGTACCTCACATAGACATGATGGCCTCCCGCCTCAACAAAAAGCTTCCAGGTAGAGAGACCCACAGGCAGTGGTGGTGGACGCACTGGTGACTCCGTGGACCTTCCAGTCGGTGTATGTGTTCCCTCCACTCCCGCTCATCCCAAGGATTCTAAAACTTATAAAAAGGTCAAGAGTTCAGGCGATCCTCATTGCTCCGTTGCTCCGTATTGGCCAAGAAGGGCTTGGTACGCGGATCTTCTGGAGTTACTGCAGGAAGATCCGAGCCTCCTCCTCTTCGGGAGGACCTTCTGCAACAGGGGCCGTTCGCTTATCAAGACTTACCACGGCTACGTTTGACGGCATGGGGGTTGAGCGCCAGATCTTAGCTTGGAAAGGCATTCCGAAAAAGGTTGTCCCTACCCTGATCCAGGCTAGGAAAGGAGTAACATCTAAACATTACCATCGCATTTGAAAAAGTATGTGTCTTGGTGTGAATCCAAGAAGTTTCCTACGGTGGAGTTTCAACTTGGGCGGTTTCTCCACTTCCTGCAAGCAGGTGTGGATATGGGCTTACGTTTGGGCTCCATGAAATTCCAGATTTCGGCCTTGTCCATTTTCTTCCAGAAACAGTTGGCTTCCCTCCCTGAGGTTCAGACTTTCTTGAAAGGGGTGCTGCACATCCAGCCTCCCTTTGTCCCTCCTACGGCACCTTGGGATCTTAACGTGGTGTTGCAGTTCCTGCAATCAGATTGGTTCGAGCCTTTACAGGAGGTTGAGGTCAAGTTTCTCACTTGGAAGGCAGTCACACTGTTGGCATTAGCATCTGCTAGGCGTGTGTCTGAATTTGGGAGCTTTGTCCTGCAAAAGCCCCTACTTAATTTTCCATGAAGATAGAGCTGAGCTCAGGACGCGTCAGCAATTTCTTCCAAAGGTTGTGTCTGCTTTTCATATCAACCAACCTAATGTGGTGCCAGTGGCTACTGACTCCTCAATTACCTCAAAGTCCTTGGATTTTGTGAGGGCTTTGAAGATTTATGTGAAGAGGTCTTCTCGTCACAGAAAGTCGGACTCTCTGTTTGTCCTTTTATGACCCCAACAAGATTGGGTGTCCTGTTTCTAAGCAGATGTTTTCTCGCTGGATCAGGTTCACTATCCAGCATGCTTATTCTACGGGCAGGCTTGCCGTGTCCAAAATCTGTTAAGGCTCATTCTACTCGTAAGGTGGGTTCTACCTGGGCGGCTGCCTGGGGTGTCTTTGCTTTACAGCTTTGCCGAGCGGCTACCTGGTCAGGGTCGAACACGTTTGCTTAGTTCTACAAGTCCGATACTTTGGCCTCTGGCCTCTGAGGACCTAAAGTTTGGTCGATCTGTTCTGCAGGAGCCCCCGCGCTCTCCCTCCCTTACTGGGATCTTTGGTACATCCCCATGGTACTAATGTGGACCCCAGCATCCTCTAGGACGTAAGAGAAAATAGGATTTTAATTACCTACCGGTAAATTCTTTTCTCGTAGTCCGTAGAGGATGCTGGGCGCCTGCCCAGCGCTTCGTTTTCCTGCAGTTGTTACTTGGTTAACTACTGCATTGTTACTTGGTTGTGTACTTTTCAGCTGTTGCTGAATTGTTTCAAGCAGGTTAGCTTGGTTTACCTTGTTATGTGTGTGCTGGTGTGAATCTCCCCACTATCTGTGTATTTTCTTCTCTCGAAGTATGTTCATCTCCTCGGGCATAGTTTCTAGACTGGGTCTGTTAGGAGGGGCATAGAGGGAGGAGCCAGCCCACACTATTAAACTGTGCACTGCTGAGCCCCGGAGCGCAGTTAGTACTGCGCTCCATACCCTGTTGCCGCCATCTTCACACCGGCTCCCTGCTTGCTGGGGGGGGCGGTGACTCACTCGCCACTGATCGTCTGGCTCTGTAAGGGAGTGGCGGCATGCTGCCGGGGTGAGCGATCCCCTTTGGCGGGGAACGTTCTATCCCCTCAGGAGCTCAGTGTCATGTCAGCGGAGATCGTGGCCGACACTACTAGAGGGATAGAGGGAGGAGCCAGCCCACACTGTTAAACTCTTAAAGTGCCCATGGCTCCTAGTGGACCCGTCTATACCCCATGGTACTAATGTGGACCCCAGCATCCTCTACGGACTACGAGAAAAGGATTTACCGGTAGGTAATTAGAATCCTATTTTAGAAGTTGCCACAAATGTGTGCACTGTGCTGCACCATACACAGCAATGAATATGTTATTGGCTTTATGTCTGTAAAGTGCTTCTTGTAGACCAGCTGAGTGTTAAAATTTTTTTTTTTTCGTATATTCTCTATCAACGTTTGTCAGTGTAGTTTCCCTGATCTTGCAGATGTTTTTTTTTTATTTTACAGTTTAAAACCAGCTGATATGGAAGTCCTCATGCATTTCATTTATGGAGGTATAATGGAACTTCCAAAAAGCACAGACCCTGGGTAAGTTATTTTTTAAAGCATTTTGTTCCTACAGGGTGTAATACCACAAATAGGGGCATTTCTAAGGTATGGAGCAAGTCAAACCATCCGATATTGTCATTACTTCAGTTTTTAGTTTCGAAAAGGAGTGAGATTTGTTGGTGTGAGTTGCCATATAGCAATAAAGTTATGTGCCTGTGTGATTGGTATAATTCTTTATGCCTGCTTTATTTATAAAAAAATTATGTAGCTTCAGAATGTCCTTCAGCACTGAATAATAAGTTGGAACATACAGGACCTGTATGCATGCACGTGTGTGTTTACATAGAAAGATAGACAAGTGTGTGTGAAAACATTAACTTTAAAAAAGAATTGCAATATGTATTTCTTTTACAGGATTGGTCGGTTAAACTGTATGTTTACTTATTAGTTAAGAGGGCGAATGAACAAAGAACAGACTTGTAATAGTCTCCCCTTGTAAAGATGTAGGTTTTTGTATATAGATTTTGCTTGTAGGTCAAATATAGTTCATTTTAACCTGGTGGATAACTCTGCTACCTTTCTTGTACAAGCTCAACAAAATATAATATAGTTGTCATTTAAATATTAAACATTACCTGTTTCTGCAGGGGGGTACACTGGTATTCCACAGGGTGTAGAGTTGGATGTTGATCCGAGTCACCAACAGGCTAAAAGCTTTGACTGTTCCCAGGATGCACTGCACCGCCTCCTCTAGATAACCCCTCCTCCGTGCACAGGAGCTCAGTTTTATAGTTGGTGCCTGCACAGCAGGTCACTAACAGGTGGGGGCTGCCTTAGGCAGCCCCGAAGAAAAATTTATGTCCAGGGGACATGCTGTGCTGCGGCTCCATCACCTCCCCTATGCGGCGCTGTATGCTCCCACGGGCCTGGTTCCCAGCGGAGACGCACCAGTACTTTGGCATACCGCCGCTGCTCTTCTCCAGGATCACATGGCTACAGGACTTGGGGAGGAGGTAAGAGGGTCCCCGAGGTGGGACCCGCCGGGTGAAATCTCGATTCACGCACTGTCCATGCTGGCGTAGACACTGTACTGCTCAGGGACCCCACTATATCCACCAGGGTAGTCACGGAGCGCATGCATATATTTCACAGGCTACATATAGTACCGGTGTGGTATGAGGTGCCGGCGGCCGGGTTCCCAGCGGCCAGCATACCGGCGCCGGGATCCCGACCGCCGGCTTTCCAATAGCAGGGCGAGTGCAAATTAGCCCCTTGCTGAATACCACCCCCGGTGGTGAAGTCCAGCATTGTGGGGATAGAGCGCTGCCTGTAGCCCCACCCACCAGCTCAGGGCACCATCTTCTGCAGATGCTCCTGCCCTGGAGCTGCTTTCACTTTCCCCTCACTCCCTGCTGAGACCTGGCGCCATTTTTCACTGAAGGGCTGCTCTCTATGGGATTACTGGGTGCGGTCTCCTCTGTATAGCTGCTTGTTCCAGCGCCGTGCTTAGAGGACACTTGAGTATTCTACCTGTCATTTTGACTGTGTAAGTTAAGAAATAAGTGTGCTGCTGACAGAATAGGTGGTACGATTATTCTGTGATATACATCCAGGTCTACTGTGCATTGTTATATCTCTCTGCATATACATATCTACTTTTATATGTAAATTGCTTGTCCAGTGCAGTATTGTGCACATTATGCCTGCATTGTGTTTGTGACCGAGTGCGCCATATAGCTGCTGTGTGTTTTCCTTTAGTGTATCACACCTTTGCTATCACTATATTCTGAGCCCTGTGAGGATAAGTGGGTCAGGGTATATATATATATATATATATATATATATATATATATACACAGTCATGTTCATAAGTTTACATTCTAAGAATGCCAAATTGATTTCTCACAAATATTTAAAATGCCCGCTCTAATATATATTCCAGGTGCATCTTATTACCATGTACGATAAAAGTGCGCTGTACATCGCAAAACACTGTATCCCATAAGAGAAAACAATACACCCACACATTATCTGAGTTCCAAAGCTCATTGATGTATATATTTGTTATTAAAAGGATATGGATTCAATATATATTACAAAGTACAGTATACCTATAGTTACATGATTACAACTCACACAGTAAGCAGTTAAAACTTACAATTACATACAGTTTCAGTTACATACAGTTACATGCCAGCGATCCAATACCATTATCCTTAAGTTATATAAATTCGTCTTTCCATATCACTCTCTCTCTCTCTGTACAGTAATGCTGGGACTCCATCTTCCTCAGACCTTACAGCAACTCTGAGACCAAAACAGGAACTACCTTCCTGTGTGATCAGCAAAATGTGTTAACTAGTTTCTGGGGGAGGGGACTCTCTCATTCATGATTGAGTCACTAGTTTCTTTGTATATGCTGAACAGGTTCAGCCTTGGGGATGTCCAAAGGGGCTGGCCTAAGTTTCCTGTTCATTACCTGTTTTGGAATATCTATTGTTCTAATAAAAGTGATTTTGCTTTTATACATTTAATCATAATTCCGTGTTGCAATGTCCTACAACTTAATAACAAGTATCAAATGAATCCACACATTAATCTGGTCGTTTCAATAGTAAATATGACAGGTCTATCTTGTTTCGTTCAAATAATACACATTCATGACATTAATTCTTTAGATAATTTTAAATCATCCTGATGTCTGGCGCTTGATATTATTATAATTATGTACTGTATGAAATAAGTGTCGAATCCATCTCTGTGGCATGTCTGTGTAAATGCGTGTGTTACCATATATTGCTGTGCTCGCTGCGCATATTTGCAAGTATAGGGACTTAAATGTGTGTAGTTTGTATGTTCTCTTTATGTAATATTTGTTTGACTTCGACAGTCCACCCTTTGGCAGTAAACAATAACTGCCATCAATTATTAACATAAGAAAAATTATTTCATACCATAATCGGTGACCTAGACACAAGTATGTATGCATTTAGCAAATCAGACGCTTGACTATTTTTGGGGAAGACAGGGAGGAGGACGAGACATCCTCTATATGCACTCGGCGGTCACGGGACCACTGGTTGGGTGTGGGACAACATTCAACCTATAGAGTATGCTGGGACAGTGCTTTGGCCTATAATGTCTAATTTGCGACGAACATTTCACACATACATGTACCTACGTCTTTGTACACCGATGTTTGGATTTAATTGAGGTTCTGCTGGGTAGGTGAAGAAGACACAAACAAATCGTGACAGTGACATATAAAATTTTCATGATCTACATATTCCTATCATTTTCTGAACATTGTTTCCATTTCTGGAATGTATGCTAGGTCTGTTTAATCATTGAACAAGGGTTATAAGTAGTGTCCTTCCTAAATAACGTAAACCTTCGGAGTTCGGGGAGAGCCACTCATAAACCTTTCTTCCACATATATTAATGAGCTCTTTATCTGCAATGTGTGAATAGCCATTGTCTGACTGTTCCTGATTACCTCTGAACTCCATAACTACTAGACCTTTGATTTTTCTCTGACTTTAACAAACTGATCGGCTAATCCTGGGATCCTATAAGGAGATCACTCCTTCCTACAGAACCAGTTCCAGTCCCACACTCGACTCATAAAAAAAAAAAAAAACTCACAAAAATAGAATATCCTGAAAAAAAATGTTTGTCAGCGGGAAAGAGAGAAAAGAGAAATAGAACAAAACAACTCTTGTTCATAACAAATCAGTTACAATGATTGGTCTTTCTGCAGTCCTTTAGTATGCTCAGGTAGTGTTTAACAGTGCCGCCTCTCAGTCTTCACGGAACAGAGTCTCTGGTGATACGAGGTTCTCTTTGCCTTGCTCTTTGGACACACAGTTCACTTGGAACACACAGTTCACTTTGCTCTCCACCTTGCTCTTTGAACACACAGTTCACTTGGAACACACAGTTCACTTGGAACACACAGTTCACTTGGAACACACAGTTCACTTGGAACACACAGTTCACAACTCAATGAATGTGAGCAATAAACTACTTTGTCACAAGTTCTCTCCGGGTCAGCGACCTTCTTGCAGTGGGACGAGTGGACCCAAGTCTCTCTTTCGGCGACCTTTAGTGCCGTCAACACATCTTGCTATGGTCCTTCCCACCTGTCTATTAGGCAACCTGAGCGTAAGAACAATCACACAGTCTCTTGGTTCACAATCAAGACAGTTAGCATTTGGCATACCAGCAATCAACAGTTTCAAGTTCTTTTGTCAAGTTCTCAAATGCTGGTTCATCTCAATAAGGTACTGTACTGTCACCTCATTGGTGTATTTCTGATCATTGTGCGGATCAATCATGACATGAGGTTGTCTTCCAAAAACAACCCAAAAAGACACAAATACCAAAACAAAAACAAATTTCGAAGAGGGTGATTCGTCGAGTGAAGATCTGGGAGTGGTTCCGAAGCTACATAATACTAGTGGCAGTATCTATGATCACAATAGTACAATTTCAAGGTTTGCTCCTACTTCTGGAGGTACCATTATCTACACACAAATTTCTGCGCAATTTTCCTTTGCGGTAAACACCGCAGCATCCGTGGCGTGCCTCTACCCAGTTTGAGAAAACATCAGTGCACACCAATACATAACAATAATTCCTAAAGGGTGTTAACTGTACAAAGTCGATTTGTATTTCCTGAAAAGGTCCATCTGCAGGAGGGATATGGGATGGCTCTGTTGGTATTGCTTTACCAATATTCTTCCTCAAGCAAGCAAGACAGGTCATTGCTCTCTTACCTGCATGAGAATAGAATCCTGGCGCACACCAGTAGACTCATCAGCCTGCACCTACCCTTTTTGCCTAGATGAGTCAGACCGTGTGCCACCTCAGCTAGACTTGGAAGGTATGCTCTGGGGGCTATTGGCTTACCGTGTCCACCTGCCCACAGTCCTGAGGACTCCTGGCCATACCCCTTTGTCCTCCAGACTGCCTCTTCCTGCAGGGAACACAAATTTTTGTATCTTAATTTAACTATCGTGTGTTTGCAATGTAGAGTACCATGAGCATAACTCAGAAAAAAAGAAACGTCTCTAGAGAAGAGAGAGAAGAAGAAAATGAAAAAGAAAATGTCAGGTTTGCCATTCACCAACAGGCATATCAGTGTCTATACAAAATTTCCCTTCACCGGTATTCCCATTCTCCACCCTTTGTGCATGACCAGGCACACTGCAGTAATACTGGTGTCATCGTACTGTTGAGATATACTGGGTTTGGGCAGAACTCTGAAGGACCTAGGCATGTGGAGTTTGAACTGTACTTGGGTCCATGTATTGTACCACCCTGTGTGAACGCAAAAGATGAAGAGGAAAACTGTAGAGAAACAGAATAGAGGTTGGTGACAGATGAGTTTGTAGAGGTGGAGAAGATTTTATAAAAATTTGACAACTGGATTGGGCACTACGGGGAAGTGATTCTCTACTTGGTCTATACCCCTTAAAAAAAATTCTGTGCGTCTTATCTCTACTGGGACTATCCCAGCCATCAATCCAGTGTCCTGTCCATCCTAAGTTCATAGGGAACCCGGTATCTGTGAGTTAATTTCCTCTACCTGTGATGGACATGCATCTAGAACAGTGAAATGTAACATTAGTAAGTTGCATTTATTCTGTTCTTCCCATTAACCGAATCTGTGTTTTCTATATTGCTTATGATTCCTTACTATATGTCCCTTGGTCCCGTCTATGTGTTTAATAATGTGGCTTGTGTTTTCTGTCTAGGGGATCTATATTGACTATGTGTCCTAATACTCCTACAATCTCTGGCAAAATGCCCTTCCTTCCTACAAGTGTTACATATTATTGACCATTAGGGATCTGTGGTTTGGACTGATGGGTCTTTCCTGTATGTGCCAGTATACTTACCCTCCTCAACCTCTCCACCTGTTGTTCTTTGCGCCTAGCACTATTCTGGTGATGTTCAATAGCACACTATCTAAAATTAGCTACTGTGACCCCTTTCCAATTTTGCAAAGAAGTCTGCACCCTGACACTCAATGCCTTATTGAGCCCGTCCATTTGCACAGAGACAGCCACCTCCCATTTGCCGAAATTAGTGTTTACCAGTGGTCTTATCCAGATGGAGAGCTTTCTATTACTGCAAGAGACAAAAACAAAAAAAGTTTAACAAGCTACTAGGTCATGCGAAGTATTTCATTCAATCCTTCTCATCCCGTATTAAGGGTCTGTACATGGTCCAACAAACATTTCCAAGCTCATCTTTACTAGGGGCATTACTAGGAATGAATACTTCTTATATGGTAACTGAAAGAAATACCCTGGGGTTACCTTGTCTGTCTCTGTCCGCTCTCCTACTGGCAAATACTAATGTGCGGACAGATTTTTCTCCATTTTTGACGTTACTTTCTTGATTTTTTTGGTTTTACTATGTATGTACACAAATGATACCATACTTACCTGTTCCACTGGTCTCAGCCACTTCCCCCACAGGCTACTGCTCTTCTTTTACCGGTTGGATACTCCTCTGGGTGCATGAGAAATGGCTGAAAACAATCAGGTCACCTTCTCCTCCTAAATAAAACTTCAACATTCATTAGTACATATATAGGTTAGTCATATTTTTCATATTTTTATTATTTTCTATAGTTTGTATGCTGGCCGTAACTGCTTCCACATCTACATAAGGCGGTGTACTTGCATTCTCTTTTCTCTAACGTCCTAAGTGGATGCTGGGGACTCCGTAAGGACCATGGGGAATAGCGGCTCTGCAGGAGACTGGGCACATCTAAAGAAAGCTTTAGGACTATCTGGTGTGCACTGGCTCCTCCCCCTATGACCCTCCTCCAAGCCTCAGTTAGATCTCTGTGCACGAACGAGAAGGGTGCACACTAGGGGCTCTCCTGAGCTTCTTAGTGAAAGTTTTAGTTTAGGTTTTTTATTTTCAGTGAGACCTGCTGGCAACAGGCTCACTGCATCGAGGGACTAAGGGGAGAAGAAGCGAACTCACCTGCGTGCAGAGTGGATTGGGCTTCTTAGGCTACTGGACATTAGCTCCAGAGGGACGATCACAGGCCCAGCTTGGATGGGTCCCAGAGCCGCGCCGCCGGCCCCCTTACAGAGCCAGAAGGCAGAAGAGGTCCGGAAAATCGGCGGCAGAAGACGTCCTGTCTTCAACAAAGCGCACAGCACTGCAGCTGTGCGCCATTGCTCTCAGCACACTTCACACTCCGGTCACTGAGGGTGCAGGGCGCTGGGGGGGGGCGCCCTGAGACGCAATAATAAACACCTTGGATGGCAAAAAATGCATCACATATAGCTCCTGGGCTATATGGATGCATTTAACCCCTGCCAAAATACATAAAAAAACGGGAGATAAGGCCGCCGATAAGGGGGCGGAGCCTATCTCCTCAGCACACTGGCGCCATTTTCCCTCACAGCTCCGTTGGAGGGAAGCTCCCTGGCTCTCCCCTGCAGTCACTACACTACAGAAAGGGTTAAAAAAGAGAGGGGGGCACAAATTAGGCGCAGTATTAACTATACAGCAGCTATAAGGGGAAAAACACTTATATAAGGTTATCCCTATATATATATATATATATATATATATATATATATATATATATATATATATATATATATATATATATATATATATATATATATATAGCGCTCTGGTGTGTGCTGGCAAACTCTCCCTCTGTCTCCCCAAAGGGCTAGTGGGGTCCTGTCCTCTATCAGAGCATTCCCTGTGTGTGTGCTGTATGTCGGTACTTTTGTGTCGACATGTATGAGGAGAAAAATGATGTGGAGACGGAGCAGATTGCCTGTAATAGTGATGTCACCCCCTAGGGGGTCGACACCTGAGTGGATGAACTGTTGGAAGAAATTACGTGACAGTGTCAGCTCTGTATAAAAGACAGTGGTTGACATGAGACAGCCGGCTACTCAGCTTGTGCCTGTCCAGACGTCTCATAGGCCGTCAGGGGCTCTAAAGCGCCCGTTACCTCAGATGGCAGATATAGACGCCGACACGGATACTGACTCCAGTGTCGACGGTGAAGAGACAAATGTGACTTCCAGTAGGGCCACACGTTACATGATTGAGGTAATGAAAAATGTTTTACACATTTCTGATAATACGAGTACCACCAAAAAGGGGTATTATGTTCGGTGAGGAAAAACTACCTGTAGTTTTCCTGAATCTGAGAAATTAAATGAGGTGTGTGATGATGCGTGGGTTTCCCCCGATAACAACTGATAATTTCTAAAATGTTATTGGCATTATATCCTTTCCCGCCAGAGGTTAGGGTGCGTTGGGAAACACCCCCTAGGGTGGATAAAGCGCTCACACGCTTGTAAGTGCTCTATCCTCTCCTGAGATGGCCGCCCTTAAGGATCCTGCTGATAGAAAGCAAGAGGGTATCCTAAAATGTATTTACACACATACTGGTGTTATACTGCGACCAGCAATCGCCTCAGCCTGGATGTGCAGTGCTGGGTTGGCGTGGTCGGATTCCCTGACTGAAAATATTGATACCCTAGATAGGGACAGTATATTTTTGCCTATAGAGCATTTGAAAGATGCATTTCTATATATGCGTGATGCACAGCGGAATATTTGCCGACTGGCATCAAGTCTAAGTGCGTTGTCCATTTCTACCAGTAGAGGGTTATGGACACGTCAGTGGTCAGGTGATGCGTATTCCAAACGGCATTTGGAAGTATTGCCTTATTAAGAGGAGGAGTTATTTGGGGTCGGTCTTTCAGACCTGGTGGCCACGGCAACAGCTGGGAAATCCACGTTTGTACCCCAGGTCGCCTCTCAACATGAGAAGACGCCGTATTATCAGGCGCAGTCTTTTCGTGGATAAGCGGGCAAAAGGTTCCTCATTTCTGCCCCGTGACAGAGGGAGAGGAAAAAGGCTGCAGAAATCAGCCAGTTCCCAGGAACAGAAACCCTCTCCCGCCTCTGCCAAGCCCTCAGTATACGCTGGGGCTTTACAAGCAGAATCAGGCACGGTGGGGGGCCCGTCTCAATGAATTTCAGCGCGCAGTGGGCTCACTCGCAAGTAGACCCCTGGATCCTTCAGGTGATATCTCAGGGGTACAAATTAGAATTCGAGACGTCTCCCCCTCGCCGTTTCCTAAAGTCGGCTTTACCGATGTCTCCTTCTGACAGGGAGACAGTTTTGGAAGCCATTCACAAGCTGTATTCCCAGCAGGTGATAATCAAGGTACCCCTCCTGCAACAGGGAACGGGGTATTATTCCACACTGTTGTGGTACCGAAGCCGGACGGCTCGGTGAGACCGATTCTAAATCTAAAATCTTTGAACACTTACATACAGAGGTTCAAATTCAAGATTGAGTCACTCAGAGCAGTGATTGCGAACCTGGAAGAAGGGGACTACATGATGTCTCGGGACATCAAGGATGCTTACCTTCATGTCAAAATTTACCCTTCTCACCAAGGGTACCTCAGGTTTATGGTACAGAACTGTCACTATCAGTTCAGACGCTGCCGTATGGATGGTCCACGGCACCCCGGGTCTTTACCAAGGTAATGGCCGAAATGATGATATTCCTTCAAAGGGAGGGAATTTTAGTTATCCCTTACTTGGACGATTCCCTGATAAGGGTAAGATCCAGGGAACAGTTGGAGATCGGTGTAGCACTATCTCAGGTAGTGTTGCTGCACAATATTCCAAAATCGCAGCTGGTTCCGACGACTTGTCTTCTGTTCCTAGGGATGATCCTGGACACAGTCCAGAAAAAGGTGTTTCTCCCGGAGGAGAAAGCCAGGGAGTTATCCGAGCTAGTCAGGAACCTCCTAAAACCGAGCCAACTCTCAGTGCATCAATGCACAAGGGTTCTGGGTAAAATGGTGGCTTCCTACGAAGCAATCCCATTCGGCAGATTCCACGCAAGAACTTTCCAGTGGGACCTGCTAGACAAATGGTCCGGGTCGCATCTTCAGATGCATCAGCGGATAACCCTGTCACCAAGGACAAGGGTGTCCCTCCTGTGGTGGTTGCAGAGTGCTCATCTTCTAGAGGGCCGCAGATTCGGCATTCAGGACTGGGTCCTGGTAACCACGGATGCCAGCCTGCGAGGCTGGGGAGCAGTCACACAGGGAAGGAATATCCAGGACTTATGGTCAAGCCTGGAGACATCACTTCACATAAATATCCTGAAGCTAAGGGACATTTACAATGCTCTAAGCTTAGCAAGACCTCTGCTTCAAGGTCAGCCGGTGTTGATCCAGTCGGACAACATCACGGCAGTCACCCACGTAAACAGACAGGGTGGCACAAGAAGCAGGAGGGCAATGGCAGAAGCTGCAAGGATTCTTCGCTGGGCGGAAAATCATGTGATAGCACTGTCAGCAGTATTCATTCCGGGAGTGGACAACTGGGAAGCAGACTTCCTCAGCACGACCTCCACCCGGGAGAGTGGGGACTTCACCCAGAAGTCTTCCACATGATTATAAACCGTTGGGAAAAACTCGACAGGTATTGCGCCAGGTCCAGGGACCCTCAGGCAATAGCTGTAGACGCTCTGGTAACACCGTGGGTGTACCAGTCAGGGTATGTGTTCCCTCCTCTGCCTCTCATACCCAAGGTACTGAGATTGATAAGATGGAGAGGAGTAAGCACTATATTCGTGGTTCCGGATTGGCCAAGAAGGATTTGGTAACCGGAACTTCAAGAGATGCTCACGGAGGATCCGTGGCCTCTACCTCTAAGAAGGGACCTGCTCCAGCAAGGACCCTGTCTGTTCCAAGACTTACCGCGGCTGCGTTTGACGGCATGGCGGTTGAACGCCGGATCCTGAAGGAAAAAAGGCATTCCGGATGAAGTCATCCCTATCCTGATCAAAGCCAGGAAGGATGTAACCGCAAAAACATTATCACCGCAATTGGCGAAAATATGTTGCGGGGTGCGAGGCCAGTAAGGCCCGACGGTGGAAATTCAACTGGGTCGATTCCTACATTTCCTGCAAACAGGAGTGTCTATGGGCCTGAAATTGGGGTCCATTAAGGTTCAAATTTCGGCCCTGTCAATTTTCTTCCAAAAAGAACTAGCTTCAGTCCCTGAAGTTCAGACGTTTGTAAAAGGGGTACTGCATATACAGCCTCCTTTTGTGCCTCCAGTGGCACTTTGGGATCTCAATGTAGTTTTGGGTTCCAAAAGTCACATTGGTTTGAACCACTTAAATCTGTGGAGTTAAAATATCTCACATGGAAAGTGGTCATGCTGTTGGCCCTGGCCTGGGCCAGGCGCGTGTCAGAATTGGCGGCTTTATCCTGAAAAAGCCCTTATCTGATGTTCCATTCGGACAGGGCGGAATTGAGGACTCGTCCTCAGTTTCTCCCTAAGGTAGTTTCAGCGTTTCACCTGAACCAACCTATTTGTGGTGCCTGCGGCTACTAGGGACTTGGAGGACTCCAAGTTGCTAGACGTTGTCAGGGCCCTGAAAATGTTTCCAGGAGGGCTGGAGTCAGGAAATCTGACTCGCTGTTTATCCTGTATGCACCCAACAAGCTGGGTGCTCCTGCTTCTAAGCAGACTATTGCTCGTTGGATTTGTAGTACAATTCAGCTTGCACATTCTGTGGCAGGCCTGCCACAGCCAAAAATCTGTAAATGCCCACTCCACAAGGAAGGTGGGCTCATCTTGGGCGACTGCCCGAGGGGTCTCGGCTTTACAACTTTGCCGAGCAGCTACTTGGTCAGGAGCAAATGCGTTTGTAAAATTATACAAAATTGATATCCTGGCTGAGGAGGACCTGGAGTTCTCTCATTTGGTGCTGCAGAGTCATCCGCACTCTCCCGCCCGTTTGGGAGCTTTGGTATAATCCCCATGGTCCTTACGGAGTCCCCAGCATCCACTTAGGACGTTAGAGAAAATAAGAATTTACTTACCGATAATTCTATTTCTCATAGTCCGTAGTGGATGCTGGGCGCCCATCCCAAGTGCGGATTGTCTGCAATACTTGTACATAGTTATTGTTACAAAAATCGGGTTATTATTGTTGTGAGCCATCTTTCAGAGGCTCCTCTGTTATCATGCTGTTAACTGGGTTCAGATCACAGGTTATACGGTGTGATTGGTGTGGCTGGTATGAGTCTTACCCGGGATTCAAAATCCTTCCTTATTGTGTACGCTCGTCCGGGCACAGTATCCTAACTGAGGCTTGGAGGAGGGTCATAGGGGGAGGAGCCAGTGCACACCAGATAGTCCTAAAGCTTTCTTTAGATGTGCCCAGTCTCCTGCGGAGCCGCTATTCCCCATGGTCCTTACGGAGTCCCCAGCATCCACTACGGACTATGAGAAATAGAATTATCGGTAAGTAAATTCTTATTTTATTTTATTTTCCTACTTATTTATTGTTGCTACAAGTTCAAACAGTTCTTATATTTCTATTCTTGTCTTACATGATTTTGATTAAACATACCACCTGCAATACCTTTCGATCAAACTCACCAACCCCTCTTGCTGCCACAGGTTTAAACAATTTGTATGTCTGACCCTTTGTTTTCGGGATTTTACCAGACATATTCTTATCCTTAAGTTCTGCAATACCTCTGGTTCAAAGCTGCCCACCCTAGGGAATGGTTCCCTATCTTTGTTAGTCATACATACCCATTCATTGCAAAAGCCTCCGTGTGTGAACCATACTTTTCACACATAATAAACCTTGCTGACCTTCTCGGTCGCAAATCTGACCTTTTCGGTCCCACTTCTTCAGCCTGAACCCTAGCTACTGAACGCCCACTGCTTGTGCAATTGGATCCCATTGCAGACTTTTTGCCAATAAACGCAATCCCCAATGCACACCGCAGATAGACGGTGAAAGAAACCTAGCGCTTTCACTCGCTCCTTCTCCACTGAGTACCACGACTCACTGCAATAGTGAACACCGCGAACTCAGCGAGGCCCTATCTGGTTTCTATTTACTGGAAGTGTTTAGGAGTGACTTACCTATTCCAGTAAATATACACCGCTGGAGATTATCCTGAGAGAGACCAGCGAAAACTCCCTATAACCTTATACACAAATCACACTTGCATATGCTCTATATAGCGCTAATAATACAGCGATTTTACGCAAAGGGGTATCCAGTTGCGCTGTATATATATCGCACCCACAAATGCGCGGTCCAATCGCACAGCGTATAGGTACTTGTTACCTATCTGCCGTACAATCACGGGTTGATGTACAAACTGCGACCCTCAGCCCGGAGCGTAATACAAAAACCTTTTTACTTCAATACTTCGCAATACAATGCACTATCATGCTCCTCTACAAATCACCTCACGATTTGCGTATTTCAATCTATATTAACGTGAGTCAGCCGCCTCACGCCACCAAGTTTCTACTTACTTGGTGTACCACGGGACCCGATTTCCGGAGTTCAATACGTTCACTCTTACATTCGCTCTCTCAATTACACTGTCTTTTTTTATGTACAGAAAATTTTGATTCATTCAGATAAGCAGCTTTACCCCAGAGGCAATACAGTTTTTAAACTAAATTTAGAGTAACCTGCTTTTGAAATCTGATAGTTATGTGCTATTGTATTAAATGTCTACTATCCCACCTTTGAACTAAACGACACTATTGTATAATTTGTACTTAGCGCCCTCATTCTTACGCACTTTGCGCAAACACGCGACCGTGCGCGTCTCTTACGCTGCGTGCAAAGTCCTTTACTTTGCCCGAGACACGTGTACAAAGCCCTGCGTCCGCAATAAAACAAATCACACAGCTTCTATAAATGTGAGCAATACTAACTACTATTGCCCACTAGACACAACTTGTTCTCTATAAACTTTTATGCAGACCTGCGTTTGTGTCTTTATACTTACTTCCTTAAACACTGTTATTTTAGTTTTAACTATATAGCAACAAATGTATCCTATTTCACACAGATCTATAATGACTAGCAATAATCAATAATTTAATGATATGATTCAGATTGGATAGCTATCTTGCAGAACATACATTGATATAAATATACACATAATTATAATAATATTATATATATGTACCATTCACTGGTGTCCTATGAGACTCATTTACCCATTCAGTGCTTCTAATTTGCATATCAACAGAGGTTCATATGCCTGTTGAAGAGGGTAGTGGGACAGGTTAATTAACATTTCAATGGCTATCCTAAACTAGCAAGCAGAGTTAACTGAATCCTAGAGGTAAAAGAAAAAAACCTTTTTTTATATATGTGTGTAATTCTTACACTAAGTATTCATCTATTAACTCTCACTAGGCCCAGCTGAAACTATTTGTAATTGACTATGGCATGGGTTAAATAAATGCATTGGTAACTCATAAATTGTGTTTGATGTGACCAAGGAAAGCTGATTATTCTGAGCAGTGAAAATCGGCCATTTAGAAAATGACCTTCCCAAAATGGCCGCTGCTCCTCCCCCTTCCACATCCATGAAGATTACACAAAATGGTGGACTGGCCATGTGGTTAGTCCAAAATGGAGGACAGACCATGCGGCTTCCTTTGTCACAAAGAAATCACACATCATAAAAGCACCAGAAGTTATTTTAGGCCTGAGTTAAAAATAAAAACTATATCAAGGCTATGCAGCAACTTTTAAATATATTTTTAAACTTACTTAAACGGATAAACAGTCCAATCTGAATCAAACACAATATGACTTATTTGAACCTTGTTTTGCAACAATAAAATTACATTTTAGCATCTTAAATATTATGAAAAACGCTTTGTCCCTTGAAATTTCATATCATTGGCTTACTGATAACACAACAATACATTAACGTGGATGTTATTTTCATCAGCTTCGCAATACGTCCATTGGAGACGGTCAATTACAGCCGCGTTTGTAATGTACAGTGCATTATTAAGACCCTGATATCCCGGACGAGCCCCCATCTAAGAATGCCAAATTGATTTCTCACAAATTATTTAAAATGCCCGCTCTAATATATATTGCAGACGCCAGGCGCATCTTATTACCATATACGATAAAAGTGCGCTGTACATCGCAAAACACTGTATCCCATAAGAGAAAACAATACACCCACACACCCACACATTATCTGAGTTCCAAAGCTCATTGATGTATATATTTGTTATTAAAAGGATATGGATTCAATATATATTACAAAGTACAGTATACCTATAGTTACATGAATACAACTCACACAGTAAGCAGTTAAAACATAGTTACATACAATTACATACAGTTACATGCCAGCGATACAATACCATTATCCTAAAGTTATATAAATTCGTCTTTCCATATCACTCTCTCTCTCTGTACAGTAATGCTGGGACTCCATCTTCCTCTGAGACCTTACAACAACTCTGAGACCAAAACAGGAACTACGTTCCTGTGTGATCAGTGTGTTTTCGAGTTTCTGGGGGAGGGATTCACGATGAGTCACCAGTTCCTTTGTATGTGCTGAACAGGCTCAGCCCTAGGGACGTCCAAAGGGGCTGGCCTGAGCTTCCTGTCCACTGTCCTATTCGGAACATCCATTGTTCTAACAAAAGTGATTTTAGCTTTTATACATTTAATCATAACTATCTGTCACAATGTCCTACAACTTAATAACAAGTATCAAATTAATCTACACATTAAGCTGGTTGTTTTAATAGTAAATATGACTGGTCTATCTTGCTTCGTTCAAATAATACACATTCATGACATTAATTAATTAGATATAATTTTAAATTATCATGATGTCTAGCGCTTGATATTATTATAATTATGTACTGTATGAAATAAGTGTCGAATCCATCTCTGTGGCATGTCCGTGTAAATGCGTGTGTTACCATCTATGGCTATGCTCGCTGCGCGTATTTGCAAGTATAGCGACTCCTAATGTGTGTAGTTTGTATGCTCTCTTTATGTAATATTTTTGACTTCGACAATACCCTAGCAGAATTTGTGATTTTCTAGCCATTTGTCAGAGAATATGAATGATAACTCACAAACTTTTCTTTCACTCATGGTTAGTGGGTGGGTGAAGCCATTTATTGTCAAACAACTGTGTTTACTCTTTTTAAATCATAATGACAACAGAGACTACCCAAATGACCCTTATCAAAAGTTTACATACCCTGGAGATTTTGGCCTGATAACATGCACACAAGTTGACACAAACGGGTTTGAATGGCTACTAAAGGTAACCATCCTCACCTGTGATCTGTTTGCTTGTAATCAGTGTGTGTGTGTGTGTGTGTGTGTGTGTGTGTGTGTGTGTGTATATAAAAGGTCAATGAGTTTCTGGACTCCTGGAAGACCCTTGCATCTTTCATCCAGTGCTGCACTGACATGTCTGGATTCTGACTGAATCATGGGGAAAGCAAAAGAATTGTCAAAGGATCTGCGGGAAAAGGTAATTGAACTGCATAAAACAGGAAAGGGATATAAAAAGATATCCAAGCAATTGAGAATGCCAATCAGCAGTGTTCAAACTCTAATTAAGAAGTGGAAAATGAGGGATTCTGTGGAAACCAAATCACGGTCATGTAGACCAACAAAAATTTCAGCCACAACTGCCAGGAAAATTGTTCGGGATGCAAAGAAAAATCCACAGATAACTTCAGCCGAAATACAGGACTCTCTGGAAAAAAAGTGGTGTGGTTGTTTCAAGATGCACAATAAGGAGGCATTTGAAGAAAAATGGGCTGCATGGTCGAGTCGCCAGAAGAAAGCCATTACTACGCAAATGCCACAAAGCATCCCGCTTACAATACTCCAAACAGCACAGAGACAAGCCTCAAAACTTCTGGAACAAAGTCATTTGGAGTGATGAGACCAAAATTTAACTTTTTGGCCATTTGGAGAGGAGTCAACAAGGCCTTTGATGAAAGGTACACCATTCCTACTGTGAAACACTGAGGTGGATCGCTGATGTTTAGGGCATGTGTGAGCTACAAAGGCACTGGAAACTTGGTCAAAATTGATGGCAAGATGAATGCAGCATGTTATCAGAAAACACTGAAGGAAAATTTGCACTCATCAGCCCGGAAGCTGCGCATGGGACGTTGCAACATGACCAGGCCAAGTCGACCTGTCATTGGCTACAGCAGAATAAAGTGAAGGTTCTGAAGTGGCCATCTCAGTCTCCTGACCTCAATATCATTGAGCCACTCTGGGGAGATCTCAAACGTGCAGTTCATGCATGACAGCCCAAGAATTTACAGGAACTAGAGGCTTTTTGCCAAGAAGAATGGGCAGCTTTACCATCTGAGAAAATAAAGAGCCTCATCCACAGCTACCAAAAAAGACTTCAAGCTGTCATTGATGTTAAAGGGGGCAATGCACGGTATTAAGAACTGGGGTATGTGAACTTTTGATCAGGGTCATTTGGGTACTTTCTGTTGTCATTATGATTTAAAAAGAGTAAACACAGTTGTTTGACAATAAATGGCTTCACCCAACCACTAACCATGAGTGAAAGAAAAGTTTGTGAGTTATCATTCATATTCTCTGACAAATGGGCAGAAAATCACAAATTCTACTAGGGTATGTAATCTTATGAGCACAACTATGTGTGTGTGTGTGTGTGTGTGTGTGTGTGTAACAGCCCATACCGATTTATTTCTCGGTTTGTGTCCTGCTTTTATTAGCACATAAATCAGGGGATTACGGTATTCGTATTGTTTGCCCCGCGGCTACATTCCTCATAATGTCTGCCACACAGGGTGGGAATTCTGCGGACGCTCCTGCCTCAGGCAGTGCTGATCACACGGATTTACCAGGGGGGGGGACCAGTTTGTTGGGGATGTGGGTGCTGGGTCCCTTACCTCTCCCCCTCCACCTGTAGCACCCGTGGCCAATCAAGAGCCACCCTGGGCTACCTTCTCTTGTATGTTACATACTTTGGTAACACGTCTTACACCCCCTGTGGGACTTCCAGTGCCATTTCAGCCACAAATTGTCCCTGTAGCAAATCTGCCTTGGGCGGACACACTATCTAACCAGATACAGGTTTTAAATAAATCTTTGGTTAAACAGAAGTCTACACCTTAGCCCTCTGGGGCTAAGGGGCCCTCTAAGCGTGTGGTTTCCTCCTCTCAATCCACTCAGGTTTCAGATACTTCTGATGAGGATGGGGCCTATACTGATCCGATTGATTCTGACTTGGCGGCCTCTGATGGGGAGCATGTCACTCAGGTTGATGTCCCTGGCTTAGTGGAAGCTATCAAAATGGTTCTCCAGATTGATGATGAAGCTGATCCCACTATTGCATAAAAAAAAAAAGCCTGATAAATGCAAGCATCATAAAGTGGCTAAAGTAGTTTCTGCAGCGAGGTACACTGATTCCACAGGGAATTACATCGGGGTTTAGAGTTGGATCTTGATCTGAAGCACCAACAGGCTAAAAGCTTTGACTGTTCCCAGGATGCATAGCGCCACCTCCTCTATATCCCCGCCTCCATGCACTGGCGTTCATTTTGTAAGTTGGTGCCAGCAGTGCAGGCAGCTAATAGGGAGGGCTGCGCTGAGCAGCCCTGAAAAGAGCTTTTTGAAGAAAGAAGACTTCAAGGGCCGCAGCACAGGCACTTAGAAGTGCTATATGTCAGTATGACATATCGTGCTGCGGCTCCCTCACCTCCCCCAGTGGCGCTGTATACTCCCGCTCCCTGATTGCCGGGTACTTACAGCGGAGGGCTCCGGTCTCATCAGGCACACACTCGCCGCTGCTCTCCTGGATCGCGTGGCCGCATCTACAGGGAGGAGATAACACATATTGCTATCCCTATATTCTGTACCCTGAAGGGGGCTAAGTGCATCAGGGTTCTCATGATATAGTGTCTCACAGGATATACTACTTTGGTATTTTTCTCTGTGTGTTTCAGTCACCATATACCTCTTAGAGTCTCTGTTTGTGCTCGGCTTTGCAGTCACACTAAACAGGGGGTTTTTGTCAGGTATTTTGTCTGCTTTTATTGTACTATTACACCCTAAGGTTACGCTTACAAATAATGTCTGCTAAACAGGGTGGTAGATCCATGGCTGATCCTGCACCGTGCAGTGCTGACGCCACGTATTGCTCAGAGGAATACATTGCAGCTGAGGGTTAAGGTACTGGGGGTTCTATACCCCTCAGTCAGTCTGAAGCACCGTGGGCACACCAAGATGGCTGCCTTTTCTATTTTACGGACTACTCTAGTAACTAGACTTGCGCCCCCTGTGGGACCTCCCGTGCCATTACAGCCACATATTGTCCCTGCAGTTAATCCGCCGTGGGCAGATAATCTGTCCTCTTAGTTACAGCAATTAAATCATTCTTTTGCAAAACAAAAACCTAACCCTCGCCCGCCTAATATCAAGGGGTCCTCTAAGCGGGCCATTACTTCCTCACAATCCACACATGTTTCGGATAATACCTCTAAGAAACCTGATAAATTCAAGCGTCCGAAGGTTACTAAATTAGTTTTACCCCATTGTGACCATTTGGTTGACATACGTCTGGAATCCTGGGAGTATCCAGGAAAGAAGTTCTGTCTGTCTAAGAAGATGCTAGCTTGTTATCCCCTCGCTGCAGAGTTAAGTAAAAATGGGAAACACCGCCGCCGGTGGACTCGCAGGTCACGCATCTGATGGTGTCATCTGCTCTGCCTGTCATTACCGTCACCTCTCTGTAGGAACCGACTGATAAGCTTGTGGAGGGTTGCTTGAAGTCTATTTACACTCTTGCAGCTTCTTGGGCTGCAAAAGCTATTGAAGCCTGGTTTCAGAAAGTTGAAGCGAAACTACCATCTAATTTTCCTGATAATGTTAGACCGTGTCTTTCATATATTATTACAGCCTCTCATTATATTCAGGAGGCGGCATCTGATGCTGGTGTCCTTGAGGCCAAAGCGTCTACTACGTCCATTCTGGCTCGCTGTATTCTCTGGTTGCAGTCCTTGTCTGTAGATCTGGACTCTAAAAAGACCTTGGAGGTGATCCCCTTTAAGAGAAACATCCTTTTTGGGGAGGATCTCGCTCCTTTTGACCTTCAAGTAAAGCAAAGGGTCAGGCGTACCCGAAACAGGCTCGCACTTCCAAATCCACTAAGCCCAAACTTAAACGTTCCTGGGCTGCCCATCAGCCTGCTTCCAAAACAGACAAGCCTGCTGCATGACTGGGCAGGCCTCCTCCTGGGGGACCCCAGGGTGGGAGGCCGACTTCTGCGGTTTGCTCAGGTATGGTTACAGACCACTTCGGACGCCTGGGTACAGGAAGTCGTCACGGATACGCCATCTCTTTCAAGAAACGTCCCCCTCACCAGTTTTGCTCAACAAACATCCCTTCAGATCTGGTAAAAGCAAAAACTCTCCATTTGGTGGTACAATCCCTCCTAGACACAGGGGTGATAGTGCCGGTGCCTCTGGCTTAGAGAGGCAGGGGGTACTATTCAACATTGTTCCTAGTTCTGAAACCAAATGGCATACAGCTAATCAGCAGATTGCCAGGACGTTGCGCTCGCTGATTGGCTGAAGAGACCTTTCTGTGACAGCAGTCACGGGGGGGGTCTCTGCATTCGGGGGAAAGGGGTCCCATGTGTAAACATGGGACCCCTTTCAGTCCGTTTGGTCCGGGTGTTCGTTTTTTTTTTTTTGCCAAGTACGTGGATTATAATCTGGATACTGGATTGAGGCGAGTATAATTTTATTCACAGGTACACGTGGATTCTACTTGGACAAGTGGACAGAGGTCGGCGTGTGAACATAGGTAAGTATGTATGTGTCGACATGTGTGAAATAAAGTTTTACTATCACAGTGTGCGTGTCCTGTTTTTATTTGGGTAATTTTTTTCCAGTAGAACTACAGGTACCAGCGGGCCCATTTTTCTCCCGCATGCTGGTACTTGTGGTTCTCCAAGTACCAGCTTGCGGGGGAGGCTTGCTGGGACTTGTAGTACTACTGGAAAAAAACAATATTCTTTCAATTTTCTCAAGGCTATCAGCCCCCCATCCGCAGCCCTTGGATGGGGGGGGACAGCCTCGGGCTTCACCCCTGGCCCTTGGGTAGCTGGGGGGGGACCCCTTGATATAAGGGGTCCCCACTCCTCCAGGGTACCCCGGCCAGGGGTGACTAGTTGGATATTTAATGCCACGGCCGCAGGGTGCTGTATAAAAGTGACCCCCGGCTGTGGCATTATCTGTCCAGCTAGTGGAGCCCGATGCTGGTGTAAAAAATACGGGGGACCCCTACTCTTTTTGTCCCCCGTATTTTTTGCACCAGGCGCAGAGCCCGGTGCTGGTTTTAAAAATACGGGGGATCCCCTGTCAGTTTTTTCCCCGGATTTTTAGAACCAGGACCGGCTCGAAGAGCCCGAGGCTGGTTATGCTTTGGAGGGGGGACCCCACGCAATTTTTTTTTCTGATTTTTACCATTCCATTTAAAAAAAATATATATATATATATATATATATATATATATATATATATATATATATATATATATATTTAAAAATATATAAATAATACTTGTGCCTCCAAAATAGACAAACCAAGTACCTAATCCCTTCTAATATAAATAGATATGCTATGTTTTTAATTTTTTTTTTAAAGACATAAACATGTTTTTAATTTTTTTTATTAGATTCCGCCACCAAAGTGTGGCGGATTGAAAATGACGAATTTACTGTCTAAAAGCACTGTTGTCGAATTTCCAAACTTCAATTGAATATACTTTTGTCGAATTTCCGCATTTGTACCATTGCAGAAATGTCGAATTTGACAAATGTCGAATTTCAAAAAGTCGAATTTGGAAAGTCCGTTTTTTTTGACGGAAAGTACTGAATTGCATTGTCATTTTTTTTTTTTTTT